>NC_047103.1:94459998-95659998 GCF_902500255.1 Thalassophryne amazonica | reverse complement strand
AGGCAGCTGACCAACAGGAAGCATGAGAGAGAATTTTCTCAGGACATTAGATTTGATTGAAAATTTCTAAAAGCATATACATGAAAGGTTAGTGGTGTGACGGTGAACAGTAATTTCATTTCAATATATATAAGCAATAGCAGTTATAAGTTCTGATTATAAATCGGGTGACTGCACACTATTTTCTTTTTTTTTTAACGACTATCATCATCGAGTGTGGGAAGCAGCAGAGACTAGGACTAGATGAGGACTGCTGTTTACACTGTTGGTGTACCTGTTCCAGGGAGGTACATCTCCCTGCCCATGTTATATCGGGGGTGGAGGGGTTCTTGTGAATTAGACATCATAATGTTTATTTCAAATAACTTCCACCAGTTCTATTGGAAGTTCTGTTTTGTCAATTGTTCGTTCTATGTGTTTCTCGGCAATAATATTATGCAAGTATCATTGACAGGAAATGTACAGGGACTTATTCTACTTTATCGCAAAAATGGCAAATATTAAACTGGTTAGTTATAACATAAATGGTCTAAATCATCCTATAAAGAGTAAGAAAATATTGGCACAGTTAAAAAGACTGAATTGCACTATTGGGCTACTACAAGAAACCCACTTGAATGAAAAAGAACACGCCAAATTAAAAAGAGAATGGGTGGGACAAATATTTTGTGCCTCATATGAGAACTATAAAAAAAGGGGAGTTGCTATTCTTTGTCATAAATCGCTGTGTTTTACACCAGAAAAGGTTCTTAAAGATAAGAGTGAACGCTGGGTAATGGTTATAGGAACTCTCGGTGAAACTACCTTAACAATAGTTAACCTATACGCACCAAATGAGGACAACCCAGGCTTCTTCAGAGAGATGGCACAACTTTTAGCAGGTCTTTCTAAAGGAATAATTATAATAGCAGGGGATTTCAATTGTGTGGCTAATGGGTATGTTGATAAATTCCCTCCTGATCAAAAAGGCCAATCTTCTAAATCTAAAGCATTATGCGGCATGATGGAGGAGCTAGGACTTGATATTTGGAGAGTAAAGAATCCAAGGGTCAGGGACTACACTCACTTTTCAAGAGCTCACAAAAGTCACTCCAGAATAGATATGTTTATTATTTCCAGGCGGGATGCCCACAGAGTAGAGAGTTGTCATATTGAGCCTCAGACAATAACAGATCACGGACCTGTAGTAATGAAGATGTGTGTGGATCAAGAAATTACATCAAAACTATGGAGACCTAATGTGTCAATTTTGAACAATCCTGATGTTGTAAAACGTATAAAAGACAAAATAAGTAAATACTTAGATATGAATGATGATGGAAATGTATCTCCCTCTACTCTGTGGGATGCTGCTAAGGCAGTACTTAGGGGTAAAATTATATCAATTTCTTCCCACTTGAAAAGAGAAAGAGAGAACAACCAAAAAAACTCTAGAAGAAAAAATTAAGCAGCTAGAGGCAGATCACAAAAGATCAAATAAAGACAGTATCTTGTCTGATCTTAACTGCAGACAGAAATTAAATGACATTTTAACATATAAGGCAGAAGGCGCTTTACGTTTCACCAATCAAAAATACTATGAACAAGGTAATAAGGCTAGTAGATTACTCTCCTTCCAATTAAAAAAAAACCCAAGCTAGTCGAATAGTCCAAAAAGTAATGTGTCCCTCCTCAGGGAACTTGGTATCTCAACCCAAGGCAGTAGCAAACGCTTTTTCCAAATACTATGAACAACTATATGACTCGATGAGTTCACTAAATAAATTGAAAGACATCAAAACATTTCTTAACCAATTAGATTTACCGAAACTTAACGAGATTGATTATAAATCAATAATAAGGAACATATCCACAGAGAAAATTAAATCAACAATAAAAAACCTTAAAAGCAATAGGACGCCAGGGCCTGATGGGTTCCTGGGCGAATTTTACAAATGTTTTGAAGAAGAACTCACTCCTATATTATACAGAGTGTTCAATTATGCATTAAACAAGATGGACCCCCCTAAAACATGGTCTGAAGCAATTATCTCTGTGATTTATAAAGAGGGAAAGGACCCCACTCTGTGCACCTCCTACAGGCCAAAAAGTTTATTGTGTAATGATGTAAAGATCCTGAGTGCTATACTGGTGAAGAGAATTAAAACAGTGATAAATAAACTGATTGACCCAGATCAAATTGGATTTATGCCCGGAAGATTCAGAGTAAATAATATTAGGCGCACTCTCAATATTATATCTACAGCCCGAGAACTACCCCACCCTTCAGTGCTTCTCACCCTTGATGTTGAGAAGGCATTTGATAGGTTGGATTGGTCCTTTCTGAAACAAGTGTTAGAAAAGATGGGCTTTAATTCAATGTTTAATGACTGGTTTGATGTCTTATATTCAAATCCCAAATCCAGAGTGCGAGTAAATGGTTATATTTCAGATAGTTTTTTCTTGAAAAGGGGAACCCGTCAGGGTTGCTGCCTTTCGCCAATTTTATTTGCTATCAGTATTGAACCCTTGGCCGTGTTAATCAGGAATAACCCATATTAGGAATACCAGATAAAATTAGATCTCACAAACTATCATTGTACGTAGATGATGTTATATTATATATTAGTAATCCCACCATCTCAATACCCGTACTTTTAAACTGCCTCAGGACTTTCAGTAAAGTTTCCGGATATAAAATAAATGAATCCAAATCTGAAGCCATGATGATTAAGGGAACTTGGCCTGTGGAGCTGTCGCAAAAAGTTAAATTTAACTGGTCTCCTCAAGGATTTCGATACTTAGGTATTATAATAACCACAGATCCCTCTCAACTATACAAAGAAAATATTGGAAAAGTAATCACTCAGATCAAAAAAGATTTAAAAAGATGAGAAGTATTACCTCTATCACTCTTTGGGAGAATGGAAACCATCAGAATGAATGTACTCCCACGATTGCTATATCTGTTCATGTCACTTCCTATTATGATTCCTGCCACTACATTTAAAAATATACAAAAAAAATGTTTTCTTCCTTTATTTGGCAAAAGAAAAAACCCAGGATTAAGTTCTTTCAGCTGACCAGTAGTAAAGAAAATGGAGGTCTCAATCTACCTAACCTAAAATTATACTATTGGGCAGCACAATTAAGGAGTGCCATGGAATGGATAAAACAAAGTGAAGAGACAATCTGGTTAACTCTGGAACAAAGTTCAATCTCTGAAATTCCATTGCAAGCTCTACTTTTTAGTTGGACTGAAATTTGGAATAAAAACAAAATTACAAACTCTTGGATGAGATGTACCCACAAAGTATTAAATACCATACGGAAAAAAAATAAGAGCCCCGCTATCAATATCCAGGGCAACAAGGATAATTGATATTTTAGACTTCTTACCTGTGAAAACTGATTCAAGATTCAAAGAGTGGAAAGATAAAGGCCTAACAGTTTTAAATGACTTATTTGAAGGAGAAATTATGTTATCCTTTAATCAACTACAAGAAAAATTTGATTTGAAATCTACTGACTTTTACAGAGTCTTACAGTTGAGGAGTTATCTGATGTCACACAAAGAATGGTCCTTTCTTAAAATGCAAGCTAATGACTTAGAGGTTTTCTTAATTCAATCCTTCAAAAAAGGAAGATATGAAAAACTAGTGTCAAATTTGTACAGATGTCTTCAATCGCTTTATAAGGGGGTCTCTCCGGAGATAAAGGAAAAGTGGGAGTTTGAAATGAATGTGGTAATTGATGACCAGGTCTGGGAGCAAATCTGTGAAAATGCTCACAAAGTTACTAGTAGTCCAAAGTACATTTAACATATTTTAAAACTCCACTTATTATTTCTAAATTTGACAAATCTAAGACAACAAATGCTGGAGACATGTGGACAAATTGCAGATCACACACGTGTTCTGGGATTGCCCAAAATTAAAAACATTCTGGGAGGGAATTAGGCATGAAATTTCTAAAATTTTGCAGATTTATATCGACTGGGATCCAAAGGTGTTTGTCTTCGGATTGCTCCCCTGTGACTACTTAAATAGGAATCATGTGCACTTATTCAGAATTTTTGTGTTAGTGGCAAAGAAAATGATTAGTACTTTATGGTTGAAACCACTGCCCCCTACTGTTGCACAATGGAAAGAAAGAGTAACTAAAGTGTATATGATAGAAAAAATAACAGCAAGCCTCAATTTGACCATGGACCAATTCGAAAAAACATGGAAACCAGTGAAAAATCATTTGGGATTGACATGATAAGATGAACAATATTGATGTATTTACACTACTTGTTTCATTTCCTGGTAATTTATTTTTACGTCGTTGTTGCCGAGAAGTTCTTTAACTTTACATTATTATTTATGTAACACTTTTTGTTTTTGACTATTAAGACATTTCTGGATAAGAATTTGAGCTTCTTACTCTACAAATGTACATATGTAGGAACAACTGTAAAGCTTGAAATAAGAATGTGAATAAACAATGTTCAAAAAACAAAAACAAAAAACCTTATAATAAAAAGCCACACATTCTTGTGTAAATTCCTGTAAATCCACTCAAAGCCACAATGTATTTTTCCCATGAAAAAAGTCTACATTAATAAAAACTAATATACAGTGTTGCGTAAATTCATGTAGCCTAAATTCATTCGAAGCCACAATGTCTTTTTTTTTCAATGAAAGAAAGTCTAGATTAATAAAAAAAAAAATAAGGCACATAATCTTTTCTGAAATTCTGTTTGAACAGCACAATGTTTATTTTCCAGAGAGAAAAAAAATTTCTTACCGGTTCGCTTTTCCTGTTCATCTTTCAGGTATGTTCCTGAAGTCAGCAACAATTCCACGGATTCTTGTCCTTATCACACTTTTTCAAACCGTCTTTCTCGCCATCTTCGCTCTGTCTGATGTCGCTCCGTGACACAGACATGCTGCAAAGTTCTTCTTTTAAAAACTTGAAAGTTCTAAAAGTTTGCGATGTCCACATGCTACTTTTAGCTAAGCTTCGCACAGGAGCCACACAGTGTCACCGCAGCAACCAACCAGTCTCGCTTTACGACAACTGTCGCAACAGCCAGGCTTTGAGTGGATTGTATTCTCCTTGAAACTCCGCGGATCCGAGGAAACTGATTTGTATCTGTAACACACAGATCAGTGTCCGCGGACTTATAAAACTTGCATGATGTCGTAAAAAAAGAACGCTTTGCGATAAGCATTTTAAAAACTCAGTGATGATCACGATTAAAGAGTACAACAATAACACCCCCGCCCCCCTCGCCATGAGTTTTCACAGCCCTGACTACTATACTGGCATAGTAGTGGAGTTACTACTATCAAAGCCACGTTGTCATTGTCTTGCTGAAATACAACCCCAGTTCTAATGAAGTTGCTATGTTGTGTAAAATGGAAATAAAAACAGAATACAAAATGGATGCCTGCAACACATTTCAAAAAAGTTGGGACAGTGGTATGTTTACCACTGTGTTACATCAACTTTCCTTCAAACAACACTCAATAAGCATTTGAACATTTCTCAATGTTCAATTGCAAGGAATTTAGGGATTCCATCATCTACAGTCCATAATATATTAAGAAGATTCAGAGAATCTGGAGAACTTTCTACATGTAAGTGGCAAGGCCATGACCTTTAATCCCTCAGGCAGCACTGCATTAAAAACCAACATCATTGTGTAAAGGATCTTACAGCATGTGCTCAGGAACACTTCAGAAAACCATTGTTCGTTAACACAGTTCGTTGCTACATCTACAAGTGCAAGTTAAAACTCTACCATGCAAAGCGAAAGCCATACATCAACAACATCCAGAAACACCGCCACCTTCTCTGGGCCCGAGCTCATTTGAAATGGACAGATACAAAGTGGAAAAGTGTGCTGTGGTCTGATGAGTCCATTTTCAAATTGTTTTTGGAAATCATGGATGTTATGTCCTCTGGACAAAAGAGGATAATGGCCATCCAGATTGTTACCAGCGCAAAGTTCAAAAGCCAGCATCTGTGATGGTATGGGGGTGTGTTAGTGCCCATGGCATGGGCAACTTACACATCTGTGATGGCACCATCAATGCTGAAAGGTACATCCAGGTTTTGGAGCAACACATGCTGCCATCCAAGCAAAGTCTTTTTCAGGGACGTCCCTGCTTATTTCAGCAAGACAATGCCAAGCCACATTCTGCACGTGTTGCAACAGTGTGACTTCGTAGTAAAACAGTGCTAGTACTAGACTGGCCTGCCTGCAGTCCAGACCTGTCACTCACTGAAAATATGTGGTGCATTATGAAGCACAAAATACAACAACAGAGACCCCGGACTGTTGAACAACTGAAGTCATACATCAAGCAAGAATGGGAACCAATTCCACCTACAAAGCTTCAATAATTAGTGTCCTCAGTTCCAAGATGCTTATTGAGTGTTGTTAGAAGGAAAGGTGATATAACACAGTGGTAAACATACCACTGTCCCAGCTTTTTTGAAACATGTTGCAGATATCCATTTCAAAATGAGCAAATATTTAAATAAGTTTATCAGTTTGAACATTAAATACCTTGTCTTTGTCATGTATTCAATTGAATATAGGTTGAAGAGGATTTGCAAATCATTATATTCTGTTTTTATTTACATTTTACACAACGTCCCAACTTCACTGGAATTGGGGTTGTAACATAAGATCAGTGTCCTCAAAATCATTGCTGATTAATGATCTAATTATGGATCATCACTTACTTATGATTGGGTTATGTGAAACCTAGCTTAAACCTACAGCTGTGCTCCCCTTAAATGAGGCCTGCCCACTTCATGATGCGAATCAAGGGATGTTGCTCTTATTTCTAAATTTAGGTTTAGTCTATTAGCTGTTGGGGGTCACAAATATAATTCATTTGAACATCTGATTCTCTGCTCTGCCCACAATGCTACAGTAGTGTTCAGAATAACTGTTGTGCTATGTGACTAAAAAGATTAATCCAGGTTTTGAGTATATTTCTTATTGTTACATGGGATACAAGGTACCAGTAGATTCAATAGATTCTCACAAATCCAACAAGACCAAGTATTCATGATATGCACACTGTTAAGGCTATGGAATTGGGCTATTAGTAAAAAAAAAAAAGTAGAAAAGGGGGTGTTCACAATAATAGTAGTGTGGCATTCAGTCAGTGAGTTTGTCAATTTTGTGGAACAAACAGGTGTGAATCAGGTGTCCCCTATTTAAGGATGAAGCCAGCACCTGTTGAACATGCTTTTCTCTTTGAAAGCATGAGGAAAATAGGACGTTCAAAGGCTCACCCATTGATCAGCTCCAGGATGATCAAAGACAGTCTTGAGTTACCTGTAAGTGCTGTGACAGTTAGAAGACGCCTGTGTGAAGCTAATTTATTTGCAAGAATCCCCCGCAAAGTCCCTCTGTTAAATAAAAGACGTGCAGAAGAGGTTACAATTTGCCAAAGAACACATCAACTGGCCTAAAGAGAAATGGAGGAATATTTTGTGGACTGATGAGAGTAAAATTGTTCTTTTTGGGTCCAAGGGCTGCAGAGTTTGTAAGATGACCCCCAAACTCTGAATTCAAGCCACAGTTCACATTGAAGACAGTGAAGCATGGTGGTGCAAGCATCATGATATGGGCATGTTTCTCCTACTATGGTGTTGGGCCTATATATTGCCCTATATGTTGCCTTATGCTGAAGAGGACATGCCCTTGAAATGGGTGTTTCAACAAGACAATGACCCCAAGCACACTAGTAAACGAGCAAAATCTTGGTTCCAAACCAACAAAATTAATGCCTCGCAGATCTGAAGAAATCATGAAAAACTGTGGTTATACAACTAAATACTAGTTTAGTGATTCATAGGATTGCTAAAAAGCAGTTTGAACATAATAGTTTTGAGTTTGTAGCGTCAACAGCAAATGCTACTATTATTGTGAACACCCCCTTTTCTACTTTTTTTTTTAATAATAGCCCAATTTCATAGCCTTAAGAGTGTGCATATCATGAATGCTTGGTCTTGTTGGATTTGTGAGAATCTACTGAATCTACTGGTACCTTGTTTCATGTAACAATAAGAAATATACTCAAAACCTGGATTAATCTTTTTAGTCACATAGCACTACTATTATTCTGAACACTACTGTATGTATTGCCATGGTCAGAAAAATAAAAAAACAGAGCTTTCTCTTATCGTGCCCCTGTTTTGTGGAATGATATCCCTGCATCAATAAAACAGATTCTGTAGAGACTTTCAAGTCCAGACTTATGACACACTTAGGCTGAATCTCAATTCTACCTGTTGGCCCTTCCCCTGCGTTTTGTGCGGGCACGAGAGACAGAGGGGTGTCTCAATTCTCTTTTTGGAGCGAGGTGGAGGGGTAGGCGGAGGGCTACAAACCCCTCAGTTTGGAGTGAATCTGGATGCACACTCTGTTTGGAGGGGTAGGAGGAGGTTACTGCTTTCTCCCAAAAAACAAACATGGCGCCGTAAGAGCTGCACAAATGACATGGCTTTCATTACAAATTACGCTGTTTAGAAAGTTATAACTTGGCAAAAAACTTTACAGGCAGTTGTCTATGACAGCAACGTGTATGCTGCTGGATGCATGTTGCGTATATTGTCATTCTGAGGAATATCGTAACTTTGCTGAGGCGTTATAATGCGCATACACACGAACGCTATGATAAGACACGTTTATATCTCACAATGGAGAAAATCATGATAAAGGATAAGCACGTTAATTTGTATGTTCATAAATCTTTGGATAATAGCGATCCCTGCAGTTGGATTTCAAGGTGTGTAACGTGTGTGTATTTTGTAAACAAACGGAGCCCTGAGCACAATCGTCTCCTATTAAGCTTTCAGGCAGAAAATGAGGAGAAGTTTCACCAATGGGAATAAGTTGGAAAATATATACACACACATGTATATGTGTAACACATAACCTGATGTCCTAATAGACTGATATTATTTGTCACAGAAATTTCTAAAGGAAAAAGTGCTGGATGCAAAAATGGGAGAATTTGAAAAAGAAATATAAGGTTAACAGAACTAGATGCAGCCCATAACATACATACAGGTGCTGGTCATATTATTAGAATATCATGAAAAAGTTGATTTATTTCAGTAATTCCATTCAAAAAGTGAAACTTGTATAATGTATACATTCATTCCACAGACTGATATATTTCAAGTGTTTATTTATTTTAATTACTAATTAATTAATTAATTAATTAATTACTAATCAATCATTTAATATTAATCAAACTATATTAATTATTACTATTATTGATTAATTATTAGTAGTATTATTAACATTAATCAATTACTAATTAATTAATTATTGATACTATTAATTATTATTATTATAAATTACAAATTAATTTAATTAATTAACATGACATGATTGCGATGCATCAAAGAAATCTGCGACATCTTCTATTTCTTTGCATTGACGCAGAAAGGCGAGAAAATAAAAAGAGCAAACAGGCATTTCGGTTGCCATGTTAACAAACAGTGAAGATGGCAGTTTGACACGGCCAGTTTTTTTTTCTCCTAAGGTGGAGGGGTGTCTCAATTCATAGGGCTAGAGGCATACCCCTTCGCCTTATCCCTTGTTTTAAAGGGGTAGGCGTAGGGGTAGGGGTAGTGCCAAAGGGAAGGGGAAGGGGTACAAAAGAGAATTGAGATTGAGGGTTATTTTCCCTTTCGTATGGCTAGCATACTGGCATAGTATGTTACTATGCTTTTTACCCTTTGAAATTAATTTTTTTAGTAAAGACAGCGGGCTCGCACTGTGTTCGTATGCACACACGCAAATGGCACTGACTTCTTGGAGTTCTTTGTTGATAAGGTCAGACACATAAAAAAATGCCTTTACTGACCCCTTGTGGGCCAGTCCGGCCTGAACTGCCATTACAGGTCTGGTCGTCTTTCAACCGAGTGTCACTAGAAGACATTGCAGCAGTTGCAACTAAAATGAACCTGTCCTCATGCCCATTTGATGTCCTTCCCTCCAAGCTTTTCTTAGATACTTTTGACTCAATCGGGCCATGGGTCATGAAAATGTTCAACATGTCCCTGTCATCCGGTCTCTTTCCTAGCTCATTTAAAGGTGCTAGAGAGAGGTTGAATGGGGCATTAATCCTTGTTCTGTGATGTGATACGTAGCCCAAAAAAAATTGGTTGGGTCTGTAATGGCTCAGAACCTTCCTAAAAGGCTCTCTGAAACAGCTATATTACTATGCTGGGCTTATTTGGCAACCTCATTATGAAATGCACGTAGGTGTTGGCGCTGATCGGTTGCCGTTGTTTGATTGGCTGCCCTTGCGCTCTCTGAAAATGCCGCTAAGAGGATTAGGAAAGTCTCCGGTTCAACTCAGAACAGAATGAAAATGATCGCTGATTCGCTCATTTCGCTGTCAATCAAAAATGGATTCAGCCTCAGACAGATCATCCAATCATCATGCAGAAGCTGGGCGTCCGGGCCGGCTGAGGCCAGCCCACTGCCCCATAGACCCCCAGACACGCAGAGCCTCCAATGGGCGGGACAAAGCCCAGCATTTATCCAATGACTCGTCTCGTTTTGCTACACTTGTGTCGCTATTGAAGTCTGTGGATGACGGTTTAAAGCACTGTGAAGCTGCGGGTTTGAGTGAGAGGAGAAGCTGATTCTGAACAAAAGTTGAGCGCATTGTAGCGAAAATGAGACGACAGTAATCTTCTCTAACTTATTTAACAGATCACGTTTCAACATTGCTGTTGAGTGATAAATCTTGTTCCTCGCCCACCAACATGAAGTCAGCCAGAGGCTGACTGTGACATAAAGTCCAGTCACAAAATAATAATGATAATAAAAAAAAATGATCCCAAATAAATTTAAAAACAAATTTAAAACAAAAGAAAATGTGATACTTACAGGCTGTACTGATTGATGGGGTTGATTTTGTCGCAAAGTCGGAACTGACAATCTACTGAGTATTAAATGCCGATAGAAGCCAGCTCGAAATTGTGCAAGGTTTGTGAAACAGACCTCCGTGAAATGCGCAGAGCAAAGAAATAGTCGGCGGTTGTATGTACTGGGGATGCGGTTAAAAATGAATAAAAGCCATTGATCGCGTACATTGCTTTCCGTGGGAAGAATATGTAAAGATCGTAGTCCGCTATGACAGCCTGGGAAAGCACACCTGTAGCTCGCCATTGCTCCTCTTCCAGTGGTAGGAATGGGTGGGCACAACCTTATGAATAATTAATTTCGAAGGGACGTGTGTGAAAGGGGGTGGGTGTGGGTGTGTGTGTGGGGGGGCTATTGGTGAAAAAGTGACCTACCTTTTCTCTCAAAAACGGATTGGCCTGTTTTCTGGTGGCAATTCAAAAAAGGAGAATTACTTGAAACAAAGGTTCTGAAACTTGCTGGCACTTCGTGTGTATTCCCCACAGCGGGGAGACTCTGAACTAACACCAAAAACATGAAAAAGATGATTTTGATTCTCTATCCCCTTTAAACATGCTGTGGTGGAACCAAGACTCAAAAAGCCTAACTTGGACCAGTCTGAGCTTAAGAATTTCCAGCCAATATCGAAGCTCCCCTTTCTAGCAAAAATATTGGAAAAAGTGGTCGCAAAACAACTAACATCTTTCCTTGAGGTGCACAACATCTATGACACTTTTCAGTCAGGTTTTCGGAAACATCACTCCACCGAGACCGCACTACTGAAAGTGTCTAGTGACATCATGATGGCCGCTGACGCAGGAAGATGCACGGTCCTAGTCCTGCTAGACCTGTCCGCAGCCTTCGACATCGTTGACCACAGCATTATGGTCAACCGGCTGCGCGATCTGGTAGGGTTGTCGGGGTCCGTGCTGAAGTGGTTTGCCTCATACTTGGAGGAGAGGAGCTTTAGTGTGTTGGCTGGCCATAAACTATCAAAAACAGCAGCCTTACAGTATGGTGTCCCACAAGGTTGTGTTTTGGGGCCACTGCTGTTTCAGTTGTATGTCCTTCCCCTCGGCCAGATGATTCAGGGCTTTAGGGATATTTCCTACCACCTGTTTGCGGACGACTTACAACTGTACTGTTCCTTTAAGATTTCAGAAGTCCAAAAACTGAACTCTTTATTTGACTGCCTGTCACAGGTGAAGAAGTGGCTTAATGGAAACCGTCTGCAACTAAACTCTGAAAAAACTGAGACACTTATTGTTGCCCCTGACAGTGCTGTTCCTGTTATCAGGAGGCTCCTTGGTGACTTGGGCTTAATGGCAAAAACAAGCCTTAGAAACCTTGGCATTATTTTCGATGAAGGAATGTTTCTTGCTCAGCATGCAAGCAAGCTTGTGAAGAATTGCTTCTTTCAACTGCGAAATATCGCCAAGCTTCAACAATTGGTGTCACAGAAAGAATTAGAGGAAATCATCCATGCGTTTGTCTCCACGCGGTTAGACTATTGCAACAGCCTGTTCACTTGCCTGGGTAAGAAGGAGCTAAATCGGTTGCAGTATGTCCAGAACTCTGCTTCTGACCCGCACCAACAGGAGAGCCCGCATCACACCTATCTTGGAATCCCTCCACTGGCTCCCTGTTGCCTCCAGAATTCATTTTAAAATCTTGGTCTTGACTTTCTGAGCACTACATGGTCAGGCTCCTGATTACATTGCTGGCTTGATTCAGCCCTACACCTCAGCCCGCAGCCTCAGATCTTCAGGTCAGAACCTGTTGATGGTTCCTCGAACCTGCTTTAAAACTCGAGGAGACCGATCTTTTAAAGCCGTAGCGCCTCGTCTCTGGAATGAACTCCCTCTGTTCCTGCGATCCCTGGACTCTGTTGAGATGTTCAAAAAGCAACTAAAGACTCTACTTTTTAAACAGGCTTTTCATGGCCAATAATCTTTTAGTACTGAGTGTGTATTTTTACTGTATATTTTTATTGTTTTACCTTGTAAAGCGCTTTGTGGCCCTTGTCTGCGGAAAGAGCTATATGAATAAAGTTTACTTACTTACTTACTTACACACACGACCATGCATGAAACTGTCGCTGTGGGACTGTTCACACTTCTCCAAACGTGTGTCTTTCCCGACAGTAGCTGGAATTTTTCACGGTTTGCAAGTTTCTGTTTTATTTTCCCTTTTTTCTGCTGGTTTCTTCTTCTTTTGCCCAACTTCGTATTATGTGTTAAGGGGCCCTAAATCCCACACAATGCCACTTTAATGTTAATCACAAGGACTGTCCTCTAAGAAAGAGGTTCTTTTAACGAAACACTTCCACAATAATCAGAAAGATAAGAACATCCAAATTATACTGCAGGTTAGATGGATGTAACCAGTCATTACTGGGACAAGAAAAAAACAAAAAACAAATACTGTTTTGTTTTGTTTTTAGCTCTGATCTTCTCTGAGGACTTTTCTGTGTATCACAGTGTTTGCAGTCTTTAAAATCTGACCGATGGGATTATTGTCGGCATAATTAATTTGTAAAGTGTAATTGTTGCTGACTTTCCATTTGTTGGTCGACTCACCGATGGATGATGACGAAAACTAGGCCATTCCCAAAGAGGCTGAAGACAAACATGACATAGTAGAGGGTGGAGAGCTGAGCTCCAAGATAGTTGATGCTGTAAGTGTTACACGGGGAAATCGGTGTAACATTGTATTCATAATCGTAATAATCAGTTGATGTTGAAGGGGTCATCTTCACATTCAGTGGTGTCAGGAAAATCTATCAGAAAAGAAAAACAAAGATGATGCAGCCAACTTTCTATTACCAAAAAATTTTAAAAAATGACACTTAAGTGAGAAGTTAAAAGAGCTTTTGTGGGCATGACAGTCCAGTTAAACTGAGCTGACTTACCACCTGGACAGCTGAGAAGCTTCTGTTTGCTGTCTGACTGTCAAGGCCAGAGCTGTCTGACTCACAGTCAGTAGCTGTCACTTCAAGATAACGTGGGGTGGGGGAGGAAGTGTGGTGAGTGTGTAGAAATAGAGGGAACTGGCTCAGAATATACAGCGTGTTTGGACTTGCCTGTTAGCCTGTTACGTTTCATTTAATTTCAGTACAAATGAAGTATTTGGACACACAGTGGACGAGGTTTACTTCCAAAAGAGGTTTGCTTTCCTTTTGCATGAACAACAAAATACAGGAATTAATTTATACATCTACCTTGGTCTTGTTCCAGTTGCTTCAAGTAGTGATGTTTTCTTCAAAGACTATCTTTTTGTTGTTGTTTTCATGGGCATGAAAAACAGCTTCAGTGTCTCAGTACTGACATGCTGAGAACTGAGCAGCAGAAATTCTTTACAAATCTGTGAATGTCACAAAAATATGTTTTATTGGGGTGGGGGGGGGGGGGGGGGGTTTGAGGTGTGTTTGTCTTACATTTTTTGCCTTACTTTTCTTTCAGCTTTCTTTTTTATTTTGAGATATTGATTCGTTTGTTGATTTATTCTCTAACATCCTCCTCTTATGACATCAGGATCTTTCTTTTCCTGATATTTTCAACATCAGTTGTTTTATCATTTCTGTAAAACTCTTACAGTCAAACATCACTTACTCATCTTCAACCACTTAATCCAAAATTAAGGGTCACAGGGGGCTGGAGCCTATCCCAGCAGTCATAGGGCATGAAGTGGGAGTCACCCTGGACAGGATGCCAGTCTGTTGCAGGGCCACATACAAACACATTCACATCAGCACGCACAATTTAAAGTTTCCATTTCACCACCTTTGGATGTGGGAGGAATTTGGAGCACCCGGAGAGAACCCACGCAAACACGGGGACAACATGCAAACTCCACACAGAAAGGCCACAGGTGGGAATTGATCCCATGACCTTCTTGCTGTGACGCAACAGTGCTAACCACTAAGACACCATGTTGCCCAGATGAACATCACTAAGTACCAAATTACTTCCTCACAAAAATTTATCTTTTGCACTTTGGAGCTCTATCCCTGGCCATGTTTACATGACCATAATAATCAGATCAGAATCGAATTTATTGCCATATGCGTTCTCACATACAAGGAATTTGATTTGGTGTCATTGGTGCATAAACAAAAATAAAAAGAAATGGAAAAAATACTTCTGTAAGAATAATTGGTGCACAAACAACAATAAAAAGAAAAGGAAAATAATACTTCTGTAAGAAATAAGGGACTTAAATAGACAACTAGGCAAAACTATGTTCACTGTCAAATAAATATAACATTGTGGAATGGGGCTGTGCAAAGTCTTGCAGATGTACAGTACCTTTCAGTGCAGGGATGATCAATTTGTACTTTGTGGGAGTGAGGGGGGCAGGGTAATTGGGGGTCTCTGGTATTATTTATAAGTCTAGCTGCGGATGGAAAAAAGCTGTTTTTGTTTTTAGAGATTTTAGTTCTGATGGACCTTAGCTGTCTGCCAGAGGGGAGGGTGACACAAAGTTTGTGTCCTGGGTGAGAGGGATTGTCCACTATCTTCCTTGCTCGCCTCAGGGCCCTCAGATCCTGTAGGGATGGTAGATTGCAGTTGATCACCTTCTCTGCTGCATGAATGATACACTGCAGTCGGCTCCTGTCCTGTTAGTAATCAGATAACTGTAGTCTGATCTCTCACGTTGACATGCACTTCAGTAATCTGATAACTGGAAAAACCGGTGGTTTACATGGATTCACTTCATTAGTTGCATTTCTTTGGAAATGGAGAAAGAAGAAAGGACAGCTCCTGAAGAAAAAGCAGTGACTAAAAAAAGAGCTCTCTCTCTCTCTTCTTCCTCTCTCTCTCTCTCTCTCTGTCCCTCTCATTTCATTTCATTTCAATGGAGCTTTATTGACATGGGAAACATATGATTACATTATTAAGGGCCCCTGCACACATAGCACAAATAAGCAGGAATCAGGGCAAGTCATGGAGAAACAGCCCGAATGAGTGAACCCCAAAAACATCAAGCCAACATCGGGAGGCACACACGTTCTGGCAGGCATGAACGATCCCGCTATGATGGTTTCGTGCATGTGCTCGAGCATGCATGAAACCGTCACAACGGGAACACAGTGCAAACAGCTGGGGCATGTGGAACCATATCGCGCAGCTGCTGTTGGAAAAAAAGAAAACACCTAGCTGGAACGTGTGGAGCCACATCACGCGCTGCTGTGGAGATAAAAAACAAAAACAAAACAAAACCTACACACCATAAAAAAAACACCGCAATCTCCAAAATTGAATCCCTCTTATCGAGCGTACAATACATGTATGATCCCTCTGTGCCTCTGTATATGACCCATGGTCACAGACATACAGTCATGAAATAACATGAATGAAGCAGTGTGCTCTCATCATATCTTATTATGTCCAGCCAAGTATATAAATAATTACTACAATCACCGGACACTGATAGATGAGATACTGGTGTATAATTAGTGAAAATCACTGGGCTGATATAAATAATAAATAAAAGGGGAGCCAATACAGAACGCTGTGGTTAAATAACCCTGGTTAAATAAAAAAATAAATGCCACTCCCAGGATTCGAACCTGCAATTTACGAAAGCTCTGATTAGCAGACGGAAACTTTACCACTGCGCTATAATCACTGTCTTATAACAAGAATGTAAAATGCCTAACATAAACAAGGAGATAAACTTTTTTTTTTTAAGAGAAATTAGATGATGTAGACGAAGAGGCAGTTTTCATCGTCTTTAATTACGGCAAAAAAAGCACCATAACTGACAAAACGGCATTTGTTGCAGTGTATTTTTGGAGATACGTGACTGAAAGCGGCGTATTTGTTGCACCGTTGGCTTGTCATAGTCCTGCGGCGCGCTGCTCACAGGACACATGTTACCATATCTCATGGCATGTCATGATTCAGCAGCACAAAACATACATTAATCTATTGTTTGTGATATTGTCACGAAAAGTGCCACATTTTCGTAACAATAGCACAAATTCATTCTTATACATTCCGTGACGGCTGCATGAAATTAAAGTGAAGCTGGGGGGTCGGGGTGGTTATGGTTAGGGTTGGGGGAAGGAGTAGGGTTAGGTTATGGTTAAGGTTAGGGCTGGGGGTAGGAGTAGGGTTAGTAATAGTGAGTTTAAAAAACCCGTCACGAAAAATTGAATCATTTCGTGATGGGAGCATGAAAAAAAATGTGAGATTGGGTTGGACATGCGTGTCCCATCAGACCGACATGACATTCAGATCCCCTGCTGTGTTTCCACATGACCTGACAGTCTGTTTCACCTGGGTGAAACAGACACACAAGACACCTGCATGCCGTGTGTGTCTGTGCGTGCGCACCAGCCCATTGCAAAAGCAATATATGTTTTATGTATTTCCACATGACGGTAGCAAGCACACACATGCGTGTCATGTTGGACAGTTGTAAGGTCATGTCTGTCAAAACACGGTACGTGTTCTACAGCTGTGATGTCCAGGACTGGAAATCTCAACAGCTGCTGCTGTTGGCAGCCAGCCACGCCCCCTGTCCTTTCAATCAATCAATCAATCAATTTTATTTATATAGCGCCAAATCACAACAAACAGTTGCCCCAAGGCGCTTTATATTGTAAGGCAAGGCCATACAATAATTACGTAAAAACCCCAACGGTCAAAACGACCCCCTGTGAGCAAGCACTTGGCGACAGTGGGAAGGAAAAACTCCCTTTTAACAGAAAGAAACCTCCAGCAGAACCAGGCTCAGGGAGGGGCAGTCTTCTGCTGGGACTGGTTAGGGCTGAGGGAGAGAACCAGGAAAAAGACATGCTGTGGAGGGGAGGAGAGATCAATCACTAATGATTAAATGCAGAGTGGTGCATACAGAGCAAAAAGAGAAAGAAACACTCAGTGCATCATGGGAACCCCCCAGCAGTCTAAGTCTATAGCAGCATAACTAAGGGATGGTTCAGGGTCACCTGATCCAGCCCTAACTATAAGCTTTAGCAAAAAGGAAAGTTTTAAGCCTAATCTTAAAAGTAGAGAGGGTGTCTGTCTCCCTGATCTGAATTGGAAGCTTTCAGTGCAAAGACCAAAGTGTCACTCTCTGTTTCTGTGTTATGTGATCTTTTTTTATTTTTTATTTTTATTTTGGCATGTAATGTAATGTACAACCCCAATTCCAGTGAAGTTGGGACGTTGTGTAAAACGTAAATAAAAACAGAACACAATGATTTGCAAATCCTCTTCAACCTATAGTGGGGCAAAAAGGTATTTAGTCAGTCCTTGATTGTGCAAGTTCTCCTACTTAGAAAGATGACAGAGGTCTGTAATTTTCAACAGGTAAACTTCAACTATGCGAGACAAAATGAGAAAAAAAAATCCAGGAAATCACATTGTGGGAGTTTTAGAGAATTTATTTGTAAATTATGGTGGAAAATAAGTATTTGGTCAATAACAAAAGTTCAACTCAATACTTTGTAACATAATCTTTGTTGGCAATAACAGAGGTCAAACGTTTCCTGTAAGTGTTCACCAGGTTTGCACACACTGTAGCTGCTATTTTGGCCCATTCCTCCATGCAGATCTCCTCTAGAGCAGTGATGTTTTGGGGCTGTCACTGGGCAACATGGACTTTCAACTCCCTCAACAAATTTTCTATGGGGTTGAGGTCTGGAGACTGGCTAGGCCACACCAAGACCTTGAAATGCTTTTTACGAAGCCACTCCTTCGTTGCCCAAGCTGCGTTTTTTGGATTATTGTCATGCTGGAAGACCCAGCCACTATGTATCTTCAATGCTCTCACCACGTTCATTCTTCCCTTAACACAGATCAGTCGTCCTGTCCGCTTGGCAGAAAAACAGCCCCAAAGCTTGATGTTTCCACCCCCATGCTTCACAGTAGGTATGGTGTTCTTGGGATGCAACTCAGCATTCATCTTCCTCCAAACATGAGGAGTTGAGTTTTTACTAAAAAGTTCTATTTTGGTTTCATCTGACCACATGATATTCTCCTAATCCTCTTCTGGATCATCCATATGCTCTCTGGCAAACTTCAGACAGGCCTGGACACATACTGGCTTAAGCAGGGGGACACGCCTGGCACTGCAGGATTTGAGTTCATCTCTGCATAGTGTGTAGCCTTTGTTACTTTAGTCCCAACTCTCTGCAGGTCATTCATCAGGTCCCTCTGTGTAGTTCTGTGTAGTTCTGGGACTTTTGCTCACCGTTCCCATGATCATTTTGATCCCACGGGATGACATCTTGCATGGAGCCCCAGATCGAGGGAGATTATAAATGGTCTTGTATGTCTTCTATTTTCTTACAGTTGCTCCCACAGTTGATTTATTCACACCAACCTGCTTGACTATTGTACGTAGATTCACTCTTCCCAGCCTGGTGCACATCTACAATTTTCTTCCTGGTGTCCTTTGACAGCTCTTTGGTCTTGGCCGTGGTTGAGTTTGGAGTCTGACTGTTTGAGGCTGTGGACAGGTGTCTTTCATACAGATAACGAGTTCCAACAGGTGCCATTAATACAGGTAACAGGTGGAGGACAGAAGAGCTTCTTAACGAAGAAGTTACAGGTCTGTGAGAGCCAGAAATCTTGCTTGTTTGTGGGTGACCAAATACTTATTTTCCACCATGGTTTACAATTAAATTCTTTACAATGTGAGTTTCTGGATTTTTTTTTTTTTTTTCTAATTTTGTCTCTCACAGTTGAAGTGTATCTATGATGAAAATTACAGACCGCTCTCATCTTTCTAAGTAGGAGAACCTGCACAGTCAGGGGCTGACTAAATATTTTTTTGCCCCACTGCATATTCAATTGAATACACCACAAAGACAAGATACTTAACGTTCAAACTGGACACTTGAACATTGAGAAACATTGTTCTTAAACTGTTTTTCCATGCAGTTGTTCATAAAGTGGTGATCTTCGCCCCATCTTTGCTTGTGAATGGCTGAGCATTTTGGGGATGCTCCTTTTATACCCAATCATGACACTCACCTGTTTCTAATTAACCTGTTCACCTGTGGAATGTTCCAAACAGGTGTTCTTTGAGCATTCATCAACTTTCCCAGTCTTTTGTTGCCACTGTCCCAGCTTTTTTGAAACGTGTTGCAGGCATCCATTTTAAAAAAAAGCAAATATTTGCACAAAAACAATAAAGTTTATCGGTTTGAACATTAAATATCTTGTCTTTGTGGTGTATTCAATTGAATATAGATAGGTTGAAGAGGATTTGCAGATCATTGTATTCTGTTTTATTTACATTTTACACAATGTCCCAACTTCATTGGAACTGGGGTTGTAATATATTTCTGTACCTGTGCGCTGTGACACATCATGTGCACTGAGCCCACCCTGCTCAGAGTGCCACTGTCTTTGGACCGACATCTCTACTATTTTAGCATTGTGGGATAGCTCGCACCCACAGATTGAGCTCCCCGGACTACTTTCACAAAACTGCTCAGAGTGCCGCTCTCGTTGGAGTGACAACATACAGAATGTGTTTCTTCCCAGATAGATCTCTTTCAGTGCAGCTTCTTGTTCTGACTTTAACATGAAGGTAACACCCAAGTCTTTCATCGCCAACTGTAAATGGTAATCAAACCATTCCATTCGTATCTTTCTGAACTCTTCCACATCAAAATCCATCGTGTCAATGTTTCCAATGCTCATAAACTTTTAAGTTTCTTAAATATTTATTATGGCCACTCTTAAAACTTCAGTTCTCTTTATAATTTTATTACTGGCAAATTTTAGAATTGACTTAGATAAGATATACTCATTATCTCACAGGAATATATCACAATAATCTGGGAACTACGTTTTGCGCAGGAATTCATCAAGCACATTGGCTGCGGGCACGTACTAACACAGAATCCCCAGAAACTGGAAAGTTGTTCGGCCATAACGAGAGTGTCCACTTTTAGCTTGTCATAAGTTAAGCTAGTGGCGCTCGTGAGAGTGTGCACTGAGCCATCATTTGGAGCTGTCAGTGAGTCTCTGGCCAGCAATTAGCTGAGAGGCACCTTGCTGTGTTGTGTGCGCTCTGGCTGGCCCCTCCCCATCTGTACATACATATCAGCACTTCATGTAAATGTGCTCACCCCCCGAAACACTTACACTCCACATGTTTCGGGGGGGAGCGGGGTGCACAACACACAAGCGATACGCACACAAGGCACATGCGTTAAGGTTAGAGCCGACACTCTGGCATGCCACATGCGTATCGTGGGGTCACTTAGACAAATTCCACAGCCAGCTCAAAAGTGGTCACATACTCACTATTTTTGTGCTAACAGCGTGAATGGCCACACAGAGTGTCCAGCGAGCAATGTTGGATGTTCGTGTGTGTCACCTGGAGACACTGATTATCAGATGTGGGACAAAGTCACCATCAAGTCACTCCCAAATCACAAATCTACAAGTCCCAAGTCAAGTCTCAAGTCATCATGACCACCAATTGTTTGCAAGCTGACTTGAGACTTGACTTGGGACCTGCAGATTGATGACTTGAGAATGACTTGACAGTGACTTCATCCCACCTCTGCTGATTAGGTCTTGGACTTTATTTACATGAATTATGAAGAAATACAAACAGCATGGTACAGTGAAAACATTCATGTTGTCTTTTTGTTCCTGAGTTATTTTTGTATTTGAAATTTGGAAAACAAAAACAAAGAACTGTGTAGTGTTTAATAGTTTATTTGTAGAAGACAATTTAACAACAAATATAGCAACTCAAACCATAATGTAATGTAATACAATAATGATAATACTGTACCTACAAAAATAAGCAAGCAAACTCTGTCCCTGTAACAGCTTTAAAAAAATTATGAAATTATGGAAATACTGGATCTTAAAATATGTTACATGTCAAAAGAGTACACAACCAACATGTAAAACCCTAAAGAAAAAGCACAGTAAAAATGTCATTGCTTAACTATTGTATATCAGGTGGCAGCATAGCATGTTACACTGAAGATCGGCGGAGGAGGAGGACACACATACAGCAGCAGCTGTTGAAGCTGGTGAAGTTTTTCCATTTTCACATTTTCTAAGACTTTTGAAATGCTAATTACACACAGCTGGTGCTTTAGTGGATAAATAACCAAACTTAAATGATCATGACTTAATTTTGGTGCTTGAAACCAACCTATACAGAAAACCTTTCTGCACAATCAAACCACAACTATTTGACAATTGTCAGTGCTGCGCATCACTTCGGCACTTTTCTTTTATTGCAAATTTCGTCTAAAACATGCATGTAATAATAAAAGCTTGATCAACTCTTCATTACAATGGATTACCCTTTGAAGATCATTTCAAGTATCAGAAATCATCTATAATGATCAACCAGAATGAAGGGAAGGTAAAACCACAAGAAAAATTGTAAGAGGCAGTGTAACGTACAGTGCATCTGGAAAGGATTCACAGTGCATAATTTTTTCCTATGTTTTATGTTACAGCCTTATTCCAAAATGTATATTAATTTTTTCCCCTCTACTAACAACACCCCATAATAACAACATGATTTTTTTTTTAATTTTTGCAAATTTATTAAAAACAACAAAACAAAGAAATCACATGTACAAGTATTCAAACCCTTTGCTCAATACTTTGTTGTTGGACCTTTGGCAGCAATTAGAGCCTCAGCTCTTCTTGAAAATGATGCCACAAGCTTGGTTCACCTATCTTTGGGCAGTTTTGCCCATTCCTCTTTGCAGCACCTCTCAAGCTCCATCAGGTTGGATGGGGAGTGTCAATGCACAGCCATTTTCAGATCTCTCCATAGATCTTGACTGTGTGCTTAGGGTCACTGTCCTGCTGAAAGATGAACCATTACCCCAGTTTGAGGTCAAGAGCGCTCTGGAAGAGGTTTTCATCCAGGATGTCTCTGTACATGGGCAGCACAGTGACTTAGTGGTTAGCACTGTTGCCTCACAGCGAGAAGGTCGTGGGTTCAATTCCCATGGCCTTTCTGTGTGGAGTCTGCATGATCTCCTTGTGTGTGCGTGGGTTTCCTCCGGGTGCTCCGGTTTCCTCCTCCGGTTTTCCTTCCTTCCTTCCTCCAAAGACATGCGGGTTAGGTGGATTGGAGTCTTTAAATTGTCCGTAGGTGTGTGTGTGGGTGTGTCTGTGCTTGTCTCTTTGTGGCTTGAGCTTCATGACAAAAGCTGTGAATATTTATGTACGTGTGATTTCTTCATTTGTTGTTTTTGTTTTTTTGTTTTTTTTCATAAATTTGCAAAAATCTAAAAAAACAAAAACAAAAAAATAACTTTTTTCACATTGTAATTATGAGGTATTGTGTGTAGAATTTTGAGGAAAAACATGAATTTCATCCATTCTGGAATAAGATTATAACATAACAAAATGTGGAAAAAGTGAAGCGCTATGAATACTTTCCAGATGCACCGTACATTATGTTTACATCGTTTTTGTGCTGAAACATTAACGTAGCAGTTATCGTCATTTCATATGAATGAAAACCAAATTGACATAGTAACAGAACAGTATATATATATATATATATATATATTACAGTAGTGTTCAAAATAATAGTAGTGCTATGTGACTAAAAAGATTAATCCAGGTTTTGAGTATATTTCTTATTGTTACATGGGAAACAAGGTACCAGTAGATTCAGTAGATTCTCACAAATCCAACAAGACCAAGCATTCATGATATGGACACTCTTAAGGCTATGAAACTGGGCTATTAGTAAAAAAAAGTAGAAAAGGGGGTGTTCACAATAATAGTAGTGTGGCATTCAGTTAGTGAGTTTGTCAATTTTGTGGAACAAACAGGTGTGAATCAGGTGTCCCCTATTTAATGATGAAGCCAGCACTTGTTGAACATGCTTTTCTCTTTGAAAGCCTGAGGAAAATGGGTCCTTCAAGACATTGTTCAGAAGAACAGCATAGTTTGATTAAAAAGTTGATTGGAGAGGGGAAAACTTATACGAAGGTGCAAAAAATTATAGGCTGTTCATCTACAATGATCTCCAATGCTTTAAAATTGACAAAAAACCAGAGACGCGTGGAAGAAAATGGAAAACAACCATCAAAATGGATAGAAGAACAACCAGAATAGCAAAGGCTCACCCATTGATCAGCTCCAGGATGATCAAAGACAGTCTGGAGTTACCTGTAAGTGCTGTGACAGTTAGAAGACACCTGTGTGAAGCTAATTTATTTGCAAGAATCCCCCGCAAAGTCCTTCTGTTAAATAAAAGACATGTGCAGAAGAGGTTACAATCTGCCAAAGAACACATCAACTGGCCTAAAGAGAAATGGAAGAATATTTTGTGGACTGATGAGATTAAAATTGTTCTTTTTGGGTCCAAGGGCTGCAGACATTTTGTAAGATGATCCCCAAACTCTGAATTCAAGCCACAGTTCACAATGAAGACAGTGAAGCATGGTTGTACAAGCATCATGATATGGGCATGTTTCTCCTACTATGGTGATGGGCCTATATATCGCATACCAGGTATCATGGTGTTGGGAAAGTGTAGTGACACAGACCCACAACAGGGGGCGCAAATGAACGGTCAATAGATGAGCCAAAATATAACAATTTAATGTTGTGAATGTGCACAACGAACATACAGACAATCTCAGAATATCATAACAGTCAATACACAAAGGTGACGTGTGGGCAGGCTCGAGGATAGAAGACGTCTGTCCTAAGAAGAGCCGGAACCACACGATTTCCGCCGCCCCAGAACCTGGTGAATACTGGAGCCGCCAAGTCCCAAATTCCCAGGTGATCATCGTCCCCGACTGTCGGATCTGGTACTGCTGGCGAAGAACAAAGACAGTCAAGTGTGGGTGTGTGTACACCCAGTAACAACAATGGTGGGAATGCCACCTCCACCTCTCACTCAATAACTTGCAGAGTACTGTAGATTCCTCAGGGGAAAAGAGTGCCTTCAGCGCTCTCACAGCTTCCACCGACGGAGGAACTGGTACTCCTGCAAACACTCACAATATACAAATATTGCAATTACAAAACGGCTGAGGATATTACCTCCAATGAAGTATGATATCTCGGCAACGAGGTGTCAAGAGGTAATGAGTGACAGCTGTCACCCCCGGCTGTGTCCATGGCGGCAGCGCCCTCTCGTGCCTGAAGCCCGCACTTCAGGCAGGGCGCCCTCTGGTGGTGGGCCAGCAGTACCTCCTCTTCTGGCGGCCCACACAACACATGGATCAGTTTGGATATGTCACAATACTTGAAGAGGTCATGTTGCCTTATGCTGAAGAGGACATGCCCTTGAAATGGGTGTTTCAACAAGACAATGACCCCAAGCACACTAGTAAATGAGCAAAATCTTGGTTCCAAACCAACAAAATTAATGCCTCACAGATGTGAAGAAATCATGAAAAACTGTGGTTATACAACTAAATACTAGTTTAGTGATTCACAGGATTGTTAAAAAAAGCAGTTTGAACATAATAGTTTTGAGTTTGTAGTGTCAACAGCAGATGCTACTATTATTGTGAACACCCCCTTTTCTACTTTTTTTTAATAATAGCCCAATTTCATAGCCTTAAGAGTGTGCATATCATGAATGCTTGGTCTTGTTGGATTTGTCAGAATCTACTGAATCTACTGGTACCTTGTTTCCCATGTAACAATAAGAAATATACTCAAAACCTGGATTAATCTTTTTAGTCACATAGCACTACTATTATTCTGAACACTACTATATATATATATATATATATATATAGTTGTATGTAAAGTTTGGGCACCCCTGATAATTTTCATGATTTTCCTTTATAAATCACTGGTTGTCTGGATCAGAATTTTCAGTTAAATATATCATATAGCAGAATAACATACTGATATTTCAGAAGTTAAATGAAGTTTCTAGTATTTACAGAAAGTGTGCAATACTTATTTAAACAAAATTGGGCAGGTGCATAAATTTGGGCAACCTTGTCATTTTATTGATTTGAATACATTTAGCACTAATTATTGGAACACAAAATTGGTTTGGTAAGCTCACTGACCCTTGACACAGGTGAATTCAATCATCAGAAAGGGTATCTAAGGTGGCCATTTACAAATGTTTCCCCTCTTTGCATCTCTTCTAATGAGTGGCAACGTGGGAGTCTCTAAACAACTCTCAGTGACCTGAAAACAGATTGATGAACATCACGGTTTAGGGGAAGGATACAAAAAGCTACCGCAGAGATTTCAGCTGTCAGTTTCCACTGTGAGGAACATAGTGAGGAAATGGAAGACCACAGGCTTAGTACTAGTTAAGGCCCGAAGTGGCAGTCCAAGAAAAATCTCAGATAAGCTGAAGTGAAGGATGGTGAGAACAGTCATAGTCAACCCACAGACCTGCTCCAAAAACCTATAACATGATCTTGCTGCAGATAGTGTCTCTGTGCATTGTTCAACTATACAGCGCACTTTGGACAAGGAGATGCTGGATGAGAGAGTAATGCAGATGAAGCCTTTTCTGCGTACACGCCACAAAAAGAGTTGCTTGAGGTATGCTAAAGCACATTTGGACAAGCCAGCTTCACTGCTCAAAATGTACTAAGGCATTCATGCAAAGGAACAAGTACAATATTCTGGAATGGCCATCTCAGTCCCAGACCAAAATATTACTGAAAATCTGTGGTGCGATTTTAAGCGGGCTGTCCATGCTCAGAAACCAACAAACCTGAGATGTTTTGTAAAGAAGAATGGTCCAAAATACCTTCAAACAGAATCCAGACTCTCATTGGAAGCTATAGGAAGCATTTAGAGGCTGTTATTTCTGCAAAAGGAGGATCTACTAAATATTGATGTATTTTTTTTTTCTGTTGGGGTGCCCAAATTTATGCACCTGCCTAATTCTGTTTAAAGAATTATTGCATACTTTATGTACACTTCTCAAATATCACTGTGTTTGTCTGCCATATGATATATTTAACTGAAACTACTGATCCAAACAACCAATGATTTATAAAGAAAAATCATTGAAATCAACAGGAGTGCCCAAACGTTTAGATACCACTCTATATATATATATGTATTCTTTTGAGCTCATCAGAGTATTTTAACTGTGATTCTTCATAAGTTTCCAAATCATCTTTCAGTCTACACAACAACAACAAAAACAAAAACAATTAGTTGGCACTAATATGAGAGTTTGAAATGATTATTTTTCGTTAGCGTTTATCATTACCCTTGGCCCCCATCTATTGGAACAGTTTTACGAAAAGCAACATTATCATATTATGAGTTGAAATTAACAATGTATCTTAGCCAACAAGGTTCAGAATGTATTAAAATTCTGTTCAATGGAAAATGGTGGATATTTTGACATCATGGCTCCTTAAAACAACTGTGAAACTAGTACAACTAAAATGTTGCAAAGAATATAATAATTTTGAGTCTGTGTTCTCATGTAATTACGGCATTGTCATGTTGAAAATGTGAACCCATAAATCTGTGCATAGTGGCTGCAAATGTCCCTGTTATATTGTTTATTTGTGGAGATGAATGCTTGCTGCTTTTTTCTATTAAGAGATATGATATGTCAGCTTAGCCATTTGTAAATCCCACTAACTACATCTGAAATCATTACCCTATTTGACTACAATACAAGTAGTTCCATAAAATGTTTTTACCATATCATTTGTGTTACTTTTCTGAATAAATTTTGTCACCTATTTTCATTTGCTCCACTGAAAAAATAAATTGCCATTGCAACTTGCTGTTCTTCAGAGAGAGGGAGTAAACTGAAGTGACTTCACAGAACATACACTGAATTAGCTCTTTGCACAAAGCTCCTCCAACAAATCAGACCTTTGTCCTTTGCCATCATAACTGAACAACTGCTGACTTACCACATAAGGTGGTGACATAAATGGTTATTTATTTTCTGAATAAATCAAATCAAATCAATTTTATTTATATAGCGCCAAATCACAACAAACAGTTGCCCCAAGGCACTTTATATTGTAAGGCAAGGCCATACAATAATTACGGAAAAACCCCAACGGTCAAAACGACCCCCTGTGAGCAAGCACTTGGCAACAGTGGGAAGGAATAGCATTCTATAATAGAAGCACCTTTTTATATTGTGTGTAGTTTGAGATTCCAAACTGCCAGATAAAAATATCTGGAATTTCCTGAAGTTTAGGGGAGGTGATGGTCTCGTGGTTAAGCGCTGGGCTTAAGACCAGAGGATTCTCGGTTCAAACCCCAGCCTGACTGGAAAATCACTAATGGCCCTTGGGCAAGGTCCTTAATCCCCTAGTTGCTCCTGGTGTGTAGTGAGTACCTTGTATGGCAGCACCCTGAAATCGGGGTGAATGTGAGGCATTATTGTAACGCGCTTTGAGCATCTGATGTAGATGGAAAAGTGCTATATAAATGCAGCCCATTTAGCATTTTACTGTTAATCGTGATAAGATGTCACAGAACCATCACAGAATTTGCTGTAACACCATATCATAGAATTCTGGTGAAATCAAGGAGAAATCTGCACCTGTGTAAAGCTGCCCATTTTTATTTATTTATTGTTATTCTTATTATTATTTCTTTGTTTCTCTTCTTTTTTATTATTCTTCTTATTATCAGTCCTATTCTGGCCTATCTCCAGTGGCTGCCTGTGCACTTTAGAGTTCATTTTAGCATTCTTGTTTTTTTTTTTTTTTTTTTGCATTTAAAGCTCTTAATGGTCTCGCCCTGCCTTACCTCTCTGAGCTACTCCACCCATACGCCCTTGCTCGGTGCCTCAGGTCAGCTGATCCGCTGCTCCTGGAGGTGCCAAAGGTGCTTAAGCGGAACCTCAGAGGGCCTGAACTTTCTCTGTCGCTGCCCCCACTCTTTGGAATGAGCTTCCACTCCACATCAGAGAAACCCCCTCACTGTCTATTTTTAAAACTTGCCTAAAAACCTGGCATTTAACTCAGCATGAGATGCTATTTCATTTCTCAATTGAATTTATTTGTTGGTTACTCTTCTCCTTTTTTGTTTTAAACTTGTTCTATTGTTTTATTGTCTCATATATTTTATGAGACAATAGTATTTTATGTGTCATGTACAGCACTTTGTGGTAGATGTAGTAAAGTGCTACATAAACAAAACTGAGTTGAGATTAAGGGAGGAAAACCATTCTAACCTTTGCATTTTGGAGACAGTTCAACTGAGGGAGTTATCTTTTTCCTTTTTTTTTTTTTTTACATTTTGCCAAATATTCCAAAACTATTCCAAATATGAGAAAAAACTGGAATACATTTATACCACGTGACTGACTGTCCACAAATGCAGTTTGGTGTGGAAGCAGATAAATTCAATTCAACATAGTTTGTAGGCTTTACAGAGGTCTGTCCTCATCTTATGGGTGCTTCTGGATTATTTTATAGATATCAGTTTGATGATAATGCCCTTTATTAATGTGTATCAGTCATTGTTTCTCATCAGGCAGGAGTTAATAGATAAAATCTTTACCCTTATAATTCTTTTCCTGCTGATATCCAAGTTTCTGGACTTCATTCTTACATCTGCATTTTAAAATGGTATTATTTGTACTTATGCGATATCCTACATTTCCATGGCTTTGGCCTGACACTCCCTAGATGCAAATTTGGGGCTTTGTGCATTTTGCATGAGATTAACTCAAAGATCTAAAACTTTTTCCACATACACAATATCACCATTTCCCTCAAATATTGTTCACAAACCAGTCTAAATCTGTGATAGTGAGCACTTCTCCTTTGCTGAGATAATCCATCCCACCTCACAGGTGTGCCATATCAAGATGCTGATTAGACACCATGATTAGTGCACAGGTGTGCCTTAGACTGCCCACAATAAAAGGCCACTCTGAAAGGTGCAGTTTTGTTTTACTGGGGGGGGATACCAGTCAGTATCTGGTGTGACCACCATTTGCCTCATGCAGTGCAACACATCTCCTTCGCATCTCCTTCGTGAAGAGAACACCTCTCCAACGTGCCAAACGGCAGCGAATGTGAGCATTTGCCCACTCAAATCGGTTACAACGACGAAATGGAGTCAGGTCGAGACCCAGATGAGGACGACGAGCATGCAGATGAGCTTCCCTGAGACAGTTTCTGACAGTTTGTGCAGAAATTCTTTGGTTATGCAAACCGATTGTTCCAGCAGCTGTCCGAGTGGCTGGTCTCAGACGATCTTGGAGGTGAACATGCTGGATGTGGAGGTCCTGGGCTGGTGTGGTTACATGTGGTCTGCGGTTGTGAGGCTGGTTGGATGTACTGCCAAATTCTCTGAAACGCCTTTGGAGACGGCTTATGGTAGAGAAATGAACATTCAATACACGAGCAACAGCTCTGGTTGACATTCCTGCTGTCAGCATGCCAATTGCACGCTCCCTCAAATCTTGCGACATCTGTGGCATTGTGCTGTGTGATAAAACTGCACCTTTCAGAGTGGCCTTTTATTGTGGGCAGTCTAAGGCACACCTGTGCACTAATCATGGTGTCTAATCAGCATCTTGATATGGCACACCTGTGAGGTGGGATGGATTATCTCAGCAAAGGAGATGTGCTCACTATCACAGATTTAGACTGGTTTGTGAACAATATTTGAGAGAAATGGTGATATTGTATATGTGGAAAAAGTTTTAGATCTTTGAGTTCATCTCATACAAAATGGGAGCAAAACCAAAAGTGTTGCGTTTATATTTTTGTTGAGTATATATGTACACAAAAATCACAGAGGTACGGCGGCCAAGTGGTTAGTGCATTTGGTTTCATTGTGGAAGATACCGGTTCTAACCCAAAACCATGCCACATTACTCCATGTAATATGGAGTTGTGTCAGGGGGGGTATCTGGCATAAAACGTGCTAATTCAACATGTAGATCCACCTTGGATTTGCTGTGGTAAGACTGAGTGGCAACAAGGGAGCAGCCGAAGGGACTTACTTATATGTAAACAAAAATTGCAATAAAATGCTATTTTAACATATGTAGCTTTTTACATCATACTGTAACATGCAAATTTTATCTATTTGTTCCCCTAATTCAGGTCCTTTGATACCCCCTACCAGACTTGAAATGCATATGACAGTCAACCCCAGAATTGTCCTTAAGGGGTTTGTGTTGTTAAAGGTCAGGGTAATTGGGGTCAAAGGTCAAAATGGTGATCACCCACTTCTGTTGTCTAAACTTGGCACACAAATGTAGAGGGGTTCTAAAAGTGCCCAGGCAAGAGTAAATATACTAAAAGTCAATCATTGGGGTCATTGGTCAAAATTTTAGGTTTTCCACGAATTGCTCACATTTAGAGGTGGTTTCTGGAATTGCTCAGGAGAGGACACATTTATAATAGATCAATCATTGGCATCAAGGTCCTGTGAAAAGGTAAAGTTCAAAGATTTTGATTGTCCACGTGATTTGTATGAAATGTGGCTTACAGGTGGATTTCAGAATTGCATTTGAAAGGCAGCCAGAGATCAATGATTTGGCTACAGGTCAAGCTAATTGAGATCAAATGACAGCCTGTCAAACCCATTAATGTCATCATGCTCACGGCCACAATGATTTTGTTAGCAAAAGACAATCCTGCAATTTTCAAGAAATTGTGAATATGCTATAATTTACAAATTATTGATACTGGGCATGCTGCAATAAGGAGGCACTTGTAGCATTTGCCTGACAATACTGAAAATACTGTTTTAAATTTATAAAATAAATACTTGGTCTCTGTGCATGTGTATGGTGATGAGATGTCATTAATGCTAGCCTGTTAACATCGTGTCTTGCTCAAGAAACTTTCAGTAATTTTGTACTTAGACTGTTCTCAGTAAGATAGGAGGTAGCATGTCTTTATGTTTTTATTTAGAATTTTACTTGTTTGTTAGATACCTCTGCATTTTCAGGACCTGCTCTGCAAACTTTGCATTTTTAAAGTAGTTTAAAGTAGTCATGTTTGCAGGTCAGGAAGATAGAACCAGCTGACCTGAGATCCTGTCATGTCCATTTCACTTTAACTCATCTAATGATGTTATGTTGCTCTCTGCCGTAGAGAACTTTGAAACTTAGTTACACATTCTGATGGGAGGGAAGGCAATGGTCACCTCTAACTCAGTAAACAGAGTTTATAATACCACTGCTTCCTGGAAACACATCAGTTTTTCAGTTCATAGCAGCTTTTGCCACATTTCTGTATCATCAGATGTGAGGTCCTTTCTGGAATTGATCATCCCTGAAGTTGTAGGTCTGATAGCATGTGAAAACATCACAAACTCCTGGAAGACCTGGGCCGCCCCGTTTACCAGGAACTCCTGTACGTCCGGGTTTTCCTGGCATACCTTGGCTGCCTGGATGTCCGATTCCATCAAACCCACGAGGGCCTTGAATTCCTACAATGGAAAGTTTGAAAAAATGTAAGAAAATAATGGATGTGCAGCTGCTTATGAACATTTTTTTTAAATCTCAAAGACAGTTATCTATGAATACAAAGTCACCAACTGGACCATAAATTTTATTGTCATTAATTAGCGCCAATTATAGATTCATGTACAGTACATTGCTTTCTTTCATTAAGCACAGTGTCAACATGTTTATAATTAGTTTTGAGTTTGAAATATGGAAGACAACAAACAGCCTTGTTGCCCTTTTGTTTGGAACATATTAGACATTAAAAGCTCACATGCAAAAATACAGTGGTCTTTGGAATTTTAGAGAATATGTTGATAAGGGTTCTTTTTTCAGGCATTTTATGTATTTATGTATTTAGATTAACAGCAATCCTCTCCCATCCATATCCCTTACACAGTTTCTGGCTCACTGGAATTAAGTGTCTGAATGGACTTTTTGCTAATGATGTGCATATTAAAATAAATAAGCAGTTGTTTGCATGAAACTGAGCACTGTGGAATAGTGGGGTTGTAGTGGGGAAGTTAAGCAGATGAGTTTAAATACTTGGGATCAACTTTTCAAAGTAATGGAGAGTGGTCGAGAGAGTGCAGGTAGGGTGGGGAAGTGAATAGTATCTGCAATTGTGAAAAGGTCAGTAGTGATGCCAGCAGTGGCAGTAACAAGAACATAGGAGGCAGAGGTGGAGGAAGTGGTGCTGGCAGTGGGACAGCACAAGTATGATAGCTTTGAGAAAGAGTGAGAGAGGTGAGACTGACATGGTTTAGACATGTGCAGAGGGGGGATGCAGAGTATATCAGGAGAAGGCTGCTGAGGATGACCAAAGAAGATGCAAAGGATAGGGTGAGCGATAGAGACGGATAATCTGCTGTGGCCACAAAGAACAGCCGGGGCTAAAAGAAGAAGATGACAATTTAAGAAAGACCTCTCTTGCAACATAATAAGTACAATTTCTAGTCTATTAAATTTACTTAGTTGACTACGGTTAGTTGTCCAACATTATCCGTCTAATCACTGTTACATCATCAACTAAACTTGTAGATTGGCCGTCTTATGTTAGTCGACGGTTGTCACGGGCATAACGGCCTTGCACATGCCGTTGCCAAGAGACTGCTCCAATGTGCGACAATTTTGTTTACTTCTGGGTTGGTTGTTATCATGAACTATCCAGCCTTTGTTTCGTTAACTGGCTTTATAAACATTTATGGACAAATATGAACTGCAGAACGACGTATTTAACACTTAGCCTTGAAGTTTCATTCATCATATTCTTCTTCTACACTTCAGTCAAGCCTTTTCTGTGCACACAACGCTGCTCAGCGTAACAGCAATGCTAATGTGAGAACTGTGACAAACACATCATGACAAACGTCTACTGCAACTATGGCCAAAAGCGGAGGAAGGTCTCTCTCCTTTTGAAGGAATATGAGCGACGAATATGAGCGAGGGGTGCTCAAGTGTTCCATCAAGCATTGGTACATGATAGCCGGCATTTTTGAGGTAAGATGATGAAATTTTGTTGACTAAAATAAGATTAGCCTCCTGTGTACCAGGCTAAAAACTTTAAGGCCCAGTCACACGGCACTTAATGAAGTGTGACGAAGCCCTGACGAAACAAGAAACCTGGACTTTTGTTGGCATCATTTCGCGCAGCTTCGTTCCTGCAGCTGGAACTTCGTCAGGATTTTTAAACTGTTGAAAAATTTGAACGAAGGGCAACAAAAACCTCAATTTGTCTGTGTTTTGTTTTGCTGTCGTTCTTGACATTTTTTAATCGTTTGTTTAGTTTTTGTAACATTATTGTTTAATTTGACTTCGTTGGAGCAGCTGAGTGTTTTCACACAGTGCAGAAGCCGTTTTGTGAGCGCTGAGGCTGCTGCTGCTTCATGTACCGTCGGAAATTACAGGGCAAACTCAACCTGTTTGCTTGGACTTTTTTTTTATCTGTGTGAGGGGGTCAGCTTCAATGGGCTCAGGCACCTTACATAGGCCAGAATTAATCTTTTGTGTGGATATAATTCAATATTTTGCCACAAGCAACTGTTGAATTTGAAACGACAAAAAAGATGTGTAATTTCCGACGGTACTGAAATGCAGCATTAGCAGCAGGAGCAGCTCCTGCTTGCGCTTATTATTTTGTATTAAATATAACAAAATTAGTGTAGGAATGATAATCCAGCCCTTCTGTACATGTGGCAACGGGTAGATGAATCAAAATGATTATATGAAGACCACAGCGCACTCTTTTTTTTTTATTTTTTTTTTTTATTGAAGCAAGACGGAGCGCGCAGCGTGTCAACAGACAGTCAGGGTTCTGATGATGATGGAGATGATCCCTCTTTTGTTCTGGACGAGGAACCAGAGCAGGTGGTCCACTGACATGCACACAGATCTCCACAGCTTCTGTTTGCAGTTTCTCCAGGACTCAGGCGCTATGAGCTCCGTCCCAGCGCCAAGTCCTGGAACACAGACACACACTGCTCCAGCTGTGGCTCTAGGCGCGTTTCGTTAAAGCGTCAAGAGCGTGAGCTTCGGTTTTGTTAAGTTCCTCTTTCGTCCCTTTTGCGCTCTTGCTTCACATACGATTCGGTGATAAAGCTCTTTCGTCCACCTTTTCTCAACGAATTGTGATGTTTTTTACTTTTTCCCTTTGTTCAGGAATCGTCGTGCGCCGTGTGACTGGGCCATTAGTCGGGTAACACGAAACTTTAGCTGACTAAGCGCTTTGTGCAACGACTATCTATTTGTATAGTCTATTTGACTAAACAAAATTTGAGTGGTTTACGAAATTGGGCCCAGCCCTTTTGTTCAGAGCTCAAGAGTTCCTCCAAGGCTGCTCAGAAATGGCCTCCAGATTTGAGTTCCCTGGAAGAAGAGTCTGAATCCAAGTATTGAACTCTGTCCATGTGCAAGAACGAAAGAAATCTGAAAATTGAGGACGCTTCATGTTTTCATTCCTTGAAGACAGTGGCCACCAATGGTGCTCATGCGGGATGCCTGCCCTTTATATCTTGCAGTTTTCCCTGCCCTAACCATGGTTCAAGTATTTTGTTGTAAGATCTGGAATCCAACCAGTGGCTATGACTGTCTTTGGTAGTAGGTGTCTCCAGAGAGTCTTTGGGTGTGCTAGGAGTGTTTTTGTGTTAAATGAGCGTTTGCACAAGTAGCTCTAGATGAGGTGTACTACTTGCATTGTGAGTAAATTCACATTATGACATTGGCAATGTGTAACATTTTTCTGTGTATAATCCAACTGGCCAATGCCTCAGTGCTGAGGATTGCAGCAACTCCGTGAGGCCAAGAGGAAACCCACATACCATCTGGCAGTAAGGGCAGTTGCTACTTTTGTAATGAAGGGATAGACTGTTGGCCTGCCTGGGTGGTTGCCATTCAAAGGTTACACTTCACTATTTGGCAATATTAGTGTAGACACAGAATGTCCAAACACAACCAGGTCCACATCAATGGCAATGTTGTTGACATACACTCTTGAGAAAATGTTGAAAATATGTACACAAAATTTGGCCAGAATTACATTGTAAAAAAGCTTTCCAAGAGTACCATCTGTGTACACATTTTGCATAATGTTTAGGAGGCAATAAATATTCTGTGCAATTTAGTTTTGGAGTAGTAGTGACTAACTGGAAAGTCCAGGCTGTATAAGTAGCTGAGAAAGCAAGTTGGGATGGCACAGATAGTATAAAAGGAGGTGGATGGTGTGACCACTGGCCTGCTTACAGAGAACCTGAAACACTGCTTTTCTCCAAGTCTACACCTCATCTCATTGCAGTTATGGCAAGCGATGGCACAGTCCTGACAGATGCCTGTGCTGAACTGTCCCACTGGGCTGGTTACTTTGAGCAGTGGTATAAGAGTGATCCTACTGCCAAGATGGTGGACATCTCCTGTGTCAGGATTCTGGTGGCTGACCTACCAGTCAACTGTGAACCACCAAATAAATCTCAGCGAGACTGCAAAGGTGATGAATTAGCTGATGATTAGTAAAGGTGCAGGGATCTGTGGTATTGTGGCTGAAATCCATCAGGCAGATGGAAATGCTGTTCTCCTGGCACTGGAAGTGATCTTTGCTCCCATTTGGGAGACAGTTATCATCCAAATAGCCTGGAATAAAAAAAATCCCTCTGTAAATCACTCTTGCAAGTACAAGTACAGTGGTACTATACTGCTCTCTGTGTCACGAAAGGTAGTTGCAAGGGTCACTGTCAACAGTCCCAGCTACGTCAGGCTCAGTGGCAGGAACAATCTGACTTCATGCCCAAGAAGTCAACCACTGAACTCATCATAGCTCTGCAAGGCCAGTGAACATAAGTGCAAATATTGGTAGTGCTTCTTTTCAGCTGTGTTGATTTTTTGCAAAGCCTTTGATTTCGTTGACTGGGCTATTCTGTGGAACATTAACACTGACTTACACAGGCACTTAAAAGGCTATACAGAGTGGAGGTAGAGTTTTTTATTTCTTCCCAGTAACTTGTGGCATTCATCTGGGATTTTTTTTTCTTACTCTGTTCAGTGTTTGACTGGGTGTTGGGTAAGATCATGAAATCAAACACTGTGTGTGCTTTTGTGAGTGAAAAATTAGATACCTGACCATGACCTTTTTGTTGACACTGTGATCTTTTTGGAATCAATGGATGTCCTGATTCTAGCACTTTTCCAATTGCAGATTTGCAATTGTCCAGGAAGAAAACAAAGATTTATGTTTTTAATAACTTTCTGGTGTCACGAGCCAGGTCACATGAGGATTGTGTATGGTTTTCACAAGTGTTATCCGAAAGTATTACATTTTGATTCACTTATCTTGGCAGTGATATTCAGATCTTGCTTTTCAGATCCAATAGTGCATGGGAAAAGCTTATAGAGCCAAATGATTGCTGGATAGAGGAGGTTTGTTTTTTCCAGAATAAAAGTCCAAGTTTTCACACTCTAAATCATTGCAGCTGCATTTTGTTATATCCACTTGCTACTTCTCTTTAACATAAAGAGCTTTTACAAGTTTTGGATGATGAACTCAACTTTACAACTCAACTCAACTTTAACCGCTGCACACAGACAACACCATTAACATCGCAACATAAAACTATTTTTATATTGTGCCTAAAACACTCATGAATATATTCTCTGGGTTTAGAGACGTTGTTATTGCGTTTGTTTTATGTAAACATGCGAGAATCACAGACTGCCTCTCTGTTATTTTCAATGGGAGCTGCTGTGAGCTACGCTTGCTTCCTGTTCATGTCGTTCTGGGGGAAGTGAAGTTTGCTCTTTAACGTCTTTATTGTTCTTTACAACACTGTTTGTCCTCTTTGTTCCAGACTAATATATATAATATGTCTGAAATTCGGTTTGTGTTTATTAAATTGCACGCAGATTAAATGTAGCAGACACGGATTATTTGGAATATTTGTTTTAGCAAGTTTTCAGGGTATCATGCATGTGGTTTCTTATTAACGTGATGAAAAGCATAAAAAAAAAAACATTTTTGTAGTATAATATTAATTTACAATTGTCATCATGTGGATTCTCTATATGTTGTTTGACTGCAGTGACTCTCTGGCGTGCAAGGGATTATGGGATACATCAATAGGGTGAATGGCAGTGTTCTATTTATTTTGACACCGATTATATCAGATGGTTATCTAATACAACTTGGCTTTTTTTTTTGAAAATGCCTTTTTTTACAAATAAAAAATGGCATAATTTACAAAAGCACATTTATCTGTAAACACCAGCACACGAAACACATGACATTAATGTGGTGATTTACATAGACTAAATCATCCAATCAGTGTGAGCAGAGGCACATTTTACCCAGAATGCCATCTGTCTGTGTTTGTTACAAAACTTCAGAATTAGTGCATTATTCAACATTAAAAGATATATGTTATATCTTAACTTTGCACAAATGACAGAATTGACATTAATGGAGTTATTCTATCAGTATTCATTTTATTTATACACCAAACCATAACTCAGCAGGGCTTTATTTTCCAAGACCTCCGCCTGACAGCAGTGCTGTGATTGGGTAGAGAGTTGAGCTGTGAGACTCCTTGCAGTTGCTTCTGTGCTGGAAGCCATGTAGTAAACAGAAGCTTCCAGCAGGGGGCAGGATGCTCAAAGACAGAAGTGCTGACTCATTGTTTGGGTCTGTTGTTGCTTTTGATACTTCCAAAAACAATTGTGGTGTTAAAACTCAAAATCAGCTTGTTAGCAGCTGTAAGTGTACCGGAGACAATACTGGAATTTATCGGTTATCTGTAACTTCCAATACATTTTTGGGGGGTTTATCGTTTTATCTTCATCAAAGATAACTTTTCAGTTATCTGATTATGCGTTATTGAAATTAATGTTTTGGTTATCTGTGCCCACCACTGCCTAAAGTGATAACGTATTTGTTACTACAGTGTAGTGCAGTGTAGTACTGTATCTCCAGAGAATCCCAAGACACCGCTATAATGGCATTTTGTCAAAAGAACAAGAAGGAGACTCAGTTAAGGCATGTACCCTTCATTTTGAGGGAACATCAGGTAGATTACGGTCATTTGGATTAGATTAGATTTGATAGAACTTTATTGATCCCTTGGTAATTGGGCATACTTCCCCGATCATGACCCAGCTCACAGGTGGTTCAGTCTTGAGAAGCCAAGCATGTGGGATAGGCATATATCACCTGTCAGCAGCAGACACATGGTTATATTCTGAGGGAAAGGGTGGACTAGCTATCTGTCTGCCTGGATGCTTCCCCATCAGGACCCAGGGTGTTCGGTAGTGTGGTGGATGTGGTGACAGGTGGCATCAGTGCATGCTACCACCCCTGACCTGATCTGTATCATTACTGCCTGCTCTGTTTGCATGTCATTCCATCCCATCACTCATTTCAGTGTTTCCCAATTGTGGTTCTTGGGAAGCAAAGTAGAGCACATTTTTCCATTTGTCCCTGAACTAATCAGAGAATACAGCTGACTGAGCTGATCTGCTGTAATTAGTTCTGGGACAAATGGAAAATGTGCAATACTATGGGTCACAAGGACCAGGATTGGGAAACTCTGACTCATTGTGTAAGTTGACTTTTAACATACCTGGTTGTCCAGGTGGTCCTGGGGGTCCATGGTGGCCTTCTCCTTTACTGCCTTTGATCCCTTTGGGTCCAATGTCACCTGGGAGACATAGTGTGTTAACGTTTAAAAATTGTCTTTCCACCTTCATCAAGTGAGCTGTTCAGCCACAGCTCAAAGTCATGCTGAGTTCAAACTACTGAAGTGTCTCTTACGTAGTCCTTTTCAATTACACATACAAAGTACTTCACAAGATAAAATGCAATAAAAGACAATAAAACACTAAACATATAAAACATTTAAAAGATAGAAATAATATAAGATCCCTAAAATATAAATTTAACATTAAAATGAAAAAAAATCACATACGTTATTAAAAACATGAGTGCAGGGGCGCTAGTGAGCCATGATGGACTAAAGATATGTATTTCAGCGCTCCTGCAGATTTCCATTTATTTTTTAATTAATAACGACTCTTTGTTACAAAACGTAACTTAAATTCGATGGTTAACAGTTTTTAACTCCAAAGAAATAAATAACACCACGCGTTATTTGTTAACTGTGGATAAACTTCGCAAATTCAAGTATGATGGTAGCACATCGCAGCTAACAGCTAACACCAGATCCACGAGGCAGTGCACTCCTGAAGATAAACATCCACAACCCAAGAACCCGAGCATGAGTGAGGAGGTAAAAGCAGAGATTTTAGCCTCCATACGTGGTGATATTTCCAAAATTATAAGAGAGGAAATACAGAGTGCACTGTCTGAAGATCTTGATGCTCTTAAGGCTGACATTAAGGCCATACGGGACAAAATTGCTCGCAACGCCACCACAATCCGAGCATAAATGACCTCTATGGAAACGGACATTGAAGATGTGAGAGGCAGATTGTCAACATGGTCTGATGAGGTTACTACATTGCAGACAACTGGAACTGAAGTCTAGGGTGAGCTAAAGAAAATATGGGACAACTGTGAGGGCATGAAGGGGAGAATGAGGCACGGAAATATCCATATAGTTGGCATGGAAGAGCAGCTGAACTCCACCAGCCCCAGTGAGGTCTCCAAAATGATCAAATAGGTTCTGCAGATGGACTGGGAGTAAAAGTCGACCGTTCACACCGTGTGTTTGCACCCAATAAACCGGGAGATGGAACTTGTGTCATCATCGCTAAGGTGCATTATAATGGAGACAGCTGAGAAAAGCCAGGGACAGAGCCCCACTGATCTACAATGGTAAAAGGATCGCAATATTTCCAGATTACACCACCAGCGTTGCCAAAGCACAAGCCGCTTTCACTGACGTATGGAAAGCTTTACAAGGATAGAGCGACGTGCGTTTTGGATTATTTTACCCAGCAAGATTCAAAATAACCTCCAAAGAGGACAGTAAGGGGTTCTGACATCCCATGAAGGCCATGGACTACATCAGGGGGACAATCCTTCCCGCTACAGACACTGAAATGGAAACTTAAACTTGCCCTTAAAGAATAACTTGAACGACTCGGACCACTGGACTCTAATACTGGAACACTGTGGTTGGACTTTTTTTTTAAGTTGCCTTCTCAACCACTTACTGTGAGTATCTCACCTTCTAAACTGGCCTGTTTCAGGAAAAATGCCTAATGTTGCATTTAACCAACCCCTTCATAATACTGCTAAAATTGTTTACACGTTTTGTATGAATAGTTTTTGTACATTTTACACATGGTTTAAGAACTCACGTTTATTTCTGCAGGAACCTGGACTCTTACTCAATTATTCTTTCATTTTTCCTTTTCATTGTTTTTGTACACAGCCATTATCTGTGGCGTGTGTGTTGCTGCTTATGTTTAGTGGCTAGGGACTTAAACCCACTATTTTGCACCATGTTAACAACATGTAACCTTAAATGCTGTGTTTTTTGCATTCTGATCCTTCTGTTCCCAGAGGATCTAATTACAACCCCAATATCAGTGAAGTTGGGATGCTGTGAAAAATGTAAATAAAAAACAGAATACAATGATTTGCAAATCCTCTTCATGCACTGGTTATTACAACAGCGGAACAAACAAACAAACCTTTAAAGCATTCCTATTTCAGACATGTCATTGTTGTTAAGTCTAGGAAATTGTTTTCTTTGTCTTTTTTTAACTGCCAGTGCATGAACATGCTCAGTTGCGGCAAAGTTCATGTGTAACAAACTGCTTGCTGCATATTTTGCTGCATATAACTAGAGCGCAATAGGTGCTAATTAGAGCTAATGTTTAGTCACTAGCCTATAGCAGTCTGCCTCTCAGTAGGAGGGGTCTGGTTAGGTTTAAAACTCCAGCTTTTGTGGCTTCTGTTTATTCTTCTCTACAAGAGTCAAGACAGAAGTCAGACTACCAGAGCAAGAAATTTAGCTGAGGAAGCTTCTGCGATTTGAAGCGAAACGTCCTCGCGTCAAGCAACCCAGTCCAGTCAAAGATTCAAGCTTCTCTACTACGGAAACCACCTGGACAACTGAGAGCCTACACAGAAACAAAGCCAGATGTAATAACAAAAGTGAGTGTAATAGGTTATAAAAATAGATTCCACAAACATTGGAGAAATACTGAGCGTAAATATGGTAGCACAGTGGCTTGGTGGTTAGTAATGTTTCCTCAAAGCAACAAGGTCGCGGGATCACTTTCCACCTGGTCCTTTTTGCATGTTCTCCCCTTGTTCACGTGGGATGTGTTTGAGTGCTCTGGCTTCCTCCCACTTCCAAAAACATGGAGGCTAGGTGAATTGATGACTGTAAATTGACCGGAGGTGTGCATGCATGTGTGAATGTGTTTGTCTGTCTATATGTTTGCCCTGCGAAAGACTGGCATCATGTGCAGCGTGTACCCTGCACCACAACCTATGACCACTGGGACAGGCTCCAGCTCCCCGTGACCCTTGACTGGACTAAGTGGGTATAGAAAATGAATGAATGGTAGCAAATATAATATAGACAGCATTAGTTAAATCAATAAAATACACTGCTTTTTGAGTACTTGTCTTCCCATGTATATTAGATCTGGATAAAGAGGTGCCTTACACTTGTGGCTAATTTACTGTAATTTCATTGTACGCTTATGGCTATGAATGTGCAAAAGCTTTGTTGACATATTGCTGTCTATGTCACATTACTGCTCGCTATCAACTGTGCATTGACTGTTCATAAATCACCCGCAAAAATGCCTCCAACACAATGCACAAATGTTTGGATTGCCCACACAATTTAGCACTCTTTATGTGGTATTTCAGTAAATCAGGTGCAGAACATTTAAAGAACAGAAGAGTCTTCACGGGCAATAATTCCAACTGTTAAAGTGACATTTTTGTTCAAATCCTTGAATTAAAGCTAAAACTTCAGATTTCACATGCAGAGGCACAATGACAAAAATTGTGTCACTGTACAACTTTACTTATGGAGCTGATGGACCAAGATGATGACCTCCTTAAATAGCACAGAAGATTACAGAAATTGGTGGAATTACTTGTAAAAGCTTCTGGAAGAATAAATGGGATGTACTGGGGATAATTGGAGAACATTTGGCTGTATTTAAGGGCCTAACTGTAGAGCAGTCATTTCTTGCATTAAAAGCAAGAAAAAAATCTAAAGAATTAAGCTATGCCACTTGGTACAAAATTCTGAATCTCAAGAAGCAAAAATCTTTAGGAGCCATCTTACAAAGATGAATGGTACCACAAACAACTGTACAATCAATTATACCAAAATATAAGACGCTTTGGAGGACCATACAGACTTTACATTCTTGAGGAAGGAAACCCAAAGTAACATCCAGAAAGTGAGAAACCTTTGTTTTAAAGGTCCATCAGAATCAGGTCTACAAATACCTATATATTTTAGTAAATGTATTAAATTCAGCTAACTATTTTAGTAGTTTTCTTTAGTCATAGCATTTATGAAGTACAAGTTTATTTAGATAACAGCCAATAAATTTGGCTATAATATCTTGACTCATTAGTCTTTCCTTTGAGCAGCTATTTGGAAAATACTAAGAAACATGCTTCAAAGTCTTTCTAAATTCTATATATATTAATCCATTTTCAGTTAATAATTACTACAGTTGTATGCAAAAGTTTGGGCACCCCTGATAATTTTGATGATTTTCCTTTATAAATCATTGGTTGACTGGATCAGAAATTTCAGTTAAATATATCATATGGCAGACAAACACCCTGATATTTGAGAAGTGAAATGAAGTTTCTAGCATTTACAGAAAGTGTGCAATAATTATTTAAACAAAATTAGGCAAGTGCATAAATTTGGGCACCCTTGTCATTTTACTAATTTGAATACATTCAGCACTAATAAAAATTGATTTGGTAAGCTCATTGAGGAAAGGATACAAAAAGCTATCTCAGAGATTTCAGCTGTCTGTTTCCACTGTGGGGAACATAGTGAGGAAATGGAAGACCACAGGCTTAGTACTAGTTAAGGCTCGAAGTGGCAGTCCAAGAAAAATCTCAGATAAGCTGAAGTGAAGAATGAGAACAGTCATAGTCAACCCACAGACCTGCTCCAAAGACCTACAACATGATCTTGCTGCAGATAGTGTCTCTGTGCATCGTTCAACTATACAGTGCACTCTGCACAAAGATTTGCTGCAAGATGCTGTAATGTAGAGAAAGCCTTTTCTGCATACATGCCACAAACAGAGTGGCTTGAGGTATGCTAAAGCACATTTGGACAAGGCAGCTTCATTTTGGAACAAGGTGCTGTGGACTGATGAAACTAAAATTGAGTTATTTGGGCATAACAAGGGGCGGTATGCTTGGCTGAAAAAGAACACACCATTCCAAGAAAAACGCCTGCTACCTAGTGTAAAAACTGTAGGTGGTTTCATCATGCTGTGTGGCTGTGTGGCCACTGCAGGTACTGGGAATCTTGTTAAAGTTGAGGGTCACATGGATTCCAGTCAATATCAGCAGATTCTTGAGAACAATGTCCATGAATCAGTGACAAAGTTGAAGCTGTGCCGGGGCTGGATCTTTCAACAAGACAACAACCCTAAACACTGCTCAGAATCTACTAAGGCACTCATGCAGAGGAACAAGTACAATGTTGTGGAATGGCCATCTCAGTCCCCAGACCTGAATATTATTGAAAATCTGTGGTGTGATTTAAATGGGCTGCCCATGCTGGGAAACCAAGAAACCTGAGATGTTTTGTAAAGAAGAATGGTCCAAAATACAACCCCAGTTCCAATGAAGTTGGGACATTGTGTAAAATGGAAAAAAGAGTACATTTATTTGCAAATCCTCTTCAACCTATATTCAATTGAATACACCACAAAGACAAGATATTTAATCTTCAAACTGATAAACCATTTTGTTTTTGTGCAAATATTTGGTCATTTTGAAATGGATGCCTGCAACACGTTTCAAAAAAGCTGGGACAGTGGTATGTTTACCACTGTGTTACATCACCTTTCCTTCTAACAACACTCAATAAGCATTTGGGAACTGAGGACACTAATTGTTGAAGCTTTGTAGGTGGAATTCTTTCCCATTCATGCTTGTTTTACAACTTCAGTTGTTCAACAGTCTGGGGTCTCCATTGTTGTATTTTGTGCTTCATAATGCCCTACACATTTTTAATGGACAACAGGTCTGGACTGCAGGCAGGCCAGTCTAGTACCCACACTCTTTTACTACGAACCCACAATGTTGTAACGTGCAGAATGTGGCTTGGCATTGTCTTGCTGAAATAAGCAGAGATGTCCCTGAAAAAGACGTTGCTTGGATGGCAGCATGTGTTGTTCCAAAAGCTGGATGTACCTTTCAGCATTGATGATGCCATCACAGTTGTGTAAGTTGCCCATGCCATAGGCATTAACACACCCCCATACCATCACAGATACTGGCTTTTGAACTTTGGTAACAATCTGGATGGTATTTTTCCTCTTTTATCCAGAGGACACAATGTCCATGATTTCCAAAAAGAATTTGAAATGTGGACTCATCAAACCACAGCACACTTTTCCACTTTGCGTCTGTCCATTTAAAATGAGCTCTGGCCCAGAGAAGGCGGCAGCATTTCTGGATGTTGTTGATGTATGGCTTTCGCTTTGCATGGTAGAGTTTTAACTTGCACTTGTAGATGTAGCGACAAACTGTGTTAACTGACAACAGTTTTCTGAAGTATTCCTGAGCCCACACGATAAGATCCTTTAAACAATGATGTCAGTTTTTTATTGTGCCGCCTGAGGGATCGAAGGTCACGGGCATTCAATGTTGGTTGTCGGTCTTGCCGCTTACATGTAGAAGGTTCTCCAGATTCTCTGAATCTTTTGATTATATAATGGACTGTAGATGATGGAATCCCTAAATTCCTTGCAACTGAACATTGAGCAAGGGATAGGGTTAGGGTTAGGGTTATCATGACAATCACCTGTTTCCAATTAACCTGTTCATCTGTGGAATGTTCCAAAAAAGTGTTCTTTGAGCATTTATAGCTGTGGTCAGGTTGTGGAGGTCTTGCTGTTCTGTTGGGGTGAGGTCAAGGAGCACTGGCACCGCCTTCCCTTCCAATGCTAGGGGCAGATGAGTAGCAGCTTCCTTATCACTCCAGCTATTGTATAGTGCTGCTAGCTGGACCTGGAAGAGGCATGGCACCAGCAGCGTCACTCCATTGTATTTGGGCAGCTTGACTGGTGACTTCAGCACCACCACAGGCTGTGACAGACTTACTGTGGTCGTCGCCGGGACAGGCTTGTCTGCAGTGACAACTGTGATCAGCAGCCATCATAGCACTGGTGGCAGTAACCCTCCCTGTTGACAGAGGGCGACGAGAATCCAGCACGCTGTAGCCATCAGGAGCATCATCAGCAGGCAGCATGGCTGTGGCTGCACTGCTTCTCTCAGCCTCCAGAGGGGGACATAGCCTTGTCATGTCCCTCTTCGGTAAGCGCTCTCTTCTGCCACTCTGTCACATCATGCAATGCTAATTTGCTAATGTTAGTATAACAACATGTGAGCAATGTTGTGAAAGTGTAGGAACACGGACCCACAACAGGGGGCGCAAATGAACGGACAATGGAGTAAATCAAAATAACAACGCTTTACTGTTGTGAATGTGCACAACGAATACAACCAATCACGGAAATGGACAACAGTCAATTCACAAAAGTGTCGTGTGGGCAGGCTCGAAGATAGGAGACGCCTCTCCAAGGTAAGACCGGAACCACACGGCTTCCTCCGCCACAGGACCCCGGGAATACTGGAGCCGCCAAGTCCCGAACTCCCAGGTGGCCACTGCCTCCGCGTGTCGGACCTGGTACTGCTGGCGAGGAACAAAGAACAGTTAAATGGGGGCGCGTTTGCACCCAGGACTCCGAACAGCAGGGAAGTTACCTCCACCTCTCGTTGGAACAGTAATCCACAAACTAAGCACAAATCCAAAAGGATACACTCCGTCAGCTTTGATACGTTACCTCTCAGGTAGAAACGATATCTCGGCAATGAGGTGGAGATGCCGTCCTGCTGATATACCCCACTGATGATTGCTGTCAGCTGTCTCAGGTGATGGGTGACAGCTGTCACCTTGGCTGCTCCCGTGAGGCGGCGGCGCCCTCTGGTGCCTGGAGCCCGCACTCCAGGCAGGGCGCCCTCTGGTGGTGGTGGGCCAGCAGTACCTCCTCTTCAGCGGCCCACACAACAAGCAATACAAAATGCGATGCTACTAGGCACCTGGAACAAAACAGCATCACATAATGCAATGCAGTGCATAGAACCATTAGGTGAGTGACTCTTTTGTGAAGCAACAGGATTTGTAGTAGGTAAGTCCCTTTGGCTTTGGCTTCCCCCTTGTTTCGCCATAGCAGATCCAACAAACAAAAACTCTGCCTTTGTCACCAAGGCCTGCAAAGAATTCAAGATCTATTGGGAACAGAATGGTGCTAATGTAATGTGAATGCATACTGGCAATGTTTTACAGTCTTCATATGTGTGGCATATTAAAATATATTTGTGAAAATATCAAAGGTTGGATGTCTGTGCTTCCATTCTTAGCAAATTTAGTGTGAACTAGTTGTAGAATTACTGTAAGTGGTGCATATTAGCACACATAGATATTACTCTTTCTGGGAAAGACGGATGCCGATGTTTGTTTATGTTTGTAACGAGGATCAAAACCACCTGTTATGTCATTGTTTTTTGACAAATTTCATGTATTGTTCCATGAAATAAACTGGTAATATGTTATAGAAGCTCATTAGAATGGTATTCTTGAAGTTGCTATTGTTGACTGACGTAAATATGACATTTAAATGAGCTGTGATACCACTGTGTACAGGAAACATGAACATGATAAAGTCCAATCTGCGTAAACATGTATGCAGATCGTAATAATTGCTTTAGCAAGATTTTATAACAAATATAGCTTCTTATTCAGTCAAATAAATTAAGAATATTTTGTAGAGGTTTACCGGCACACCCCGTCCTTCTCCCCCGTTCATCTCGAAAATCATCCAAACATCCCCGTATACTTCACTTTCATGAGTTTCATTTGACTTTTACAAAATCGTGTCTGAAATTAATTTTTACATCACTTTTTCATTGACCATTTCTATACATCGCTATCAAAATATTGGCGATTTATTGCTTGTGGGTCAAATTTATTATGAATGAATGATCTTTGGGCATACCCATGATTCATTGCAGATGCTGAGATAGCAACTTCACTTATTCGCCATGAAAGGTAAGCTTCCACATTTGTGACGTTTGATTGGAATGAGTGTATATGCCTGTGTGTAAATAGTCAGTGAGTTTCTTAGCTTTTGTGAGACTCCTGCACATTTCATCCACAGTTGCACTGACTTCCCGGGCTACTGAGCCATGGACAAAGCAAATGAGCTGTCATAGCATCTGTAAGAAAAGGTATTGTATACAGCAGCCCAGTCTCAGGGTTTTTTTTTTTCCTGCTCCTGTGACGAAATGAGTCAAATTTTCGTTTGTTTTTTTTAACTCACTATTACTAACCCTACTCCTACCCCCCAACCCTAACCTTAACCATAACTTAATCTTACTCCTTCCCTCCACCCTAACCATAACCATCCCCCACCCCCCGCTTCACTTTCAATTTCATGCAGCCATCATAGAATGAATTAGAATGAATTTGTGCTGCAGTGACAAAAATGAGGCGCTTTTCGTCACAATATCACGAACCAATAGATTAAAAAGTCACTGATTAAGTGATTTCATCTGTCCAAGGTGATGTTAATCAGTGAAATCATCTGCTGGAGTGTGTGGTTGCAAGGAAAAGCTGCACCCTCTCAGCCCTTTCTGGAATGAGTTGAAGAGCCCTGGTGTAGAGTATACTCTACACGTTTCTGTGTGACTCTGATCTACATATCTCACCATTCGGTATTGATTTGGAGACTTCATTTTGAAGTGTCATTGTGTATATCACTGTGGGATGAATTACATGTGATCTGGCACTGTGTGAATAATTTGAATCTCTCTCTCTCTCCCTCTCTCTGTCTGCCTTTTCCCAGGGTATTGGCAGTGGAACTGATTGGAACACCTGCACCTAATCACTACTGCATATAACCCCAGTTTCTCTACTTCATCCTCATCAGAATCTACAGTTCCTTCTTCAGTAACCTGGCCTCCTTGTTGATAACTTAGGCTTTAGTTTTGCTACCCTGTTGCTGTTGCCTTGAGTCCCTCAGTTATTTTTGTCCCTCTTTTACCCACAGTTTCCTGCTACCATTCTGCTTTGCTGTTTTCTACATGGCCCTGGCTCCTCAATCCCTGATTCACAGCTTCCACAACCGATCTCCTCCTCCTGCTCCTCCAAGAATGCCTGTGCAATTTCAACCTACCATACATTAAATAAACTCGTTTGTCATTTTTACCAACTGCCTCAGTGTGCAGAGTCCAACTCTTTGATCCCCGAACCTGACAGAGTGACTTTTTTTTTTTTTTTGTCAGAAAGGCACCTGTAGGGGACCTGAGTTATCCCAACTTAACCAATGATGAAGAGTATTTCTTCATACATTATGCACTATAGGGTTTTGCATGCTGGTGATCCTACCATGCAGTAAGTACCCTTATTTCTTAACCCCCTGCCCTTTGAACAGCCTGAGTCCACAGTTGCAGATATCTAAAACATATCAGAAGTAATGTTACTGACTGAGACATTACAATTATTCAATATACCCTCTGATTAGTTCAGCCTGCCCATTTTCACATAGCTACAACTGTATGGATCAAACTAAAAGTTATTATAGAGATTATGACACCAAAATAGCCAAAATGGTCAATGAACAATGAACCTTTGAATGAGCTTTTTCCATGTAAAGCAGGCAAAGCAATTTGCATTCACTGTGTTCACACGCATGCATGCAAATGCACACCACTGTCAAAATACCACATCGCAAGCTGCACACTGGGAGCAACTTCAAGATTAAGCACCTTGCTCAAGTACACTTTAGTGATGGTAATGTGAAGAAAAGAAATACTGTTTGTCTTTCATTTCTGTCTGTCGGGTGAGGAGACTGAATTACTTTACAACCTTGCAGTCAGAAGGCTGCTTCTCTTATCGTCACTTGGACATCAACAGTTATAATTACTGCAACAAACTTGAGTGTAAATATGATCAATATGCATCAATTTCACAGTGACCTATGGACAAAAGGGTTGGTAGACATGCAGAGAGTGCTTAACATAATTTATTCTTTAAACAGTGTTCAGTTACATTATTTCTATAGTAATTCATTATGTTTGTTGTGTCTTTTATAAGACATGCATTTGCTTAATGTAATAAATGTTACAAAAATTATATGAATAACGTGACATGAAAACACTGAATCTTGAAGCCTTTGTCAGATTACAAATATTATATTTTCATTTGATTTCATTGTGTAATACATGCAAATAAAGTGTATTTTTTGTAGTAGATACAGTATTTACATTTCCCATTATTGTAGCTGTTAAAGTACACATCAAATTATAAAAATTGTCTGTTGAATGCAGTTCAAAATATATTTCATTATGTAAATTTTAACCTTTTATTTCATTGTTTTCCTGTTTTTGATTTGTAGTTATGTACCCTTCTCACCTAAGAGTATGAGTATGATGAATGGAGCCCAACCTGTGCTGAGATGTCAATTGCCTGTTTGTTTCTAAATGGAAGCAGTAAAGTAAAAAAAGAAAAAGAAAAGAAAAGAAACTGAGACTGGTTGAGAGGCTTATACTGGCTTATAACTGACATCAACTTGTCATCAGGGTCTGAAGTTAATCACTTAAACTGCAGACCTCAAGGGACTCATTACATCATGACTTAATCACCTTTGTGCCCTGGACGGCCTTGTATTCCAGGGGGTCCTGGGTAACCCTGAGAACCAGTTCTCCCAGGGTAGCCTGGAGGGCCCATGGAGCCTTTGGACCCTGGTATTCCTGGTTGCCCTGGCGGTCCCTTCAGGCTCTGGCAAGGTTCACAGTGAGACGGAGGGGTAAGGGTCTGGAGCAATGTTGGCAACTGGTCTGTAAGGCACAGCCAGAATATATTGAGTCATTAATTTACATAAAATATCAAGCCATTAACTTTCTTAACAGATATCCTTAGTAAGTGTTGGACTCTATCAAGGCTATGGTTTGTCAGTGTCTGTGATTGTTTTTGTAATGGACAAAATCTCAAGGCACACCTGAACATCAGAGTGTAATGATGTTCTCATTACACTCTGTAGCTCAAAAAAGAGAGCTTTAAATCAGAAGTGCCTGACTCCGTGGTATAACTCACAAACTCGCAGCTTAAAGCAGATAACCCGTAAGTTGGAGAGGAAATGGCGTCTCACTAATTTAGAAGATCTTCACTTAGCCTGGAAAAAGAGTCTGTTGCTCTATAAAAAAAGCCCTCCGTAAAGCTAGGACATCTTACTACTCATCACTAATTGAAGAAAATAAGAACAACCCCAGGTTTCTTTTCAGCACTGTAGCCAGGCTGACAAAGAGTCAGAGCTCTATTGAGCCGAGTATTCCTTTAACTAGTAATGACTTCATGAATTTCTTTGCTAATAAAATTTTAACTATTAGAGAAAAAATTACTCATAACCATCCCAAAGACGTATCGTTATCTTTGGCTGCTTTCAGTGATGCCGGTATTTGGTTAGACTCTTTCTCTACGATTGTTCTGTCTGAGTTATTTTCATTAGTTACTTCCTCCAAACCATCAACATGTCTATTAGACCACATTCCTACCAGGCTGCTCAAGGAAGCCCTACCATTAATTAATGCTTCGATCTTAAATATGATCAATCTATCTTTATTAGTTGGCTATGTACCACAGGCTTTTAAGGTGGCAGTAATTAAACCATTACATAAAAAGCCATCACTTGACCCAGCTATCTTAGCTAATTATAGGCCAATCTCCAACCTTCCTTTTCTCTCAGAAATTCTTGAAAGGGTAGTTGTAAAACAGTTAACTGATCATCTGCAGAGGAATGGTCTATTTGAAGAGTTTCAGTCAGGTTTTAGAATTCATCATAGTACAGAAACAGCATTAGTGAAGGTTACAAATGATCTTCTTATGGCCTCAGACAGTGGACTCATCTCTGTGCTTGTTCTGTTAGACCTCAGTGCTGCTTTTGATACTGTTGACCATAAAATTTTATTACAGAGATTAGAGCATGGCATAGGTATTAAAGGCACTGCGCTGCGGTGGTTTGAATCATATTTATCTAATAGATTACAATTTGTTCATGTAAATGGGGAATCTTCTTCACAGACTAAGGTTAATTATGGAGTTCCACAAGGTTCTGTGCTAGGACCAATTTTATTCACTTTATACATGTTTCCCTTAGGCAGTATTATTAGACGGCATTGCTTAAATTTTCATTGTTACGCAGATGATACCCAGCTTTATCTATCCATGAAGCCAGAGGACACACACCAATTAGCTAAACTGCAGGATTGTCTTACAGACATAAAGACATGGATGACCTCTAATTTCCTGCTTTTAAACTCAGATAAAACTGAAGTTATTGTACTTGGCCCCACAAATCTTAGAAACATGGTGTCTAACCAGATCCTTACTCTGGATGGCATTACCCTGACCTCTAGTAATACTGTGAGAAATCCTGGAGTCATTTTTGATCAGGATATGTCATTCAATGCGCATATTAAACAAATATGTAGGACTGCTTTTTTGCATTCGCGCAATATCTCTAAAATTAGAAAGGTCTTGTCTCAGAGTGATGCTGAAAAACTAATTCATGCATTTATTTCCTCTAGGCTGGACTACTGTAATTCATTATTATCAGGTTGTCCTAAAAGTTCCCTGAAAAGCCTTCAGTTAATTCAAAATGCTGCAGCTAGAGTACTGACGGGGACTAGAAGGAGAGAGCATATCTCACCCATATTGGCCTCTCTTCATTGGCTTCCTGTTAATTCTAGAATAGAATTTAAAATTCTTCTTCTTGCTTATAAGGTTTTGAATAATCAGGTCCCATCTTATCTTAGGGACCTCATAGTACCATATCACCCCAATAGAGCCTTCGCTCTCAGACTGCAGGCTTACTTGTAGTTCCTAGGGTTTGTAAGAGTAGAATGGGAGGCAGAGCCTTCAGCTTTCAGGCTCCTCTCCTGTGGAACCAGCTCCCAATTCAGATCAGGGAGACAGACACCCTCTCTACTTTTAAGATTAGGCTTAAAACTTTCCTTTTTGCTAAAGCTTATAGTTAGGGCTGGATCAGGTGACCCTGAACCATCCCTTAGTTATGCTGCTATAGACTTAGACTGCTGGGGGGGTCCCATGATGCACTGAGTGTTTCTTTCTCTTTTTGCTCTGTATGCACCACTCTGCATTTAATCATTAGTGACTGATCTCTGCTCCCCTCCACAGCATGTCTTTTTCCTGGTTCTCTCCCTCAGCCCCAACCAGTTCCAGCAGAAGACTGCCCCTCCCTGAGCCTGGTTCTGCTGGAGGTTTCTTCCTGTTAAAAGGGAGTTTTTCCTTCCTACTGTCGCCAAGTGCTTGCTCACAGGGGGTCGTTTTGACCGTTGGGGTTTTTACGTAATTATTGTATGGCCTTGCCTTACAATATAAAGCGCCTTGGGGCAATTGTTTGTTGTGATTTGGTGCTATATAAATAAAATTGATTTGATTTTGATTTGATTACAACAAATGTATTGCTGCTTTTTGAAAGTGATAATGTTCTGATGGCTTCTACAGCATACGACCTCCAGCTGCGGCTCAGTCCACTGTCCACCAGAGGCCCATAAGAGTTACACACAGTAAGATGTTTTGGTTTTCCTGTATGGCAGGGCATACAAATTCACTCAGGCTTCCTCTGTCTCCCCTTAGTCTTGCCCTTTTTATGCCTACTCTCTCCCTTGTGTACTCTCTCTTCACTCTGTGCAGTTGAACTGGGAAAATAAAAAAAAAAAACAGCTGCTACACATGTATATCAATAACACTTAAGAGGATATGCATTGTTTACTCTTCATTTCTTGATCCACTGTGGTTAAATAACAGCATTTATATAAAGTAAATATGAGGAGTTGTGCTTTGCATTCATGATCAGACACTAAAAAAACAAGTGAATGAAAAGTAGCCGCACTTCAGACAGATATGATAATGAGACAAAGCTATTACATAACACAGTCACAATGCGACTGAACTGTTCAGGGGTCAGTTGCACGGCTGGTGGACATTTTCTGTTAGTCACTTGGTGAAAATGTGGAAAGAGCTCAGCATAGACACACTGCTTCTTCACATTAAAAGAAGCAAGCTGTTTGTCCTGGTATGTTGTACTGTTGGGGTCCCGTCTCCTTGGTGTCTGACTTTTCATCACTTCACCGATATTCCTGTCGCCACTTGTCTTTCGTTCTTGTACGTCTTCATGTTATTATGGGGGTCTGCCCTTCCTGAAAGAAGTTGTCTGTTGGCTTTGAGTAGGATGTGTAGGCTGATCAGGAAGGGTGGATTTGGGTCACACATGCACACCACATTCACTCACGCACTACATATTATCTGTCTTGCAAGAACAAATTGCATATATGTGTATTTATGTATATAAATGGTTCTGCCAGTGTGCCATTTACCTTTACTATATATGCAGACGGGGGGGCAAATTAAGGCAGTTGAACATTATTATAATGGTATATACCCTGGATGTCTCCCTGTGGATGGTCTGTGGGCCTGCATTATTTGAATATAGCTTTGAGGAAGACTGCAAGAAATGTTAATTAAAGGCCCAATCTTCCACCCGTTGTAATGTGGCACACAGAGCAAAACAAGTGCAGTTGCTAGTGTACAAGTGATGTAGTCATCATTGTCATGCTCAGCACCGCTGTCATGTAAATGCAATTACAGCTGAACTCAATTGTGCACCCATGGGCATGTTGGGGTAAAAATGAGGTATGGTCAGGCCAAAAGCAGTTTCACCACAAACCAGTAAAGTACAGTGGAGTTTTTCTGCTATTTAAAAAGTGCTGTTTTCAGATACCATAAACTGGTGTCCTGTCCAGGGTGTACCCCATCTCTCCTTCTATGAGTGCTGGGATAGGCTCCACCCCTCCCAGACCCTTGATTGCAGTAAGCAGGTATAGAAAATGAATGAATGAAAAAATATTCAGATACTTCAGGGACTCCAGTTACAATAACAACTTGCATCGTGAGGGAGCGTCAGCTATGACAATTTGGTCATGTGATCTAGTTATCTGGGCATGATCCAGCACATGGGTACCATAATATTGAGAACCCCAGTTGCTGAAAAAGGCCAAGGGGACACTCACTCCTCACCAGGTTATGGAAGATAGATGGTAACTTTGGAGAGCTGGGATAGATGGGTTGTTTGCCTGTGTGGTTGCCATTCAGGAATCAGGGTGGTTCCATAGTGTGGTGAAGTGTTGATGTGATACACCAGCACATGACCCAATGCGTCAGTTGAATTTTCAGACACCCTCTTATATTATGTCAGTTCATAATGTGTGTAGACTTTACGCAGAGGAATGCACACTGGTGCATCAAGGTTGGTGTTTTGTCAAAACAGGGTTCTAAATATTTGACCTGGGAACAACTTGGGCTTCCCGGCATGGTCCCCCTTAGTTAGCCTGCCATCATCCAAATGAGGCCCCAGAAAAACTGGAAAATGAATGAATGAATGAGTGGGCATCATGTATTTGTGGATAAATGAATTGATTTTCCTTCCATAGATACTTTCATACATTCAACACACTGCAAAGTACAGATTTTCTCAAATACCAAAGAGAATGGTAATATATCAGATTTGCACCTGACCCTGTGTAAAATAAATTTACAATGAACATGTGTAAGCAAATCTACATAAAACCTGCACAACTGCACCAGTGGGAATTGATGCTTTAAAAGTCAAGCAGAATTTTGTGGTGTACATTTGGAAATATGAGGCTGCTGTTGAGATACTTTGGCACTTCGAAGATGTGAATGTTCTAACCTGGCCTTCACATGCCTCAGTGAATTGATACAACATGTACTTACCACGCAGCACATCAGCACACAGCTTTATAAGGTGTTCATCTGAGGGAGGCTTGCCCTGAAACACATAAATACACTTTGGTTCAGCTGAATCCACCGAGGGATGGGGAGAAGAGGCTCAGACTGTGATGGACTGTGAGCACAGAAGTAGCCCACACACTGAGAGCAGCGACCCTGTTACTCCCAGACATAACTCTCACATTCCACAGAAAATATCATAAATTGGATTTTCAACTCAGACCTTCTTTATTTAAAACGAGCTTTGTAGAAATGATCAGGAGGCTCACTCACAGGTTTCCCAGGATATCCTGGTTGGCCTGGTTGACCAGGTACCCCATCCTGCCCAGGAAATCCTCTTGGACCTACAGTCCCCATGTGGCCCATGTCCCCCTTTTTTCCTTCCACACCCTTGATGCCGGTGTCTCCTACAACTCCTTTCTGAAGAAGCACAAGGCAAGACACGTCATCTGTTGGTAAATTATCAATCATTATACATAAGGGTGAAATTAAACTAACAGCAGTGAGGTCCATAAGTATTTGGACAATGACGTGATTTTTGCAATTTTCACACTGTCACAGTGGAGCTGAAATTAAATAATCAGTATGTGTTTATAGCATAAACTTTCAACTTTAATTCAAGGGGTTGGCCAAAAATATCAAATTAAACCTTTAGTTATCACAGCTATTTTTATATACAATCCCTCATTTTCAGAGGCCAGAATTGGTCAAATTAAATACAAGAATTTTACAGACACTTTTCTTGTGACAAGTGAGAGGATGGATGACTGAAAATATCCAAGTCACTGAATATGTCTTAGACTACATTTACATCAATCATTAAGACATACAAACAGTATGGTTGTTTACGATAAATCTGACTCAAGTCGGCAGTTCGCAATAACTGAGGTTGGAAAAAAAGGAAAGTCCTTCAGTGTTGTCGTGGCTACTATAGATGTGACTGGAGAAACTGGGCTGCATGCAGGAAATAAAAAAGCAAAAATTGAATTAAATGATTTCTACTGGTAATATTGAAGTAAATTATGTCCAAATAAATGTCACATGTTAGTATTAATATTACTTGCTAGTTAATTTGGATCAACCAAATTTATTTGAGTGTTACCAACTAAAGCACTTTATCAAAGACTGTCCAACAATTCTCTTTTTTCACTGTGGTTGAGTGAGGCAGAGGAGGACTTTAGATAGAAAACAAATTAAATCTAGGCTTAAGTATTTTTTTAAGAAAATCCATCTAATTTCCACTCAACTATGAAACTGCATAACACATGAAGCTATAGATAAAAGCTCCATTTGTGCAAGTGAGGAACTGTCTTAAAAATAATCAACTTGTTGAATTAATTTTCTGAAAATGAATGGACAGTGTATAACAATGGATATAATTCCTAAATGGTTAAATAATGTTTTTGGTAAACCCTATGACCCGACAAGCACATCTGGTTTCATTAGAGGCAACATTACAACAATTGTATCACTGTCCAAATATCTAGCTACCTGACTAACTTTTAGTTGTACGTTTAGCCTACATAAAATTAATGTTATTCAATAAAATATCAGTTATAGCAAAGGTGTGCTTTAGTGGAGATTTTTGATCACAAAGTCAGTTCATCAAGTGTCAAACTATTCTTTAATAATATTCAAATGATACAGTGTGTAGATATATTGTGATTCTGCAGGCATGAAGTGTATGTTTGATATTTCCAATGTGTACACTTTTGAAGACTACACATTGGTGATGTATATTTTTTCCTGAGGGGCTGGATTTTTCCAGGCCCACGGTTGTATTGGTTGTGTAAGTCCTTTAGAGCAGCTGACAATGTTCCTCGCTGTAGTGCAGAAAGGGACAGAAAGGATTTTATCTAACCCTGCAAAGTCTAATTCAACAAACCTCTCCTTTCCTTCCCTTGGGTCCCACGTCACCCTGATGGAAGAAAGAAAAGATAGTGAGGAGAGTGGGGTATAGGGAGAAACAAAGACAGAAACGTATGCATATCAAAGACTGAGACAGTATGTCAGGGAAGCTTGCTGCTCTGCACTACTGATGCAGAAATATTCCTTTCTGTCAAAACTGCTGGCATTCAAAACATTTTAGATTGATTATTAAAATGTTTCCTGCAAACCTTTGGTGCTACTTGGTGTCATGCGATGCATCTGCATGTGTTGGGAAAACAAATCCTGTTAGGATTTGTAAAATTAAACAATGGGAATATGTAAATATGTAAAATCCTTTGTTTTAACGTGCTTTCTCCTCTTGCTCCCTTCTGCCTCCTTCAATTTATGAAGGACACAATAAAGCCAGGAGGTGGTCTCTTTACAAAGGTTTGTCTTAGGTCACGTACTGTATCTGCAATGTATCGTGTTACATCATTACAGCAGTCGAATGACGGTGAAGAAATAAAGCATGCAAACAAAATCACATGCTGTTCTGAAGTGCAGTCCAGACTCATGTTTATTTTATCGTGGGGAATTAGGAAGTCTGTCTGAACACAGAAATGTGTCACATTCACTTCTGCAGTGACACACTTATGATTCAGTGCAAATCTCTGTATCTTTAGCTGGTAGTGTGACTTGGAAATACGACCACAAACAACACTGCACTCAGAGAGCGCAAATGTTAACATGCAAAGTCAGACATGGCCCCGGTGGCCACCAGACCGAGGCTTTTGCAATGAAATACACTGACAAACAAGCTCATGTCAAGCTGCCCATAGCCTAAAAACCACACATACTCTATTTTGAAAGAGACAGAAAGATAAGGAAAAAGTGTCTGCTTCAGCTAGACTCTTAGAAATCCTTTGACTTTTATAATATTTACAGCTTTTAAATAATTACAAAATAATGGTTTACTGCACTTATTTTAGACATTTCTTTGTGGAAAAGGATTTCTTTCTTATGAACCCTATTCACTGTCCGCAGTACTATGCTTGACCATCTCCCTCAAGCTCTGTTTCTTTTGTGGCTAAATTAATATAAAGGCATTTCTGTATAGTTTGTGTGGTGGTATGACCACATTATTTGAGTTTTAGAACATAACTGCTGTGAAACAATCAGATTAGGAGCAGGAGTGGCTGTCATTTAAAGAGACAAGTCATTTCTCACAGAAATCTATTCAATCTGAGAAATAATTTTTTACTTTCTATCATCAATTCAGTATTCACTAATCATCAAACAGGTAGCAGAATGGAAAATTAGATTTGCAAGTCAAAGTGATAACAATAGGCTCTGGGTTTTCATTCTGCCCCATCTTTTTGTCAACAGCGGGATAGTTAATAAATTAAACTTGTCCTGTAGGAAGTAAACGTTTTTCTTGCCACGGAAGGCTTCATATGCAAGTGTTTGTTCCTCTTTTGAAGTGTGAAAATAAAATAATTGTCTTCATGTGATGTCATGTTTATTTGATTGTGTTCATCACAGTGGGAATTCACCCTATCGACATATCCCATAATCCCTTGCATGCCAGAGACTCGCTGCAGTCAACAACATATAGAGAATAAACATGATGACTGTTGTAAATGAATATTATACTACAAAAATGTATTTTTTTATGCTTTTCGTCATGTTAATAAGAGACTGCTGCATGATACCCTGAAAACTTGCTAAAACAATTATAACACAATCTGTGTCTGTTACCTTTAATCTGCGTGGAATTTAATAAATGCAAACCGAATTTCAGACATATTATATACAAAAATATAAACGCAACACTTCTGGTTTTGCTCCCATTTTGTATGAGATGAACTCAAAGATCTAAAACTTTTTCCACATACACAATATCACCATTTCCCTCAAATATTGTTCACAAACCAGTCTAAATCTGTGATAGTGAGCACTTCTCCTTTGCTGAGATAATCCATCCCACCTCACAGGTGTGCCATACCAAGATGCTGATTAGACACCATGATTAGTGCACAGGTGTGCCTTAGACTGCCCACAATAAAAGGCCACTCTGAAAGGTGCAGTTTTGTTTTATTGGGGGGGGGGATACCAGTCAGTATCTGGTGTGACCACCATTTGCCTCATGCAGTGCAACACATCTCCTTCGCATAGAGTTGATCAGGTTGTCAATTGTGGCCTGTGGAATGTTGGTCCACTCCTCTTCAATGGCTGTGCGAAGTTGCTGCATATTGGCAGGAACTGGTACACGCTGTCGTACATGCCGGTCCAGAGCATCCCAAACATGCTCAATGGGTGACATGTCCGGTGAGTATGCCGGCCATGCAAGAACTGGGACATTTTCAGCTTCCAAGAATTGTGTACAGATCCTTGCAACATGGGGCCGTGCATTATCCTGCTGCAACATGAGGTGATGTTCTTGGATGTATGGCACAATAATGGGCCTCAGGATCTCGTCACGGTATCTCTGTGCATTCAAAATGCCATCAATAAAATGCACCTGTGTTCTTCGTCCATAACAGACGCCTGCCCATACCATAACCCCACCGCCACCATGGGCCACTCGATCCACAACATTGACATCAGAAAACCGCTCACCCACACGACGCCACACATGCTGTCTGCCGCTGTCTTCACATTGTGAACCGGGATTCTCCAACGTGCCAAACGCCAGCGAATGTGAGCATTTGCCCACTCAAGAACTGGAGTCAGGTCGACACCCCGATGAGGACGACGAGCATGCAGATGAGCTTCCCTGAGACGGTTTCTGACAGTTTGTGCAGAAATTCTTTGGTTATGCAAACTAATTGTTTCAGCAGCTGTCCGAGTGGCTGGTCTTAGACGATCTTGGAGGTGAACATGCTGGATGTGGAGGTCCTGGGCTGGTGTGGTTACATGTGGTCTGCGGTTGTAAGGCTGGTTGGATGTACTGCCAAATTCTCTGAAACGCCTTTGGAGACGGCTTATGGAAGAGAAATGAACATTCAATACACGAGCAACAGCTCTGGTTGACATTCCTGCTGTCAGCATGTCAATTGCACGCTCCCTCAAATCTTGCAACATCTGTGGCATTGTGCTGTGTGATAAAACTGCACCTTTCAGAGTGGCCTTTTATTGTGGACAGTCTAAGGCACACCTGTGCGCTAATCATGGTGTCTAATCAGCATCTTGGTATGGCACACCTGTGAGATGGGATGGATTATCTCAGCAAAGGAGAAGTGCTCACTATCACAGATTTAGACTGGTTTGTGAACAATATTTGAGGGAAATGGTGATATTGTGTATGTGGAAAAAGTTTTAGATCTTTGAGTTCATCTCATACAAAATGGGAGCAAAACCAAAAGTGTTGCATTTATATTTTTGTTGAGTGTATATTAGTCTTGAACAAAGAGGACAAACAGTGTTTTAAAGAACAATAATCAAGACGTTAAAGAGCAAACTTCACTTTCCCCCAGCACGACATGATCAGGAAGCGATTGTAGCTCACAGCAGCTCCCATTGAAAATAACAGAGACACAGCCTGTGATTCTCGCATGTTTACATAAAACAAACACAATAACGTCTGTAAACCCAGAGAATATATTCACGAGAGTTTTAGGCACAATATAAAAATAGTTTTATGTTGTGATGTTAATGGTGTTGTCTGTGTGCAGCGGTTAAATTGCAGCCCGATCAGAGCGTCTCAGTGCAGTTCTCAATGTTACTGAGATCTCGCAGCGCGGCGAACTCTCCGAGGTTTTGTGGGTTTTGAAACGTCAATAGGGCGAATGCACTGTGAAATGTCCTTACTTAATTCAGAGACCGTTCATGCAGTTTGCGCAAAACGACTGATAGCCACGTGCTTCTGTCTGACCCAGAGTGACACAGAATTTGTTCTGATAGCGCCTAACTGCAGCCTTGAGACAAAACATTTTTTTGTGCGAATTTGTCTCTCAACAGCTTGTTTCCAAATGAAGTCATTTTCAGACAGGTACCAGCATCAGTTTGTGTAGATGAACTCGTGAGAACTTGCACACGAACACCGTCCTGACATGTACATAAGGGTGCACTCTAAGTGCTGATATAACACACACTCAGACACTTGCTGTATGCTATTCGTTGGTGAGTCCAAAGTGTTTTGTATAATAAACCTGTTAATTTTGACAAACAGTCAACCTCCTGACTCTTCCTTCCGCAGAGAGCCAGAGAGCGCTTGGTCCAAAGTTGAAATTTTGCCTCGACAGAAGAAAATACACTTTCCAGATTGTTTAATGCTGACGGTGGATTCAAGAGATTGTTTCAACTCAGAGGCAGCCATCTTGGTTGTTTAGAAAAATACCTCAGTGATGCCTCTCTGTCAATCATCCAGCAGATGCCAGTGTTCAACACGTGCCAGCCAAGCATGTGATTTGTGTGTGATGTGATGTGCTCCTTTTCTTGCCGATGCAAAACAATGTCTGAAACACTGGTGTTTCAAAGGTTCTTGAAAGCTTTCGCAACAATGTTTTGCATTTGCGATGGTTAATCTACTGTACTGACAAAGCATTTTTGTTACTTTTCATCTCCTATTTAGCAATGTAATGGACAGTTTCTAGCTTAAAGCGGGACATACACTACATGATGATATGATGCAAGTGCAAACTATCAATGCAACATAGTACTGTATCAATGTAATGTGCACTATTTTAGGAACTAGAAGTCGTGTGTTTTTGTTTGTTTGTTTGTTTGTTTGTTTTTAACTTGTTTGGCTGGTGCTGTGACTTATATTTCAAAGCAACATATATGTCCAAAAATACTGCATTGTCATCTGCGGCTACAAGAAGACACTATCTACATCAGTGATTTTCAACCTTTTTTGAGCCGCGGCACCCTTTTTATATTTACAAAATCCTGCGGCACACCACCAACCAAAATATTATAATTCTATTACCTCTGGTTTTGCGCAAAACCCAATTATCGCAATAGAAAATCGATACAGAAAACACCGCATTTCGAAAATCCTAAAGCATTTTGCACTCTGATCTCAAGTAGGGCTGTAACGATTAGGAATTTCTGGAGATGATTAATTGTCAGACAAAAAATTGCGGTTGATGAATATATTGACTATTTTTTCTTTTTTCCCCTTCTTTATATTATACTATTGTAGTATAATTACACAACTCTGGAAGAACGTTTGGCTTCTGTGAGTGGAGAAACTGGGAATGGTGCAACATTTTTATTTTTATCTTCATTTTACATACAGTCCCAACTTTTTCTGAATTGTGGTTGTTTCTATTGCATTTCTGAAATTATTTCTCCTCATCAGTCACATTTTGTGCTTAAACACTGCATTAAGCCCATATTGAACAAATCAATACCTTTGGAAAGTAACAGTTGTTAAAGTTTAGAGTTCTCACCTGCTTTTTGTGATCTGTGCATCTGAACATCACCACAGCTTCTCCATGTCAGGGTTTTTTTTTTTTTTTTTTGTGGCTCAGTTCATTTATATATTCTCATTTTTTAAATATGTTTTTAAAGCTATTTGACCGTTTATTTCATCTCATGATCTCATAAATTCAGCACACGACACGCACATGGTGTGAACAGGAAGGTAACGGCAGAATCACACCTTTAGAGAGAGTTCAGAGAGAAGTAAAGGCAGCTTCACGTTTTCGTTTTGTTAACATGTTCACTCGGGTTAAAATCCTCTCTCTGCTCCGCGCTCGCTGCGCACTGAATGTGTCGCGCCTGCATTCAGGAATCTCCCTCACCCACCCCCTCCCTCACAGTCTACAGCCTGTTAACTCCACGCGCGCACACACAGACACAGACACACACACACACCGACAGCTCCGCATTTTAGACGGCTTTTGAAGAAGACGGCACTGTTTTAATCGGCCGTCAGCCTCCTTGTTATTGTCCCGCCTTAAGACGAGCGCAAGGCTGCAGCACAATGATGTCAGATTCTGAGTCGTTTTATGCTTTGTGGATAAAATAAATAATTCACGGTAATCGCGAATATGAAAAATAATCGCGATTCACAAATATTGTAATAACTGTGACAGCCCTACCCACGGCACCCCTGACGATCGATCATGGCACCCTAGGGTGCCGCGGCACCCCGGTTGAGAATCACTGATCTACATGACTCAAGTTTCGCTGACAAACTGCTCCTGTATTAATGTTATGAATGAATGAATGAGGTGTCTCACCCGCACGCCAGAGCAGAGGGTAGTAGTAATGCATCATTAAGATGGATGCCAACCTCCATGAAAGAAGAACATTTTAATGGGGAGGACGAGCTGTGTCTTAGAGAACGAGTGAAATTAACCCAATCATGCTCTCAGCCTGAAAGGCCACACTCGAATAAAGAGAGGGAATAATCTTCATACTCCTTGTTACTTGTTTGCACTTTGTGGGACAGCCAGATGATGATGAGGACAATTGCTCGGTTAAGGTAAAACTAAATATAATGTTTAAAAATGCTTAATCTAATTGCTTCACCCATTAGCTTCAGCTTGCTAATATGATGTTTACATTAGAAATAAATAATGCACCGATTAGAATAATTTTGCTTCTTGTTCCATGAAGCAGTTGCACAACATTTCACCAATAAATGTGACTTACAGACCAATGCAACTTGTATCTTTTTTCCTCTTCATGACACATTTTTGTGTAGATGCGTTTATTCACTCATAGTAGCTCCATATTTGAGAATATCTGCAGACCACAGTGCATAAATTATAGTGGGCACCCCTGTCTGTCCCACACAGTACAGCAAGGAGGAGGAAGGCCTGAGCTGTGCAACAGGCTATAGTGTCATCTGTGGTCTAGAATGATAAAGAGAAAATGTATATTGCAAGGACACTGGAAATGCTACTGTGAGCGCACAAGAGACAATTAGTTTGCACTCTTTGATTTTTACCCACATTTGATTTGTTCATGAAGTGTGCTTAGTTGAGTGCACACAGAATGTGCTAAATTGAGAATGACAGATGTTATTATTGTATGTGGATAACAACAAACATGGAAATACATTAACTGACAACAAAATAGAGATAGTAATGAATGACATCTGTATGCACTGCTAAAATGATTTATCTCATGAAAACACATTAATCAAATCAATTACATTGTTTGTTGTACATTGTACATTGTTTTGTTTTTCTTTTTTCTTTTTTTTCTATTATGCCCTGTCTGTAACCACTCCAGTGCTATATAGACACCTTCGTATGCACAGCTTAAAACTTGGGTCCGTAAAAGGTGTAGTAGACTCTGGCTACAGGTGGGTGTGTCATTATGTTTGTTTTTGTGTTTTGACTGCCGGTGTCGCCGACTGAACGGTCCCCCCTAATTGGTCCACCCTGCCTTCACTGCGCGTGTCATTAGCCGTGGTTCATGGATTATCGCCTTGTTTCTGCTTTAAACTGCATTCCAGTCATCATCTATCTCAGCAACAGATATCTGAAGCTTTTGTATAACAGTCATTTTCACATAAATTCAGTATTATTTCATCATAAAAGATGGAGGAAGCAGTCAGAGCGCCACGGCTACATGAGCTGCTAGCTGATGTGTTCACTGTCGGTCATTTCAAAACGTCACAGAATATCGCCTCATTTCTGCTTAAAGCGGCCTTGTTTCTGCTTAAAACTGACTTTAGAATGATTTAAGAGGTTTTACCTTTATCATCTGATGGTTGATAATCCCATTAATCCATCTGATTGCTTTGGGTGAAGAGACTGCAAAAAGACACATGCACAGTGGAGGCAGGGTGGACCGTTCGGTCTGTGACACCGGGTGCAAATGTGTGCGTGCATGTACCTATGTGCCCCTGTACTGTCTCTCTGCTTGTAATAACATTTATGTAACACCACACAATGCTCATATAATATGGGAAATACAGCACCTGCTACATGGCAGGCATTTTGAACATAAGGTTAAGTTCTCATCTCACCAAGATGTACTTTGGTAGTGCAACAGCAATACTTTTATGTAAGATCCTGCATGTATTCATATTGTGTCATTGTGCAGGCTATGACAAGTGGTTATCTCACATAAAGGCCAGCACTGCTCCTGCAGGTGTTAGACACATCCGTGAAATATTACAACACAGAGACTAAATAAAGTTGCCTTCTCACTTGATGTTCATCATCAAAGTTCCCCACTTTTAATCAGTTTGTCCTCATTATACAAGCTGGCTGGGATGGACTAATCCACTTACTCATCCACTCATCTGCATTTTTGCTGTTCAAGCTCTACACAGGAATTAACTTGATAAAAAGGTGTATAATATGACTCCTCTGCTGGAATCTGACTCTTGAAGATATGATTTTATTTGATTTTATTTGTTTATAATGCTGTCTGGGGCTCTCATGCTGTTTGATTCTCAAATGTATATTATCTTCCATCATTTGGTGCATTTATTCAGTTTTATTTTCTCTTATTTATTCACTTTGTCATCCCATGCTGCAGCCTGCTTCTGCTGTTCACTTTCTGCTTCCTCTTATAGTGTGCATGGGTATGCTTTTTACAAGTGTTATCTGTTTTAATCAAAGTACATTTATCTTCATAACAGTTATACAGCTAGTTATTACATGTATTTCTTAAATATATTTTTATGTGTTTGTGACAGCTGAAGAATTGAACAATCTGTCATGCACTATTGTAATGTTTTGTGTAACAGCACAGCAGAAGCTCAAAGCAAAGTAAACAAGCAAACACATATTTAAATTAAAATTCTTCTGACATAGTAGAATACCTGTTGCTGTTGGAATAATTACTTTCCTCAATGAATTTTGATTTATGGCATTTGTCCTTTCCACACAAAATACTCCTATGTACTTAATTTGTTTCCGAGCTTTTCTCCAACCATACAAAATAAAAGATCCTCAGCCGCAATAAAAAACAATCAAGCTGTCATCCTTATTATAATTTTTTTTTTTTTTTTTTTACAGGGGATATTTACAGTGGTTATCACTTGTAATTATCTGGGATTAGTTGAAGGTACACCAGTGCCTACTATTAAACACTGATATGAAGTCATATCAGCTTTGTATTGGTCACATGCCTTTGAACTGTAGGTCCGAACTGTGACCACGACCACGTTCAGGTCATCCCCCAGTTCAACAACAGTGGCTCACTAGGCGGCTCACATTCCATGCCGGGCTCCAAGCCAGCGAGCCGGGCTTCTTACCCATTTAAAGTTTGAGAATAGGTTGAGATCGTTTCGGCCACAAGGCCTCTAGTCATTTGAGTCATTTGCTTTACCATAAAAACTGTAGTGGGGAGTGCCAGGGGTCCTGAGGGAAACTTCAGAGGGAACAGCTACGAGATGTTTCGATTAGTCTTTCGCTCTAATATCCAGGTAGGGCAACCAACTTGCACGTCAGGACCGCTGCGGGCCTCCACCAGAGTTTCCTCTGGCTTCGCCTGCCCAGGCATAGTTCACCATCTTTTGGGTCCTACCACCCGCGCTCATACTCCACCTCCCCAATGGCACGGGGACCACTAAGCCACCTGGTGGCTTAGTGATTAGCACTGTTGCCCCACAGCAAAAAGGTCGTGGGATCAATTCCCACCTGTGGCCTTTCTGTGTGGAGTTTGCATGTCTTCCCCATGTTTGCATGGGTTTCCTCCGGGTGCTCCAATTTTCTCTCACATTTAAAGACATGCAGGTTAGGTGAATTGGAAACTTTAGAATTGCCCAGGTCTCCATTGCAAAATAGATCTTGATCTCAGTGGGACTAACCTGGTCAAATAAAGGTTAAATTAAAAAAAATAATTCAAACAAGTTGAAGCGAATATGGATTAAACATGGTGGAAAGGTTGTGTGTTCGTCAACGGTAAAGTGTTTCAACTTTGGACAGAATTGAGCAAATGTCAAGCAAACACAGAATCATAAAAAATGGCAAAACCCAGTCACAATGAATGAATTTGCAACAAATCTATGTCAAACATACATTGTGTGCCCATTCAAGTATTTGTGTGTTCCTCCTTTGTATTCTCCAGATCATAAGAAAACAAGTCTGTGCAGACTGTTTATTTAGCCGTTCTTCACATTTGCTTGTTATGAGAATGACTGACAGGAATGCTGAGGAGAAGCAGTGGCCTAAAGAGTCAGGAAATAGCTGTGTAACTGGAGGGTCATAGATTTGATCTCTGGGATAAATGTGGATGAGGAAGAAAATACTTGTTTTATTTTCATTTCCACCACTAAGATACCCTTGAGCATCGTCCTGAACCACCAGAAATCCACTTAGTGTACAGTTCAGCACCTGACATCACTGTGTGAATGGGTGAATATGAGGCATCACTGCAGAGCACTTTGAGCGCCTGATGCTTAACCTACTGTATGCTGATGTCTGAGTGCTTACAGCATCACACACTCCACACTCAACTACACAACACTGTTGCTCAGTTCTCATGGTGCTGTGGGTTAGAGCTGGTGAAGTCATGATTACTACTCCGTTCATTGTCATTCTAGTGTCAGTTTAATTGTTGCTAATACGGATCTGATGACTTTGGTCATCAGATTTGCTCTTTTTGCTCCGTATGCATCACTCTGCATTTAATCATTAGTGATCGATCTCTGCCCCCCTTCTCGGCATGTCTTTTTCCTGGTTCTCTCCCTCAGCCCCAACCAGTCTCAGCAGAAGACTGCCCCTCCCTGAGCCTGGTTCTGCTGGAGGTTTCTTCCTGTTAAAAGGGAGTTTTTCCTTCCCACTGTGGCCAAGTGCTTGCTCACAGGGGGTCATTTTGACCGTTGGGGTTTTTCATAATTATTGTATGGCCTTACCTTACAATATGGAGCGCCTTGGGGCAACTGTTTGTTGTGATTTGGCGCTATATGAGAAAAAAGTTGATTGATTGATTGATTTGGTAAGAATGCTCAAGCAGACGGTGCTTCCTACAAAGAGTCACGAGCACTAAAATGGATGTGATCCACTTCTTTTGGAAGCTTTTCTGATTCCTTATGTCCTTATGAATAACCTTAAACTACAAAGACATGCATGCACACCCACAGCAAGCCACTCCAATGAACCCACTGAAACACAGTACTGCCACCCAGTGGAAAATGGATGTGTCTGCACTCACTGGTGCACCGGGAGTCCCAGGAGCTCCGTCTCTGCCTGGCATCCCCTGAAAAGAGATACATCACCGTTAAGTGCACACCGGCATGGGAGGTGTGTGTGTGTGTGTGTGTGTGTGTGTGTGTGTGTGTGTGTGTGTGTGTGTGTGTGTGTGTGTGTGTGTGTGTGTGTGTGTGTGTGTGTGTGTGTGTGTGTGTGTGTGTGTGTGTGTGCAACTATGAGGAATATGCATGTATTAATGTGTACTGGTCAATGTCTTCATTCTGAGTGTGTGTGTGTGTGTGTGTGTGTGTGTGTGTGTGTGTGTGTGTGTGTGTGTGTGTGTGTGTGTGTGTGTGTGTGTGTGTGTGTGTGTGTGTGTGTGTGTGTGGAGAGAGAGAGAGAGAGAGTGAGAGAAAAGGTCATGATTACCACTAGCAGCCAAAAAGAGAATCCCAGGGAGAGATGGGAAAGGAAATGGTTAGTGGTGACCTTTAGCAAAGCTGACGTTTTATCTCGTGTGTGGTGTTCCTGCAGCAGTGCAACACACTTCTGTTCTGTCGTTTCTCGACTCCTCTGGGTGATCACAGCTTCCCAGTGCAGGTTAAAGCAAGACATTAAATTAGAACATTCATCAGCCGCTTTGATTTTCAATTTGTGGGATACTGGAAGATGTGGAACTGCATCTTAGTTCTACGGTTTGCAGATGTCATGTGGTTAACACATGGAACAGCCTTGACCAAAATATTTTTTGTAATTTTTTTTAAGGTTGTGAAATGTATGTCTTATGTCTGCATGTTATCCATGAGTCTGACCTCACTGGACAAACACTCTGTTACATCGCCCATAGGTTTTTTGTGAAAAACTGATCTGAAGCTCAAATGGGGTTATTCAAAATATCACCATCTTGTCAGTGCTTACTGTGCCTAACTCCCTACCAATCCATAAAATAGGTAAAGAGGCAGAGCATGGGTATCACAGCAGGACCAGTGAAGTTCGAAGGCAACTCCCTTCTCAAAGTTACCAAAGAAGTTAACACTAACAGGCAAACAATGGTTTGAGTGTTTTATTAATACACATACATATTTTTGGACTGGGCAGTGGTCTTTGTGGCTTAGGTGCTGGTTTTACAGATAATGAGCAACATAGTGCCTCAGTAACTGTGGAGATAACATCACCAACACATTGACACCTGTTAATTACTGGTAATGGTGCTAATATACAAAACACAAAAACATTAACATTTCGCTTAGCTTGTGTGCCAGTCAGTCCAGGCAACCACATTAAAATTTCAACTGTCACTCATAGCTCAAAGTGACCATGCCTCTGCTACTTATTCATAATTTTGTAGCTTCAAATACGTAGCTTAAAGGATGAATTATATTCATACAGTTGTCATGAATGGAGAAACTATCTATAGCACCCAAAACCATTGTTTGGACCATAAACTTCATACTATAAAGTTGGAGATTGTAACAGTTCCCACTGGTTCCATTGATTTATCCCATGCATGATGGGACACACTAATAACAACTAATAACCAGATTGTCATTTCCACAAAGCATATTAAGACTTGTTAAGATACAATGCACCTGGAAAGTATTCACAGCACTCCATTTTTTTCCACATTTTATGTTATATTCCAAAATGGAGTAAATCCATTTTTTTCCCTCAAAATTCTGCTCACAACACCCCATAATGACTGTGATTTATATATATATATATATATATATATATATATATATATATATATATATATATACAAATTTATTAAAGATAAAAAAAAAAAACCTCACACCCTTTGCCCAATACTTTATTTATGCATCTTTGGCAGAAATGACATCCTCGAGTCTTCTTGAATATGATGCCACAAGCTTGGTGCACCTATCTTTGGGCACTTTTGTCCATTCCTCTTTGCAGCACCTCTCAAACTCCATCAGGTTGGATGGGGAGTGTCGGTGCACAGACCTTTTCAGATCTCTCCAAAGATGTTCAATCGGAGACAGGTCTGGGCTCTGGCTGGGCCACTCAGGGACATTCACAGAGTTGTCCTGAAGCCACTCCTTTGATATCTTGGCTGTGTGCTTAGGTCACACCTGTCAACCCTCCTGATATCTTTGGGAGTCTCACAGTTTGGAGAGTTATCTCCCGACCTCCCGATTCATACTTAAAATCTCCTGACATCACAGTTCCCGAGTGAGGACCGCTGACAGATGAACAGCGGAAAGCGTGAAGACTCTCTGTGGGGGCCACTAAGTCTGTAAAATGGAGATATACATCCAGCTGTTTAATTGTGACTACAACTACTTAAACAAATAAATAAATAAATCACATATTCTGTGGTAAACAGCAGTGGCAGCATGTGAGTGGACATTACTGTTATGGCCACTTGATCCCTCGCAGCCCTGATGCGGACTGAGTGGACAGCTAAGAGTGCACGTGCTCTGGAGGACAGCAGTAGCTTTACAGGTAGAGGTGTGGAGCCAAGCAACAAGAAATGAAGATTGACCATCCAAGTGAGCACTGCCCACCACTGCTCTGGAAGCCACACCAACATAAATGAATGCAGGGAGTGACGTAATCACGAATTTTCTTGCTGAATGTCTACGCAATGCATTGTGGGTACATCATTTTCAGAATGATGGCGATGTAAAACGTATTGAAAAATCTGAGAAAATAATGAAAAAACAAAGTATTTGTGAAAATTTCAACAGGACCGTTTGAAGGAGACAGCATTTATTGCTAGGAGTCACAAGGATGTCGACTTTGCAAAGTGTGTCCCCTCATGTCTCATGGACATTAGTATCATTTGAGGTGGGAAGAATGATATTGTAAAACACATTTCATTGGAACAGTACAAGAAGCACTATACTGTGGAGATCTTGATCTCCACAATGCAAACTCAACTCAGATTGGAAGGCCATCATTTACACAAAGACTAAATTTGCAATGTTTGTGGCTAAGCACAATCTGCCTTTCAGCATTTGCGATGAGTTTGTGATGAGCTGTTTTTTATTATTATTTTTAAGAAATTTGTAAAAATCCCTTCTTTTTTTTGCATTATTATGGGGTTATTCTATTGTTATTGTGTGTAGAATTTTGAGGGGGAAAAAATTAATTTCATCCATTTTGGAATAAGGCTGTAACGTAGCAAAATGTGGAAAAAAATGAAGTGCTGTGAATACTTTCCGGATGCACCGTAATTGCAAGATACATCTTATAAGCATCTGCAAACCTGAGGAAATATGATTCTTAACACTTCACTCCAAAAATGCTTCATGGGGTTAGTGTGCAAAAATGTAAATTAAGTATTTTCAGCATAAAAAATATAAAAATGTTAGTATGCTGATAACTTACAAGATGTTGGTACAAAATTATAAATTATGCACGGATTCAAAAAAACATCTGGACATTTTTTAACATAAACAGTTTGATAATAACACAGGAACTGCAATAGGTCAAAACTCTCTCTCTCTCTCTCTCTCTCTCTCTCTCTCTCTCTCTCTCTCTCTCTCTCTCTCTCTCTCTCTCTCTCTCTCTCTCTCTCTATATATATATATATGTTTGTGTGTCTGTGTGTGTAGATAGATAGATATATAGATAGATAGACATGTATAAGATAACAATTTGCATGGACATTTCTGGGTAAAATGGAGGTAAAATAAATCATTTGGAATAACATAAATAAAACAAGTTGGTTACAAGTAACAACAAAACCTTTTAATTAAGTTGGCTCAACCTAATTAACCTTGTTGAGGACAAACCAAATCTGATACACCAAACTACTTAACCAAATGCTTTCAAAACAAATTAGCCTGACTATTAAAGTTCAGTGGTGGGCACAGTTCCAATAATCATCAAAGATAAAATATTCATTATGGGATTATCTTTTCAGATAACTTTGAAAACCGTTATCGGACTAATTATCTTCTGATAAATTTTTGTCCAATAACTTTTAGACTGTTAACATGGTAAACAAAAGTGAACAGATGTGTATGTAACCCTCTACAAACAGAGAAGAGCAGCTTCTAAGAGAAACCGCTCTATCCTCTGCAGGCAAAGGAGAACTGGTTACCAAAACCCCATACTGATACGCGGCAAATATCACCCAAGTCATCCAGAGGCATACATTTTTAACTTGTGGTTCAAATTTTAACCAAACTTATTTTGGACAAGTTATTTAAATTAACGTCACTTCTGAAGTTTTATAAAGTGAAAATATCAGATATATGTTTTAGTTTTAAAGTAATGCGCTAATTTTTAAGGTTTTAGTGTGGGGCATGCTGTGTCCAGGTGCATTATGGGTAGGGTAATCTCAGTATGGTAATCTCAGTACATTCACAACAGGAGAAATGCATTTCAGACACTCTGATCAGGACAACAGGATTAAAGTCTAGTAACTAAAACTCACATGAATATATTCTCTGGGTTTATAGACGTTTTTATTGTGTCTGCTTTTATTAAATTCTACGCATCTTAAATGTAGCAATTAGCAACACAGATTATCTGGAATTTTGTGTTTGCAAGTTTTCAAGGCATCTACTGCCATCTATTGGCCAGTAGTGTTCATGGTAGTATTCAAACTGAAGCTGGGCTAATATTTTCTCATTGTACGTTCAAAAAACACACGTCTGACTCGTGTGTCCAGGAGCAAAACGTAAACAGAAGCTTTTTTTTCATACTTAATTTACAAAAACTCTCGATGGGAGACATCAAAGTTTAAAGAAACAACAACAAAAAAAACATTGAGAACTGCATTGATACGCTCTGATCGGGCTGCATTTTAACTGCTGCACACGGACAACACCATTAACATCGCAACATAAAACTATTTTTATATTGTGCCTAAAACTCTCATGAATATATTCTCTGCGTTTACAGACGTTGTTATTGCATTTGTTTTATGTAAACATGCGAGAATCACAGGCTGTCTCTCCGTTATTTTCAATGGGAGCTGCTGTGAGCTACGCTCGCTCCTGATAATGTCGTTCTGGGGGAAAGTGAAGTTTGCTCTTTAACGTCTTGATTATTGTTCTTTACAACACTGTTTGTCCTCTTTGTTCCAGACTAATATATAAAATGTCTGAAATTCGGTTTGCGTTTATTAAATTCCATGCAGATTAAACGTGGCAGACATGAATTATTTGTTATAATTGTTTTAGCAAGTTTTCAGGGTAAAATGCATGCAATCTCTTATTGACATGATGAAAACCATAAAAAAAAAACATTTTTGTAGTATAATATTAATTTACAATTGTATGTTGTTTTGACTGCAGTGACTCTCTGGTGCGCAAGGGATTATGGGATACGTCTAATTTATTTTGACACCATTATATCAGATGGTTATCTAATTACAACTTGGCTTTTTTTTTTTTGAAAATGCCTTTTTTTACAAATAAAAAATGGCATATTTTACAAAAGGACATTTATCTGTAAACACCAGCACATGACATATGTCACATTAATGTGTTGGTTTACATAGAATGAATCATCCAATCAGTGTAAGCAGAGGCACATTTTACCCAGAATGCCATCTGTCTGTTTGTTACAAAACTTCAGAATTAGTGCATTATTCAACATTAAAATATATATGTTATATCTTAACTTTGCACAAATGACAGAATTGACATTAATGGAGTTATTCTATCACTATTCATTTTATTTATACACCAAATCATAACTCAGCAGGACTTTATTTTCCAAGACCTCGGCCTGACAGCAGTGCTGTAATTGAGTAGAGTTGAGCTTTGTGGCTCCTCTCAGTTGCTTCTGTGCTGGAAGCCATGTAGTAAACAAAACCTTCCAGCAGGGGGCAGGATGCTCAAAGCCAGCAATGTTGACTCATTGTTCGGTTCTGTTGTTGCTTTTGATGCTTCCAAAAGTGATCGTGGTGTTAAAATTCAACATCAGCTTGTTAGTAGTTTTAAGTGTACCGGAGATAATATTGGAATTTATTGGTTATCTGTACCTTCCGATACATTTTTGGGTGGTTTATTGTTTTAACTTTATCAAAGATAACTTTTCAGTTATCTGATTATCTGTTATCAAAGTCACTTTTTTGGTTATCTGTGCCCACCACTGTTAAAGTCCCATGCCACTTAAGCCCCTTTCATATTGGCGTATTTGTAGAACTGCGCATTGCAGCATTGTGTTTCATTCAAATCCGCCCGAAATGCGCGCGTACTCAGCCTTTTTCCGTGTTCATTTCATACTTGCAGCTGCGTGTTCACTTTTTTAATGTGTGCACACAATCGCGTGTACCTTGCCGCTATTTAAACCCAGTTTACTCCTGTTGGCTGTGGAGAACACAACACTGCACTTGGAAAACAGTGGACTGTGTCATGAGGGTTTTACAGTTGCATTACTGCCACAATCCGGGTGTTTGATGAGTGCACCAACATGCAGTGAGTGCGCTTTTATTTTAAAGTCACAGGTTTGATCAGACACAGAGAGAGAGAGAGAGAGACAGAGTGAGAGTGAGGGAGAGCGCAAGAGAGAGCAAGCGACCGACATGCTGTTTCTGTTGTGTTTCTGGATTTCTGAGTTGAGGTTCGATTCCCTGTTCTGAGCACACAGGTGGTGTGGGCTGTGTGATCATGTTCTCATGTTCTCAGCTGACTCCTCTGAATGCAGCACTCAGTTTTTGGTTGTGTACAGAAGCGGAGTGTTGCACAGACTTGCATGCAGTAACGCTGTGCTGCACAGACCTGCTTCAAACTGTGTCCAGCGCTCTACGCCGAAGAAAATTAAACATGTTTAATTCTTCCGTCCTACGCGCGTAGCCCTCAACATAATGCTGCGTATTTTGAAAAACTCAACGTAGAGCTGCTAAAAGTGGGCGGAGAGCTGCTCAATTCAGCGTAGATACGCCACAATGAGCAGCTCTATGAATACGCCAATGTGAAAGGGGCTTTAGTCAGCAATGGTTGAGTTGCAAATTACTTAAAAATGATCCATGCAAATTGTTACCTTTTTTTTTTGAAGATGGGATCATTTTTAACATATTGACTCCTATCCCCACTAACAAGAAGATACATCCACTCACCAGTGTTGCTCAAACTTCATGAAATGATTTGGATCAACTTACTCATATTCATCATGTGAGCAGAGAGAAAAGTCGGCATCACAGTAAATGACCTACGTGATGTATCTCCACAGAGCCCCCTGTGGATTTGTACTGATGTCTTCATTGATTTGCCCACCACACTGTGTGCAGCATCCTCTGTGCCAAAATTATTTACGAGTTTTAGCTTTTATACTTAACACCTGAGCTTAGTGTCTGACCTATCACCTTGCACCTGCAGTCACATGGCCCAGTGCACATGGTAACCCAGTGGAAGTGTGAAGATGAAAGATAGATGTGTCTGTGAGGTCAGCTGCAAAGAAATAGAGAAAGGACCATACCTGATTTCCTTCAGGGCCTGTGTCTCCCAACTCCCCCTGAAATCAAATTACTGATCAAGTTTATTAAGGCCACACTTCGGTCCACAGTGGACATTTATGTGACATATCAATAAAATGTTGTTTGAAAGATTTACAGAAGAATATATTCCTGGTGAAGGACAAAATGTCAAAACAGCATGCCTGTGGTTTGCATGTTGTCCTGCTTTGAGGCATGAAGGACAAACATTGGCAACATTAAAATGAATCACACCTTCTAAGCAAAAATGAATAATGCATGTAGAAATATTTGTTGTTAAATTGTGAACATTTTTACATTTCAGGATGCAAATGTGTGTGCTTCTGGCACCAAGCACCATATATTATTCATGTAGCTGTTACTACAAAGTAATCTTACAATAATGTGCAAACAAAAGCCTAGAGGTGATTCATTTTACTTTGGATGCGTGCACGTTGTTATAAAAGGCAACCCTCACTTTATGACCTTTGAACCCTGGCAGTCCTGGAGCACCGGGCAGCCCTGGAAATCCCGGCTCTCCCATTGAGCCCTAGAAAGGTAAAAGGTCATCGTTCATTAAAGTCACTTTAGAGGATTTTCTAATCACACACATTACATGTTTTTCATGAAACCAACCACTTATTTTATATATATATATATATATATATATATATATATATATATATATATATATATATATATATATTTTTTTTTTTTTTTTTTTTTTTTTTTTTTTGAGTATATATATATATATATATATATATACTCAACAAAAATATAAATGCAACACTTTTGGTTTTGCTCCCATTTTGTATGAGATGAACTCAAAGATCTAAAACTTTTTCCACATACACAATATCACCATTTCCCTCAAATATTGTTCACAAACCAGTCGAAATCTGTGATAGTGAGCACTTCTCCTTCGCTGAGATAATCCATCCCACCTCACAGGTGTGCCATATCAAGATGCTGATTAGACACCATGATTAGTGCACAGGTGTGCCTTAGACTGCCCACAATAAAAGGCCACTCTGAAAGGTGCAGTTTTATCACACAGCACAATGCCACAGATGTCGCAAGATTTGAGGGAGCGTGCAATTGGCATGCTGACAGCAGGAATGTCAACCAGAGCTGTTGCTCGTGTATTGAATGTTCATTTCGCTATCATAAGCCATCTCCAAAGGCGTTTCAGAGAATTTGGCAGTACATCCAACCAGCCTCACAACCGCAGACCATGTGTAACCACACCAGCCCAGGACCTCCACATCCAGCATGTTCACCTCCAAGATCGTCTGAGACCAGCCACTCGGACAGCTGTTGAAACAATCGGTTTGCATAACCAAAGAATGTCTGCACAAACTGTCAGAAACCGTCTCAGGGAAGCTCATCTGCATGCTCGTCATCTTCATTGGGGTCTCGACCTGACTCCAGTTCGTCGTCGTAACCGACTTGAGTGGGCAAATGCTCACATTCGCTGGCGTTTGGCACGTTGGAGAGGTGTTCTCTTCACGGATGATGCGAAGGAGATGTGTTGCACTGCATGAGGCAAATGGTGGTCACACCAGATACTGACTGGTATACCCCCCAATAAAACAAAACTGCACCTTTCAGAGTGGCCTTTTATTGTGGGCAGTCTAAGGCACACCTGTGCACTAATCATGGTGTCTAATCAGCATCTTGATATGGCACAGCTGTGAGGTGGGATGGATTATCTCAGCGAAGGAGAAGTGCTCACTATCACAGATTTCGACTGGTTTGTGAACAATATTTGAGGGAAATGGTGATATTGTGTATGTGGAAAAAGTTTTAGATCTTTGAGTTTGTCTCATACAAAATGGGAGCAAAACCAAAAGTGTTGCGTTTATATTTTTGTTGAGTACATATATATGTACTAGTGCACATATATGTACTGGTTCAGTACATATGCATACATAACATGATTGGAATTGAAAAAGACAGGAGCATCTTAGTGGAATTTAGATGTGATAAGGTGACACTTGTGCTGGGATTTGTAAACGAGTTGTTATTGCACATGATTTGTGGACATAATAATATTGCACATGATTTGTGGACATAATAATATTGCACATGATTTGTGGACATAATAATATTGCACGTGATTTGTGGACATATTATTGCATGTGGTTATTTTACAGTGTTATTGTACAGCCTGACAGCAGCAGTGAGGAACGACCTGCGGTATCCTTGCACCGAGGGTGCCTCAGTCTGTCACTGAAGGAGCTGCTCAGCTCCATTACAGTCTGGTGCAGAGGGTGAGAGGAGTTGTCCATAATTGGATTTGAACTGGCTAACACCTTCCTCTCAGCCACCATCTCCAAAGAGTCCAGAGGACACCCCAGGACAAAGCTGGCCTTCCTGACCAGCTTGAGAGCTGGACTTCCTGACCAGCTTGTTCAGTCTCTTTCTCTCCCGCTCTGTGCTGCCCAGATGACAGCATAGAGGAGAGCAGAGGCTACAACAGAGTCACAGAAGGTCTTAAGCAGAGGCCTGCTCACTCCAAAGGATCTCAGTCTCCTCAGGAGGTGGAGGCGACGCTGACCTTTTTTGTACAGGGCGTGTTGTGAGTCCAGTCCAGTTTGTTGTTGAGGTGAACACCCAGGTATCTGAAACTGTCCAAGGTCTCTATGTCCTCCCCCTGGATGTTCACCAGTGGGTTAGGTGGTGGTTTCCTCCTGAAGTCGATCACCATCTCCTTCGTCTTACTGGTGTTGAGACACAAGTGGTTGTGCTCACACCAGTCCACGAAGTCTGTGATGACTGACCGGTACTCCAGCTCGTTCCCTCAGACACATGACCCACAATGGCGGAGTCATCAGAGAACTTCTGGAGATGGCAGCTGTCTGTGTTGTAGGTGAAGTCCGAGGTGTAGAGGGTGAAGAGGAAAGGTGAGAGGATGGTGCCCTGGGGGGCCCTGGTGCTGCACCTTACCACCTCAGACTGACAGCTGTGCAGCTGCACGTACTGCGGGCGGTCAGTGAGGTAGTCGATGGTCCAGGCGGGGAGATGTCCAACCACACCTGCGTCCTCCAGCTTCCTCCGCAGCAGCGCCGGTCTGATGGTGTTGAAAGCGCTGAAGAAATCAAAGAGCATGACTCTCACAGTGCTCCTGCCAGTCTCCAGGTGGGTGAGCACTATATATATATATATATATAAGCAAAGGGCATATAGTGAACTGTAAATAAAGTTGAACACTAAAGGTCCTATCTCACTGGGTTGCAACATTCCACAAATGGCAGTTGTGAGGGAAATCACTTGATTTCGTGGAATGTTTGCTAGGTGGTGCTCTTCCCTCTCTTTAGTCGCAGGGCATCCCCAACATCACACCTGGATTTTGAACTTTTCAAACACTGCCAGGCAACAAGGCTCCTCCCAATGTACACTCAGAGTCATCATTGGTTGTTGTGACTCTCTGAATATCCTCCTGAGTACCAGGATATATATATATATATATATATATATATATATATGTATAGAGAGAGAGAGAGAGAGAGATACAACCCCAATTCCAATAAAGATGGGATGTTGTGTAAAATGTAAATTAAAAACAGAATACAATGATTTGAAAATCCTCTTCAACCTATATTCAATTGAATATGCCACAAAGACAAGATATTTAATGTTCAAACTGATAAATTTTATTGTTTTTGTGCAAATATTTGCTCATTTTGAGACGGATGCCTGCAACACATTTCAAAAAAGTTGGGATGGAGCAACAGAAAACTGGGAGATTTGATGAATGCTCAAAGAACACCTAATTGGAAACAGGTGAGTGTCATGATTGGGTATAAAAGGAGCATCCCCAAAATGCTCAGCCATTCACAAGCAAAGATGGGGCAAGTATCACCACGTTGTGAACAACTTTGTGATCACCACTTTGTGAAAAAAAATAGTCCAACAGTTTAAGAACAATGTCTCTCGACGTTCAATTGCAAGGAATTTAGGGATTCCATCATCTACAGTCCATAATATAATCAGAAGATTCAGAGAATCTGGAGAACTTTCTACACGTAAGCGGCAAGGCCAAAAACCAACATTGAATGCCCGTGACCTTCAAGCCCTCAGGCGGCACTGCATTAAAAACCGACATCATTGTGTAAAGGATCTTACCGCGTGGGCACATGAGCACTTCTGAAAACCATTGTCAGTTAACACAGTTTGTCGCTACATCTACAAGTGCAAGTTAAAACTCTACCATGCAATGTGAAAGCCAAACATCAACAACATCCTGAAACGCCACCACCTTCTCTGAGCCCGAGATCATTTGAAATGGACAGATGCAAAGTGGAAAAGTGTGCTGTGGTCTGATGAGTCCATGTTTCAAATTGTTTTTGGAAATCATGGATGTCGTGTCCTCTGGACAAAAGAGGAAAAAGACCATCGAGATTGTTACCAGGGCAAAGTTCAAAAAGCCAGCATCTGTGATGGTAAGTGGGTGTGTTAGTGCCCATGGTATGGGCAACTTACACATCTGTGATGGCACCATCAATGCTGAAAGGTACATCCAGGTTTTGGAGCAACACATGCTGCCATGCAAGCAACGTCTTTTTCAGGGATGTCCCTGCTTATTTCAGCAAGACAATGCCAAGCCACATTCTGCACGTGTTACAACAGCGTGGCTTCGTAGTCACAGAGTGCAGGTTCTAGACTGGCCTGCCTGCAGTCCAGACCCGTCACCCATTGAAAATGTGTGGCGCATTATGAAGCACAAAATACGAGAACGGAGACCCCGGACTGCTGAACAACTGAAGTCGTACATCAAGCAAGAATGGGAAAGAATTCCAAATACAAAGCTTCAACAATTAGTGTATTTGGGAACTGAAGCAAAGGTAAGTAAGTAAGTAAGGTTTATTTATATAGCACCTTTCAAGATAGAAATCACAAAGTGCTTCACATAAGAACAGAGAAATTAAAAACAGCAGAAACATAAAAGCATAAAAACTAGGTAAAAGCCAGCCTATACAAAAGGGTCTTTAGCTTCACTTTAAATGTTTCAACAGAGTCCACAGAGCGTAGGTCCAAAGGCAATGCATTCCACATTTTAGGTGCCACCACCTCGAAAGCACAGTCTCCCCTGGTCTTCAGTCTTGTCCTAGGCACAACCAATAGGCCCAGGTCCGAAGACCTCAGAGACCTACTTGTCACATATGGATGTAATAGCTCGGTGATATAAGATGGCATTTGACCATGCAGAGCTCTAAAAGTCAGTACTAGAATTTTAAATTGGAGTCTGAAATGGATGGGGAGCCAGTGCAAGGAGGAGAGGATTGGGGTTATATGTGACCTCTTTGATGGCCTCGTCAGCAGCCTCGCAGCCGCATTCTGAACCGTTTGTAAGCGGTCCAAAGAGGACTTGCTAAGGCTAAAAAATAGAGAGTTACAGTAATCCAAACGTGATGACACAAATGCATGAATGATCATCTCCATCTCCGCCCGAGACACAATGCTGCGCAGACGGGCAATATTGTGCAAATGGAAAAAACAAGACTGTGCCAGGCGGGTAACATACGCGTCAAAATTGAGGGAGTGATCGAACGTAACACCCAAGTTCCTCACTGCTGAGCGAACAAAAGGGGCCAGAGAACCAAGAACCACAGTGGGAACAAACTCATCAGGGGCACAAACATGGACCTCAGTCTTTGCTATATTTAAGGACAAATAGTTGGCCGCCATCCAGTCACCAATAACCTCAACACAGCTCTGAAGAGCAGATACCCTAGAGACCGTTTGAGGAGTGAATGAGATGTACAGCTGGATGTCATCCGCATAACAGTGGTAGGAGACATCTTTAAAACTACTCAAGACATGACCAAGTGGGAGCAAATATAGAGCAAACAATATAGGTCCCAGAACAGAACCCTGAGGCACACCACAGGATAGCATGGCAGAGGAGGACATAAATTTACCAGCAGCAACAGCGAAAGTCCTGTGTGAAAGATAAGACAAAAACCAGTCCAGAGCAGACCCAGAAATGCCCTCCCAAGTCCTTAGTCTCTCAGCTAAGACTCCATGATCCACCGTATCAAAAGCTGCAGAGAGATCCAAAAGGACAAGCACAGAATATTCACCTGCATCTCTGCGCATTAAAATATCATTTAAAACTCTGAGAAGGGCAGTTTCTGTAGAGTGCAAGTGGCGGAACCCAGACTGGAATTTATCAAGAATATTATGTTCAGCTAAAACCTCATTAAGCTGTTTGGCCACCACTTTCTCCAAAACTTTAGAAATAAAAGGCAACTTTGAAATTGGTCTAAAATTTTGAAGGAAGGAAAGGTGATGTAACACAGTGGTAAACATACCACTGTCCCAGCTTTTTTGAAAAGTGTTGCAGGCATCCATTTCAAAATGAGCAAATATTTGCACAACAATAAAGTTTATCAGTTTGAACATTAAATATCTTGTCTTTGTGGTGTATTCAGTTGAATATAGGTTGTACAGGATTTGCAAATCATTGTATTACAGCCCAGTCTCATGTTTGTTTGTTTTTTCGTGCTCCCGTGACGAAATGAGTCAAATCAAATTTTTTCATGACGGAGCTTTTTTAACTCACTATTCCTAACTCGACTCCCATCCTCAACCCTAACGTTAACAATAACCTAATCTTACTCCTTCCCCCACCCTAACCATAACCTCCCCCAACCCCCCGCTTCAATTTTAATTTTGTGCAGCCATCACGGAATGAATGAGAATGAATTTGTGCTGTCGTGATGAAAATGAGGCGCTTTTCGTCACAATATCACGAACCAACAGATTAATGTATATTTTGTGCTGCTGAAGCATGACTTGCCGTGAGACCAGGTTGTGTATTCTGTTTTTATTTACATTTTACACAACATCCCAACTTCATTGGAATTTGGGTTGTACATGTCCTGGTATATATGTCACACATAACATGACTGAAGCCAACTGGGGCACGAACGAGGAACTCGTGAAAAACCGGAGTCACCTCAGACGCTTCATACAGCTGTCGCCACGACCATTCGCACACAGCAGCGGCCAACTGTCAGCTGGACCTGACCATGCACGTAAGGTGTTAACACTGGCAGGCCCATAGATTTTTGTTTCTGCTGCCTGCCCCCTCCTCTGTGCAAAACATGTTAATTCCTCTCATATGCTAACATTTGGAGAGGAATTAACATGCCACTCAAGTGAACCTGTCTGGGCACATTCCAAAGAAACAATAGGCCACATTCCTCTGTTGTGTCTGATTGAGCCTGAGTGCAGAAGTATTATTTCAGCTGGAGTCTGCCACTTACCTTTATTTAACCAGGAAAAGAGTCTCATTGCGATTAAAAATCTCTTTTACAAGAGCGTCCTGGCCAAGACAGGCAGCAAGGTTACGTGTCAATTTCAGCATTCCACCACACATACAGAATAAAAAAATTACCAGCCAATGGAAAAGTTTCAGTATAAAAGTTCAAAAACAACACATTTTTACAAAAAAAAAAAATAAAAAAGTTAAAACAACTACATGTCAATGTGCCAGCATCTCTGTCATTTAAAAGTCCTTTAAAAGATTCTAAGGAGACCAGCTCCCTCAGTTTTAAGTCATTCTGTAAAAGGTTCCATGCAGAGGGTGCAGCAAACTGAAAGCCCTTCTTTCCCAGTTCTGACCGGACCTTTGGAACTGACAATAAAAAACGGTCGGTAGAACAAAGTTGATAGGAACCAATACATTTCCAAGAAATATACATCCTTAAGTAACCAGGAAGCTGACCAAGTAAACATTTATAGATGAGTAAATACAGATGCCTAAGCCTTTGAAACGCCAAGGAGGACAAACCAACATGAGCACAAAGAATACAGTGATGTGTAAGAGCTCTGAGGCCAGTGATGAACCTCAGAGCTCCATGGTAGACAGCATCAAGAGCTCTCAGACTCTGAGCTGATGAGTGCATGTACAATAAATCGCCATAGTCCAACATTGGCATAAAAGTGGCGGCAACAAGCCTCCTCCGGGCCTCAAAGGACAGACAAGTCCGAATTCGAAAAAAGAAACCCAACCTGATTCTGAGTCGATTTACAAGCAGATTAATATGATGTGCAAATGAAAGTGTATTGTCAATCCAAATTCCAAGATATCTGTATTGTTTAACAAATTCTATTTGAATTCCCAGCAAGGTGGTGATTTGTGGCAGGATTTGAAGGTTGGATTTGGTGTTTGAAAACAACATGACTTTTGTTTTGTCAGAATTTAAGATAAGTTTTAGATTAAGAAGATTATTTTGAATAATGTCGAAAGCTGATTGTAAATGAGTGATGGCTTGAGCGGGTGAGTGTGCAGAGCTGTAGATGATTGTGTCATCAGCGTAAAAATGTGAATGTGCATTTAGGATATTCTGATTTATGTTATTAATGTAGAGAATGAATAGTAGAGGTCCTAATACTGATCCCTGTAGTATTCCCTTGGTGATGGCAAGTGTTTGTGATGTGAATCCATCTATCTTCACACATTGAGTCCGGCCTGAAAGGTAGTTGTGAAACCATTTTACTGTCTGATTTGAAAATCCGCATGCAGTGAGCCTATGTTCCAATAATGTATGATCAACTGTATCAAAAGCTTTTGTGAGATCTATGAACAGGGCTGCACAATGATGTTTACTGTCCAGGGTGGTAATGATGTCATTGACTACTTTTAAGGCAGCAGTGGTTGTGCTATGTTGCTTCCTGAAACCAGACTGAAAATCAGATAAGATATTATTGTCAGAGAGAAATTCTTTAACTTGAATACTGATGAGTGACTCCAGTAGTTTGACCAAGGCGGATAATTTAGATATTGGTCTGTAATTATTCAAAAGTGTTGGATCACCACCTTTTAACAGAGGGAGAACAAAAGCCGATTTCGAAATTGATGGACTTTCATTTGTGGCCAGAATGAGGTTGAAGAGGTGAGTCAAAGGTGAGGCTATAAAGTCAGCTGCTATTTTTAGGAAATAGGGCTCAAGGTTGTCAGGTCCTGGAGATGTCGAGATGTTTAAGAGTTTGAGGGCTTTATGCACCTCAGTGACTGTGAAAGGGGCGAAACTAAAAGGTTGAGTTATAGCAACACGAGAATCAACAAAGTCTACTAAGTTTCTGTGAGTACTATAAAGTGAATTGAACAAGGAACCTGACGCTACAAAGTCCAACAGTCCAACATCTCTGCTTTATCGTAAATTTTTTGAGTGTCTGTTACAATACAAGATGGGAGCTCAGCGCATTTATTAGTTTGATTAATAGATTTAATTGTCTTCCAAAACTTCATTGGGTTTTGAAGATTTTGTGCCGTTTGAGTGAGGAAGTGATCTGCTTTAGCATTTCTAATGGCAACTGTACATGAATTCCGTAATTGTCTGAACTTGAGCCAGTCCTTCTCAGTGTTTGTTTTCCTGGCTTCAGCCCAAGCCAGATTACGATCGTGTAACAGAGTGGATAAATTAAGTGTGAACCAAGGATTGTTTCGTCCTTTCACTCTAAACTTTTTAAAAGGTGCAAGCTTATTAACAATGCTGTTAAAACCATCATAAAAATACTTCCAGGCATTTTCAACATGAGCAATCAAATAAATCCTGTCCCAATCAAAACTGTACAAATTGTGGTAGAAACTCTGCTCTGAAAAATGTTTCATATCACGCTTTATGATAATGCAAGGCTTTGTTTTAGGTATTTTTATATCTCTTGCAATTGCAATGACACAATGATCACTCAAGTCATTTGCAAATATTGAAGCAGGAGTATATTTATGTGGAACGTTAGTCAAAACTAAGTCAATTAAGGTAGATTTTTCTGGATTTTTGGAGTTTGGTCTTGTGGGACTGCCAGCAATTTGAGAAAGATTCAGTGCATCACAGAGGGCTTTAAACTCACTGGATACTGGTTGCAACCAGTTCAGATTAAAATCCCCAGCAACAACAATTTCACTGAATTTCAGCTCTGACAAAAGCTGTATTAAGGAAATGAGAGCAGTACTGTGAGCTGATGGCATCCTGTAACAGCCAACAACAGTTAAGTGCAAGTTTTTAGATACCTCAGTGTCCAGTGCTAAAAATTCATACTGCTTTACTACAGACTTTGAGACCAATACATTCACATGGAACCTATTTTTAATAAAAATTGCAACACCTCCACCCCGCCTGGGTCGATCTGCCCTAAAAACCTTGTAACCATCGATATGAATGTCCTTATCTGTAACAGATTTATTAAGCCAAGTTTCAGATAGAATCATAATATCCACATCTGTAGAATGTGCCCAGATTCGAATTAAGTCCATTTTGTTAACCAAGCTTCTTACATTAAGATGGAGAAAGCCAAGACCAGATCTTGCTTTAAAATCTGCAGGTGTATCAAACCCAGGGCCAGGATTAGGCTGTACATTGCCAGACATGAACAACAATAAAACAATCAACAATCTCTGCTTAAATGAGCTTCTATAGGCCCTGTGTGCAGAGTTATGTACATTAGATAAATAATTATAAAAAACCCTGTCCGAAATAATGAAGTTCTCCTGAAAAATCATAACACTGGATAGCTGGACCAGCTCAACTGTGACTGAAAACAACAGTAGGGGGCGCTGTATGACACCTGGGAAACCCTGCTCACACCCGGAGGACTACTACCACTACTGCCCCTGCAACATTATTCATTTTGCATTCAATTTCATTGAAGTCATATCTCATTTCATGTACTAAGAGTAACCATTTTTCATTTTATATTTTATTTAGCCAACAAACAGTTCTACCCTATTTTTAGCATTTGATCCAAGATACGTTTTCTATTTGTCATAAAAAACACTTACTGTAATAATTGCCTGTCATTTTAAGAAGGGCAGAAGTATTTCTGATGAAAATCCTTCATGAATGGTAATTTGGTTGTAGGCAAAACACCAATTACAATGACAATTTACTGTACTAAGCTTACAATGTCATAGAACTGGGATTAGCTCCCCCCCAACAAAAAACATTTCATCTTGGGATAACAACAAACACAAGGTCAGGAAGAAAACTAAATTTTATTTCTCCCAAAGAAAAGTCTTGTTACTATACAAAGACTATACAAAGCACACAAATGTAGCATACAGTTGTCATAACTAGCAGTTTCCACATTCCCAAGGTGCGTCTTTCCTACATTTGCCACTGGTGTATTTTGTGCAGTGTACACAACATTCAGTGCTTCTGTTATTATTGCAGAGTATGTGCACCTGACACTGTCTTTTTTTCTGAGAAACTCTCATCTCACAACGCTGCTGCTTGCGATCTTCCCCTAGTGCCTTTTCCTGCAAATGTCTGTTTTGAAGTTCCTCAGCGAGCTCCAGCATGAACAATTGCTGACTTTCTTTTGAACCTGTACATGCTGTGTATAAAACATGTGCATTTGTGGCAGCCATGTCCTACAGGTTGTAAAACACAGCCATGGGCCATCTCCGTGTTCCTGCATGCATGGAGTAGTTTACATAATTTCTGGTCCACGATATCAACACCACATTTGAAATGGTTGTAATCAACAACAGTGTTTGGTTTTTGTTTTCAGGTGTCCACAATTTCCACTTTCTGATACATGGTGCTCAGAAGACAGACAGATTTCTTCTTTTTTTCTTGTGTACACCATCATCAGATGTGAAGACCTGTGTTGAGTACAACTGGCAGCCCAAGGTTTCCTTGGCAGTTGCTGGTAGCTCCTGATGATTTTTGTGATGGTGCCAAGCAGAGTTGTTTTTTGTTGAAGAAGCCTGTTAGCCAAAGACAGAGAGGTGAAGAAACTGTCTATAGTTACAGTCCTTCCCTGGTCCATAAATGGTTCCATCAACTTCAAAACAACATTCTCTGACAGCCTTTCTCCCGCCGGATGAGTGGGATCTTTTCTCAAGTAAGGGATGGCATTACACATGTACTTCGTGGCCAGATTTGCTGCAATCCAAAACTTGATTCCAAACTTGTCAGGCTTGGATACAGATGCAGTGTACTGCAGAAAAGGAGAACGAACCTTTGACGGAAATAATTGCTCATCCACGATAACATGCTGCCTTGGACTTTAGGACGACACACACTTCTGAACAAACCGCTGCCAGATGTCAGAAATTGCTGCAAATTTGTCTGTTTGTACGCATTCCTTGCGGGTGTCCTTGTTGTCGAAGCAAAGGTACAGCTCCATTTCAAGAAAGCGGTTACGGGGCATTATGGCTTTGATATCTGGGTTGCCAAATCTATTGGGCCACATGAATCGCATGGCACCAACATAGCCCTTGGCAGCCCTTCGAAAAACGATTACAAGGAACACCATCAGCTCATAGACGCTCATCTGCCAGCTGGTGTTTGTTCTACAGCCCTCCTGGACTGTGCAGTTTCTGATAGTCAGCTACATGCTGATATCCACCAAACACAGGAAACTTTGAATGTGAGTCATGATTTTGCATTATGCAAACTCTGTTGGCCCTCCAGATCCATTGAATGCTGTCTGTAGAGTTTCATGAACAGAATAGTCTCCAGTCTGATCCTTCTTGATTGCATTGGTTGTGACATTGTAAAAATCTGGGGTCTGTGTGAAAGGCATCCCCTATTTATGGTTGAACTCTCAGCTCAGTTATATAACAAAGGGAGGAGTTTGGTGCCGAAGTGAAACTGCCTTCACGTGTTAATTGGCACGTTCCAAAAAAACAATAGGCTGCTTTTCTCTGCTGAAACCTGTGTCAGCATCCATATGTTATTACATATGCAGGCGATACAAACCACACAGGGACTCAGCTCATTTATATAACAAAGGGAGGAGTTTGGTGCCGAAGTGAAACTGCCTTCACGTGTTAATTGGCACGTTCCAAAAAAACAATAGGCTGCTTTTCTCTGCTGAAACCTGTGTCAGCCTCCATATGTTATTACATATGCAGGCGATACAAACCACACAGGGACTCAGCTCATTTATATAACAAAGGGAGGAGGTTGGCCATATACTAAACTTTGGAGGGATTTTCACTGCAGACTAAAGTCTGCTCTCCGGGCCTATTAGTGTTAAATTAAAACACATACATCAGATAGATGCAGGACAAAAAATAATACATACATAAAATGAAAATCACAGAACAAAGGAACAGAGAGTGAGCCTTTTTTCTGTGAGCTGATGAGGTCCGCAGACAGAGGTGTGCATGTCCTTGCGACCTGCAGCTGTTTGGATATCTGTGCTCGCAAGTCACAGCTGGGGAACACCTGTAGTGGCTTGTAGAATATGACCTCACATAACTTCACCGTGAGGCACGGACATCGACATGCTGTCCGCACATGGAAATAAATTAAAACTCCCAGCACAATGCTGGTGAATATCGTGCCATGCAGAAAATCACTGCAAGGCATGTGTATCTGTGGGATTTCCCCACATTGTAATAATTAAAACACATATCACATTTGCAATGCGATCACCAGCGGATCACTGTGCACTGGACACGCCATGCCGGCTGATGTGTTCATGACAGGGGAGCTGACTCTTCATGAGACGAGCACATCAGGTAATTCATATAAAAAACAGAAAAGGAAGAAAAGTAATCCACTTTCTTTTTTTTTGCTCCGCTGCTGTGTGCGCAACTTTCCACGTGCTTACACTGTTCATGCACGTGAACACAAGCATGCACAAATGCACAGCAGGTGGAATGTTTTGCGGTTCCCCATTTCGTTTTTTGTTGGCGGATTTTCGGCCGGCTTCTGCTTCTTTCGCCCAGTTTCATGTTATGTGTGAAGGGGTTCTTAGAGACAGTGACACAAACAAAAAGACAGGAGGGAGAGCTTAAGGTGGCGGAGCTGAAGATGTTGCCGATTTTTTGATCCAGCCCTTATAGTTAGGGCTGGATCAGGTGACCCTGAACCATCCCTTAGTTATGCTGCTATAGACGTAGACTGCTGGGGGGTTCCCATGATGCACTGTTTCTTTCTCTTTTTGCTCTGTATGCACCACTCTGCATTTAATCATTAGTGATCGATCTCTGCTCCCCTCCACAGCATGTCTTTTTCCTGGTTCTCTCCCTCAGCCCCAACCAGTCCCAGCAGAAGACTGCCCCTCCCTGAGCCTGGTTCTGCTGGAGGTTTCTTCCTGTTAAAAGGGAGTTTTTCCGTCCCACTGTAGCCAAGTGCTTGCTCACAGGGGGTCGTTTTGACCGTTGGGGTTTTACATAATTATTGTATGGCCTTGCCTTACAATATAAAGCGCCTTGGGACAACTGTTTGTTGTGATTTGGCGCTATATAAAAAAAATTGATTGATTGATTGATTTTCTTTAAGAGTGATGAGGAATGACAGGATTAGGAAGGCACATATCAAGGAGACAGCTCGGGTGGGACGGTTTGGAGACAAAGTCAGAGAGGTGAGAGTGAGACAGTTTGGACATGTGCAGAGGAGGGAGTCAGAGTATACAGTGAGAAGGATGCTGAGGATGGAGCCACCAGGCAGGAGGAGAACAGGGAGGACAAAGAGGAGGTTTATGGATGTGCTGCGGGAGGACATGCAGGTGGTTGGTGTGACAGAGGAAGATACAGAGGACAGGGTGAGATAGAAACAGATGATCAGCTGTGGTGACCCCTAAAGGGAGCACCTGAAGGAAGAAGAACACAGAGCACATCCACATGGAAGCAACAGCTCACGCATGCCATCTGGACATTAGATTTCCGTGAGCTTTTTAATAAATGAACCACTCTTCCAGATGCCCTTTTTTTCTCTTCTCACATAATTTCATATCTTCAGACTGTGGATATTTTTAATCCCTGCACTGGAACAAACAGTATCTGACCTTCTTTGTGCTCTGTTACAAAAGACACAATTCCAGGTCATGATGGATCTCTCTGCACTTAATGCATACAGCTTCTTTCCACTTCAGTGCTCTGAATCCATCACCCAAATCTCTCTTAAAATACTTTCATTAACTATGCGGCAGCTGAAGATTACAAATACACCAGTAAGATCCTGCCTTTACTATACTGGAACAAATTTACTTCACACTGTTATTGATATAATAAAATTGAACAATAATTGAATTTGCGTTTAGATGTGTCTTCTGGTTAAAGTGCTTCCATAACACTGATAACTCTGGAGCTGCTGTGATTAGTTTGTAAGTTGCTGACAGAGTTATCACTAATGGTCCTTGAGCGAAGAACAGATGTGGTCATGACAGGTCTATTTTCTGTGCTACATCCTTCATGCAATTTACACCAATTGTTACAAATATCATTAGAGTCTTGAACACAGATGTGCAGACACGCAGGTGATAGATGAATAAATGAAGCGTGAGACAGACTGACAACAGCTGTGGAGAATGAGTGAAGAACAAGACATACAAGCAAATGAAAAACAACCAGACATCTGTGAGTAAAAGATCACAAAATGTCACGCTCACTCCGCCATACTCATTGCTTATATGTATTATATATCGTCAGAAATGTTTTCTGATGAATTACCTGAATTAAAAAAATAAAAAATACACACACACCCACAACCCACACACACACACACACACACACACACACACACACACACACACACACATATAGGGAAAACCGGGGCACAGTGAATCAGCAGCTATATCTGCAAAACTACATACGTATTTGCAGCATTTATGCCATATTTTTATGCATAAAGACATCTTCCTTATAAATTTGTGTTTTTGCATGCATTAAGGGTAAAACTAAGTGGCAAATGAAGTCAGTTTTTTCCTATCAAAAGTAAATTTTGTGGATATCAGTGTCTTTGTATTTATTTCTCACAACAGAGGAAAGGTGGCCCAAAAAATTACTAGTTAGAAGACTACCCTGTGCAACTGTGTACTATGTGTTATGTCTTCTCCAGACTATCAGCTATTTGGTAACATGACTCATGTGCAGTGTTGCCACAGTTACTTTGAAAAAGTAATCCAATTACTGATTACTGATTACTCCTTGAAAAAGTAACTTAGTTACTTTACTGATTACTCAATTGTAAAAGTAACTAAGTTAGATTACTAGTTACTTTTTTAGTTACTTTCCCCAGCTGCCGACAACAACCCACGTCAACATGACAATGATACCTGTTTTGCCAAAACTCACTTTATAGTCACCCTTTCTTGACGTCAATGAAAATAAATACTTGTTTTATAAAAAGTAAAATAATCTTTCTTGACCTCATATTTAACTGTTGACAGCACTGTAACAGTAAAACTTGCAATTTCAAGCACAAAGAATGGATAACATTCATTTATGCAGAAAACAGGGCCAGATTTACAGGTAAGAAAGTTTTATTGCGTTTTCACATCATGTGGTCCTCAGAAAGAGAGTTTAGGTGCATTTGAGTGGAAAATAGTGTTAGTTGTTGACGCGTCGCGGAGGATCAGCTGTTTTTAACGAGACGATACGGAGCGGCTCAGCTCAGAATTCTAAATAAAGGAGGGAAAAAAGTATAAAAATGTGTTTGTAAAGCTCAGTGCAGGTGTGCTGATCACCGCGCTTTAAGAGGTGAGGACGAGTCGAGCAGCTGCAAAAAACCGTGGATGAAAAGCTCACAGCTCGCTTAAAGTGGGCAGTTCAGTCGAACCCCGACCCCCTGCCCACGGACCAAGTTTAATGCTGCTGTCGACCCACAATGAAAAATAATAGTAACGCACAGTGACATGGAGAAGTAACTTTAATCTGATTACTGATTTGGAAAGATTAACGCGTTAGATTACTCGTTACTAAAAAAAGTGGTCAGATTAGAGTATCACTGCTCATGTGTGTCACATGCACCCGGGGAACAGTGAATCATGGCACCATGAATCAGTCTAGAAAGTGATTTACTAAGCCCCAGTATCAGGTGGATGACAAATATTACTTGTTGAAGTTTATGCATTTATTTTTACATTAATTATTTCTATAATTTGTGTATAAAAACAACTGTTTTCATGTTTGAAGAGAAATTATAACAGTTGTATTTATAATAGTTTGTAAGTAGGACTTATATCACTATATAAGACACTCACACGTCACGTAGCTGGTTTGCTGGATTATAGTTTGTATATGCATCAGCATGTATTTAATAATTTTGAAGAAATCTTTATAATCGTGTTTTTTTCATTATATTCTAAGTTGATTCACTGTGCTCAGGACACTGATTCACTGTGCCCCGTGAATTAGTGTCCGGGGCACAGTGAATCAAACATTTTAAAATCGATTTTAAACACCTGTAAATTATACTTGGGGAGACATAAATAACACTACCTTATAAACAATAACTTGCTGTATTAAATCCACAATAGAATGATGTAAACCTATGCATAATGTATTCATGCTGCCACAAAACAACATTTCTGATCCACTGTGCCCCAGCTTCCCCTACACAGTAAGGAGTGTGCATCTGTCCAAATTACAGTAAATTACAAAAGCTGTGTCACTGTAAACTACTTATGAACGTGACTGTATGTGTTGTGAAAATTATTCAGTTAGTTTTTGAATAATGCCACCATGAAACTGGTAGACACAAGTAAAATCACAGCCTTCCTAGCAGAATTTTTGAAAAGCACTTTGCCACTATCCAGAAACACGACACTTAACAAACATGGTATTTAATCTGTAGTTGTCGGTCATCACTGGCTCCAAACTGAGGTGAAATAAGAACAAGCTATCAGAATATAGGAAATAATTGCAGCTTAGAAAACAGAAAAGCCACAAACTGTTACCCAGGTCAAAGCCCGGTTCCTTTGAAGGGCGATGAGTTACTAATTCTCTGACATATCAAACTGTCACACTTTATTTCCTTAAACTTTCACTTTCATGTGCAGATGTGAGCAGTTGAGCTTTATTTAAAGCGACTTTTCTTTCCAAGTGAGGAGAAAATGTACCATTTATTTGTGCTGTGTCAGATCAAAGTAAATATTTCCAGCAACTGTGCTTTAACTCTGGAATCATTTTATTTGTAGCAGAATGTTTCAGACTACACTGTAAAAAACAGAATTACGCTTTGTTCAAGTAATTTCATATTCACTATTGAATTGACAAGAAAATGTGAATAATTATGAATGAAGAGAAAACTTCACATCAAACTTATAGGGTGCACCTCAATGATGTGCAAATGTACAATAGTGAATATTCTGGATTGAAAATACATAATTGCCACAGGTGTTGTTTTAGCGCATGACTAATGCATTGGGTTTCCTCCAAGTGCAAGGGCATTGGCAACGCGGTTCTCTTTGAAGTTCTCCCACTTGGCTTCTTGGATGGGCAAACTTTGAAAAGGTACGTTTTTTACCCTTCTGTAAGCATGTATATAACATTGTATCCTACTCAATAAATAATTTAAAAGGTCTGTGTGCGTTTTGATGAATTGCAAGATTTCGATGCATGTACTAGTTTTGACCCAGTGTTTGCTGTTGGGCTAGCTGATATGGTGTTCACGTTAGCTAAATTTCGGAGTGAATTCCTGCAGGAATGGAATGTGTTTGTTAAGCCCCGGTCACAACCCACCGTGCGTTTTTTTTTTTTCGCCGTATGTTTTCTGCGGATGCCATGGCCACTACATTTTTGTACAGGGCTGTGAAAACTGCGGATCCGCCAGGAAAAATGCCACTCAAAGTGTAGCTGTTATGACAGTTGTTGTAAAGCAGGACTGGTTGGTTGCTGCAGCGACGCTGTGTGGCTCCTGTGCGTCGCTTAAGCTAAACTTAGCATGTGGATATCCTGAACTTTTAGAGCTTTCAAGTTTTTAAAGAAGATTTGTGCAGCATGTCTGTGTCACGGAACGACGTCGCACAGAGAGAAGATGGTGAGAAAGACTGTTTGAAAAAGTCTTATAAGGACAAGAATCCGTGGAATTGTCACTGGCTTCATCAACACACATGAAAGATAAAAGAAACGGGAAAAGTGAACTGTCATCAGGAAACATGGTAAGAACTTTTATCTCCCTGGAAAATAAACATTCTGCTGTTCAAACGAGATTTTAGACAAGATTATGTGACTTTTATTCACTAATCAAGACTTTATTTCATTGTGAAAAAAGACATTGTGGCTTTGAATGGATTTAGGCTGCATGAATTTACACAAGAATATAAATGACTTTTTTACTATAAGGTATGTTATTGATATATTATCATGATTTTCCAAATATTCTACAAGCTTTAGCTGTGGTTTTTGAAATGCTGTAACGGTCTTTTCAGTCTTCATGAATTTCATGTAGTTTAATTGTTCTGAGTTAATGCATAATTTGGTTTACAATTAAAAGGAAAATCATTCCAGGTCCTACTTCCACGTCATATTCTGTTATTTCAATATCATCATTGACAGGTCAAATAAAAGGTTGAATGTAGGATCATTTAAATATGCACTAATTTTGAGATTTGTTCTTCCAGGAGATGCTGAAAAAGTATCATTAGATAAAAATTTAATTCTGGGGCCCCACAGGGCCCTAGACCCCAGCTCCTGGACGCTGCATCCCCCCCAAGACCCCCTGCAAGTTTTCCTCGGATTTCACAATTTTCATTTCACAGCCCTATTTGTGAAAACGTACGGAAGCAGTAGCAAGAGGAGGGAGGGAGTACATTCAACGCACGTCTCTAGGAGTGTAACGATAGAGTTGACAATAAAGCAGTGTGTGTGGGATCGCTTTTCTTTTTTATGAGCGGGACCGGAGTGGCAGGTGTTTTTCGGCGTCGGCGATGCATGAGCATGTCCAGCCTGCAGCGGTCAGTTGTACAAGTGTTTACTTGCCTCAGAGTTACAGCTAGTTAACAGACTGAAGCTGTGGAGTGTCTGTGTTGCTGAAGTTTGAAAATAAAGTCAAGTTCAAGTGAGAAGCTGCATCGTGCACGCAAGTCTGTCGGCCTCCCCACATCAGAGTTAGTGAAAAGTCACACAAGGTGTGAAACACTGATAGCGGAATATATCCACTACACACTTGATTACCAGCTTTTTAAATTTCAACTTAATTCTAATTTATATATGTGTATCACAATCTTCAAGATCTGATACCTACAGTTGAATTCCATAGTATGTGGTGAGTAGCCTACTGCCTCCGTATGGATTTGGTTAATTCAATAGTAATTGAATGAAAATGTGCTGCTTTGAATCCATACTGAGGCAGTACTCACAACGTGCGTCATCTGTACTGTTGGTGAATCCGCAGCCTGACCGCAGCAAAAGTTCTGCATGCACTAAAACCTCCATGGCGTGTCTGCGTGCTCCTAAATTTGTACTGAGGAAGTACTTACGACGTACGGATCTCCAAATTTAGCCCACGTTTTTGCAAGTAGACTGCAAGTACGGCGGGTTGTGACCACGGCTTTACCTGAGTGCAGTGTTTCAGTGCCATGCTGTCTGTCCGTCTAGCACTATCAGTATCATTAACTAGGAAAGCTAACATGTAAACGACACAAAGTTGATGTTCATGTTGTTGCAGTCTATGCTTCTTTTTTTTTAGCTGTTCTATGGATAGTAGCGCGTCTGTAAAGCTGTATTGCCCACATTTGTCTATTGGTTTTATCCATACATCGTCATGATTTCTAATGTGTGCATATCACAGAGCTAGCTTATTAGATAGTAGTCTTAACTGTAATGCAATTAATTTTGGTATACTATGGGGTTCCTTGCACAAGGCCTTTTTCTTATGGATACCAAACTTATTTTGAATATTCTGATTATGTTTCAGATAAGAACTACAAATCTCCATGTTATGCAAGTACTGCGGTTTCTCTTCAGACCAGGACAGTCTTGTCAGACACCACCAGCTTCACCACAGGAGACCCCACCATTGGCCGTGTGTTCATCCCAACTGTGCTTGTGTGTTTAAAACTCGAGGAGCCTTAAGATCACACCTGTCAAGATATCATCGCACAGGTGCACTTATTTGAGATCAGTCTAATTTCACCTTCAAATGTGAATGTTGTGAGTTTCAAGAAATATGCACTGAAAGGGATTTTTTTTTAAACACCTGGGAAATCATCTTAGAATTCAGGAAACTGTTCAATACCCTTTTTTGGCTGTGACTTTCAAACAAACTTGTACAAAACATTCAGCTCACATAAAAGCAGGAAACATAAGCAATATAATACAAATGACTTTAGAACGATCATTCAGCCTTGTGCTGTAACTGTAGCTGAAAGTGCTGCCTCAACTTTCATTCAACAAGAGTCGAGTAATGCATTGGAGGAACATGCCACTGATAATTTGGAGTGTACAACAATTGAGCACAAAATTGCAAGTCTTTTTCTGTGTATGCAAACTGTCTTACATGTCTCATGGAGTGCAGTTCAAGCAATAATTGAGGGATTACATGATATATTCATATGCTCAAAATCTAGTGCTTTTCAGTTAGTTTCAGAGGTTCTTGCAAAACACCATCTTACATCAGAGAGCACTCTTGTTCAGGAGATAGTTGATTCTGTTTTTGCATCCAATCCCTTGCTGTCGACAATTTCTGAAAAGGGCTGCCTATCTACTGACTACAGAAGAAACCAGTATTTTGCACAAAATTTTCCTTTGATTGAGGCAGTAGAATATCGTTACAGACAAGATAGTAGAAACACCTTTGTTTATGTACCACTGACTTTGGTCCTTGAAAACGTATTGAGACGCTCTGATTATTCAGGTGCATTAGTTCTCAGTCAAGACCACTTGCCTGGTATTTACAGGACTTTCCAGGATGGCCAGTACTTTAGACATCGTGGTGTTTCCCTAAGTGAAGACACAGAAATCAGTATAGCCCTGTACATTGATGAATTTAAATTGTGCAACCCTTTGGGTACATCATGAAAGATCCACAAAATAGTTGGAGTATATTGGGTCATCCTAAATTTACCAGCAAAGTTCAGGGCAGGGTTGACGTCGATTCATTTGGGAGCTTTAGGAAAAAGAATTGATGTCAAGAAGTTTGGGTATGAGAGTTTTTTAGAGCCCCTGATACAGGATCTAAAGCTGGTTGGTCAACATGGGATCTTTGTGGAGAAATTAGAGAAGTCTGTAAAGGTGAAGCTGTTCTGTGTCTGTGCAGATAATCTTGGAGCGCACAGTTTAGCAGGATTCCAGGAAAGTTTTACTGTTGATAAGTTTTGTCGTTTTTGTTTGGTGAGTCACAGGGAAATAGCAACTGTCAAACCAGGTGATTTTTGTTTTAAGAACTGTTGAGCAGCATAATGAGTTTGTGGAGGAGCTTAAGCAAAACGAAGCTCTTCAGAGTGTAAATGGCGTTAAACGAGAGTGTGTGTTGAGTAAGCACTTCCTTTCATCCTGTGAAGGGGTTCCCCCCTGATGTCTTGCACGACACTTTTGAAGGCATTGTTCCAGTCGAGTTAGCATTGTGCCTATCAGATTTGATTTCCAAAGGTTTTTTCACATTGGACAGACTTAACCACAGTATCAGATCATTCCCATATAAATACTCAGATAAAGTCAACAAGCCGAAGATCATTGCTAAATCAGCCCTTTCAAAGAGGTCTATAGGGGGCAATGGTCATGAAAACTGGGCGCTGCTGTGACTGCTTCCTCTCATGGTTGGTGGACTTGTCCCAGAGAATGAACCATCATGGGAGATATTAATGGACTTGAAGGAGATCGTTCAGATAGTTGTTTCTGACAAATTCACAGAGGAAACATTAAGCTTTCTGGCAACCAAGTTATCAGATCATCGCTTACTACTCAGAGCCACATTTCCTGATTTTGTCTTAAACCAAAGCATCATATTTGAACACTATCCACACCTCATACGTTGTTATGGTCCATTAGTGGAACTATGGACCATGAGGTTCGAGTCAAAGCATAGTGTCTTCAAGACAGTTGCTCGTGATGTGCATAACACAAAAAATGTACTGCTTTCTGTAGCTACTAAGCATCAGCAGTTAATGGCTTACAATTTGTGTGGACAAAGCCTCTTCAAGTCTGACTTGTACATTGACAAAGTGGTAGCTGTTCAGGTGGGAACTTTGGACAGTGCACAGAGGTCTGCGGTGTTAAGAAAGTTACCACATGTTGACACTGTATCTATTACTCGTAAACTCGAACTGTTTGGAACAGAATATTCCCAAGGCATGATTGTCACAGCGGGGCATTGCCATGGCCAGCCAGACTTTTTCAAAATTTTGAACATCACTGTCCATGGTGACAAAGTATTATTCCTGTCAAAGAAGCTTATCACCTGGTACTTTGAGCATTATAGGTCTTTTCAAGTAGAGGACAATGTCTATGGTGAAATCACTGTTGTTGACATCAATGAATTGAATAATTACTATCCTTGGCAGCTTACCTTGTTGGGGGAAGGCTCTGGGTGACACTGAGGACACACTGTTATAGGGATAATGGTGAGTCTTAAAACGTTATTCCAAAACTAATCTCATAATTCCAATTTCATGAATGTTTGTATTGTGTATAATGTATCTTCCTGAAGCTGAGTGTTTTCTGTTTCATAGGCACTGTTGCTTAGAGTAATAATATCTGCTGATGAAGCAAGACGTGTCCAACTTCCACGAGCGCCAGAGTCGGTGGATGCGCTCATGGATGTGATAAAAGAAAAACTACAACTTCAGGGGGATTTCCAGTTACAATTTGAGGACCCTGAATTCCAAATGCCCGCTGCGATTGTCACATATATCAGAACTTCCGCCTGATCGTGCAATTCTACACATTAAGTGGACAGGGCATTCAGCTTATCAAGATCCCTTGGATATATCTCGTCACTCGACACTGCAAGCTTAAGCTCCTCCAAAGGCCCCTCATCCGCCGCCTCAACAAATTTACAGAGTGCGTCAGAGTGGCCCTCTCCATTCCCTATCCCCGCTCTGTCCCTTGATGTTGAGCTGAAGTTAAGAAAAGGCAATGAGGCATATGAGAAGACAAATAAAGGCATTGATGTTACAAGAGACATTAAGACAGACATTATTGACAAAATTGCCCATGCTGCTTTTGATATAAAAGCTTATCCTCAGCCTCACGAACTTGCATCCATTGCATTTGCATTGATTACCAAATACCCATGTCTCAGAGAGGTCGATGGCAATGGTTATGATGGGTGGCTTGGCAGTATCAGGAACAAGTTCAACAACTTCAGAGCAAAGCTGTGGCTGGCTGGCTGCAGTGAAGTTTCTCTTAATTGCAAAAGAAAGGCAGATAGAGGCACTGCAGCATACACACTGAAGAAGGCCAAGCGTGGTGAGATTAACCATTTTCCTGAACATCCGAATCAGCAGGATGATTTCTCACTTGAACAGCACAGAAAGCTCTTGGTGGAAGCAACAAAGATGGCCAAAATAGATGAGAAGTTCATTAGGGAAACCATGGAAATGACCTTTTCCCTGAGGAGAAGGGAGGTTGTTGATGATCAGCCGATGGTGACTGAAGTGCAGGACAGATGGCCTGCTTTGTTTTTCAGACAGCAGGTAAGAATTTACACATTTTGTCTTTTCTGTAACTTCTGTAGACGTCTCTTAACAGGTATGTTTCCTGAGAACCCTTCCATTGTGTTTAACTCATACCTTTGTATGCTTGATTTTTGTATTTGACAGATTGATGCAGAGTTTTATCGCATCACAAACAAGATGCTATTGGCAACATTCAGAGCTGTAGTGGACAAGTACACTCCCACACTACTTCGTCTGTACCATGCACGAAAAGCAGCCTTTGGGAAGGCTATGGATGATGTGATGGCAAAGCTTGATGATGAGGTATGTTATGGTTGAAATACACTATATTACCAAAAGTATTCGCTAACCTGCCTTGACTCGCATGAACTTAACTGCCATCCCATTCATAACCCATAGGGTTCAGTATGATATCGGTCCACCTTTTGCAGCTTTTACAGCTTCAACTCATCTGGGAAGGCTGTCCACAAGTTTGAGGAGTGTGTTTATAGGAATTTTTGACCATTCTTCCAAAAGCGCATTGGTGAGGTCACACACTGATGTTGGTCGAGAAGGCCTGGCTCTCAGTCTCTGCGCTAATTCATCCCAAAGGTGTTCTATTGGGTTCAGGTTAGGACTCTGTGCAGGCCAGTCAAGTTCATCCATACCATACTCTGTCATCCATGTCTTTGTGGACCTTGCTTTGTGCACTGGTGCACAGTCATGTTGTAAGAGGAAGGGATGCGCTCCAAACTGTTCCCAAAACGTTGGGAGCATGGAATTGTCCAAAATGTTTTGGTATCATTTGGACAATTCCATGCTCCCAATGTTTTTGGAACAGTTCGGAGCGCGTCCCTTCCTCTTCCAACATGACTGTGCACAAAGCAAGGTCCATGATGACAGAGTATGGTATGGATGAACTTGACTGGCCTGCACAGAGTCCTAACCTGAATCCAATAGAACACCTTTGGGATGAATTAGAGCAGAGACTGAGAGCCAGGCCTTCTCGACCAACATCAGTGTGTGACCTCACCAATGCGCTTTTGGAAGAATGGTTAAAAATTCCTATAAACACACTCATCAAACTTGTGGACAGCCTTCCCAGATGAGCTGAAGCTGTAATAGCTGCAAAAGGTGGACCGATATCATATTGAACCCTATGGGTTAGGAATGGGATGGCAGTTAAGTTCATGTGAGTCAAGGCAGGTTAGCGAGTACTTTTGGTAATATAGTGTATACCTTTTGCAACACTGTTCAAACTGGGTAATAAAAAAAATAAATCACACACTTATCTTATTTGCTTAAAAAGGTCTTTAATTTTTGGCAGTAGAAAAGTCAAATAAATTTGACTTTTACTATTAGGAAGTTTATGAACTCTCAACTCCCTATGTTTGTCTTTCTTGTTTTTCTTTTGGATAGACCTGTGACATCCTCAGGCACCGCAAAGATGCTGCTCTTCAAGGACTTCCAGTATTTCTCCGCGAGGAACCTATGGAACTCTTCAAACAATTCCTTGTAAGTACTCATTAGTATCAAACAAAAATCACCGCTTTTTAAAACTGATATGGTATTATGACACATGTATACACATGCACACTGAAAGCAACTTGCTGTTCAGTGCAGACGTACATGTCTGTTCAATCCTTTCTGACATCTTGGCCATTCTAATGGGGCCATGGCTTGTTTGCAGTTTTTAAAAAAAAATATCTTTAACATACTCCAAATGTCATCCTAAGTTGTGCAATATTAGCAGACGCCTTACAATACAGCAGTAACTTTTGGGATTATCTTTGAATTGTGTTGAGACGTTTATTTTATAAAATGTAAACAAACCGTAACACCATTAGAATGGCTGACATGTCAGAAAGGATTGGACAAACAAATGAACGTCATTGGGTAGTGACAAGTCAAGGGTAGCGTAGGTTACTCAACAAAGTATTGAGCAAAGGGTTGCTGGCGTTGTGTGTTCGCCGCTCGTCTGATTTTCTCCAGTTTTCTCGTGTATAATTCGGTTTTTAGTGGCTTGAGTGTAATTTTTATTTTGGATATGTACTTAACGTGGTTTTTGGTCCTTCATTGTGCATTTTTAGTTCTCTTTGATTGTTTATTGCCTGCTTTGCGCTGTACGACGCCGCATTTCACTCCCTCGGCTGGCGTGATGCTAAGCTACTCTGCAGCTGAGCTACGAAGCTTGAACAACAATAATGTCCCTCGGGACATTCTCGCTATCAGAGAGCTTGGCTTGTTCCGCCGACGTTGCTGTGTCCACAGAGGCTCCCGGAGAAAGTTTGTGTTCCATCGAACTGAGTCATCTGTGCCGGTCATCTGGTCAGCTGAGCGCATCGGTGCTCGGCACCCACGTCATCAGAGCGCTACAGCTTCTGGGAATTGTAGTCCTGATGTGACGACAGCGGTTCCTGACACTCTCTGGGCGCTGGATGGAAAACGTGGAGTGGATTTTAAGATACTCAGGCCTATTCAAAGATGTCAGTCTGTCAAACCGACAGAAGTCTTCAGTTTTGGGTCTTATTAACATCAGATCTTTGTCCTCAAAATCCCTGTTGATTAACGATCTAATTATGGATCATCATTTGGACATGATTGGGTTATGTGAAACCTGGCTCAAACCCACAGCTGTTCTTCCTCTGAATGAGGCCTGCCCACCAGGGTACACATTCAGTCACATGTCTCGTTGTGCGAAGCAAGGCGGGGGTGTTGCTTTTATCTATAAATCCAAGTTTACCTTCTTGACTGTCGGGGGGCATAAATATAATTCGTTTGAGCATCTGACTCTCCGCTCTGCCCATGATGCTACATATTGTCAGGGTCAGACGTATGGAAATCAGTCATGCCATGTTGTCACTGTTTATAGGCCTCCTGGCCCATATTCTGAATTTTTAGATGAATTTGGTGCATTCATCTCTAGCCTGTCAGCTAGTGTGGACAACATTTTGATTATTGGTGATTTTAATATTCACATAAATAAGCCCTCTGATCCCCTTTGCAAGTCATTTATGGAACTTGTGGATGAGCTGGGATTCCAGCAATGTATTCAGGATTCAACACATACTAGTGGAAATACCCTTGATCTGGTACTCACACGTGGCCTTGCTGTCACAAACATTGACATTTTGCCTCTTGCCTCAGTGATCTCTGACCACTCATTTGTTAGGTGTGCATTTATGTTGCCGTGCCTAGTGGATCGAAAGCCTTGTCTTTCTTTGCGGCGATGCATTACTCCTTCAGTTATGATAGAACTCGAAGTCAGACTGCCTGAAATTTTGGCCTCGGGGTTAGAGAATATTCAATCAGTAGACAGTCTTGCAGATGGCTTGAACTCAGCGCTCAAGGCCACACTAGACAAGGTTGCGCCTCCTCTTTTGAGGACGCGCCTTCCCAAGGCATACTCACCTTGGTTTAATGGTTACCTGCGTGACCTTAGGCAGAAGGCTCGAGGTTTTGAACGGAAATGGCGTAGTTCTAAGTTAGAGGTGTTCCATCTTGCATGGCGAGATGCTGTCTTGGATTAAGCAGGCACTACTGGGCTACAAAGCGTGCCTATATTCTGATTTGATTACTAAAATAAGCATAATTTCCAAGTTTTGTTTGAAACTGTAGCACTTCTTATTCATGGACAGCCAACTGTTATTCACTCTCCTTTCTCAGCACAGGACTTCTTGGATTACTTCGAGAAGAAAATTGAGGATATTAGGTTGAGTATATCTCAGCAGGCTTTGGCCCAACCACTGCATACTGCTGTGGAGGTGGATGCGCCCACTGAGGTGGTATCCAGATTTACAGATTTTGATGGTATCTCGCTAGGCGCACTGACGAAGCTCGCGACGTCTACTAAAAGCACAACCTGTTTAATTGATCCTATACCAACAAAACTGTTTAAGGACCTGTGGCCCATTCTTGGACCAACTGTGCTGGAAATTATAAATCTCTCATTAACTTCTGGATCTGTTCCTAAGTGTTTTAAGTCTGCAGTGATCAAGCCATTACTTAAAAAATCTAATCTCGACCCTAGTGTATTGAAGAATTATAGACCGATATCAAATCTGTCATTTTGTTTTAAAATCCTGGAAAAAGTGGTCTCGCGACAGCTCGTGGACTACCTCACTGAGAATAATCTTTTTGAGCCACTGCAGTCTGCTTTTAGAAAATTTCACTCCACAGAGACAGCACTTACTAAAGTAGTGAATGACCTTTTGCGAGCAATGGACTCGGATATCACTACGGTCCTGGTGCTGCTGGATCTTAGTGCTGCATTTGACACTGTGGTTACCATATTCTACTCAATAGGCTGGAGAATCACTTTGGGATTACTGGAAACTGCTCTTGCATGGTTGACGTCGTACCTGTCCAGTCGTTCCTACTGTGTATTGTGTAATGGAACCTCCTCCAATCGTAGAGACATGAAGTTTGGGGTTCCTCAGGGCAGTGATTTTCAACCTTTTTTGAGCCGCGGCACCCTTTTTATATTTACAAAATCCTGCGGCACACCACTGTCACATGTCATGCACCACTAACTCGACTGTCTCTACACGGTGCGTTAGCAACACGTGCGGTACAGATATAACGTAACATTGTATACTATAGTCATGGAGCTGTATATAAGAACTAGAGAGCGCAATCCCAATGCTGCACACTAAACGAAAACGTCCCTTCATGGACAGCGACATGACGTCTCCTAACCGGGCAAAATATTGATGAAGTACCCGGATGTTAATGCATTTTCAATGGAGATTCGTGACTGAACACACACAGAAAAATGCTCGCAAAATACGTGTTAAAATGCCATTTTGTCCTGGATATCGAGCCAGTAAAATTAAATTACATTAAATTATGTCAGGAAAGTATTAAACTTACTCTGACACACACACATTCACAAATATTAGTGTTGAAAGTTACACGGATCTGCGCTGATAAGCTGCGCTGCTCGGTTGAGCTGCTGCTGCTGTTCAATGCAGCGCGGCTCCTAAAACCATTACAATATATTTATATATATTATATTTTTACATAATTATCCTTTATTGACCGAGTTTCATTCATGAAGTCAGCGGTGTGTGTGTGCACATCTCTGTGTGTGTGGCAGCACAGCGCGGGTCATTAATCTCATTATTTTAAGGTGCAAAAAAAAAAAAAAAAACTCCCCAGTCTTGTCGAACAATTTTTAGTCACTAACGACAAGAATTTTAACTAGACATTGGTCTAGCAGTGGAAAATATCAACTAGACATAAGTGAAATTAATGATCCGTGTCATCGGGCGACACAGGTACGGCAGGAGACATACAGCTGTTTATCATCCAGATATCACAGACAAAGTGACAACGATAACTAAAACCACTTACTTATGGAAGGAAATATTGTCTCCCTTGTTCCTCCGTTTGTGACTTTGCCAACATGCGCAGCTTTCCGGCATATTCCACCTGTTTCTTGACGAGACTAAGTGAACTTCTATGCACACAAATCACTAACTTGCCCGGAATTAAAATGGCGATCACACCTCCTTGTCGGCACACGGCTCAGCGCTACTGCGTGCTTTGCTGCCATCTACTGGAATAAAAGAGCATTACACCATCTGCCACACTATTACAGCACATACACCCGATAATGGTGATATTTGATAATTGCCCACGGCACCCCTGACGATCGATCACGGCACCCTAGGGTGCCGCAGCACCCCGGTTGAGAATCACTGCCTCAGGGATCCGTTTTGGGCCCCTTGCTTTTTTCTCTTTATGTAGCACCCCTCGGGAATATATTGCGGCGTTTTGGGATTCCCTTTCATTGCTATGCTGATGACACTCAATTGTATATGCCAATAACTGCTGGTAATCTTACTCACATAAAATCCTTGGAAGATTGTCTTGCATCAGTAAGAAGTTGGATGTCTAGTAACTTCCTACTTTTAAATTCTGATAAGACTGAAGTTATGGTTTTTGGTCCAGCGAGATATCGGCATCAATTTGATCAGCTAGCATTTAGCTTAGGTCCGTGTGTTATACATCATACGGATAAAGTGAGGAACCTTGGAGTAATTTTTGATCCTGCGTTGTCCTTTGATCTCCACATTAGAGACATTACAAGGACTGCCTTCTTCCATTTGCGAAATATAGCGAGGATTCGTCCTATTCTGTCTATGGCTGATGCTGAGACTTTGATTCATGCGTTTGTCTCTTCTAGATTGGACTATTGTAATGCTCTATTCTCTGGCTTACCGCAGTCCAGGATCAGGGGTCTTCAATTGGTTCAGAATGCTGCTGCCAGACTTTTGACACGGAGCAGAAAGTTTGACCACATTACACCAATCTTGGCGTCCCTGCACTGGCTTCCTGTTTCTGCAAGAGTGGATTTTAAAGTACTGATTTTAGTTTATAAAATTGTTCATGGACTTGCACCTCCCTATCTGGCTGACTTGATAAGCCCCTATGTACCAGCTCGGGCCCTGCGTTCTCAGGGTGCAGGACTTCTGTGTGTTCCCAGGGTGAATAAAAAGTCTGCCGGTCACAGAGCTTTTTCCTATCGTGCCCCAGCTCTGTGGAACGATCTGCCGGCACACATTCGGCAGTCGGACACTGTGGAGACCTTTAAATCACGTTTAAAGACTCATTTATTTTCCCTGTTTTATCATTAGTGTTATGATGTGGTTTTAATCTTGTATTCTTTTACTGCTGTCTTTCTTTTATGGTTGTTTTTATTGTGTTTTAAATTTTTAATTGTTTTTTTATGTTGTGAAGCGCCTTGAGACGATTTTGTCATGAATTGGCGCTATATAAATTAATAAATTTGAAATTTTGAAATTTGTGCCAGTACACCAGGGGATGTAGAGGAGGCCGTAGGATGGTTTACAACCCAGCAGCAGGATCGCCATCTCCTTCCTTGTGCCAGGTGCCACAGGAAGAGCACTGCCAGAGCTCTGCGAAATGAGCTTTGCAGGCGATAATGTGCATGTTTCTGCTCAAATGGTCAGAAACAGACTTCTTGAGGGTATGAGGGTCTGATGTTCACAAGTGGGTCCTACGCTTACAGAGTGGCACTGTAGGGAGCGATTTGCGTATACCAGAGAACATCAAGATGGGCACATTCACCATTGGTGCCCTGTGCTCTTCGCTGATGAGAGCAGGCTCACACTGAACACATGTGACAGACATGGCAAAGCCTGAAGATGCCATGGAGAATGTTATGCTGCCTGAAACATCATTTGTGAAGCACACAGGGCGCCAATGGCAAGTAAGCAAATTTTGACGTTCTCTGGTTTATGCAAATCGCTTTCTGCAGTGCCACTCTGTAAGCATAGGCCCCACGAGTGGATATCAGGCCCTCATACCCTCCTCATGAAGTCAGTTTCTGACCATTTGAGCATCAACATACACATTAGTGGCCTGTAAAGCTCGTTTGGCAGGGCTATGGCAGTGCCACCTGGCACAAGGAAGGAGATGGCAATCCCGCCCCTGGGTTGTAAACCGTCCTATGGCCTCCTCCATGTCCCCGTGGTGGGTGCACAGCAAACCTTCTTCCCACAGCGCACATTGATGTGCCATCTTGGATAAGTAGCACTACCTGAGCAAATTCAGTGGGTTATAGACACCGCCTCGTGGTACCTACAGGGTTGTGGAACCGTCAAAATGCACGTGACCAAAAATCAGCTAGAAAGGATGAGAAAAAACAGAAATTGTCTGTGGACAACACCTGCGGAATAACTTTATTTTTGGGGCACATTTTGTTTATTACCTTTTAATTTCTACCCACAACAGTAGGCAAAATGGATTCACAATGAATGTTGCTTCCTAATTGGACAGGCTGGCATCACAGAAATATGACTGAGTTGGAGTTGTGCTGTTTTGGTGTTCCCTTTATTTTTTGGAGCGTACTTATTCAGTGGAATGCATATGTGTAGTCAGTGCAGGTGTTAGTGTATCTGTTTCTCCTTATTTTGATGCACCTGTGGCGCCTTCCTGAGGGCAACCGTTCAAAACAGGAGTGCTGAAGAAGCTGTCCTTGATCAGCTGAAGCAGCAAGGGGCGGGGTGTAGATCTCCATCTGAAGAGAGCGGGCCACTGTTGGGTCATCAGCAAACCTCACAATGAGGTTGCTGTCAATCATGACTGTTGAGACAGTACTGGAGGCGAGGGGCAGAACTAGACAGATTTGCAAAGTCGATATGAGCTCTAAGACTTTTATGCTTTGTTTTCCTCAGGAGACTGATGCAGATGATGTGGCTCTCCGGGGCGTGGCTGTGGGCATTCTTTATGTTCACGAAATTGTGGTCCGGGAAGATCTACACGAGTGCAAAACATTGCGGTAATCCTTGAAGAGAGAATTGTTTTGCAAGATATCCCAGACACTCCAACTGCTCTGGCATACCTTTATGGCCTGCTTTACACTCTCAATATTTCCTACCCAAAGGCTCTGAAGTATACCTTTGATACTTTACAAAATATTTTCATGGAAATGGGTCCAAAATGCACACAGCGTGTGCTATCTCTGAAAAATAAACTTAATCTGTAAGACTTAAAGAGTGAATAGCAGGTTGTATGGTGAACTGAGTGTTCTAGTTAGATCAGGTTCCTTTCAATAGCCCATAATGTTGTTGTGTATGTTTGGAAAAAATAAGGATGGTGTACAAGTTTTATTTTAGAGTGATTATGTGGGCAGCATGTTTGCATTTGCACGTTTTAACTTTGTTTTTAATAGTTTTAACCTCCTCACTTGGGCCATGGAGGTTCAACATTGTCTTTTTTTTTTCGTGTAATAATACTTTCTACATTATCGCTTTTTTACTTACCATTTTAAGAACAGCTTGGTGAGAATGCCAAGATACCTCAGTTAAGAAATGCACTTGTTGTGATGTAGCTTGGCCTAAGAAACCATGAAGATGGCAAAGTTTTATTTAAAAGTTTAAATGTTTTTATTTCAAGAAATGGAACCCCATGTTTGTTCATGTTTGAAAAGACTTCACATAGATTGAAAAGGGGGTGTGTGCTCTGTATGAAAGTTCTGATTTTGGTAATTGAAATAAAGTTTGGAAGAAAAAAGTTCATTGTATATTTCATTATTGAAGTTTTATAATGGTGTGGAACAATGAAGAAAGGCATGTGTAGTTACATGATAAATTGTGACGACCTCAATTACCTTTTTGTAGTGCTGTGAATGTCACTGTTCAGCAAAAAGAGAAAGCTATGTTGGTAGAATGAGGAATTGAAAATAATGGATCACTCGCCTAACTAAGAATTTATAATTGGGACAACAGTGTTTTCATAGTTGACTTAATATATAGTTCATCATCGGTAAAACATAAAAGTCTTAGTGCAGACTGTTGCCTGCAAATTTTAAGTATTCTCAACTAATCTTTTTTTACAGTGTAAAGTACTGAACTGAAAGAAACTTGGTGGAAATGGATGGACATAGACAAAATGAAAATTGACTGAAAAAGTTTCCCAGGTCTGGAGGAGTTGATACTTTGTTTCATTTATACGTCAATACATCAAGTTTATTTATATAGTGCCAAATTACAACACAAGTTACCCCAATGTAACAGCCCCAACCAGTCCTAGCAGAAGGCTGCCCCTCCCTGAGCCTGGTACTGCTGGAGGTTTCTTCCTGTTAAAAGGGAGTTTTTCCTTCCCACTGTCGCCAAGTGCTTGCTCACAGGGGGTCGTTTTGACCGTTGGGGTTTTTACGTAATTATTGTATGGCCTTGCCTTACAATATAAAGCGCCTTGGGGCAACTGTTTGTTGTGATTTGGCGCTATATAAATAAAATTGATTGATTGAATGTATCTCACAAAAGCAAGGTCCAACAACAGCGGATGGATGCACAAATGCTTTAAAAGTGTAACATAATTAAGTCCACATCAGCTGTATGCTTGAGAAACTTTTTTAACCTGGACTTAAATGAGTCCACAGAATCAGGCTGCCTTATCTCAATGGGCAAGGTGTTCCACAAAAAGCTGCATGATGAGAAAAGGTTCTGTGACCAGCTGAATTCTTCTTCACCTTCAGATCACATAGTTGTCTTTTGCCTCAAGAATGCAGGTATATAAGGTGTAAGTAGACAGCCAAATATGAAGACCAAACCATGTCAAAAAAATAAATAAAATTACGTTTGTCACAGTAACTTAGTCAGATCTTGCATGAACAGGAAGGCAGTAAAGGAAGACCAAGACTGGAGTAATATAATCAAACTTTCTTCTTCCAGTTAAAACTCTGGCCAAAGTGTTCTGAACCATTTAAAACCCCTGAACATTTGTATGTGGCTAACCAGAAAACGGAACATTACAAAAGTTAATTCTAGACAAAACAAAGGCATAGATCAATGTCTCTGCATCTGCCATTCACAGATTAGATAGAGTGCATCTTTGTCGTATTACGTAGGTGGAAAAGAGCATTCTGTGTAACCTCTCTAATGTGTACATCAAAGGACAGTGTTGGACAAAAGATCAACCTTAAATTGTATTTTACTGTATTATTATGTTGTACTATGTCCAGTCTCGGTGACAGTGCTCAAAGTTACATCAGTGCCTCGCACGACCAATGACCATCATTTACAGCTTTTTTGAAGTCAAAAGTAGGAAATTACAAGATGACTATTTTTTCACTGACACCCAACAATCCTCCAAGGTCCCATCTGAGAGATATTATTAGCACTGATCAGCATGTAAATCTGGTAACATCATCATAACAGTGAAAAGCAATTACAAAACATTACAATATCTGTCCAAGGGGTGCTATATAAAGAGAAAACAGCAAAGGCCCAGTAAAGAACCCTGTAGAACCCCCTAATTTATAGGAAATTTACTCAAAAAGCTCATTAACAAGGGCAGCACAGTGGATTAGTGGTTAGCACTGTTGCCTCACAGCGAGAAGGTTATGCGTTTGATTCCCACCTGTGGCCTTTCTGTGTGGAGTTTGCATGTTCTCTCTGTGTTTGCGTAGGTCCTCTCCGTGTGCTCCAGCTTCCGCCCACATCCAAAGACACACAGGTTAGGTGGATTGGAAACTTTAAGTTGTCTATAGGTGTGTATGCGGGTGTGAATGTGTTTGTTTGTCTATATGTGGCCCTGCAACAGATTGGCGTACTGTTCAGGGTGTACCCCACCTCACGCTCTGTGACTGCTGGGATAGGCTTCAGCCCCCCATGACCCTCACCTGGATTGAGTGGTTGAAGATGAGTGAGTGTGAGGTCATTAACAACAAGATTGTCCAAAAGCTGTGATGAAACTACCCTTTCAGGAAATTTAGACCCAAAGGGTACATTTGACAGTATTTGCCAGTATCCAAATTATTTTTTTTGAGAATAGATTTAATCACTATTGATTTTGAAATATGGTAGAACAGAATTGGTTGAAAGTAACAGATTAATAATTTTCAACAAAGTGGATTCAAGTGAAGACCACATATTCTTAACAAATTTTGTTGGCAATGGATTAAAAAGAGAACCACAATTTGTGACAGCATATTGCCTAAGCGAGATAGTGTCAAAATCAGCAAGTGTGGATTTTACTGTGTGTTTCTCCAGGTAAAACTGGAGTTGTGTCAGGAAGGCATAAGGGCCCTTCACACATAACACAAAAGACGCAGAAACCGGAAGAAAATCTGCGAACCAAGAATGAAATGGGGAACCATGAAACATTCCACCTGCTTTCGTGCATGCGCACAAGCGTGCATGAAGACAGTTGCGAACAGCTGGCACGTGTTGTATCACATCGCACCTCTGCTGTGAAGAAAAAAATTAAAACCACACAAAAAACACCACAATTTATTGAATCCTGCTAATCAAGTGGACAATACAAGTATGAACCATCTATTCCTCTGTAGATGACCCATGGTCACAGACGTACAGTCATGAATGACATGAATGAAGCAGTGTGCTCTTATCATGTCCACACCTGCCGACATGCTGGATAGCTGTGATACTCCAGATAGGGAAGTTAAGAATAACATTGTCATTTCAGACAGGGTAATAGTGCAAGAATCAGCCTGTCCTGTGCATGACTGATGCAGAGTCACTGGTTCTTGCCTGTGTACCCGCAATGTAATGTTTTCTGGTCTTACACACACCATCACCAGGTCTTCTACAGGTTCAGAATGCAGCTCCTAGAGTTTCAAACAGACTGTAGATATTCATCATCATCCTACACTTTTCTCATGCACTGGCAATGGCTTCCTGTTCATGTTTGACCAGATTTTAAGTTTCTGTTGTTAATTTACAAAATACCACATGGTAGCATGCCCTGTTATCTCACAGAATCTGTGGAGCCATATGTACCTGCCCATGCTCTGCATTCCCACTCTACAAATTTCCTTTGTGTCCCAAAGGTAAGAATGAAGATGGCAGGGTTTAGGGCTTTCTGTTGTTTTCCTTTGGAACAGCCTGACAGCTGACAACAAACAGTTATGTTCTGTTCAGTCTTTTAAATCTACTCTTATCACATAGTTATTCTCTGTTTCTTATAATTTGTAAACAACTACCATGTTATTTTATCCTAACATTTTTGTAACTCTAATTATTCATACTTTGAGTTTTTATTTTGTTTTTATTCGTATTTTTACTGAAAGTGAATATGAAGTGAAAGTGAATATTTATGCTGAATGGCTCTTCTGTCAATGTTATGAAGCACTTAGTAAAACTTGTCTGAAAAGTGCTGCTGTGAATTCATTACTGTGTTGTACTGGAATCAACCCGGGAATTATATTAACTTCATGATTTTAAGAGCATTGTTATAGTTATACATGAACAAAAGCAAATCTGAAATCTTCAACCATTTTTGACAGACACTGACCAACACTGATCTACATGAATGTATTATGTATCAATAAATCAATAAGTACATAAAAACTGAAATATTTGCACAAAAATGAAGTGCTACTTAAGGGAGTGGTGAAAACAATTAATTCAGCTGTTACTTCACTCACCTTTATGCCTGACACACCAGGAGGACCAGTGAACCCGGGGTCTCCACACCTCCCCTAAGTAAAACACAATCTCCACATTAGTTTAACAATACGTGTGAAAGCCTACAGTAATGTTTTTGTTGTTATTATTTGTTTGTTCTGATATCTAATATTAATCCTAAAGATGTGTTTCATGGCTCCATTTTAACAGTCACAAAGACCAGCACACAATTGGGTCAGCTGTAGAAAATCTCCAAGCGGGATTGCAAGAGTGTGCGTGTGCTGCTCCAGTTGAACGTTGCTACATCCATCACCTCCAAGAACTATCCTGAGGTCCTGCTGGAAAACATCCAGGCAGGCCAGCAGTCCTTCCCAAGAGTTGTTATCATTCATGTGCAGCCACGTGTCAAGTGAGTATCACCTTGGCATTGCCCAGTCACCGAGACAGTCAACAATGAGGCGCCTGCATGCTGGATTAAGCTCAGGAAAATGTTCTATCCTCTCTCAAAAGGCAGGTAATACACCAGATTTAGGTCCTGCCAGTTCTCACCATGACAGGGATGTCCACATTGTCAAAGTGCAGGAAGTCACTGACAACCTAGATCTTACACTTGATCCAGTAATATTGTAAACCCAAACACTGACTTTTGTGCTGAAATTAGCCGCTGATTCTACAAAGATCACAGCATCAGGTGTGAAATTAAGGTTGGTGAACCTTTCCTCAGCAACAAAAGCACTCACGTCTAAGGACTCCACAACCTTATCCAGCACTCAGTCAAAACGCATCCTTGATGGACCGCATGATTCACTGGTGGCAGATAAGAGACTATGTTTCCACTTTACAAAGCACTTAGAGTATCTGTGTATAGGCCAGCTAGAATCCTCAGCAACTTCACAGGTATCCCATGAATTCTCAGGATGTCCCATAAAGCAGCAAGATTAACAAAAGTTTTTCAAACATCAACACAAGCTGCAAATAAGTCCTGTTGAAACTCATGTTTGTACCTTAGGTGCGGTTGGTAGTTGACCAGCAACCAGATGGATGGAAAATGATGCTTGTAAGTACCTTAACCATCTCTGAGAGCAATGTAATACTGGCATAGTTACTGCAATCCCATCAATGGAAGAATTTCAGTCATTCTACAAGATCCCACTCAACTATGTCACCACCTTTACAGTCTCACTGAGATTCCCAGCTAACTGAAGGATCAGCCACAAGAATCCTATCATCAGAGGTGAACAACATCATGGTAGGAGCATCATCTTTTCATAGCTGCTCACACCATCCAGGCAAGCAATAATTAAAGTTATGTGTCATGACTGCACCATCACTTATCATGGCCGTGGTTGAATGAGATGTAGATGTGATGTCACTGCCTCCGTAACTTGTTTTTACAACTATATATATATATATATATATATATATATGTATATATATAACATTTTTGTTTCCATATTTGTATGCATGTGAACGCAGCTTAATGAAAAGAACTTATGGTGTTGAGTTATACGAGGGCTGTCAATAAAGTTACGGTCCTTTTTATTTCTTTCAAAAACTATATGGATTTCATTCATATGTTTTTACGTCAGACATGCTTGAACCCTCGTGCGCATGCGTGAGTTTTTCCACGCCTGTCGGTGACGTCATTCGCCTGTGAGCACTCCTTGTGGGAGGAGTCGTCCAGCCCCTCGTCGGAATTCCTTTGTCTGGGAAGTTGCTGAGAGACTGGCGCGTTGTTTGATCAAAATTTTTTCTAAACCTGTGAGACACATCGAAGTGAACACGGTTCGAAAAATTAAGCTGGTTTTCAGTGAAAATTTTAACGGCTGATGAGAGATTTTGAGGCGATTCTGTCGCTTTAAGGACTTTTCACGGTGCGAGACGTCGCGCAGCGCTCTCAGGCGGCGTCATCAGCCTGTTCAAGCTGAAAACCTCCACATTTCAGGCTCTATTGATCCAGGACGTCGTGAGAGAACAGAGAAGTTTCAGAAGAAGTCGGTTTCAGCATTTTATCCGGATATTCCACTGTTAATGGAGATTTTTTTAATGAAAGACGTGCGGACGGATCCGCGCGTCGGGACGCAGCCGACGTGGTGCGGCGGCACAGGAAAAACACCTCCGTGTTGATAACCATTTGTAAAATCCAGGCGGCTTTTGATGGCTTTCAGTGGAGTGAGTATATGAGAAATTGTTTAACAGGCAGGACATGTTCCAACTTGTCCTTAAGGCTTTCAACAGAGGTGTTTTTCCTGTGGCGGAGCGTCGCGGCGGCTGCGTCCCGACGCGCGGATCCGTCCGCACATCTTTCATTAAAAAAATCTCCTTTAACAGTGGAATATCCGGATAAAATGCTGAAACCGACTTCTTCTGAAACTTCTCTGTTCTCTCACGACGTCCTGGATCAATAGAGCCTGAAATGTGGAGGTTTTAAGCTTGAAACAGGCTGACGACGCTGCCTGAGAGCGCTGCGCGACGTCTCGCACCGTGAAAAGTCCTTAAAGCGACAGAATCACCTCAAAATCTCTCATCAGCCGTTTAAAATTTTCACTGAAAACCAGCTTAATTTTTCGAACCGTGTCCACTTCGATGTGTCTCACAGGTTTAGAAAAAATTTTGATCAAACAACGCGCCAGTCTCTCAGCAACTTCTCAGACAAAGGAATTCCGACGAGGGGCTGGACGACTCCTCCCACAAGGAGTGCTCACAGGCGAATGACGTCACCGACAGGCGTGGAAAAAGTCACGCATGCGCACGAGGGTTCAAGCATGTCTGACGTAAAAACATATGAATGAAATCCATATAGTTTTTGAAAAAAATAAAAAGGACCGTAACTTTATTGACAGCCCTCGTATTCTCAGTATATCGATATTAAATTGTGACATAACGACTTTAAAATAGACATTTGTTTTACATAATTACATTAAGGCTATTGTACAGTTCATTTTAGTATTGGAGAATTTGTTTTTGTAGTTCGTGCAGTTGATGGTGAAGCACTGGCTGCCTTTTTTCCTCTCATTTCACTTCTGTTTAACTGGCTCAAGGTCTCTCTCCGCCCTTAGTAATGGCCGCCGTGCGGCACGCCGCTAGTCAGTCACGTGACTTCCATTCCAGTCTCTATTTCCATGGTTTTTACTATCGGATTATCTTTTCAGATAAGTTTTAAAACCATCATCGGACCAATTATCTTCCGATAAATTTAGTCCCGATAACTTTCAGTCCGATAACATTTTCTTTGCTGGTAAAGTTTAACAGTCAAAAACGTTTGTAAACCCTAAAATCAAACATTTTAGTCCGTTTGTTGTGTGTTTATAGCCATGGAGCAGACTGGCTGTCTGTCAGTTGCTGATGACATCATCATTAAGCACAAAATGTGATTGGCTGGTCGATGCAGGGAGCATTGTGGGTAGTGTAGTTCAGGTTCACTTTGGACGTTACAGTGACTTGTCCACTCGACACAAAAACAAAACAGACTAATTTTAACATTATTTTATTTTATTTCTTTGTGGCTGTAATTTAATCGCCAAAACTCGGTGGAGGAGAAGAGCTCTCATGGTGCAGCTGTGTACAGAGGGAGGGACTTTTCTTCACGTTTCAACACTGTTTTGGATTTTTAAAAGGACACTTTATGTGGATTATTTATTCAGATGAATCCCACTGAAACTAACAGGTAAGAATTTATATTTACTACATGTATTTTACTCTGCCAATCAATGCATTAATGGATGTATATCATTTGTTAAAGCCGCAGGGTTCAAAGCATGTGAATGTCAAGATTCAAAGGTAGTCAAGGCACAGCAGGTGGTAGGGAGCAAAATGCAGACACACAGGCAGGTGATGGATTAAGAAAAAGGCTTCATCAATAAATCAGGCAGGGTCTGGTACACAGAAGTGCAGTCAGCGTTACGGAGGTACAGACAGGTGATAAACAGAGGTGTTGTCAAAAAACAGGCAAGGTTCGATACCACAGCAAACAATGTAACAAGGACAAAAACAAAATCCAGGTCCAGAATACAAGTGAGGTCGAGAAAAATGTGAGAGCAAAAAACTGTGACGAGAGGGCCAGGACGAAGATAACAAAATCAACGAGCAAGCAAAGGAAAAGAAAACATGCAGGGCTTAAATACACTGAGTTAATTAGGAAGTGATATGGAGCAGGTGTGGTGTGCAGGCAGGATGAGGGCGTGGCCTAACAGGAGAGGCTGTGAGACAAGAGAAGGCTGTGACAAGTGGACAAGGAGGTGACAAACAAAACTAGGTGTGGCCAACAGAGCTGAGAAGGTGATGGACAAGAGTGGAGTGATCTGAGGACGTGACTGTGATCCAAATGAAACGGGATGTGAAAATATGAGAACAGAGACAAAGGAGTGCAGTGACAAGATGGACATGACAGATGACACTAAAATATCCAAGACAGCAAACTAAACATGAACAGAATCAGGTTGGAGAACAAAAAAATCAGGAGCTAAAACTAGAACTGACATGAATAATATAACTGAAGACAAATGTGGTAAACCTGACAAATAAACTTAGTGACACAAGTAATCAAATGCAATCAAAAACAGTGGATCAAAACTAAACTAAATCAGAACTCAACATGTGACTGAAGTGTGGTGAACAGAAAACAAGCTGTGACAAAAGCAGTGATGAACAAAAATCAAAGACTGTGGTTCAAAGACTGAACCAGAACGGAACTCAAGATGTGGCTATGGTGTGATGAAAAGAAAACAAGCAGCTGTGACGAAAGTGAAACCAGACTGTCAAAAAAGCAGACAAAAGGAAATCAATAAAAAGACTGACAAACATGATGGGTGAGGGCCGAGCAGGGGCAAGACCTGACAGTGAAAAAAGCAGCAGCTTTTAGCTCGTAGTGTATCTAATACAGAGATAAACTGTGACTTCCAATTCTGTGTTTTACTGATTTTGAAAGATGATGATAGTGTTTGGGGTTTTATTTTTTTATTTATTCATTTTTTGTGTGTTCTTTGTGTTTGTGATCCTTGAATTTACCCAGCAGCCCCTACGGCGCTTAAAGTGAAACCGGTTTATCAGAAGTCGACAGCGTAATCTGATGTGGCAGTATCCGAATCAATACTAATAGTTATCGGTTATCTGTAATAGATAACCAATGTAATAGATAGAAGATAAATTTCTTAGCAGTTTATTAGTTTATCGTCATAAAAGATAACTTTTCAGTTATCTGATTAATGGTTAGCGAAGCTAACTTTTTGGTTTGCTGTGGCCACCACTGTATACATATATATATACATATATATATATATATATATATATATATATATATATATATATATATATATATATATATATATATATATATATATATATATATGTATATATATTGAAAGCAGATGCACTGCGTGCTGTAGAATCAGATTATGTCCTCACTGGAACATCAAGGAATCGCTTTTGTCAAAAGTAAGAGTCCACCTGGGCCTCCCTAATCAACATGAATCCATTTGCCTCATCTGTCCTCCTTCTGCGTTTGTACTGTGTGTGCTGTCCTGAGTACAAAGACACCAAAGGGAGAGAGAATATTCATTTTAAGGTCAGGAAAATATGTCAGTGTGGCCCCTGTGCCGGGCTTTGTACTGTCACAGAAACAGAGCCATGAAAAACCTTAGAAAGTGAAAGTCACAAAGTGACAAACACATTCTCATCATGAGAGAAGGACAACATGCACACACACACACACACACACACACACACACACACACACACACACACACACACACACACGATAGGATTTGAATTCTTCATGAAAGATGACATTTAATGTCTATTCAAAACACCTGCACTTTAGTTCAAGTTGTGTTCCTTGAAACACATTCCTGTTTTCACAACAGGAACATCAAGTGGACAGGCATAGAGGACACGACAGTCAAACAGTCAACATTAGCATATGAACTAATTATAATATAAAACACACGAACCTTGGGACCAATGCTGCCAATCTCTCCGGGCGGTCCCTGTGGCCCCTGGATTCCCTGTACAGACAAATATTCAGGAGAGAAGGACAAAAGTGAGCATGGGGGGGCAGTCATACGGAGTGCTTTGGGGTGAACGTGACAGTGGGAGTGATGGCTTCCTGGAGGCGGTGAGGGAGAACGGATATGGCTTGCGCACACAGGCGTGCACACACACATACACACACACACACACGTGCATTCAGGAAAGCATTCTTCTGTACGAGCAGCTCAGCATGACTAAAAATTAAACTCTTCTGATTTTACTGTCCAATAATCTAACACAAAAGCACAGAAAAAACCTAACCTGTAAACACTCATCAAAAGACATATTAACATTCTAATATAAGTGGACATTTGTTGACTCATTTTCAAATTAATTTATCCTATTAATTCATCAGTGGGTTGAGGCTGTGCATTGTGCCAGGTGTACAGAGAAGGATCCTTGGTTTCACAACATTGTGTCTATCTCCACTGATAGGACAACACAGAATTCTACACAAAACTGTTGCAAATGTGCTCCTGTGAGGTAACTGTCAGGCTATAGTGTAATGACATCATGCACAGAGGTGTCCTCCCAAAAATGCCCAATCAGGGCTCAAAAACCCTTCCATTTAGATGGTAAAATGAAAATCAGCAACATCCACTTGTAGTACTTTTGAGTTTACTTTTTAGTTTCCCTTTGTTACAAAATCAACCACCTTCACCTGTTTTTTGTTTTTTTTTGGGGGGGTTTTTTTTGCTTCTTACTTTGATTAGCTTTTTTGACATCCAGTGAAGCAACAATTAATTTATGTGTATATGTCCATCTGTTCATTAAATTGAAAATATTTATAAATAAATACTTGAATGCATGTGGACATATACTGTATTTATTTCACGTAAATATTATTTAAGACATTTGTGCTTACAAAAACTGATTTCAGTCCAATGCCGTATGCATCGCATGGGAGAAGCTAGTTACAGATTAACCTGAATCCATCAGCTCAACATCAAAGTTGTCCAGTTTTATTGAGGTGACCTTGTGTACCAAGCTTCACCTCAATATACAAATGAAAGATATGCAACCTGAATAAAGAAAAAATGCTGATAGTCATGTAAATGCAATAAGGGTGGCACAGAAAGACATCATAAATCTCACACTCATTTTTCTTGAGGATGTGAATGGTTAGTGTCCTTTAGTTAAAAACAGGCCACGATAAATGAATGTTTAATTTTGGTGTTTTCTGTGTTAAAGACAATGATTGAATGAAAATAAAGAAGAGCATATCCCAGACGGAACAAGGTTAATGACTTTGCATCAAATTTATCCGTGTCTGCAATGCTGCAAAAGTAAGCACACAAGCACAAGGCCCTGAAAGTGCTTTTGGGTTTGATAAATCACATGTGCTAATATAACCTGTTTGCATGTTCACCTCTATGTTGCAGACTTGGGTAAACAGACCCCAAATTGTATATTCTTTAAGGCAAACATATTAAATGGCCAATACACATTATTATGCTCATCCTCAGTATACATTTGTTTGGGGGTGATTTGTAGTTTGCCAACATTTTTATATATGCAGACCGTAGTGTTTGCCAAGATCCTGCGTACTCATGAACCACACAATCAGAGACAGATGAGCACATGGAGTGAATCAGTTCTTAGACCTGGGGCCTGTACTACGAAGCAGGGTTACTGGCTTATCAGGGTAACTTCGGGAGTAAGTTGATGACGTGTGGAGTAACTTCCCGGTTAACCCGTACTACGAAAGGTGGATAGGTTTTGATCGAGGTATGCTGCCATGGCAATTTACGCTGCGTGCCAAACCTGCTCCGAGCAGGTTATATTCTAGGTTAGCTTGAGGTTTTCGCTTAACCACTCCCTTTATAAGTACCGCCCATCCACCTTCAATCACTCCAAAGACAATGCCGGCCTACCTGGATGATCCATTTGATATTGGGGCACAAATTGTGAGGGGCTCTCTTTGCAGGGCGAGGGCTTTTAAAGACCACCAGAATCCGCTGACATACCTGGACGATATTCTCCATGAAAGATATAGATTCTCAGCCGAGGGAATTCGTTATCTTTGTCAGCTGATCGGGCCAGACGTCTGTAACATCACCCATCGTAGCAATGCCCTGATGATCGAGCAGATAATGTGCCTTGCGCTTAGATATTTTGCCAGTGGACAATTTATGTATTCCATCGGTGATGCTGAACATCTGAGCAAGAATACTGTATGTCGTATGATTCACAAGGTAGTACTTGCTCTATCTAAACTGTTGGATGCATTTGTCATTTTCCCTGGCCATTTATCCGCAATCAATGCAAATCAAAGAAGGGTTTTATGCAATCGCGGGTAATTAGTAATATCAAAATAGGTCTAATGCATGTCCAAAAAAAAAACAGCTGATCCTCTGCGACGTGTCAACAACTAACACTATTTTCCACTCAAATGCACCTAAACTCTCTTTCTGAGGACCACATGATGTGAAAACGCAATAAAACTTTCTTACCTGTAAATCTGGTCATGTTTTCTGCATAAATAAATGTTATCCATTCCTTGTGCTCAAACACCAAAGCAGGGGCAAATCCAGATGGAATGGGGGCGTGGGGCAAGGATGTGGCCTCCCCCCCCCACAACACCCATAGATTAAAGGTCCAGTTTTGAAGCCGTTTTTTACTACAACTACTAATATTGCTTAAAATAATAATAATTTCGACAAGTAAAATGTTTAGAGAGAATTTAAATGTTAGAAAAATGTTAGAATTTAATAGTTACATTTATAAACAATGTAGGTTTGAAATTGCAAGTTTTACTGTTACAGTGCTGTCAACAGTTAAATATGAGGTCAAGAAAGAGGTCTTTATTTTACTTTTTATAAAACAAGTATTTATTTTCATTGAAGTCAAGAAAGGGTGACTATAAAGTGAGTTTTGGCAAAACAGGTATCATTGTCATGTTGACGTGGGTTGTTGTCGGCAGCTGGGGAAAGTAACTAAAAAGTAACTAGTAATCTAACTTAGTTACTTTTACAATTGAGTAATCAGTAAAGTAACTAAGTTACTTTTTCAAGGAGTAATCAGTAATCAGTAATTGGATTACTTTTTCAAAGTAACTGTGGCAACACTGCCCATTATCGTGTAGTCCACTCTAAGCTCACCTTCTTTTCACTTATTTCAGCCACATAAGGGTTGCTTTGGTTTGGGTGATTTTTCTAAATATTCTAATATACAGTTACTATAATTACATATTTCACATTCTTTTTCTCCCCACATGGGGCTGTCCTATTGGATAACCTTCATGCCAAAGTGATATATATGTAACTATGTTAACACAATGACCACTAATGGCTTTAAATCCTTAGATAGGTAGCCTATTTAGGAAACATAAAATTAACCTAATATCTATTAGTAGGCCTATGCCCACTTCTGAATCATGTTGCATCTGGGCATAATTAATGAAAGAAGGTCATTATTTTACACATATCAGACTTCCACAGGTTAATCATCTGTAACAGATTTGGAGAACAATTGAATTGTACGTACGCATTTACCCGATCAGCAATATGTTGCCAACAAGCCTGTCTTGCTTTATTGGCAGACGATGTGTTCGATTTCCCCCTTAACGTTAATTTAAATTCCTCGTAGCTCCGCATAATAATCGTGCATTCTTCTTCGGTAAAGTAAGGTGACCGTGCCATCACTGAAAAATGGTGAAGTGCGCTGAAACCTGCCCCTTTTATGTGAACGCGCACAAACTCCAATTAGGTTAACACAGGTTCAAAAAATCAACATCTTATTCAGCGTCGTAGTACCGATTAACACCACTTGAGAACACCAGGTTTTGTCAACCCCGGTTTAAGAGTTAACCCTGGGTTTCATCTGAGTAAGTTAACCCCGCTTCATAGTACAGGCCCCTGGTCTGCCTCTGTGATGCTGGTAATAAATATCAAATATAAGTGTAACTTGAAAATTATTTGATACCACGGTGACACATTTTCACAATTTTGTTCATTTAAATGAACAAAATTCACTGGATGTTCTTTACCAGGCAGCTTTGCAGAGAATGACAAGGACCATCCATTGTTTGAGGAGTTTGAACTGATGCCCTCTGGGCGCCATTACAGAATGCCTTTTGCAACAAAGAAGGTGTATAGGGGGTCATTTTTGCCTAATGCAGTCAGTCTACTGAACAGGTACTACTGAAGTTATGCAGAAGTTATGCAGCACATGAAATTGGATGAATTGTTATTAAATCATTATTTATTGTAATTTTATCTATTGTATATTAACTGTCATGTTTTGTGATTGTTTAAACTTTTTTGTGGTGAACCAAAGACCAAAGTTTCCACTGAGGTGGACAATAAAGTTTAATCTAATCTAATCTAAATTATGTGGGGTTTTTTTAGGGTGTCCATTTTGGTGACCTCATAGTTGCATCTCTGCTTTTTGCAGATGATGTGGTTCTGTTGGCTTCATCAGGTGGTGACCTCATGTACATCTTAATTAATATGAAGTCCAAAGGTCTTACTTAAGGTAATTGAACACCCACCCCCCCCCCCCCCAAAAAAATAAAAAAAAATCACATTTTTCACAATAATGTTTAAACTAAGAAAGCAAGAATCATGATATTAAATACTTATGAATCAGCAAACACAACACCAGTGGTGATTCCTGAAGAATTTGTTGGGGGGAGCAATTTTTGATAATGATTGAAACAACCCTGTACATTATGCAAGGAAATCATATCAATTTGTTGTTAACTGATTTACACATACAGCAATATTTCCATTAGATGGCAGTACACAACAGAGTTCCCCTCTAGCGACATAAGTTGGAAAGTTATGGAAAAAAGTTGCATCAGGGAATCTTCACAAGTAAAATGGTAATCAAAATCATAATCAAAATTATTTGACCACAAAATAATTTAACCCACTTATTCATTATTCACATTAATAAGTAAAGCTAGGATGAAATCGCCAACAACATTTTTGGTGCTGCTAACTTAGGGTACTATCTCACTGACTTGCAACATGCAGAGAGTGTTAGGAGACCAAAAAAAAAAAAAAAAAAACTGCGACCAAACACAGAAATTACAGACAAAATTTGCAGTTGGTATCTCACTGAAATGACACACAGTGTTCCAGGATGGCTGTGTGCTGCTGTTAGACTGTTATGTGAAAAGTAGCTGTGGAAATACTCCAGACTGGAGGCACGGACAAAAAGCATTGTAAATAATAAGTAGCACCATCAGGGGTTGAGAAAAAATGAATGTTATTAGTACAAAGCTATTATTAATAAATTAATTGCACTTAATTGCATGTATGATTTTTCTGAAAATATTTGAGATTTTTTGCAATTTATTAAAAATTATAAAACTAGAAATCACACATACATAAGTATTCACAGCCTTTGCCATGAAGCTTAAATTGAAATTAGGTGCATTTTGTTTCCACTGATCATCCTTGTGATTCCTACAGCTTATTTGGAATCCACTTGGGGTAAATTCAGTTGGACATTGGACATGATTTCGAAAGACACACACCTGTCTACACATAAGATCCCACAGTTGACAGTGTATGTCAGAGCACAAACCAAGCATGAGGTCAAAGGAATTGTCTGTAGTCCTCCGAGACAGGATTGTCTTGAGGCACAAATATGGGGAAGGGTACAGAAACATTTTGCTGCTGTGAAGGTCTCAATGAGCACCGTGGTCTCCATCATCCGTAAATGGAAGAAGTTAGGATCCCCCAGGACTCTTCCTAGAGCTGGCCACACATCAAAAATGAGCGATCGCAGAAGAAGGGCCTCAGTCAGGGAGGCCAATGTTCACTGTGTCAGAGCTCCAGCATTCCTCTGTGGAGAGAGGAGAACCTTCCAGAAGGACTTCTCTGCAGCAGTCTACCAGTCACACCTGTGTGGCAGATTGGCCAGACGGAAGCCATTTGTCAGTAAAAGGCACGTGGCAGCCAAACCATGAGTTTGCCAATAAGCACATGAAGGATTCTCAGACCAGGAGAAACAAAATTCTCTGGTTTGACGACACAAACTTGAACTCTTTGGCATGAATGCCAGGTGTTATGTTTGGAGGAAATAAAGCACCATCTGTGGGGATGTTTTTCAGTTGCAGGAATTGTGAGACTAGTCAGGATTGAGGGAAAGATGAATGCAGCAATGTACAGAGACATCCTGGATGAAAACCTGCTCCAGACCACCCTTGCCCTCAGACTGGGACAACGGTTCATCCTTCAGCAGGACAATGACCCTAAACACACAGCCAAGATATCAAAGGAGTAGCTTCAGAACAATTCTGTGAATGTCCTTGACTGGCTCAGCCAGAGCCCAAACCTGAATCTGATTGAACATCTCTGGAGAAATCTCAGATCTGCACCGACGCTCCCCATCGAACCTGATGGAGCTTGAGAGGTGGTGCAATGAGGAATGGGCAAAACTACCCAAAGATAGGTGCACCAAACTTGTGACATCACATTCAAGTTGACTTGAGGCTGTAATTGCTGCCAAAGGTGCATCAACAAAATATTGAGCAAAGACTGTGAATACATACACTGTAAAAAAAAGGAAAAAAAAATGTTTTTACAGGAAAACACTGGCAGCAGTGGTTTGCAGGGAATTCCTGTAAAAAATACAGCAGCACAGTAGATAACTTTACAGACATAATATGTAAATGGATTTACAGTGAATGAACCACGGCTGACTCACATTAAAAAACTGTTAAATCTACAAAAAAAGAGAGCCTAGTCTGAGTATCATATCGCATTAAAATTAAAAGAACCAAAGCATGCAAGGATTATGACTGAACAGAAGTACTTAGACTATCGATAATAATTTCTTATAGGCCTACTCCCTAGCCTACTCTACAAGCTGCAAATAGCCTACCTGTAGCCTATAGGCCTACCTGAATTTGCATTGTTTCATCAATCATGTTAAAGTTAGGCTACAGCATAAACTTGTAAAGTGACTTACATATAATTCTTGTATTTTTAAAAACAACTGACTAAAACTATAGGTTTTACAATATTTGCATGTCAATTTACCACAACTGTTTTCTCAGTATAGTATAGTATAGTATTTCTCAGTTTTTGTTACAAATAGTTGTAGTTTCAACAAATACATTTGATTAGAATCACATATTGTTGTTGTACATCTAACAAAAACATTCTGTTTAAGAGACATTCCAGAATTAGAGGACATTTGCTGTCCCCCACCTGATATTTCAATCAATCAATCAATTTTTTTATATAGCGCCAAATCACAACAAACAGTTGCCCCAAGGCGCTTTATATTGTAAGGCAAGGCCATACAATAATTATGTAAAACCCCAACGGTCAAAACGACCCCCTGTGAGCAAGCACTTGGCTACAGTGGGAAGGAAAAACTCCCTTTTAACAGGAAGAAACCTCCAGCAGAACCAGGCTCAGGGAGGGGCAGTCTTCTGCTGGGACTGGTTGGGGCTGAGGGAGAGAAGCAGGAAAAAGACATGCTGTGGAGGGGAGCAGAGATCGATCACTAATGATTAAATGCAGAGTGGTGCATACAGAGCAAAAAGAGGAAAGAAACAGTGCATCATGGGAACCCCCCAGCAGTCTACGTCTATAGCAGCATAACTAAGGGATGGTTCAGGGTCACCTGATCCAGCCCTAACTATAAGCTTTAGCAAAAAGGAAAGTTTTAAGCCTAATCTTAAAAGTAGAGAGGGTGTCTGTCTCCCTGATCTGAATTGGGAGCTGGTTCCACAGGAGAGGAGCCTGAAAGCTGAAGGCTCTGCCTCCCATTCTACTCTTACAAACCCTAGGAACTACAAGTAAGCCTGCAGTCTGAGAGCGAAGCGCTCTATTGGGGTGATATGGTACTATGAGGTCCCTAAGATAAGATGGGACCTGATTATTCAAAACCTTATAAGTAAGAAGAAGAATTTTAAATTCTATTCTAGAATTAACAGGAAGCCAATGAAGAGAGGCCAATATGGGTGAGATATGCTCTCTCCTTCTAGTCCCCGTCAGTACTCTAGCTGCAGCATTTTGAATTAACTGAAGGCTTTTTAGGGAACTTTTAGGACAACCTGATAATAATGAATTACAATAGTCCAGCCTAGAGGAAATAAATGCATGAATTAGTTTTTCAGCATCACTCTGAGACAAGACCTTTCTGATTTTAGAGATATTGCGTAAATGCAAAAAAGCAGTCCTACATATTTGTTTAATATGCGCTTTGAATGACATATCCTGATCAAAAATGACTCCAAGATTTCTCACAGTATTACTAGAGGTCAGGGTAATGCCATCCAGAGTAAGGATCTGGTTAGACACCATGTTTCTAAGATTTGTGGGGCCAAGTACAATAACTTCAGTTTTATCTGAGTTTAAAAGCAGGAAATTAGAGGTCATCCATGTCTTTATGTCTGTAAGACAATCCTGCAGTTTAGCTAATTGGTGTGTGTCCTCTGGCTTCATGGATAGATAAAGCTGGGTATCATCTGCGTAACAATGAAAATTTAAGCAATACCGTCTAATAATACTGCCTAAGGGAAGCATGTATAAAGTGAATAAAATTGGTCCTAGCACAGAACCTTGTGGAACTCCATAATTAACTTTAGTCTGTGAAGAAGATTCCCCATTTACATGAACAAATTGTAATCTATTAGACAAATATGATTCAAACCACCGCAGCGCAGTGCCTTTAATACCTATGGCATGCTCTAATCTCTGTAATAAAATTTATGGTCAACAGTATCAAAAGCAGCACTGAGGTCTAACAGAACAAGCACAGAGATGAGTCCACTGTCCGAGGCCATAAGAAGATCATTTGTAACCTTCACTAATGCTGTTTCTGTACTATGATGAATTCTAAAACCTGACTGAAACTCTTCAAATAGACCATTCCTCTGCAGATGATCAGTTAGCTGTTTTACAACTACCCTTTCAAGAATTTTTGAGAGAAAAGGAAGGTTGGAGATTGGCCTATAATTAGCTAAGATAGCTGGGTCAAGTGATGGCTTTTTAAGCAATGGTTTAATTACTGCCACCTTAAAAGCCTGTGGTACATAGCCAACTAACAAAGATAGATTGATCATATTTAAGATCGAAGCATTAAATAATGGTAGGGCTTCCTTGAGCAGCCTGGTAGGAACGGGGTCTAATAAACATGTTGATGGTTTGGATGAAGTAACTAATGAAAATAACTCAGACAGAACAATCGGAGAGAAAGAGTCTAACCAAATACCGGCATCACTGAAAGCAGCCAAAGATAACGATACGTCTTGGGATGGTTATATGAGTAATTTTTTCTCTAATAGTTAAAATTTTGTTAGCAAAGAAAGTCATGAAGTCATTACTAGTTAAAGCTAATGGAATACTCAGCTCAATAGAGCTCTGACTCTTTGTCAGCCTGGCTACAGTGCTGAAAAGAAACCTGGGGTTGTTCTTATTTTCTTCAATTAGTGATGAGTAGAAAGATGTCCTAGCTTTACGGAGGGCTTTTTTATAGAGCAACAGACTCTTTTTCCAGGCTAAGTGAAGATCTTCTAAATTAGTGAGACGCCATTTCCTCTCCAACTTACGGGTTATCTGCTTTAAGCTACGAGTTTGTGAGTTATACCACGGAGTCAGACACTTCTGATTTAAAGCTCTCTTTCTCAGAGGAGCTACAGCATCCAAAGTTGTCTTCAATGACGATGTAAAACTATTGACGAGATACTCTATCTCTCTATATTTAAAATACTTTAGTCCAAAATAACAAAATATATCACATAACCTGCCAATTAAACTGTCATAAAGCAAAATATATTAATTTGCTGGAAAGAAATTGTGTCTTTACATAATTAAATATCAGGTTTTTCTCTTGTCCCTCCTCCTGGTGACAAGCTTTTACATCATTTTTAATATCTAAAATAAGTCTTGAATTAATTGTCTTCTGTTGTATTTTCATTACATGAATCTACTGTACCTGTAAAAACAACAACAAAAAAAGAATAAAACATATTTTGAATACTATTCATTGTGCTTTGAAGTTGTGTCCCTTAATGTGCACGCAACCCTGTTACCATACCATTTTTGCCTGGCTGATGAAGGGTTAAAATATTATGTCATATTACAAACAGAAAATTACATCATCCAAACATAGACCAAAGGTGAGTGCCCTCTTGCATCTTTGACATATTTTCAAACTTTTCTGGGTTAACTGAGTGCGTAAAGCTAAACCACTCAACCCTGTTACTCACAGTTTAAGAATAATGTTGAATAATTTCAATTTTTATTTTCTGTTTTTGTAAAATTAAACTGGTTGCTGACCTTGGTAAAATAGCTAAATTAAGCAGCTAGCTTTTGTTCATTAGGTAGATGCTGTATTAGCACTGATTTGCAACCCTGTTACATGCAACCCTGTTACTAAAATTATATAACATGGTTATTATCATAGTTAACAGGGTGTTTATGGTTAAAGATGTTTAGTTAAATGATGAAAATGAATTTATTTGTGTACTTTTTTGTATTTACATATGAATATCTTTTATATTATTAAAAATATTTACATATTTTACATATTTAAAATAAATAGCCAGAATTTACATGTTTCTTCAGATAGAACAGCATAATTACTGCATAGTGTGCCACAATACATGTTGAGATCAAATAACATCTGAAAATAAATTAATTTTGGTTAGATTGTCATGATTATTTATAATTATTATTATTATTATTTGCAATAGATAGGCCTAATATGAGTATTTCAAATTATGTATATATATATATATATATATATATATATATATATATATATATATATATATATATATATATATATATATATATATATATATATATATATATATATATATATATATATATGCAACAATGCAACAAAAGACTGGGAAAGTTGATGAATACTCAAAGAACACCGAATTGGAAACAGGTGAGCATCATGATTGGGAAAAAAGGAGCATCCCCAAAAGTCTCAGCCGTTCACAAGCAAAGATGGGGTGAGGATCACCACTTTGAGAACAACTGCGTGAAAAAATAGTCCAACAGTTTAAAAATAATGTTTCTCAATGTTCAATAGCAAGGAATTTAGGGATTCCATCATCTACAGTCCATAATATAATCAGAAGATTCAGAGAATCTGGAGAACTTTCTACATGTAAGCTGCAAGGCCGAAAACCAACATTGAATGCCCATGACCTTTGATCCCTCAGGCGAAGGAGGATGGAGAGGAACAGAATCAGAGTTCCCCTTCTATTATTATTTTTATTAGTAAATGAGAACTGTTTTGTTGTTTTTCTTTTATTTGGGGTTACCAAAACTTTTCGGCACATGCTATGTGCATGCAGAGTCACACGCCAGCCAAAGTACCAAAGTTGGCAGCCCTGGTGTTGTCTGGGGGGAGGTGTGCTAAGGGAAGGAGAGATGTCTGCAGTGAGGGAGAGGGTGGGGGGGGGGGGGGGGGGCATGGACTGGTGAACCGGTTGAAGAAGTTGTTAAGTTCGTTCACACTCTTCATTGTCTCCCTGTGTCTCTGGTCTTGTTTTGTTCTCTTGGTCTGGTTTTGTTATGGCCTGTGATAATAAATGGACTGCATTTATGGGTGATTCTTTAACTACGGGCACTATTGGCCTTGTAAATGTAATTTCCACCACACCATTACCTTACAATATAAAGCGCCTTGGGGCAACTGTTTGTTGTGATTTGGCACTATATACATGTGCTCTGATGTCACTGTTTATCTCCATAGAAACTACCCAATCAATCTTTCATACAAACTGTTTAAAGGGACATTACAGTGTTGTGGTGGAAATTACGGCAATGGTGTGGGACAACTACATTTTGTTTAAAAAAAATCACAACAGTTGTATGACATTGAATACCCCAATTATGTTTTGATTATTTTACTGATATTTTATTCAGAGATATTTTAAAACATTAGAAAAAATGTTTCTTTACCATTCATTTTTATCATTGAAGATCAAAAGTCTGGGTGTGGGACAAGTACAAAACGGCAATATTTGCATATAATGATGCTGAAAAAAGGTGAAAAAGTCATCATAGACTACTAGAACAAAGTTCTTAACACACTGATTGTAAAGATAACTATAAAAGTGTGAAATTTCCCTTTTTTTCTGTTTTTCATACAATACGATCAAAGGACATAATAAGTGCCCATAGCCTAAGAATCACCCTTATATAGTGCTGTTCCATCTGCATCAGACGCTCAAAGCACTTTACAATAATGCCTCACATTCACCCTGATGTCATTGTGCTGCCATACAAGGCACTCACTATACAGCGGGAGCAACTAGGGGATTAAGGACCTTGCCCAAGGGCCCTTAGTGATGTGATGGTTTTCAGACCTTCCCAGAACTCCTTCATGCTGTTTTGTTTCAGCTTCTGCTCCACCTTCCATCCTGTAGCTGTCTTTTGCTTCCCTCAAGCATTGTTTCACCTCCCGCTGTGCTGCCTTCATCGCTTCCATGTCTCTGCTTCTGAAGGCGGACTTCTGCCTGTTGTGGACAGCTTTGACTTCCTGCATAACACATGGTTTGTTGTTAGGGTAAAGGCCCACTTACACGAGCACGCCTTTGCCTCAAGCAACAGCACGACCTGTGTTGTGACGATCCCACCTGCTGTGTTCCCAGCTGGACGCCATTCTTTGTTCCACTGGCTGCCATATACACACGTGGACGCTGTGTATATAAAATAATTATTTCGTGGCAGATTAATATTTTTTTTTTCTGCAAATTAGCCGTTGAAAACGGCTCTAATCACTTCCTAATCACAGAAGAGGCTGCAACCGGAGCCGTTCGCGCACGAACCTAAAGTCCCTTTCACATTGGCGTATTCATAGAGCTGGGTATTGCAGCGTTGTGTTTCATTTAAATACGCCCGAAATGCGCACTTACTCAGCCTTTTTTTGTGTTTGTTTCATACTTGCAGCTGCGTGTGTTCACTTTTTTAATATGTGCACACAGTCGCGTGTACCATGCCGCTATTTAAACCCAGTTCACTCCTGCCGGCTGTGCAGAACACATCACTGCACTTGGAAAACAGTGGACTGTATCAAGAGGTTTTTACAGTTGCATTACTGCCAAGATCAGGGTGTTTGATGAGCGCACGACATGCAGCAAGTGCGCTTTTATTTTAAAGTCACAGGTTTGATCAGACCTGTTTGATCAGACCTGATCGATCAGGGCGTTTGATGAGCACACCGACATGCAGCGAGAGCGCTTTTATTTTAAAGTCACAGGTTTGATCAGAGCTGATCGATCAGGGCGTTTGATGAGCGCACCAACATGCAGCGAGTGCGCTTTTATTTTAAAGTCACAGGTTTGATCAGACACAGAGAGAGAGAGTGACAGACGGAGAGAGAGAGAGACAGAGTGAGAGTGAGGGAGAGCGCGCGCGAGAGAGAGCGAGCGACCTGCTGTTTCTGTTGTGTTTCTGGATTTCTGAGTTGAGGTTCGATTCCCTGTTCTGAGCACACAGGTGGTGTGGGCTGTGTGATCATGTTCTCATGTTCTCAGCTGATTCCTATGGATGCAGCACTCAGTTTTTGGTTGTGTACAGAAGCGGAGTGTTGCACAGACTTACATGCAGTAACGCTGTGCTGCACAGACCTGCTTCAAACTGTGTCCAGCGCTCTACGCCAAAGAAAATTAAACATGTTTAATTTCTTCCATCCTACGCGCGTAGCCCTCAACATACTGCTGCGTAGGGGGAAAAAAACTCGACGTAGAGCTGCTAAAAGTGGGCGTAGAGCTGCTCAACTCAGCGTAGACTATACGCCACTATGAGCAGCTCTACGAATACGCCAATATGAAAGGGGCTTAACTACCTGCAGAAAGGAATTTGAGCCATTTAAAAAGGTAATTATTTGTCTTGTTTACATTGTCATGGCTTGATAAAACAGTTGTGTGTTTTTCCTTCTTGTTTGCAGCTGTTAAAGTATGTTTATAACAGATTTATCTTCTTGTTATAATCGTTCAGACAAGCTGCGCTCTGATGCGATCCACTGACATGACCACTCGCTCTGCTCACTTCTTTACTCCACTTGACAAGCTGCACGTCATGTTGGCGATTAGATCGTGTGACATAGCATGACATTTGTGTATGAAAGATTTTTTGAACATTTCAAAATTCTCTGTGCACAATAGCACGCACCGGCGCCCCTCTGGCATCCTGTCTGCACCCATTAAAGATGAGTTTACTCTCCAGCATGACACATCAGGACACAGGTTGTGATGTGTCGTGAAGCAAAGGCATGCTCTTGTCAGTGGGCCTTAAGAGCAGACAGTCTTGGTTTTGCAGACCACGTCTGCACAGAAGTTAAGATAATCCATCAGAGAGTGTGTCAGCTCCTCCATGTCCTCACCATGCAGGTTGATCAGTTCATCCCAGACCGTGGTGTTGTTGCAGTCTCTCAGAGCACTTTCTATTTCAGGGGACCACCTCCTGAGCGAGTGGTTACCAGCTGCCTTTGGACCAGGGGGGTGTACTGTGGCTGTAGGTGGACTAGGTTGTGGTCAGACTTCCCTAAAGGGGGGCGGGGTGTGACTCCCTATGCATCCCTCACATTAACATACAGTTTGGCAATTTCCCTGTCATTTCTTGTTGGACAGTCCACAACCTGGTGAAAAGCAGCCAAAGTAGAGTCCAAAGTTGCATGGTTAAAATCCCCAGAAACGCGCATCAGTGTCTCAGGGTGCTCTGTCTGCAGCCTTGCTGTGACAGTGTGACTTTCCTCAAATACACTGGCTGCGTCCACTCTCGGAGGGTAAACACAGATGGTGATCACGTGACTAAGCTCCCTCGATAGATAGTATGGTCGCAGGCTAACAGCTCGCAGCTCAAGGTCCCCGGCAGCACAAGACCATCTTTACTGTGATGTGTCCTGAGTCGCACCAGCAGTTGTTAATGTGCCAGTTGCTGATGCAGCTGTCTATTAATATAATATAATGCAATAATATGTATACAAATCATGTGCAATATTAATCTGTCTACAAATCATGTGCAATAACAACTTGTTTATAAATTCCAGCACTAGTGTCACCTTATCACATCCAAACCTTACTTCACATATTGTAAATAAGATGCTCCTATTTTTTAATTCCAATCACACACACACACATATATATATACGAGTATATATATATATATATATATATATATATATATATATATATATATATATATATATATATATATATATATATATATATAATTTTTATTTCCACTTCATTTCCTTAATTTATTGTATTGTTACAAGTATTATCATTGCTTTATCTTTGCACACGCTATTTGATGCACAATTTTTCTACTCGCACTCATCTTGTGTTTATTAAGAGCTGACGTAACGTGAATTTCTCCATTGTGAGATCAATAAAGTCTTATCTCTTATCTTATCTCATTAAATGCAGTGACAGGCATCATTCTAATCGGTTTATTGCATGTTATGCTTAAAACTTGCCTTGACTAATTAAGAGACGTTATACCCTTTTGTAACCTGAGCCTTTGTGCTCACATTGTTCACCCTGCAAATAGAAAAGTGCAACTTCAGAAAGTTAAGATGGTGCCAAAAAACCTACAAGGTTTTGCATGAAAAACCCTACTTGTTTTCATGCAAAACCCTTTGCAGATTCCCAGTTTAATCTGCATGAGGGGCTGCACAATCTTTAAGCTATAACTGAAAAATAATTAAACAATGAAAATTAAATTAAAAATTATTAAATAATAAAATAAATAAATAATCAATTAAATAATCAAACAGTGGTCAGTCAAGTTTTAACTTCAGTGATCTGCAGAGGCATTTTGTGCAAATGCTTCTATAGGCTGCACTGTTGGGGTTTGGCCAACAGAGGGAGGCAAACACAAACATACTATGTTGTAATCACTGTGTGGGATTTTCTTCCTGACGTTCCATCCTAATTGTATTTGGTGGCTGTGATCTTGTTTGGTAATGGGATGGTCGGGTGCGCGATTACTTTGTCTCTGTCTAAGTTAATAATTGCTCGCTGCCTTAATGTCATCACAATATAAATCAAATGGACTAATGTGGAGCCTGAGCTGAATTAATGATCTCATTATGAACCCTCTGAGGAGATTTTAATGTGAATCACATTACGTGTGGAGTTCTTTTTAAAAGTAAGTCCCTTCAGCTGCTCCCTTGTTTGCCACAGCAAATCCAAGGTGGATCTGCATGTTGAATTGGCACAAGTTTTACAGGTGCCCTTCTTGGCGCAACTCCACATTACATGGAGAAATGTGGCAGGGGTGGGGTGAGCACTTGGCCACACAATTTTCAAACACAACTATCCAAACACCCCAATGACACATGCACCATTTGCACAAATGTGTACCAGCTCTTTATCAGCTTGAACTGCGTGGGGTTAAATGTAGGCCAAATATCCATTTACACTCACTGTTTCAAGAGTTCATTCAAATCGAGATCATGAACGTTTTCTTGTGCATGTCATCTTATGCCGTGTTGTTCTCCAGTGGATCAACATTTTACCAATTTACACTGAAGATGATAAAGCACATATCATCGCAATCAACAAAATTAAGACATATTTTAATGATCAAATAAGAATACGGTCATGTTAGAACATCTAGAAAAAAAACTGTCCAATGTGGTAGGGACGGCAAAGTAGTGAAAAATGAGTGTGGTTTAGATGGCAGTAACTAGCTAAAGTTATCATGGTTAGTTAATGTTTTAAAAACAGGCTACTGTAAGAAAGCTAACTTCAGTTTTGGCACGGTAACATAGTTTAAAATTTAAACAAATTTTTAAAGCAAGTCACTTACTTACACTTACTTATTTATTAAAGCACGTTAAATTGTACAATTTTGCACTAGAAAGTGCTAGATAAAGTTATTATCTTCAGGTCAAGTAATGTTAGGGAGCATGACCTGTTGCCATGTCAGCACATCCACCACACAACACTACTACCGTACTTTGAGTCTCAGGGCCCAGTCACACGGCACACGATAGCTGAAGAAAGGAAAAAAAAGTCACAAAGTCACACATCATCGAGAAAAGGTGGACGAATGATCCTGCACTTATCCCATCACCGAAAAACCTGCGATTCAAGAACACATAAAGGAACGACACAAAGGCAAAACTAACAAAAGAAAAACAAAGCGAACGTTGACCTTGACGCTTTAAACAAAATCGATGACGTGACTTGACAGCGGGTACGAGACTGAGCGCAGCTAGCCTGTGCTCATGTCTACAGCACCTGCAGGTGTGGTATCTGGTTGTCTTGAGAACAAATTTGTCTTCACAACAACATGTGCACACACGCACGTTCCAGCCACAGACAGCTGGAATGTGTGGAAATAGTTACAGTAGTTGATAAACGTTCTTTGCGCTATTGTTTCTGTATGAAAATGTTGCTTTTCGTGCCACACGTGGACGAGTCACGTGCAGCTCGTCTGAGCTTGTTATTGAGCCGTTCAGATATCGTCAGTGTTCTTGCAAGATGTGGGAGTTGGGAGGCTGGACGAAGTTGGACAACAATCAAACGGAACGCTGATGGTACGGGAACTACACAAACGATAAGGAACCGTCAAGACAGAAAGCAAAACAAATACGGATGAATTGAGGTTGTCGTCAGATTCGTTCAAATTTTTCAACAGTTTGAAAATTCTGACGAAGCGCCAGCTACAGGGACAAAGTTGGAGGATGGTTAAACAATGTCTCCAAAAGTCAAACTAAGTCCAAATTTCTTGTTTCATTTTAGCATTGGTGTCCTTCGTTAATTCCGTGTGACCGAGGCTTTAGATCAGGGGTGGCCAAGTTCGGTCTTCAAGAGCCACCTTCCTGACACTCTTAGTTGTCTCCCTGCTCCAACACACCTGAATCCAATGAAAGGCTCACGAGCCTTTCATTGAGACACCTAAGATTGTCAGGAAGGTGGCTCTCGAGGACCGAACTTGGCCACCCCTGCTTTAGATGGCAACCACCCAGGCAGACAACTGATCCATCATCACCACTAAAAGTAACAGCCATGTATAAATGGGTGGCCTTCTCCAGCCACTGTGCCACATGCCGGAGCATACCCTAGCAAAAAGAAGCTTAAAAGCAGCATACCTCTTTAATCTAGAAAGTAGTGAGTGTAGGTTCCGGAGCACAGCGGTGTTTTGCTGTATCTGTTAATTTTGGCTCTCTGTTGGGACTGTTTACACAGAGACTGCTACCTGCTGCTTTGGACTTTGAACTAATAGTCTTTTTCAAGACTTTTTTACTTTTTTACCTTTTTATTTTTTTTTATTTTTTTTTTTTTTACTTTTTTACTTGACTCTACTGGTGGTCGGCTCTCACTGCGGTATTGTATCACTTCTTGTTCCGGAGCACAGCGGTGTTTTTCTGTATCTGTTAGCTGTTTGATCTGCGCAGTTAGATTGATCTAGTTATCTAGATTACGATTTGTTTCCCAGTGTAATCTTTACGTGCCTTAACTAAAGCACTCCTTCTGCTGAATCACCTCTAAATTATTTACACATTATTCGCTTTGCGTGTTTTTAGGAATCCGCTAGCTTAGCGTAGCTACTAGCTCTTAGCCGATTTAGCATGGCGGCTTCTCCTGTCTCTCCCGCACTTTTCTGCTCTGGGTGTGAAATGTTTAGTTATTCCTCGGCCTCCTTTAGCAGTAATGGTACTTGTAATAAGTGTAGCTTATTCGTAGCTTTGGAGGCCAGGCTGGGCGAATTGGAGACTCGGCTCCGCACCGTGGAAAATTCTACAGCTAGCAAGGCCCCTGTAGTCGGTGCGGACCAAGGTAGCTTAGCCGCCGTTAGTTCCCCCCTGGCAGATCCCGAGCAGCCGGGAAAGCAGGCCGACTGGGTGACTGTGAGGAGGAAGCGTAGCCCTAAACAGAAGCCCCGTGTACACCGCCAACCCGTTCACATCTTTAACCGTTTTTCCCCACTCGACGATACACCCGCCGAGGATCAAACTCTGGTTATTGGCGACTCTGTTTTGAGAAATGTGAAGTTAGCGACACCAGCAACCATAGTCAATTGTCTTCCGGGGGCCAGAGCAGGCGACATTGAAGGAAATTTGAAACTGCTGGTTAAGGCTAAGCGTAAATTGGTAAGATTGTAATTCACGTCGGCAGTAATGACACCCGGTTACGCCAATCGGAGGTCACTAAAATTAACATTGAATCGGTGTGTAACTTTGCAAAAACAATGTCGGACTCTGTAGTTTTCTCTGGGCCCCTCCCCAATCAGACCGGGAGTGACATGTTTAGCCGCATGTTCTCCTTGAATTGCTGGCTGTCTGAGTGGTGTCCAAAAAATGAGGTGGGCTTCATAGATAATTGGCAAAGCTTCTGGGGAAAACCTGGTCTTGTTAGGAGAGACGGCAGCCATCCCACTTTGGATGGAGCAGCTCTCATTTCTAGAAATCTGGCCAATTTTCTTAAATCCTCCAAACCGTGACTATCCAGGGTTGGGACCAGGAAGCAGAGTTGTAGTCTTACACACCTCTCTGCAGCTTCTCTCCCCCTGCCATCCCCTCATTACCCCATCCCCGTAGAGACGGTGCCTGCTCCCAGACTACCAATAACCAGCAAAAATCTATTTAAGCATAAAAATTCAAAAAGAAAAAATAATATAGCACCTTCAACTGCACCACAGACTAAAACAGTTAAATGTGGTCTATTAAACATTAGGTCTCTCTCTTCTAAGTCCCTGTTGGTAAATGATATAATAATTGATCAACATATTGATTTATTCTGCCTAACAGAAACCTGGTTACAGCAGGATGAATATGTTAGTTTAAATGAGTCAACACCCCCGAGTCACACTAACTGTCAGAATGCTCGTAGCACGGGCCGGGGTGGAGGATTAGCAGCAATCTTCCATTCCAGCTTATTAATTAATCCAAAACCCAGACAGAGCTTTAATTCATTTGAAAGCTTGTCTCTTAGTCTTGTCCATCCAAATTGGAAGTCCCAAAAACCAGTTTTATTTGTTATTATCTATCGTCCACCTGGTCGTTACTGTGAGTTTCTCTGTGAATTTTCAGACCTTTTGTCTGACTTAGTGCTTAGCTCAGATAAGATAATTATAGTGGGCGATTTTAACATCCACACAGATGCTGAGAATGACAGCCTCAACACTGCATTTAATCTATTATTAGACTCTATTGGCTTTGCTCAAAAAGTAAATGAGTCCACCCACCACTTTAATCATATCTTAGATCTTGTTCTGACTTATGGTATGGAAATAGAAGACTTAACAGTATTCCCTGATAACTCCCTTCTGTCTGATCATTTCTTAATAACATTTACATTTACTCTGATGGACTACCCAGCAGTGGGGAATAAGTTTCATTACACTAGAAGTCTTTCAGAAAGCGCTGTAACTAGGTTTAAGGATATGATTCCTTCTTTATGTTCTCTAATGCCATATACCAACACAGTGCAGAGTAGCTACCTAAACTCTGTAAGGGAGATAGAGTATCTCGTCAATAGTTTTACATCCTCATTGAAGACAACTTTGGATGCTGTAGCTCCTCTGAAAAAGAGAGCTTTAAATCAGAAGTGTCTGACTCCGTGGTATAACTCACAAACTCGTAGCTTAAAGCAGATAACCCGTAAGTTGGAGAGGAAATGGCGTCTCACTAATTTAGAAGATCTTCACTTAGCCTGGAAAAAGAGTCTGTTGCTCTATAAAAAAGCCCTTCGTAAAGCTAGGACATCTTTCTACTCATCACTAATTGAAGAAAATAAGAACAACCCCAGGTTTCTTTTCAGCACTGTAGCCAGGCTGACAAAGAGTCAGAGCTCTATTGAGCTGAGTATTCCATTAACTTTAACTAGTAATGACTTCATGACTTTCTTTGCTAACAAAATTTTAACTATTAGAGAAAAAATTACTCATAACCATCCCAAAGACGTATCGTTATCTTTGGCTGCTTTCAGTGATGCCGGTATTTGGTTAGACTCTTTCTCTCCGATTGTTCTGTCTGAGTTATTCTCATTAGTTACTTCATCCAAACCATCAACATGTTTATTAGACCCCATTCCTACCAGGCTGCTCAAGGAAGCCCTACCATTATTTAATGCTTCGATCTTAAATATGATCAATCTATCTTTGTTAGTTGGCTATGTACCACAGGCTTTTAAGGTGGCAGTAATTAAACCATTACTTAAAAAGCCATCACTTGACCCAGCTATCTTAGCTAATTATAGGCCAATCTCCAACCTTCCTTTTCTCTCAAAAATTCTTGAAAGGGTAGTTGTAAAACAGCTAACTGATCATCTGCAGAGGAATGGTCTATTTGAAGAGTTTCAGTCAGGTTTTAGAATTCATCATAGTACAGAAACAGCATTAGTGAAGGTTACAAATGATCTTCTTATGGCCTCGGACAGTGGACTCATCTCTGTGCTTGTTCTGTTAGATCTCAGTGCTGCTTTTGATACTGTTGACCATAAAATTTTATTACAGAGATTAGAGCATGCCATAGGTATTAAAGGCACTGCGCTGCGGTGGTTTGAATCATATTTGTCTAATAGATTACAATTTGTTCATGTAAATGGGGAATCTTCTTCACAGACTAAAGTTAATTATGGAGTTCCACAAGGTTCTGTGCTAGGACCAATTTTATTCACTTTATACATGCTTCCCTTAGGCAGTATTATTAGACGGTATTGCTTAAATTTTCATTGTTACGCAGATGATACCCAGCTTTATCTATCCATGAAGCCAGAGGACACACACCAATTAGCTAAACTGCAGGATTGTCTTACAGACATAAAGACATGGATGACCTCTAATTTCCTGCTTTTAAACTCAGATAAAACTGAAGTTATTGTACTTGGCCCCACAAATCTTAGAAACATGGTGTCTAACCAGATCCTTACTCTGGATGGCATTACCCTGACCTCTAGTAATACTGTGAGAAATCTTGGAGTCATTTTTGATCAGGATATGTCATTCAAAGTGCATATTAAACAAATATGTAGGACTGCTTTTTTGCATTTACGCAATATCTCTAAAATCAGAAAGGTCTTGTCTCAGAGTGATGCTGAAAAACTAATTCATGCATTTATTTCCTCTAGGCTGGACTATTGTAATTCATTATTATCAGGTTGTCCTAAAAGTTCCCTAAAAAGCCTTCAGTTAATTCAAAATGCTGCAGCTAGAGTACTGACGGGGACTAGAAGGAGAGAGCATATCTCACCCATATTGGCCTCTCTTCATTGGCTTCCTGTTAATTCTAGAATAGAATTTAAAATTCTTCTTCTTACTTATAAGGTTTTGAATAATCAGGTCCCATCTTATCTTAGGGACCTCGTAGTACCATATTACCCCAATAGAGCGCTTCGCTCTCAGACTGCAGGCTTACTTGTAGTTCCTAGGGTTTGTAAGAGTAGAATGGGAGGCAGAGCCTTCAGCTTTCAGGCTCCTCTCCTGTGGAACCAGCTCCCAATTCAGATCAGGGAGACAGACACCCTCTCTACTTTTAAGATTAGGCTTAAAACTTTCCTTTTTGCTAAAGCTTATAGTTAGGGCTGGATCAGGTGACCCTGAACCATCCCTTAGTTATGCTGCTATAGACGTAGACTGCTGGGGGGTTCCCATGATGCACTGTTTCTTTTTCTTTTGCTCTGTATGCACCACTCTGCATTTAATCATTAGTGATCGATCTCTGCTCCCCTCCACAGCATGTCTTTTTCCTGGTTCTCTCCCTCAGCCCCAACCAGTCCCAGCAGAAGACTGCCCCTCCCTGAGCCTGGTTCTGCTGGAGGTTTCTTCCTGTTAAAAGGGAGTTTTTCCTTCCCACTGTAGCCAAGTGCTTGCTCACAGGGGGTCGTTTTGACCGTTGGGGTTTTACATAATTATTGTATGGCCTTGCCTTACAATATAAAGCGCCTTGGGGCAACTGTTTGTTGTGATTTGGCGCTATATAAAAAAAATTGATTGATTGATTGATTGATTTTCAATTTAGTTGGTAGGTACTTAATAGATTTTACTTAATACTGTACTTTAAGTACCTCTAAATTTTGTCAGGTTTCAGCCCCGGGGTGGTGTCATTTCTTATTTTTCCCCTTTCCATGGTTCAATTTTGTAGTGATTAGTTTTGTTTTTAGTTCGTCAGTTATTGTCTGCCGAGTATTTTGTAGTCTTTGGTTTTGTTTTCTGTTTATTATGTATTTTCTGTTCACCATACCTTAGTCATGTGATTTATTCAGGTGTAGTTTCTGTCCAGCTAGTGTTTTTCCATTGTGTTATGCTTTTGTTGCTGGTTTTAGTTTCTGCTTCTCGGTATGTAGTCATTAGTTGTATCATTCCTTTTTCTACGCTGTATATTGTTTTCTCGGATTTTGTTTTCTGTTCTTTAGTTATGCTGTTTAATCTATAGGTTACTTTGTTATGGTTATTGTCTTTTAGAATTTTAGCCATGTGTGGAGTTTAGTTTGTTATCTTATTTAGTCAATAATTTTTGTCACCGTTTGTATTTCTTTCACTTACACTCTTGCACCTGTCTTTTTGTCTCTGTTTTCCCCGTCTGTTCACTTACACTCTTGCACCTGCCTGTTTCATCTTTGTCTCTGTCTGCCACGATCACTCCCTCTTTCACTTGCCTCTCTTCCCGCCTCTTGGATTCACCTGACCACGTCTACCTTTCCAGAGCATTCCAACATGTGCATCTTGTTTCCCAAATTATATCACCTGTGTCATTAAAGCCCTTCACTTTCTCCACTCTCCTGCCAGTTTGTAGCAATCTTTGTATCCTCATTCCAGCCTTTTGCCGTAGTCCTGTTTTTTGCCACATTGTGTATTGACCTTGCTCTGTTTTTCGGACCTTGTTTATGCCCAGCCTATGTTACAGTTTCTCTATCTGTCTTTGAACCCAGCCTGCCTTTTGACCACATTTTCGCTTTGCACTTACCTGTACCTCTGCTTCACTGCCTGCCTTTCTGTGTACCGTACCCCAGCCAGGCCTAATGATAAAGATTATTTTTTACGTCTATCACTTTGTCTTTGAGTCTGCATTTTGTGCCCTCCCACTATCTGTGCCATGCATCCTCAAGCCGGGACAAATTTGTTTATGCTGACAAGTAAACCAAAAAAAGTGTCTGTACTTGGTGTACACTGAAAACTATGCAGAAAAATCTCAGTGTACATGGTGTATGCTGACAAATAGCATACAGAATAACCTAACTATACTTTGTGTATACTGACAAGTATACTTGTAAAAGGAAGTGTGTTTAGGTAACTTAAATCGCATGTTGCTGAACTGGTCTAAGGGGTTAGGGATGTTGTTTTGTGACAAAAGGGTCCTTGGATCAAATCCTGAATAGACTGTTATGTCATTGAAGACCCTTGGGTACTGTGTACTTTCATAAAGTAAAAAGTGGCCTCCAAGTATATAATTTCTTTGGCACTTATAAGTTCACTTTCACTGTAAAAACAAAACTGGCTGCATACTCAAAGTTTACTACTTATATTACTTATATTTGATGTATAGTTATAGTTATGTTTTTATAAATTAAAAAGTGGGCCAATTTTGTCCCACAAAGTATTGAAATGGTACACGGAGAAGTATAGCAGGGGTCACCAACCCTGGAGGGCACCTGTCCTGCATGTTTTCCACTTCTACCTCCTCAAGTCACACCTGATTTTTTTAAAAGTGCTGTTTTCCAGCTCCTGATTGGCTGAGCACACCTGATAGAGTTAATTACCTGGGAGTGGATCAGAGAGAGTTAGGAAACATGCAGGGCAGGGGCCCTCCAAGAACAGGGTTGGTGACCCCTGCTGTAAAGTGTATTTAGGATGTAAACTTAAGGTTTACATAAGTTGAACGGCACATGTTTTGCAATGATTGCCATGCTGACACAACTAAAGAAGTACGGGGGGCACAGGGTACCACAGGGTTTTAGGGTACCTAAAACTGGGGACCTACACACTGAGAAACAAGTAAGCTAACACTTGTGCTGCTGTACTGCCCAGATTAAGTATTCCACCTACACTGAGAAAGCCTCAGCATGAGGCTGGGATAGAAAGATACATCAGATACACTAAAACACAGCTACAATGTGACTTGAATCAGGAAAATCAGCGACCACTTTAATATTTTCTCTGCTTTGCTGTTGCTTAATGCTGATGAATTATACCTTAGGTGTAGTTTTTATTCTCCGACTGATTCTGCTTCTTTTTTTCCCCTCTCTGTCCGAGTGTGGATGACAGCATGATGTCACGCGCTGGATTTGACGACTACATACTTTCTGAAACGGACGTGGAACGGACTCTGCCACAGGAACAGGCCCACATGGCATGAGCACTGTTGGATGACCCCTGCCTGTGGACTGTACGCCTGCATGGACCTCTTATCAAATGCATCTTCTTTTGTTGTGTTATGTTCTGTTTTGTAAAACTTTGCAAAACCTTGTAACTGTTGGAATGACCTAAGCATTGGGTCACCCCTCTGAGTCTGATCTGCTTGAGGTTTCTTCCTCAATATCATCAGAGGGAGTTTTTCCTTACCACTGTCACCTGTGTGCTTGCTCTAGGGGTTGGTAAGGTTAGACCTCGAGCTGTGAAGCATCTCGAGGCAGCTTTGTTGTGATTTGGCACTATATAAATGAAATAAATTATAAATTATAATTGTTACAGGAAAAGTAAAGGAAAATGATTGAACAGATTAGTTTCTGTTCATATACTTCATATATAGTACATATAGTACATATGTGAATTTGACGTGCTGATGTCCATTGGCTGATTTTTTTTTTTTTTCAACATAAGTGGGTGTGAACATGGAACAGTGGTTAACTGTGAAAATCAAACTATTAAAGTGTGAGTTATGAGTTCAATGGTACGAATATTTCATGAGGTGAAAGCTGGAACATACCATTCATTCACGTGTGCGCGTCCATGTGCATGTACAAGTGCATGCAGGAGCACACGAGCACATGTGCGTGTGTTTGTGTGTGAGTGCACGTGTGCAGAGTGCAGTGGTACCAAAGATATGGAACCAAATTTGCACTCTAAATGGAACCAAACTGCACTCTAAATGCAATGCCACACAAATGGGACAAATTAATCCATGTCATGTGACACACAAAGCACCAATCAAATGACAAGGATCCACTCAGCCATTATATAACATAAATTAACCCCATGTGGTGGTCTGTGGAAGGTTTATCACATGTAAACATACTTCCACTTGACATCTGTCTAGAGAATGAAGGGCTTTCAAGCGTGTAAAAATTGGTGTATGTAGCATGTATAACTGTCACCAACCATTGTTCCCTTCGTTCCAGGTAATCCTTGTTGTCCTGGTAACCCCTGCTCTCCCTGGAAAGATGTTTAAAGCATAGAAAACAATCAAGTGGTGGACTGACTTCATTCTGTGAGCAGTACTGAAATAAAGTGACTTTCAGGTCAGGTTTTACCTGAGGTCCCTTTGAGCCTGCTGTACCAGGATGTCCCCGGTCACCCTGTGGATCACAGTGTACAGAATTATCAGATGTTCCAAGTCACCGAAAGTGAATAAACAAATACAAATACATTCCAAACTTGTAATGTATTTTTCATTCAAATTATAATCACAACTTGTAAGCTGTCCTTTAGACAAAGTGTCTTACAATGTTGCATATTTCCCTCAAGTGGGTTTTGCCTGGTAACAGTTTTATATGAGCCAACATAAAGGACACATGCAAACAAACTGCCCACCCCCACTGGCCACAAGTGCTGTGTTTATGTTCCAGGGTTGTTGTCATTGCTGCAGCTTCAATTAAACTAATGTACTAACATCAGAGCTAACACTGTCCTTGAGTAGCTTAGTCCCAAATCTATCTATCTCTCTATCTATCTATTGTTCTACAGGTGTGTGAAAATTCACCTATGAAAGTACTTTGGTGAAAACATGATGTACCCCTAATTATATTTATGGGTTCTTGCAAGCTGGTAGTGGTCATCTGAAAAAATTAATCTGACGACTCATTCTGCAGTGTCTGTTAAGAAAAAACTCTACAGTGTTCAGCATTTGGGTCAGATACTTAATCCACTGGCTTGAATAATTTGTTACCATAAGTGAACCATATCGTGGTCCCCATGGAACCAGATGGGTTCCCACGTTTGTGAGGGGACCACAGTGCGGTTGTTTGGTCTGCACCAGAATTTGAAGCCATGTTTCCACCACACCAAAAGAACTGAGCTTTGTGAAAATGGTGACTGTGGTCAGATCAAAATGAGCCAAAACGGTGCAGGTTACTCAAAGTTAAATGTTATGTAATGAGACTGAAAAATGAAAGCATTGTTGATAAGATACATTTTAGTTTGTTAAATAGAACAAAACCTATGCAATTTTTTTGATTAAATCTTGCATCAAATAAAAATATGACATGAAAACAGTCTTTCATATGTAACTCCATTTTTATATAAATAGGCAGTAAGCCTGGGATCATGCGATGTATGTACAGAACCACCTTGGGCACTGGCTACAAACTACCTAGCCAAAAATCTAGGTCCCATCCAAAAAAAATCCCCAACCATCTATCTGCATCAGGCAGGTATGTGCCCTTGATATGTGAGTGCCCCCTTTGCCATTTCCAGCTGTGGCGATTGGTACTGAGGCACCTGTATAGGGGATCAACCTCAGGAAAGTGTTCCACATTCGGAGTTTTCATGTATCCCATAATCTCTTGCGCGCCAGAGAGTCGCTGCAGTCAAAACAACATAGAGAATCCACACGATGACACTTGTAAATGAATATTATAGTACAAAAATGTAATTACCTCTGCCAAGGAGGTTATGTTTTCGGTTGAGTTTGTTTGTTTGTCTGTCTGTCTGTCTGTTTGTCAGCAGGATAACTCAAAAAGTTTTGAACGGATTTTGATGAAATTTTGTGGAGTGGTTGGAAATGACAAGAGGAACAAGTGATTAAATTTTAGTGGTGATCCGGATCACGATCTGGATCCAGAGATTTTTTAAAGGATTCTTCACCATTGCGGGATAGGGGGAATTTTGACATTCTAGTTTCTAACTCCACAAAAACAAGGCAGAAAGGCTTGAAAAAAATTAGGGTGTAACATAGTCAAATGTTCTATCAAACAACAAAGTTTGGTGATGATCGGATCCGGAATCCGGATCTGGTGATTCAGAATATGCAAAAATATAAGGAAAATAGAAAATGTGTCAGTGTGAGGTGACAAATGAAGCTAGAGATGCACAACTAACACCAAATTGTAGCTGAATCTGTACTGACATGTACTGTCTGACATTTTCACCATAAACAAATACATTTCTGATTGCCGAATCCAGGAACCTATTGAAAGCCTGGATTGTAGTCTTATGTCATAACAGTCGCAAACCCAGACACTCCAACTCATGATATGGCATCTAATTAAATTGTACTGATATTCCAAAATTCATAAGCACCGCTGAAACAGCACTATTTCCCCTTTTGTGCATATAAATAATTAATTATGATTTATTTTAGTTCCACTCAAAAATGATGACTCCTTTGATGGTGATTGCACACTAATACATGCTGCTCATCCTGCAGTTTACTTAATGAGATTTAAGTGAGGTTATTTAGTGTGTTGAGTCATGAATTTATAACCAGTGACAAATCTCAGGGCACTGTGACAAATAATGTAAAATAATAATCAATCAATGGCAAAAATGTACCAACAACCAAGATATCCTTACATTTAGAGATGTTTTATTTATTTTTCTTTTACATTTACTTACAACACTGAGTTTTCCAAACTGGAAACTCTAAACACAAAAGCTGGTGTTTACAGCCAGTAAACGCCAGTTTTTGGAGGTCAAAGGTAACAAATTGCCTTCAGTGATCACAGCCATCATATTCCTGAAGACTTCTGACACACAAACTCAATAAACCAACAAACCTGGATTTCTGGGGAAAATGGCTCCATGTTACAGTTTGGCTTATTGGACAGTGACAACTGTTTTTTAAAATGTTGTCTCTGGAGTTGAAATTAAAAAATCGAGATGTGCTTGCAGTGCAGAATTTCAAGGGGTTTAACAAAAATATCACTTTAACCATTTAGGAATTAGGATTAGGGTAAAGATTATTTTTGCAACCTCTTATCAGAAAAAGTTGGAACAGTATGGAGAATGCAATTAAAAACAAAACAGTGATTCTTACACTTGTTGGAAATAACATAATAATTATTATTTTTATCCTGGTGTTGCCGACTGAACAAGTCCCCCCTAAAAATCAGTCCCCCCTGCTTTCATTGTGCATGTGTCATTTCAGAGTGTCAGCAGCAATTCAGTGATTATCACCTCGTTTCTGCTTCAAACTGCACTCCAGGCATCATCTGTCTCAGCGACCGATATCTGAAGCTTTGGTACAACAATCATTTCCACATAAATTCAGCATTATTTTATAATTAAAGACGGGGGAGCGATCAGAGCACGACAGCAGCACGTCTGAGTCTGACTCTCTGAGTCTGACTCTCTACACCCAAACCAATCAAAGGGAATAATGTGATTATTAACCATCAGATGACAAAATAACACCTCTTAAATCATTCTAAAGTCAGTTTTAAGCAGAAACAAGGCTGTTTTAAGCAGAAATGAAGCGATAATCTGTGAATCACTGCTGACACTCCGAAATGATGCATATGCAGTGAAGGCAAGGGGGAACTGATTTTTTAGGGAGGACCATTTGGTCTGCAACACCAGCATCCAGCTGTGTGTTCTGATCAGGGAAGAAAATGTGCGTGTCCAATCATCACTACCTCATATTTCAAGCAAGCATCACAGGAGAGTGATGATGATTGGAGCCTGTCTGCCAAATGTAAACTTATATGCTGCTGTTGCCTCGACATGAGTTGGCAGACTGAAATATAATTCAACGATTCAAGGAATCTGGAGGAATTTCAGTGCATACAAATGGCAAGGCTGCAAGGCTAATCTGATCACCCATGGCTCAGTGTGTTCATGATGAAACAAATCGGGAAAATGCCATTCTGATACGGTTCCTCATCACCAAGAATAACACATGATGTCTGCTGGCTGTGGTGAAGGCCTGCAGGAATAACTACTTTAACAGAAAGGGAGAGTACAACGAATTATTGACCAATTAAACTCAATGCATTGAAGTCATAAAAATGTTCGGAGGTGGACTTTCATTACCATATACAATGTATTCAAGGTTTATTTTTCTCTTTTAGAAGCACATGAGAAATGCATAACTCCAAGCAAAAGACAAACTGAGGGCAAACTCCCCAGGATGTTACGATACACACAGCTGATGCTGTTGCTGGTGGACAGAGTGTGAGGAGCGCGGCTAAGGACTTTACCTTAGTTGCCACAATCTGACTGTGGGCATTACTGTGTATTTGGGACATTTACGTTTGTGATTTGAAACTGATGTATTGTGACTTGAAACTGTGGGAGCTGAACTGCATTGACTTTTCTTACCACAGTTGACAATCTTGACTTTTCTGTTTGTTTATAAGATTATTACTATAACCATGAGCACAAGGTAATCATTTCATTCAGTGTTGTAATTACAACATTAAATATTTTATCAGGCAAAACAATGGTTTTGAATTTCAGTTATCTCTGTTGAGGGTTAATGATCAACTTACATCTGTGTGACACAACTTTTCTCTCAGGGAGGGTCAACTTACCCCCCAGGCGAGGCAAGTTGAGCCATTTGACATTCATTTTTTCAAAGGTCATGGTGACTTTCATTTTGGGGACAGAAAGCTAGAATTAGCTGGAATGTTTTCCAAGGATCAAATTTGAAGATAAGATATTCATGTCTGCAAAATCACTCAGCCCTTCAGATCAACAATGGGCTCAACTTGCCCCGCTTTCCCCTACGTGAAGACATGTCACTCTGTGGTCAGTGAGCAATTTTGAAGATGTGGGATTGTGTTATTGTTTTTAAAACATCAAGCTGACATTCATTAACTGAGCTCTTGGCAGGAAATAAAATTGCATTTTAATTTAAATTTTTTAAATTAATGAACATATAACTAGATGTAAAGATGTGTGTTTGCAAAAATGGCATCCAGACTGCTTTATATGCATCCTGATTTATAGAGCAGTTACATGTACAATGGTACTATTTACAAGAATACAAAGTGCATTTTTTATTTTTTTATTTTTTGTCCTCCTCTACATGTAAACAACAGCTTGATGAGAAAGGAGCAGCTCGGCACGCGATGCCATCTGCTAATATGGGTTTCCACAAGCAGTAATGCAACACAGTGTGTGTCTGTGACCACAGAAATTTACAGTTTGCACATTTGCATATTAGTACCAGGGGTTAGAAAATAGAAAAGTGTCTAACAAGCTGTGTGTGTGTGTGTGTGTGTGTGTGTGTGTGTGTGTGTGTGTGTGTGTGTGTGTGTGTGTGTGTGTGTGTGTGTGTGTGTGTGTGTGTGTGTGTGTGTGTGTGTGTGTGTGTGTGTGTGTGTGTGTGTGTGGTTTTGGGATGTGCTGATGACTTTTCCAGCCTAATACCATACAAACCTGTTTAATAGATGTGTGAATGAGTCTGTTGAAATGAACAGTTCTGCTCTTTAAACAGGCAAAATTAATTACACTCACCGACGTTTTTGTGTGAATAAATTCATATATTTCAGGCTGCAAATGATTAATCAGTCACAAAGCAAAAGTGGAAAGTTTGCAAAGCAAAGTCAGAACACCACTGATGCTACTGTGCATCCATGATTAGTGTTGGGAGGAACATGTTATGAAAGTAATGGTGCGTTTACACATATGCAGGACGCGTTCTGAATGTCATATTTGCATCATTCTTGGCACATTCCTGACATTCTTAATGTGACTTAATGCATCTGAATAGGTTTCTTAATAGTACGTGATGGTGCATGATATTCATGATTTTCATGGAGCATGTTTTTGGCTGTCAAAAAATATTCCACGAATGTCACGCACCACCCTCATTTCGCCTCATGTCGTGGAGGTCGCAACTGAGCGTGTTGATCCGTCTTGATGAGTGGTGATGCTTAACAGAGCCTGACAGTGTTCTTCTCTGACATGCGCACAATTAAACCCTGCTGCACTGCATTCAGTTTCATTGCTGCAGTATGCTGAAGAAGGACAGTGACGCCAAGTAGGCTAAAATTCTTGTTCCAGTGCTCCTCAGCACACTTCTGCAGGTGTTCCACCTGCTGCATGTGCCTGATGTTTGGGAAAACGAGTGAGATGGGAGCTGTGTGGAGCCACACATCTGGCTCTCAGTCTCCTCCTCCTCTCTGCGCCACTCCATGGTGCAGAGCCCAACTAAGCATGTAGTCACAAAGTTCTTCTGGTGTGGATTTTGAGGAGCAAACTGGAGCGATCTGAATTGTTCAGCAGCTGACGGATGAATATGGGTGTGTGTGCGGAGACACTTCACCTCATTCACAACGTGACAGAACTTACGATAGCGTATTACAGCGCGGAACATTATTCTTGACCGTGCGTAATGGTTCCTGATAATGCTCCACCAACACGTTACATTAATCATAACGCGTGGTAACAGGTTACAGCCATTCCTGAGGACACCTGATGCCTCTGACTCAAATCATCACATTTGTGATTAGCGGCCAAGAATGTATATTTCGTGGCATTCGTGAATTGTTGTCGTTATGTGTAAACACAGCATAATCAGCATCATGATACGCCACAACAGTGAGGTGGGCTGGATTATCTCAGCAAAGGAGAAGTGCTCACTAACACAGATTTAGACAGACTTGTGAAGAATATTTGAGAGAAAAAACATCTTTGAATTCATCTCATGAAAAATGAGAGTAAAGACAAAAGTGTTGCGTTTATATTTGCTGTTCAGTGTAATTTAAAAAACAACGCAGTGAGGGTATCAAGTGAAGTCAGTTTTCTTGTCTAGCTGTCTCATTGTGTGGCTCTTCTCATAGGATGCTTGTCTGTGCTCACTGTGCTAGTTTTGATATGTTACACATAGTGCTGGGGAAAAAAACTTATCTCTTATTGCGATGACACAGAGAGATTTATTGCACACTGTTTCTGTTTTCTCTCCTCTGACTGTGGCAAATTAAAAACCACAACACAATGCTTTGTATAGAATTACTGGGCAGCTGTGAACAATGACAGCTGCCTGGTCTGTCACAGCACACTTTGTTTGTGAAGAGTGGAAAGTACTGTCCAATGTGCACACAGACTGAAAGATCTGATCCAAAATCTGCATATGGGCTCAGACATGGCTTTCTACAATGCTAGTACAGACACATAATATTCACCACTCGGTGGAGAGGGGAGTGTTATGAAGCTCTGTTAAAGTCTCGATGTAAGATTTAGAATGGCCCCGCCCAATGTGTGTTTACAAGTGGCAATGTGTATGAGCTCCCAAGTTTATGTGCTCATTGCTTTTTGCTTCAATTCGTTATGAGTCCATTAAAAGCTATTTTTGTATGAGACACAGAGAATGTTGACTCGACACAAATGATCTCTTGTAAGCAGTTACTGCAGCACCGACCTCTTATGCTGTAATAACTTTCACTAATGCACTGATTTACTCAGTCCAGCAGCAATTTCTTTTTTGGGGATGTATATGCAAATATTCAGTAAATTAACTATAGTCCTTGTACTGCATTGCTACTGCAGTGCAGTGCTTCACTTTCAATATCACAAGTTGACAAATAACACAGTATACACTGTAAAATTTGTTCATGTAGCTCAACTTACTGGGGCGCCTGGAGGTCCACCAGCACCAGCTGGCCCAGGATCACCCTTTTCTCCCTGGAGAGGAAAGGAAAGAACAATGAATAACTGTAATTATATGTGACTGAGCTAAGAGTTAACATATTTAAAAGCACAGAAAATGACAATATTTTCTGAAAGCACCACTTATGAAACATACAAAAAAAGTAAAACCGGAATGAAAGAATAGATACAAGGTGTGGTTGGGGTTATATCAAAACTTATCAGTACTAAATGCCAGATTCATGCATACATAGAAGCACACGGGAAACAAAGCTCGCTCCTTTTTCCAGCCATTTTGTGTTTATTGACATTGTCATCAGCAGAGTGAAAAGTAGCCATTCAAAGCGTTCAGGTCAGGTCTGAGAGCATGTGTTTGTGCTATACACCACGGCATCAACCACACTATGGAACTGCCTTGAATCCTGATGGCAACCAGCCAGGCAGCAAATCCCCATCTCTCAGAAGTAATCATCTATCTTCCAGATGAAACATGGGCATCCCCATGGCCTCATCCAGCCACTGGGGTGCTCAACACTGAGGTACCTGTAGGGATGGGTATTAAGATTTTATCAATATTGATACCATTATCCATTCTGCTTATCAATCCGATTCTTTATCGATTCCCTTATCAATCCCTCCTGTGTATTTTCTGTGTACAAAAAGTAGGCTTTACAGGTTTTCTATGTCAACAACATTTTAATGAGTCTTAAAGTAAATAAGTATGAAATTAGTTGCTGGATGCTTAATCTCTGGGACAGGTTCATCCAAGAGTCAGCAAGACCTTATTTAGGACATTGTTTTGGTGATTAGGGTTGTCCTCGTGTAATAAATATTCCAGAGAAAAGCAAGTGCTTCTCACAGAGTTTAGAAGAATAGGCCCAAAAGAAGTTCCTGCTGGAAGTATTTTAGACCTAGGATCAGCAGGTTAGGTGAATTGGAAACTTTATAATTGTCCAGGTGTCCCTTGTAAAAGAGATCTTGATCTCAATGGGACTAACCTGGTTAAATAAAGATTAAATTAAGGTGGGAGGGGGAACTGTTGGCTTTTTAAATACTTGAAAGACACTGGACTCAAGAGGATTTAGTACTGCTATAACGGACTGATGCTGAAGGTGGAAGCAATGCAACAATTAGGATGGTGGTTACCGTTAAACACCATAGATGAAGAGAGAGTGTGTTTGGTTTCTATCACAGGAGCGCAGTTTGAGATTGGAGTGCATTCCGCCACTCACAAAATGCCTCAAAAAAAAAAAAAAAACACAAAAAAATGTATGAAATTACTTAAAGTTACTCATATTTGTTGTCAGTCTGGGTAAATTGTTGGACTCGGAGCCACTGATTGTGCAACTAATCTTTGTTTCCTCAGTGGAGCATGTGCGGGACAAAAACAAATGTGTTTTCGTTATGGCGAGTGGTCGGAGCTATCTGCGACCACCAGCTGGCTCTGGCATAATGTGAACTGAAGAACCGATAAAGGAATCATTAAGCAAAAAGGCTGTTGATGTCGGTGGGTTGAATCATTTATCGACTCTTAACAGAAACTGGCTTTCAATACCCATCCCGAGGTACCTGGATGCTGGATTATGCACAGAGAAGTGTACCACATGACCAACATGCACTGCTTTTGCACATGTGGACCCATTTCAAGTCAAATTTTAGTATATGTTAGTCTTCAGCTTTGACAGTATGGAGAAAAAAAAACCCTATAGTTCAGTTTTGTTTAAGCCTTCAGTAGAATTAGAAGTGACCAGATCCAACCAGCACATATTCAAAGCATCCAGCACAGTATGTTGGAAGTGAAGACACAACTGAATTAGTGTTCCTTTGTGTCCATTTTCTTTTGAAGTGTCTTGCCACATTACACATATAAAACCGCAAGAGCAGCAGACCTCATAATTACACAGCCAAGACGCCCACCGCAGACCAATAAACGCCAACATGACATAAATCTCAGGATGTTTAGAACAAGAGAAAATAGACAAGTGCACTGTAACTGTCTGACTGTCCTTTTATGCATGGCGAATAAACTGCTGCTTCAGCCTTCCACACATTGTTAAACAGTGAAGTGACGTCTCAAGTCAACTACAGTAGGACAAATTCTGGTTGGAGATCTAATAGAAGCATCAATAAAAGGTAGTTAAGAAGAAAATACAAAAATGCACAGTAAGGTCTTTGTTTGACCAGAAGCTTTTATGATCGAGAATCAAACTACATGTGTTTTTGGATCTTACCACAGGGATGTTTGCTGCAGGCCACAATACACTCAGAGGAACAATTTGGTTTTATCAGTCAGGCACTGGGCTGGCTGCATATTGTGCTGTTGCACCCAAAAGTGACAACACGCAGGAATTAATACAAGCTTTACAGGAGCTATAACTCAAGGCCCCAACATTACAGAGACCGCAGACAGACGAGAGATGGAAATCCAAGGCCCGGCTACGTCTGCAGCCCAGGAAAGTGAAACCGGCTAATTAAGGCATCAACTTAAGGAGAATGTGGTGCAGATGTGGGTGGTGCAGTGTTACTTCAGCACGAGAAAGCTCAACATGTTACATTACTGCCTCATACAATTACATCTCCTGTGTGTCCTAATATGCTCATATCAGTGTGCCAATGTCACTGTTGAATGAATGAATGAATGAATGAATGAATTTATTTATTTGGCACACAGATCAACAATAACAAAAAATCATAAAAAGAACAACTTAACAGTGCACCCATATGGCCGAAAGCAAAGCCTAAGATGATGTTCGATGATGCTATATGAGTACCTTTACCTTGGCTTACACGTTTAAAAAGCATTTTTCTTCAATTTTGTATCTTTGCACACATTATCAATTACAATATCTACTGCATTTCAGAATGCAGACACTGTGGGCAGTGATCATGTGTGTCACAGCAGAAAGCATACAAACAGCAGAAAGTACAGCTTTGTGGAACATGAACGTGAACAAGAAGAAAATATTTCAGTAACGAGGTGGAGGTGTACCAGCAATCACAGATTTAGATGACAGTGAACAACGCAGAATGAACTGCATCAATTACGTACAAAACGTCACACAGCTCGCATTCTTTCACTGTCTCAACACCTGTCAATGCATTTTCAAATGTTGTCAAGCAAATTATTTCATAAGAAGAAGTAAGTTTTTCTAAATATGAATTTCAGCTGTGCTTTTCTTTTCATCCCTCCCTTCACTACGTCCACATCCACAGGTGGTGATACCAGTCTAAAATTCACTATGAAATTTTCACTGACATCATCACAGAATATTCAAATTATATGTTTCAAAAAGGCTCTACTGGTTCTCTGGATATTAATATGCATATTAGTATGTGCTCAGGGTACATGTGCTTGCATTTTCTGTACAAAATTGCATACATTTTATTGAGCCAATTAAGTATATTGCTGCTCTTTTAATATCTGTCATGAAATGTGTTACATTTTCATGATGCGGTCAACCTTTGATCACTGTTTTTAACCCTAACCATATTCATGATACATCACAAAATATTTTTGTGACACCATCACAAACAGGTACTCAATTTCATGACTGTACCATCACAAACTTCCTGTGAGATTGGGTTGTAAACAGTGCATTAGTTTTCAGAATGCAAGATTTTGTTGTGTTTCAAAGGAGAACAATGAGAAGTCTGCAGGCCATGGGCTTTCTTTAATCATGATCCTTTCTGTGGAGATGTCTGCATCATGAGATAAGACAATACATTGACTCTTCTGTTAATGAAAACATTAAAGAGATATTAAATTGGTGATAAAAAAAAGGTCATTCTTATCACTTTTAACTCTGTTGTCTTTCCTTCTATCCACACTGTTACCAAGCAGACCTGTTCTCTGCACTGTTGTGGAATTTTCGTGATGATGTCAGCAGAGAAATGAGACCAATGAGCAAGGATCACCAGTGACTCAGATAAGTATGATGCAGAGAGAGATTTAATTGCAGTTGAAGTCCATAACAGATGCACCCAAAGGAGAACCCAACAGATAGTAGTCTGTGTTGGACTGACATCCCCTCCCGGGAATACTTAGACTCTCATTTGCTTGAAGCACTGGCACCAAATGGTCTCAGGGCCTATATACAGTAGTACTTCTTCCCTGTATACAGGGCTGCGAAAATAAATTAATTAATAAATAAAAACAACCCTCTTACAAATAAAGACTGCAGCAAATACATTTATGGGTGATTAATACCAACCTCTAATGATGCCACTTACCACAGGAAGCACAACAGTGCATGCTGCCATTGTAAATAACATAACCTCTGTGTGTATACAGAATGGGGGTTACTGTGATGTGCCTCATTAATCTCATTATGATCATTTACATGTGTTAAACAGGGCTTAATGTGCCACCATTATCACCATGATTAATCACATCAGTAAACACGTTAATGACTCGTGGCGCTATTTCTGTCATATACTGTAATGTTCAAGTTATTTCATTGTGTCTTCAAAAAGCTTAATTTAAAAATCTTTTTATAATGAGGTCCTATATTTTGCATATATGTTTTCATTTAAACTGAGCACTCTTCTTTGGTACTTTCCCACTGCAGTTTAAAATTCTTCTGCAAAGACAAATAAAACTTGAATGTTAAAGCTTCTAATTTCTGAAGGCTCTGAAGACTCAGTGTAATCTATATTGTGGTGTACTTGAGGTATAGAACTGATGTTGTGGGGTTTCACAGCCTGAAGAATTATGAAGCTGTATCTAATAATGTGCACATGATGTTATGAGGTCTGTAAAATTGTTTTCCTGTATGCAAGCAGTTTAAAATAGTCTTAAGAGAATCTCACAGATCGCCGTTTTAAATCAAATGACACCTCTTTCCAAACGTTATAATACAAACAAACTACAACCGACCAAACTAATTTTTTCCCCCAAAATGAGACGTCCTCTGTTTCTTATGAATTACATCCTGACCTGCAGCACAGCCAGCTGCAAGAGCTCAGCTCAGTCTGTGGAGTTACATTTGAATCAATAATATCTGAAAGGAAATGCTTTGACAAAAACTACAGATTTTGTTTATTTCTATTTCTATCCAGAGATCTACATCTAACATAGAAAACCTGTAAACCTGCCTACTTTTAGTACATAGAAAACTCATGAGGTATTGATAAGGGAATCAATAAAGAATCGGCTCGATAAGCGGAATCGATAATAGCATCAATACTGATAAATAAACAAACCTGTATGTGTTTTACCTGACTGTATTATCTAGTTCAAGTGTCTCTTTTTATTGATAAAATCATATCAATCCCCATGATTAATCGTATCGCACCAAATCACAGCGTATCGCATTGTGAGGAATTGAATCGCCATCAAATACATATCAAATTGCATCGAATTGGGAATGGGGTGAATCGCATCGCATCATCATGTATCGCTGTATGTATCGTATTGCTGGTAGTGTGTCAAGGTGCGTATCGAATCGTTGTCAGTAATAAAATTCACATGCCTACTGCCCAGGCAGTTGCCAGCTAGGACTCCAATCCATGACAGTGTGGTGGATTCAGTGGAATGCACAGTGACCTGGCCTTCTCTGCTGAATGATTTCAAGGTCTCATAAGCAAATCCCTCCTATTCAAAATTATTTCTCTGTAACTATACCACTGTGCACCTTTCCTTTGAATTCTCCTTATCTAAAGCAAGGGTATAAAAAACATCACTTCGGCAATGGAACTGCCACTACAAAAGTCAACAAATGTACCTTCAGGAATTTCCTTTGGTGATACAAGCTGCCATCATGATGTTCATTTGTGCAAAGTTTTAAACTATATCTTCAGGTTTAAGCCTCATTGCCATTTAATGGAGCTGTCATGGATGGGTGGACAGGAATTGTTTACAGTTGACCGGGGATGTTTCCTCAGGCAGTGCATGCATCTGGACATTTTTAAAGCAGTATATAACTGTTCACACAGTCGTATTTGTGTAGAAACCGGTGAAATGCTTCACTTCTTTTATCACATTAATCTTCTGAAGCTTTGCTCTGATTTGTTACATTGTGAAGACATGCTAAAGATGAGTTTGCTCCAGTTGCTCTGCTACCAGACTGAAATCAAATGTGCGAGTACCGGATTCATAAATAATTTGTAAGTGAATAATGTCAACTAATACTGTATAAACTTCAGAGTGTGAGCAGTAAAATATCAATTGTTACTGAACTACAAATGCTCTAACAAAAGCATTTGCTTTTCTTCACTTAGTTGGGACGTCGTGTAAAATGTTAATAAAAAAAGAATACAATGATTTGAAAATCCTCTTCAACCTATATTCAATTGAATACACCACAAAGACAAGATATTTAATGTTCAAACTGATAAACTTTGTTGTTTTTGTGCAAATATTTGCTCATTTCAAAAAAGTTGCGACAGGAGCAACAAAAGACTGGGAAAGTTGATGGATGCCCAAAGAACACCCAATTGGAAACAGGCGAGTGTCATGATTAGTTATAAAAGGAGCATCCCCAAAAGGCTCAGCCATTCACAAGCAAAGTTGGGGTGAGGATCACCACTTTGTGAACAACTGCATGAAAAATAGTCCAACAGTTTAAGAACAATGTTTCTCGACGTTCAGTTGCAAGGAATTTAGGGATTCTATCATCTACAGTCCATAATATAATCAGACGATTCAGAGAATCTGGAGAACTTTCTACATGTAAGTGGCAAGGGTGAAAACCAACACTGAATGCCCGTGACCTTCGATCCCTCAGTCGGCACTGCATTAAAAACCGACATCATTGTGTAAAGGATCTTACCGCGTGGGCTCAGGAACATTTCAGAAAACCATTGTCAGTTAACACAGTTCATCCCTACATCTACAAGTGTAAGTTAAAGCTCTACCATGCAAAGTGAAAGCCATACATCAACAACATCCAGAAACACTGCCGCCTTCTCTGGGCCTGAGCTCATTTGAAATGGACAGACGCAAAGTGGAAGAGTGTACTGTGGTCTGATGAGTTCACGTTTCAAATCGTTTTGGGAAATCATGGACGTCGTGTCCTCCGGACAAAAGAGGAAAAAGACCACCCAGATTGTTACCAGCGCAAAGTTCAAAAGCCAGCATCTGTGATGGTATGGGGGTGTGTTAGTGCCCATAGCATGGACAACTTACACATCTGTGATGGCACCAACAATTCTGAAAGGTACATCCAGGTTTTGGAGCAGCACATGCTGCCATCTAAGCAACATCTTTTTCAGGGACGTCCCTGCTTATTTCAGCAAGACAATGCCAAGCCACATTCTGCACGTGTTGCAACAGTGCAGTAAAAGAGTGTGTGTACTAGTCTGGCCTGTTTGCAGTCCAGACCTGTCACCCATTGAAAATGTGTGGCGCATTATGAAGTGCAAAATACGACAACGGAGACCCCAGACTGTTGAACAACTGAAGTCGTGCATTAAGCAAGAATAGGAAAGAATTCCACCTACAACACTTCAACAATTAGTGTCCTCAGTTCCCAAACGCTTATTGAGTGTTGTTAGAAGGAAAGGTCATGTAACACAAACATACCACTGTCCCAGCTTTTTGAAACATGTTGCAGGAATCCATTTCAAAATGAGCAAATATTTGTACAAATAACAATAAAGTTTATCAGTTTGAACATTAAATATCTCGTCTTTGTGGTGTATTCAATTGAATATAGGTTGAAGAGGATTTTCAAATCATTGTATTCTGTTTTTATTTACATTTTACACAACATCCCAACTTCATTGGAATTGGGGTTGTACATTTTAAATTCCCCACTATTGTAATATGACTCATCTTCATCTGTGAAAGGTGGTGAACAGTCCATCAGATATTTTGTTGAAAGATCGAATATGAATAAAAGAATAATTGCAATGACATCACAATGACATATTGGAGGAGAAAGTCAAAACTCTACCAGTCCATCTTGTTGGTTGTTGAATATAACCACTGGTTAAAAAAAAAACTTTGCACACTTCAAACACCCTCTAAATTCAATTTTTTGTGGAGAGACTTCATCTATACAATATTACCCAAAGAAGATCTTCTCTCTGTATGTGTGGGGCCTTCTGTGTGCAGGTGATCATAGGCTGTGTGTGCATAGCAATGTGGTGGAATATATCTGTTGATGTTGGTGTCTCTGTGTCCTTGTGTATAGTTTTGTCCCCCAGCATGTCCGTCCTGTGTTTGTCAAGTGGGCGTTACCCCTCAGTGTCATGTGTGAGTGTCTATGTCCTTGTCTGTCTCCCAAGTGTGCATGCATGTGGGTGTGTAGATGGGTGTGTGTGTTATCCCCTGACTGTCATTAGTGTGGTGCCTCCTGGCAGTTTGTCCTTTGTCAGTACCTGTGGTCAATCTGTTCCTTGTTTATGTGATCAGTCCTCTATGTGAGTTTTCATTATGTTCTTCACATGTCATGTCTTTGTGTTTTCTTGTTCATCAGTCTTCATTAGGTTTCAGGCAGTTTATCTTGTGTTCTGGCAACTGTTGTGTTCCACATTGATTTTCATACTTGGATTTAGTTTTTGTTATGGTTCAGTTCTTTTTGTAGTGTGATTATTGAATACCATTTCATGTCAGTTTGGCCTCTGGTTTTGGTGTCTTGTAATTGGAATTATATTTTGGTTTTGTTACTTCCTCTGTGTGTTTTACTATCTTGTAACGTCTTATTTCCACCTACCACTTAGACATTTGTTTTAGCTCATTCTCCTTTTGGCTGGTTCTTGACCTTTGACCCCATCACACACCTGTCCTCCATTTTCGTTCATCAGCTGAGTTAGTACTTAAGTCACACCCATTCAGTTCCTCACTACCGGTCAAGTATTTTCTTGTTCGCTCATTCATGATCCATGTTCTCTCATCCTACACTGGTGTGGTCTGCTGTTTGTAAGTGTTCGTCTCACTCCTAGAATATTTTACACACACACACACACCCCACCCCCACCCCGGATCCACTGACGTCACCACTCGCTCTGTTCACTTCTTTTTTACTCCACTTGACGAGCTGCATATAGTGTTGGAGATTAGATCACGCCACATAGCATGACATTTGTGTGTGAAAGATTTTTTGAACATTTCAAAATTCTCTGTGCACAATAGCACACGCCGGCACCCCTCTGGCATCCTGTCTGCACCTGTTAAAGAGGAGTTTACTCTCCAGCACGACACATCACGACAGGTCAATCAATCAATCAATCAACTTTTTTCTTGTATAGCGCCAAATCACAACAAACAGTTGCCCCAAGGCGCTCCATGATGTGTCGTGAATCAAAGGCATGCTTGTGTCAGTGCACCTTTACATACACAGTTACATTTGCATAGAAAACAGACACTTAAACTAGATAATACAGTCGAGTAAAATCTACAGGTTTGTTTCAACAGCCATCAAGAGTGACTTAAAAGTGTTAAGTGTCACTAGCTCTTTAAGTCTAAACTCATTTTGGAGTTAATTCCAAAAGTGGAATGTTGGAATGTTGCCTGTCAGGGGTGGGTGGGAAGATATCCTAGGATATCTTCCTCCCCGAGGGGAAGCTATTCCGGGGGGTTCATACTGTTACACCGGATCTATTGAGAGATTCTGGATTTTCACATTGTTTGTTTGTTTGTTCGCTTTGGACTGTTGAATGATTTTGGATTTGGGGTCACCTGGAACTATTGTTCACTCACATAATCATTGTCACTTGGACAACCACCTGTTCTTTTGCTCCCAACCTCCTGTGTTTGCTGCCTGCAGCCCAGGGTCTAACCCTTGTACCTTAGTGGTCTCCTCCACAACAGTTGATTGGTAATGAATAGGACTGTGCAGGTCATCAGGTGGTCAGAATGAAATATTTTCTGTCTATCAAGTAGAACTTAACATGGCTAACATGCCTGCTAACTTGCTAACTTTGTGTCCCACGAACTAGCCTGCCAATTCCTACCTGCTATGTTTGATAACTGTGTTTCAACCTGCTATCAGGATTCTTTGATTGCTGCTACCCTCACAAACACTGCTGCCTTCTGGTGACCTAAACATCCACCATGATGATCTCACCAGCCTGTTTCCACACACACGCCATTGTTGAATGGACTGTTTCTGTGTTGGTAGCTGCCACAGTTCCAGTGGCTGTAAATGACACCATCTTAACCCCTTAACGCCCATCGTTGCATATATGCTACAATCTCTGACTCAAATATGCAACTTACCAAATTGACCTGTATGCCCGTTGTCGCAAATTTGCAACATACCATCATTATTATTATAACATTATAAAATAGTCATTACCAGAATACCCAATATTACTATCTAGTTTTTGTGCAAAAGTGAAATTAATAATCTCAACATTATTTACCATCTACTTAAAGGCAAAAACACACACAAAACATTTTTTATATACAGCTATATAAATTCGGGCATTAAGGGGTTAAACTTTCCATCAGTCTGGATCTTCTGCCCCATTCCCAGCTGTACTCTAAATCTTACAAACATGGCACAGTGCACAAACTAATGTACCCTGATCAGTTATTGCAAAAATACACCTTATGTGCAGTGTGCACACAGTATTGTTTCAAGCTCTCTTTGTAGGGAAACATGATCACTTTATGTGTTTTTCTTTAGTTATTCATGTACCACAGATGGGACCACCACCTGTTCTTCTCATATATTTCTGTGTTATATTAACACATTTAACATATTGCATTGTATCAGTGTAGTGAACATAAAGAAAAAGATGCCTGAATGTACAATTGTGGGAGGCTGTAGGCTGTGAAAACAGACAGTTTGGACTCCATTAAAGTAAATTAGGTGGTTTAGGAATAATTAAATTATCCCATCTACCCCTGTTAATCCATGCAGAGTACAAAAAGTCAAGAAAACAGAAATAATGAGCCATCACATTCACGGCTTACCACAGCTAACAGTCGAACACACACGTAGGTCCAAAAACTGTATATTTGGACATAAACAGTTTCATGGTCAATTGGCACTGAGAGAAACCATTGTTGAAAAGAAAACATAAATCTACGCTATGGTCAGGCAAACACCTTCTAGATATATTTCCTATTTCCTCTGTTCCCCTCTACCATGAAGCAGTGGCTGGTGAACCAACAGATGCTCTGTTTCTCTAAACAGCCAGTGATGCTTGTAGCTCCTTGAGAGTTGGAAGCGGGTGTTTTGGTTGTTTCCCCTCACTCATACAGTGTTACCAAACAATGCCATAGTCTTTACATTTCTTAATCAACTCATCTCCAAGACATATGTAATATTTAAAATCAGCTATCGGCCATTTATCTGCTGAGCTGTCAATGAAACCAGCAATTGAGACATGGCTGGACATGAACGAGCTGTGCAGAAAACTGTCCAATTGCTTTCAATCCCTTTAAATTTGGAGCCTGCATATGGACAATTTTCTGTAATTTCATCATTGTTTACCAAATTTAAGGTAAGTACTCTAAAACTGATAGGTTGCACAGAGAATTCATGTTTACAAGCAGAGGTACACGTCTTCACCCACATGAAGAGTAGTTACCAAGTTGTAAGTGTTTTTCATATTAAAAAATAAGCATGCCACTGGAACCAGAGCATCAACATGCTGATTTTAGGCTGCAAATAAGCTAAAATCTATCTAGCTAAAAGCTATTCTTGTTCAGTCTCCTCGAAGTGTATGACTGTGCTAAAACTGTGTGCTGGTTCTAACATACTTCTGTTATATTTTGATTATTTTAGTATTTCACATTCTGTATTCTATTCACTTAGAATAATTAATGCTATGATTCCACACTCCAATACAATAGGTGGCAGTATGCACCACTAATGCTGGTTTGCAATCCACAGATAAAAACAAAAAAAGTGTTGTTTTTTTTTGTTTGTTTGTTTGTTTAATTGATTAATTTTTAGATGTTTGGGGTGGTTGCCAAGTGGTTTAGTTTTCAGTGAAGAAGGTTTCTGGTTCAAACCCCCACCCCTCCCATTCTCCATGGAACATGGAGTATCGTCAGGAAAGGTATCCGGCATAAAACTTGTGCCAAATCAACATAAAGATCCACCTCTGATCTGCTGTGTCGACCCTGAGAGGAAAAACAAATGAGAGGCTGAAGGGACTTACTATTAATTATAATTAAGTTTATTTCCAGAAGGTGGCTGAATTGACCAAGTCGAGCACCTTAAAGCAGCGATTCATGATTGATTTTAATTATTCATGTGTGTTTGAAAATGTCATGTTTTACATAACAGCTAACATTACTATTACAACCCCTGGCAAAAATTATGGAATCACCAGCCTCTGAGGATGTTCATTCAGTTGTTTAATTTTGTAGAAAAAAAAGCAGATCACAGACATGACACAAAACTAAAGTCATTTCAAATGGCAACTTTCTGGCTTTAAGAAACACTATAAGAAATCAAGAAAAAAAGATTGTGGCAGTCAGTAATGGTTACTTTTTTAGACCAAGCAGAGGAAAAAAATATGGAATCACTCAATTCTGAGGAAAAAATTATGGAATCACCCTGTAAATTTTCATCCCCAAAACTAACACCTGCATCATATCAGATCTACTCGTTAGTCTGCATCTAAAAAGGAGTGAACACACCTTGGAGAGCTGTTGCACCAAGTGGACTGACATGAATCATGGCTCCAACACGAGAGATGTCAATTGAAACAAAGGAGAGGATTATCAAACTCTTAAAAGAGAGTAAATCATCATGCAATGTTGCAAAAAATGTTGGTTATTCACAATCAGCTGTGTCTAAACTCTGGACCAAATACAAACAACATGGGAAGGTTGTTAAAGGCAAACATACTGGTAGACCAAGGAAGACATCAAAGCGTCAAGACAGAAAACTTAAAACAATATGTCTCAAAAATCAAAAAATGCACAACAAAACAAATGAGGAACGAATGGGAGGAAACTGGAGTCAACGTCTGTGACTGAACTGTAAGAAACCGCCTAAAGGAAATGGGATTTACATACAGAAAAGCTAAACGAAAGCCATCATTAATGTTGTGTGGGCTGCTGAAGAGGAGGTACTGCTGGCCCACCACCACCAGAGGGCACCCTGCCTGGAGTGCGGGCTCCAGGCACAAGAGGGCGCTGCCGCCTCACAGGAGCCGCCGGGGTGACAGCTGTCACTCATCACCTATGACAGCTGTCACCAATCATCTGATCTTCATCTGTATATCAGCAGGACGACATCTCCACCTCTTTGCCGAGATATCGCTATTCTTAGGAGGTAACGAGCTCAGCCGATTGAATTATCTTTCTGACAGCAGAATATTGTTGCTTTGTGTTTTTGACAGCAGAGTGAGTGCTTGCAGCTGGAGACCGAGTTGGACTTTTCTCCTACCTGTTGATAAGTAACCCTACTCCTGCATTTACCAGCTTTTGATGAGAGGTGGAGGTGGATTTTCCCACCATACGTGTTATTGGGTGTAAACCCACCTACATCTAACTGTTTTGTTCCTCGCCAGCAGTACCAGATCCGACAAGCGGAGGCAGTGACCACCTGGGAGTTCGGGACTTGGCGGCTCCAGTATTCGCGGGGTTCGGTGGCGGAGGAAATCGTGTGGTTCCGGTTCTGCTTTGGACAGACGTCTCTTATCTTCGAGCCTGCCCACATGACACGTTCTGTACATTGACTTCATTGCATACTATTGTGACCTGCCGTGTTTGTTGTGCTCATTCACAACAGTAAAGTGTTGTTATTTGACTTCCTCCATTGTCCGTTCATTTGCGCCCCCTGTTGTGGGTCCGTGTTCCTACACTTTCACAACAGGATATCTCGGCCAGCGTCATGGACCCCCGAGGGGCGTCACCCGGCTGTTGAACGGCCAATGGAAGAGCAGGGCACACAGGCGTCTGCAGGAGGCATGATCGGTGAGTTGCAGCGAATCCTCACCGCTTTTACTGCTCGGTTGGATCTAATGACCGAGCAGAACGTCCTCCTTAACCGCAGGGTGGAGGCTCTTGCCGCGCAGGTGGAAGCGCGCCCCCAGGGCGCTGCTGCGGCTCCCCCTCCTGTCGATCCTGTGCGCAACAGTGACGTTCCACAGGTCGTTCAACGACCCCTCCCACCTTCCCCTGAAGCATACATAAGCCCTCCAGAGCCGTACGGGGGTTGTGTGGAGACGTGCGCGGACTTTCTTATGCAGTGTTCGCTCGTCTTCGCACAACGTCCCGTTATGTACGCGACTGATGCTAGTAAGATAGCTTATGTGATTAATCTGCTTCGCGGTGAGGCACGCGCTTGGGCTACAGCGCTCTGGGAACAAAATTCACGGCTCCTTCTGACATACGATGGGTTTGTGAGGGAGTTCAGAACAGTGTTCGATCACCCAAATAGAGGAGAGACCGCTTCAGCCGTGCTGCTGTCAATGAGACAGGGGCGCCGGAGCGCAGCTGCTTATGCAGTCGACTTCCGCATCACGGCTGCGAGGTCCGGCTGGAATAGCACTGCCCTCCGTGCCGCCTTCGTAAACGGACTGTCGTTGGTCCTGAAGGAGCACCTGGTGGCTAAGGACGAACCGCGGGATTTAGACGGGCTTATCGATCTCGTTATACGGCTAGACAATCGGCTAGAAGAACGCCATCGGGAACGAGACGAAGGGCGTGGCCGGGCACGCGCCGTCCCTCCTCCTTCCGGTTCCGACCGAGTTCCGCCCTCCCCATGCTCCACGGCCTCTACGCTCCGTGTGGTTACAGCTCCCCCTGCTGACGAAGCTATGGACACGAGCAGGGCCACATTTAGGCCACCAGATAGACAAAGGAGGCTGGTCCGCGGAGCGTGCTTTGTTTGTGGCTTGATAGAGCATCAAGTGAGAGACTGCCCCGAGCGGTTAAACACCAACGCCCGCCCCTAGAAACTGGGCTAAGGGTGGGCCAAGACATTCACGTGGGACATACCCATATTGCCACACGACTCCCAGTTACGATCCTTTATAGGGATTTAACCCTTCAGGCCCCAGCACTGGTGGACACGGGCTCTGAAGGGAATCTGCTAGACAGCAGATGGGCCAGGGAGGCAGGGCTCCCTCTAGTGGCGCTTACTTCGCCAGTGCAGGTGCGGGCACTAGATGGCTCCCTACTCCCTCTAATCACACACAAGACATCACCAGTAACTCTGGTGGTGTCAGGAAACCACCGGGAGGAGATCGAGTTTTTTGTGACTCCTTCCACCTCCTGCGTGATTCTCGGGTTCCCCTGGATGTTAAAACACAATCCCCGGATCGATTGGCCATCCGGGGTAGTGGTTCAGTGGAGCGAAACCTGCCATCGGGTATGTTTAGGTTCCTCGGTTCCTCCCGGTTCCCAGGCTAGGGAGGAGGTCAGAGTCCCGCCCAATCTAGCGACGGTGCCGGTGGAGTACCATGACCTTATGGATGTGTTCAGTAAGGATCTGGCGCTCACCCTTCCCCCGCACCGTCCGTACAATTGTGCCATTGATTTGGTTCCAGGCGTTGAGTTCCCGTCCAGCAGACTGTACAACCTCTCACGACCTGAGCGCGAATCAATGGAGACCTACATCCGGGACTCTTTAGCTGCCGGGTTGATCCGGAATTCCACCTCCCCGATGGGTGCAGGTTTCTTTTTTGTGGGAAAAAAAGATGGCGGGCTCCGTCCATGCATTGATTACAGGGGGCTGAACGAAATCACGGTTCGTAACCGATACCCATTGCCCTTGTTGGATTCAGTGTTCACGCCCCTGCATGAAGCCCAAATATTCACTAAGCTGGATCTTAGAAATGCGTATCACCTGGTTCGGATCCAGAAGGGAGACGAGTGGAAGACGGCATTCAACACCCCGTTAGGTCACTTTGAGTACCTGGTCATGCCGTTCGGCCTTACAAACGCCCCCGCGACGTTCCAAGCATTAGTTAATGATGTCTTGCGGGATTTCCTGCACCGATTCGTCTTCGTATATCTGGACGATATACTCATCTTTTCTCCGGATCCTGAGACCCATGTCCGGCATGTACGTCAGGTCCTGCAGCGGTTGTTGGAGAACCGGCTGTTTGTGAAGGGCGAGAAGTGTGAGTTTCACCGCACTTCTTTGTCCTTCCTGGGGTTTATCATCTCCCCCAACTCCGTCGCTCCTGATCCGGCCAAGGTTGCGGCGGTGAGAGACTGGCCCCAACCAACAAGCCGTAGGAAGCTGCAACAGTTCCTCGGCTTTACAAATTTTTACAGGAGGTTCATTAAGGGCTACAGTCAGGTAGTTAGCCCCCTGACAGCCCTGACCTCTCCAAAAGTCCCCTTCACCTGGTCGGATCGGTGCGATGCCGCGTTCAAGGAGTTGAAATGGCGCTTCTCGTCTGCACCCGTTCTGGTGCAGCCCGATCCTAGTCGCCAGTTTGTGGTTGAAGTGGACGCCTCGGACTCTGGGATAGGAGCTGTGCTTTCCCAGAGCGGAGAGACCGATAAGGTCCTTCACCCGTGTGCCTACTTTTCCCACAGGTTGACCCCGGCAGAATGGAACTATGACATCGGCAATCGAGAACTCCTTGCGGTGAAAGAGGCTCTTGAAGAGTGGAGACATCTGTTGGAGGGAATGTCTGTGCCATTCACGGTTTTCACTGACCACCGGAACCTGGAGTATATCAGGACCGCCAAACGGCTGAACCCCAGGCAAGCCCGCTGGTCACTGTTCTTCGGCCATTTTGACTTCCGGATCACCTACCGCCCCGGGACCAAAAACCAGAGATCGGATGCCTTGTCCCGGGTGCATGAAGACGAAGTCAAAACTGGGTTGTCGGATCCACCGGAACCTATCATCCCGGAGTCCGCTATCGTGGCCACCCTCACCTGGGACGTGGAGAAGACCGTCCGGGAGGCCCTGGCGCAGAGCCCGGACCCCGGAACCGGGCCGAAGAACAAACTTTACGTCCCACCAGAAGCCAGGGCTGCAGTCTTGGACTTCTGTCACGGCTCCAAGTTCTCCTGTCATCCGGGGGTGCGGAGAACTGTGGCAGTTGTCCGGCAGCGCTTCTGGTGGGCGTCCCTGGAGGCCGACGTCCGGGATTATATCCAGGCCTGCACCACCTGCGCCAGGGGCAAGGCCGACCACCGCAGGACACCGGGACTGCTCCAGCCGCTGCCTGTGCCTCATCGCCCCTGGTCCCACATCGGCCTGGATTTTGTCACGGGCCTCCCGCCGTCCCAGGGCAACACCACCATCCTCACGATAGTGGACCGGTTCTCCAAGGCGGCCCACTTCGTGGCCCTCCCGAAGCTCCCGACGGCCCAGGAGACAGCAGACCTCCTGGTCCACCACGTCGTCCGGCTGCATGGGATTCCAACAGACATCGTCTCCGATCGCGGCCCCCAGTTCTCCTCACAGGTCTGGAGGAGCTTCTGCCGGGAACTGGGGGCCACGGTGAGTCTCTCGTCCGGGTACCACCCTCAGACCAACGGGCAGGCAGAACGGGCCAATCAGGAATTGGAACAGGCCCTGCGCTGCGTGACGGCCGCGCACCCGGCGGCCTGGAGTACCCATTTGGCCTGGATCGAGTACGCCCATAACAGCCAGGTGTCTTCTGCCACCAGCCTCTCCCCTTTTGAGGTGTGTCTGGGGTACCAGCCCCCGTTGTTTCCAGTGGTGGAGGGAGAGGTCGGTGTGCCCTCGGTCCAGGCCCACCTGCGGAAGTGCCGTTGGGTGTGGCGCGCCGCCCGTTCTGCCTTGCTGAAGGCCCAGACGAGGGCAAAAGCCCATGCAGACCGCCGGCGGTCCCCGGCCCCTGCCTACCAGCCAGGGCAGGAGGTGTGGTTATCAACAAAGGACATTCCCCTCCAAGTGGACTCCCCTAAACTGCAGGACCGTTACATCGGTCCCTTCAAGATACTCAAGGTCATCAGTCCAGCCGCAGTGAGGCTTCAGCTTCCGGCCTCACTGCGGATCCATCCGGTTTTCCATGTGTCCCGTGTAAAACCGCATCACACCTCACTCCTCTGTGCTCCTGGACCGGCACCGCCTCCTGCCCGGATCGTCGATGGAGAGCCGGCTTGGACTGTGCGCCGGCTCTTGGATGTCCGTCGGATGGGCCGGGGCTTCCAGTATTTGGTGGACTGGGAGGGGTACGGACCGGAAGAACGCTCCTGGGTGAAGAGGAGCTTCATCCTGGACCCGGCCCTCCTGGCCGATTTCTACCGCCGCCACCCGGACAAGCCTGGTTGGGCGCCAGGAGGCGCCCGTTGAGGGGGGGGTCCTGTTGTGTGGGCCGCTGAAGAGGAGGTACTGCTGGCCCACCACCACCAGAGGGCACCCTGCCTGGAGTGCGGGCTCCAGGCACAAGAGGGCGCTGCCGCCTCACAGGAGCCGCCGGGGTGACAGCTGTCACTCATCACCTATGACAGCTGTCACCAATCATCTGATCTTCATCTGTATATCAGCAGGACGACATCTCCACCTCTTTGCCGAGATATCGCTATTCTTAGGAGGTAACGAGCTCAGCCGATTGAGTTATCTTTCTGACAGCAGAATATTGTTGCTTTGTGTTTTTGACAGCAGAGTGAGTGCTTGCAGCTGGAGACCGAGTTGGACTTTTCTCCTACCTGTTGATAAGTAACCATACTCCTGCATTTACCAGCTTTTTGATGAGAGGTGGAGGTGGATTTTCCCACCATACGTGTTGCTGGGTGTAAACCCACCTACATCTAACTGTTTTGTTCCTCGCCAGCAGTACCAGATCCGACAAGCGGAGGCAGTGACCACCTGGGAGTTCAGGACTTGGCGGCTCCAGTATTCCTGGGGTTTGGTGGCGGAGGAAATCGTGTGGTTCCGGTTCTGCTTTGGACAGACGTCTCTTATCTTCGAGCCTGCCCACATGACACGTTCTGTACATTGACTTCATTGCATACTATTGTGACCTGCCGTGTTTGTTGTGCTCATTCACAACAGTAAAGTGTTGTTATTTGACTTCCTCCATTGTCCGTTCATTTGCGCCCCCTGTTGTGGGTCCGTGTTCCTACACTTTCACAACAATTAACACCTAAACAGAAAAAAAACAAGGTTACAATGGGCTAAGGAAAAGCATTCGTGGACTGTGGATGACTGGATGAAAGTCATATTCAGTGATGAATCTCGAATCTGCATTGGGCAAGGTGATGATGCTGGAACCTTTGTTTGGTGCCATTCCAATGAGATTTATAATGATGACTGCCTGAAGAGAACATGTAAATTTCCACAGTCATTGATGATATGGGGCTGCATGTAAGGTAAAGGCACTGGGGAGATGGCTGTCATTACATCATCAATAAATGCACAAGTTTACGTTGATATTTTGGACAATTGAAAGGATGTTTGGGGATGTTTCAAGATGATAATGCATCTTGCCATAGAGCAAAAACTGCGAAAACATTCCTTGTAAAAAGACACATAGGGTCAATGTCAACGAGTAGATCTGATTTGATGCAGGTGTTAGTTTTGGGGATGAAAATTTACAGGGTGATTCCATAATTTTTTCCTCAGAATTGAGTGATTCCATATTTTTTTCCTCTGCTTGGTCTAAAAAAGTAACTGTTACTGACTGCCACAATCTTTTTTTCTTGATTTCTTATAGTGTTTCTTAAAGCCAGAAAGTTGCCATTTGAAATGACTTTAGTTTTGTGTCATGTCTGTGATCTGCTTTTTTTCTACAAAATTAAACAACTGAATGAACATCCTCTGAGGCCGGTGATTCCATAATTTTTGCCAGGGGTTGTACACAGTATCTATTCTGTGAGCAATTTAATAGAAATATGTTATAATATGGCTTAACCAAGTGATCATCTTTGAGAAAGTTGTGCTAAATTTTTTCCATCAAGTGAGGTGGTGGCTTATGTACAGAGAAATCATGCCTTTGCTGTGGACATGCATACAGAGCCACACACGTAATGTGCTTTATATATATATATATATTATATATATATATATATATATATATATATATATATATATATATATATATATATATATATATATATATATATATATATATAGAAGGTATTTGCTTTCAACCCTAAAGTACTGTGACAGCTAAAATCTTTCTTCTGAAGCTGTGTGTGATGACTTACAGGATCACTCTGACCTCATTGTGGCTTCAGAAACACGTCCAGTTACAATCTGGCTCAAGTGAGTTCTTGTGCTCAGCCTGAATCAAAACCCTGTTGGATTTCTGATCCATTTATAGACAAAATAAAATATCCCCTCAAGTGTCAATAAAAAATATCCATGTATACCCAAAATACTTCAAAAAGGTGCAGCAAAATACTTCACAAAGAGGGGGGAATGAGATTTGTATGAGATAAGAAAATTGCAGTTGTTTGACTTGGTTCATCAATATCAGCACAATAATATGTTTAGTCTGAAGCAAATGTGTTCTAACGTTTAAATTCTGCCCTTTTAACCCCAATATTTAGCTCAAGATGTAACATGTTCTTTTAAAGGCGGAACAACAGCTGTTACTAATTAGGATGCTCAGTGTTCCTTGATATGGTTACAGTAAGACTCTATATGTTTGTTAGTGTTAAAGTCTCTGTGATACAAGTCAGGTCAACGGGCGCTAGTTCCAGGAATCAGCGATAAGTTAACTATCAGCTGCTTCACATGTGAACCAGATGGCCGATCAGTGTGATTCAGAGGCATTTTACTTTTATTAATGTATCATGGAAGTTATCTGGCTAAATCCTGTAAGTGGTTACATTCGTCAGTCAACCAATTAGTGAGGAATAAGTAATTGAGTCATTGCTAGGTGACATTAGACTGACGAGTGAGAAATGTATGAATCATATGATGTGCATTATTTTAAGGAGTTTGGTAGGTGTTTCCCTATTATTATTGTTGTTGTTATCACCATGGGGCCATTTCATGACTTTTTGTGCTTTTATTGTCAATGATGGAGAACCTTTTTAACCATTTATGACATGTTTGAGCTGTTTATAGGCAATTAAGCCCTAAATAATGACATAAACATACAACCCCAATTTCAATGAAACATACAACCCCAATTTCAATGAAGTTGGGACATTGAGAAAAATGTAAATAAAACAGAATACAATGATTTGCAAATCCTCTTCAACTTATATTCAGTTGAATACACCACAAAGACAAGATATTTAATGTTCAAACTGATAAACTATTGTTTTTGTGCAAATATTTGCTCATTTCGAAATGGATGCCTGCAACTTGTTTCAAAAAAGCTGGGACAGCGGTATGTTTATCACTGTGTTACATGACGTTTCCTTCTAACAACACTCAATAAGTGTTTGGGAACTGAGGACACTAACTGTTGAAGCGTTGTAGGTGGAATTCTTTCCCATTCTTGCTTGATGTATGACTTCATTTGTTCAACAGTCCGGGGTCTCCGTTGTCATATTTTGTGCTTCATAATGTGCCACACATTTTCAATGGGCGACAGGTCTGGACTGCAGGCAGGCCAGTCTAGTACCAGCACTCTTTTACTACGAAGCCACGCTGTTGTAACATGCAGAATGTGGCTTGGCATTGTCTTGCTGAAATAAGCAGGGACGTCCCTGAAAAAGACATTGCTTGGATGGCAGCATGTGTTGCTCCAACACCTGGATGTACCTTTCAGCATTGATGGTGCCATCACAGATGTGTAAGTTGTCCATGCCATGGGCACTAACACACCCCCATACCATCACAGATGCTGGCTTTTGAACTTTGCACTGGTAACAATCTGGATGGTCTTTTTCCTCTTTTGTCTGGAGGACACGACGTCCATGATTTCCAAAAACAATTTGAAATGTGGACTCATCAGACCACAGCACACTTTTCCACTTTGCATCTGTCCATTTCAAATGAGCTCGGGCCCAGAGAAAGGCGGCGGTGGTTCTGGATGTTGTTAATGTATGGCTTTTGCTTTGCATGGTAGAGTTTTAATTTGCACTTGTAGATGTAGTAACGAACTGTGTTAACTGACAGTGGTTTTCTGAAGTGTTCCTGAGCCCACGCAGTAAGATCCTTTACACAATGATGTCAGTTTTTAATGCAGTGCCGCCTGAGGGATCAAAGGTCACGGGCATTCAGTGTTGGTTTTTGGGCTTGCCGCTCATGTGTCAAAAGTTCTCCAGATTCTCTGAATCTTCTGATTATATTATAGACTGTAGATGCTGGAATCCCTAAATTCCTTGCAACTGAACATCGAGAAACATTTTTCACGCAGTTGCTCACAAAGTGGTGATCCTTGCCTAATCTTTGCTTGTGAACAGCTGAGCATTTTGGGGATGCTCCTTTTATACCCAATCATCACGTTGGCGTATCATTTATAGGTATATGATAATATTTGATATTGCTGCTTTTCTTTCTTTCTTTCAGTGCCTGCCTGCACTGATTTTGGAGTTGGCTTTTAATCTCGTTGTACATTGTATAATGACAATAAAAGGCACTCTATTCTATTCATGCTTCACTGTAGGGATGGTGCCTAGTTTACTCTAAACATAATGCCTGGCATTCACGGTAAAGAGTTCGAGCTTTGTCTCATCAGACCAGAGAATTGTTTCTCATGGTCTGAGAGTCCTTCAGGTGCCTTTTGGCAAGCTGCATGTGGGCTGCCATGTGCCTTTTACTAAGGAGGGGCTTTTGTCTGGCCACTCTACCACACAGGCCTGATTGGTAGATTGCTACAGAGATGGTTGTCCCTCTGGAAGGTTCTTCTTTCTCCACAGAGGAATGCTGGAGCTTTGACATAGTGACCAGCAGGTTCTCGGTCACCTGACTAAGACCCTTCTCCGCCAATTGCTCAGTTTAGACAAGCGGCCAGCTGATGATCCCTTTGAGTCTGGTTTGGTTGAGGTTTCTTCTACATCATCACAGGGAGTTTTTCCTTACCACTGTCACCTATTTGCTTTCTCTAGGAGTTGGTAAGGTTAGACCTTACTTGTATGAAGCGCCTTGGGGCAACTTTGTTGTTATTTGGCGCTATATAAATGAAAATATATTGAAACTGAAATGAGCAATTATGGTGATTAAAAAATAGCCTCCAGGTTAAGAATACTTAATACAGTCAGTACATTTTACACATTACTACATGCGGACGAAAAATGTATACATTTATTTGTCCGTCAAAATAAGATAATTTTGTCAAGAGTCATATATTCAGTGAATGAAAGTGAAACATAATAGGCAGCTCGTTTCAATGGAGCTCATCTTGACACATGAAACTGTTGATTTACAGCCCAGTGTTAGGGACTGGGCCAGGTCAGGGCGTTGAACCCTTATTTTTCCCCTTTTCGTGGTTTCTCGTCTGCTGTGCCTTTGATTTATTAGTTATTTTCATCATGTGGTTTTCTGTCATGTTTTTCTTGCCACTTTATTCTTATGATTCACTAGGTATTTCATTTTCATCATATGGTTATTTTCTGTTTTGTCACTTTGTTTTCTTTGTTACTTTTTACTTTGGCCTTTCACGCTGTTCTAGTTTTCAGTCATTGTTTAGTTATCACTTGTTTCTCTTGGTTATAATATCTGTTGTACTGTTATGTCAGGATTTGTTTTGGTTATTGTTTGTTCACTGCTTCTTCTTATGGTTGGTATTACTGCCTAGTTTTCTTTAGTCAGTTTTTGTTTAATGTCATTTTAGTATTTTGCTCCGTCTTGTCTTCTAGTCCATGTTGCCAGTTCTTGTTTAGTCTAGTCCTCAAGTTCATGTTTGACTCCTGTTCAGTTGTAGCTCAGTTTTGTTTTCGCCTCTTGTTCCTCCTTCACATCCTGCACCTGCTTTCATGTCCTTGTCTCACGCCCAGTTATTTATGTTCACTTCACATCCTGCACCTGTCATGTTTTTCTCTCACTTTAACTCTGTCTGTTTTGTCTTCTTTCACTCACGCTCTGTGCACCTGTTCACATATCTTTGTCTTTTCTTCACTCCACCTTAAGTTGTCCTCCCTCACTGTCTTGCACAATGAAGTATCTTCATTCACTAGCCACGCCTCCTTCTTGATTGTTCCTCACGTGCACCTAGTTAACTCCTGTCCTATTTAGTCTCCACCCAGCCACCACACCCTTGCTCGTTTGTTGTCTTTGTGCACTTACCAGCTCTGTTTCCATTCCTGTTTTTGATTCGCCGTGTATCCTGATCCTGCTTTGTATTTTTCGACTTTGCCTTTTGCCTCGCCCATGATGTCTGTGTCTGCTCGTGCCTGTGAACCCTGCTTGCCCATGACTGCGTTTTTGCCTGACCCTGTTTGTACTTCTGCTTCGCCGACTGATCACCTGTGTACCGAACCAGAGCCTGTATTAAAGACCATGATTTCTTCAACATCCAAGCTGAGTCAGAGAGTTTGCATTTTGGGTCCTGACAATTCAGGTGCCTGCCACCTGCCCGCCCTGACACCCAGTGTCACGTTTTTTTGTTTGTGTTTTTCGTGGTCCCGTGACGAAATGAGTCGAATTTTCGTGACGGGGTTTTTTTTTTTTAACTCACTATTACTAAGCCTACTCCCACCCTCAACCCTAACCTTAACCATAAGCTAATTCTACTCCTTCTCCTAACCATAACCACCCCGACCCCCCCCCCCCCCCCCCCCGCTTCACTTTTAATTTCGTACAGTCATCACGGAATGAATTACAATGAATTTGTGGTGCCGTGACAAAAATGAGACGCTTTTAGTCACAATAGCACGAACCAGTAGATTAATGTATATTCCGTGCTGCTGAATCACGACTTGCCGTGAGACTAGGTTGTGATTTACGCTCAACTCAACAGGGTAACTCATCTCGACAGAACACTATGAGGCTCTGAGTGCAAGAGACAAAGGTTGCACTATGCACAGTCTCCAATCACAGCCACATAAGCCCATCAATTCTTCAGAGTTCTCTTGGATGTCTTGGTTGCTTTCTTCATCTCCTTCTTGCACGGTCACTCAGTTTTTAAGAACTGCTTCCTCCAGACAGATTTACCACACAGTTTGTATTGCTTAAAGATTGATGTAAATGATGTCCGAGACATATTCAGTGACTTGGAAATGTTCATGTATCCATCCCCTGATTTGTCTAAAGCCTGGTTCACACGACAAGATTTTAAAATTATCTGTAGGTTTCCAAAACCTGAGAGACCACACACCTGAAGATAAAAAATCATAGCTCTAACAGGTTTGGTCATACAGTGTGTGGTGTGCAGCCACACGGTAAGGACAACACCACCACACACTAACAGATTTCACACACCAACATTTACAGTTCAGACAGGAAATCTCGCAAAATCTCTCGAGATTAAACGTGACTTCAGAGTAAACAAACGGAGGTACTTTGTGGACTATTTACAACAGAGGGAAAAAACGATACAAAAAGAAAAAGAAAAGGTGCTCTTTAAAGGAGTGGAGACAGTGTGACCACCGGACTTTCTGGTAAGTCAGAACAGCTGTTTTGATTTTATTTTCCGCTCCGTACGTCCGTCACCTCGCTTTCTGATTGGATGCACGTCACATTCAGCAGGCTGCGTGCTCGTTTTGGTTCGGAGGACAAACACATGCTGTGATATCGGGCTAAAAAAATCCAACATGTTGAATATCCCTGATTTGTCATCGGAGCGCTCCTGATGCCCTTCCGAGCAGATCAGAGCACTCTGAACACACCACACACGGGAGGAATATCTGATAAGATTATCTTTAGCGTCATCACGATTGTCGGGGCGTCCTTAAGATTGTTGGAAGGGGAAGATCGGGTCCGATATCGGCCTAATTATCCTGCCGTGTGAACCAGGCCTAAAGAAAACAGGCTGTAAAAGCGATGATTTACTGTAAATTGATCAAAATTGTGTCCAGCATATATTTTACTGTATGTCAGGATTTTTTGTTTTACTTTATGAAAGCTTTTTGTTTTCTTCTTCTTGCTAATAACTTTGAACATTTTTGAGAAATACTGACGAAACAAAATTACTGTTTGTATTTATTTCTGACCATATATTAAAATGGGTACATAAAATATAGGGGTACCAAAAACCTTGAATATGTATGTACGTGGTTGACATGAACAAGTGTATTTCACTTTTTTTACACATACATTTGAAAATTAATTTGTATGAATATCACCTACAAAGAGGACTGGCTTGAGTACAATGAAAAAGTGTATTTCATTTAAACTTCATCTGGTGTTAAGTCATACCTTCCACTATTAATGTTTTGTGTGAAGCTGTACAAATTGTTATTGTTGAATTGTACTTGTTTTTACATCCATTTCTATCTCGTGTGTTTTTTCACGTTTGCCACAGAACCAAAATGCCATCCAACAAAAACATTCTTTCTGATTTGAATACAATTTGATGTGAGAAAAATTGTACATGACCAAGAAGATTCAGAAAATGAAACCAGTAAAAAAAAAAAAAAAGAAATGACAAAAGAGCGCTGTGACAGACTGGTGTCCTGTCCAGGGTGTGCCCCGCCTCACAGCCAATGACTGCTGGGATAGGCTCCAGACCTCCATGACCCATAATTGGAGTAAGCGGGTATAGAAAATGAATGGATGGAAATGACAAAAGAAAATAAATGAATAAAAAAAACACACTAGAACAACAACCATGTCATGAAAGGGTTTTAAAAAATGCATGAATGCTGTTGACGTTACTGAAAAGAAAGAAAGAATTGGGAGCAAAAAAATGCCATTTTTAATAAAATATAACAGCGCCATCTATGGTGATGAAAATAAAACAGCAGCCTCTGCATTGATCACTAGTGATCAGGGGCACCCATGATACGTACTTGCAGGGGTCACAGCCTCATCTGAAGAGGTCTCCCATCCAAGTACTAACCAGGACCCACTCTCCTTAGATGTGACAGGATCATGGTCACACAGAGCAGCCTGGCTGATGAAAACTTAGAGCTAGTATTGAGGTAAAAAAAAAAGAAAAGAAATAATATTTCAAACAGGTCATGTCAACAGGTGATTCATTCATTCATAGACTAACAAACCCACACGCACACCTTGGAGCCACAAATTCACCTAACTTGCATGTCTCTGGAAGTGGGAGAACGCCAGAGCACCCACAGCAAATCCACATGAACATGCAACCTCCACACAGAAAGGACCAGATGGGAATCAATCCCTCAAGCTTCTTGCTGTGAGGCAACAGGACTAATGACTAAGACACTGTGCCGCATCAACAGGGGCATCATGTACAAAGCGTGCTTATGCACAAAAACCTGGTGTACGACCGTCTCTACATCCATGTGCAGATGTATCCAAAGTGACTTGAGCCTATTTGGGTTTGTTCCCTAGTATAACCACATAGACAAGGGATTACTTTGGAAGCCTTTGTCAAGAGCTACAAAATGGAGTTTCATTCACAAGTCCCACTGAAAACCACACACTCACTCACTCATCTTCAATTGCTTACTCCAGTTCAGGATCACGGGGGGCTGGAGCCTATCCCAAGAAGTGGGGTACACCCTGGACAGGACACCAGTCTGTCACAGGGCCACATATAGACAAAGAAACACATTCATTCCTGCACACACACACCTACAGACAATTTAAAGTTTTCAATTCACCTAACCTGCATGTCTTTGGATGTGGCAAGAAACTGGAGCATCTGGAGAGAACCCAAGCAAACACAGGGAGAACATGCAAACTCCACACAGAAAGGCCACAGGTGAGAATCGATCCCGTGACCTTCTTGCTGTGAAGCAACAGTACGAACCATCAACCACCACGCTGCTCCACTGAAAACCTGACTGTACACAAAAGAAACCTTATGTTAACCTTGTCTAGAAGCAGTGTCAACTTCTCCAAGCTCTATGGCATCTAGGTTGGACCATCACACAGCAGAAACGGATACTGGCCTGTTTGCAGTTCAGACCTGTGCCTACTACAGAATGTGCAGAGAATTATGAAACGAAAATGCAGTGATGATCCTGTACTGTTGCATACCTTTCCCTTATGAGTCCATGCAACCACAAACAGGGGCATAATTTTCTTTTTCCAAAAAACAAATTCCCTCTCAACCTCAGGCCTTAAGTGGGTAAGATGTGTTTACAGGAACAATGGGGCAAAATAATACCTGAGATGCTTCATTATTTGTTACCCTCAATGCTGCAATGTCTTTTAAGTGTTCTGAGAATGAATGGCAACATTACAAATTCATAAATGCTTTAATGTCTCAACTGTTTTCTAGATCCTGATGTAGGCCTGAAATGAAGGAATGGGTGCACATAAACAAATGAAATGACATTTACCACACAAACCATAAAATATCTTGGGTTTATACCATCTCAGCTTTTTCTGAAATGGGGTTGTATAACAAACACACATGAATAAGTGTTAAGAAAAACATTTTGCATCTGTTAAAATTGGGAATGGCAGCTGTATATAGCATCTGAGTGTGTGTGGAACCACATGCACACACACACAAGCTGTGTATTCTGGTTCCGCTCTCTGTGGCTCACCACCCACCAGATTGGAAAGTCGTTTATTATGATAACAGGATGACTTCCAAATTAGTGAGCAGGGTGGCAGAAAGTCAGAATACCCCAAGAGCTCCACCGCAGCTGCAAATAGTATCACGCACACACACACACACACACACACACACACACACACACACACACACACACACACACACACACACACACACACACACGTGTGTTTGTGCTCTTTCATTTAATCTGTTTTTCCCCCATGTTACCACAGATTACATTTACTCTTACACAGCCAGGTTTCTTGCAGTGGGGTTATTTGTGTTTACTCACAGATGTGGAAAGTCTTTGTAGATTTGTTGTACTATCGGACACAAACTGAGATTTTTCTTCTTTTTTTTTTCATTTTTGTGGCTGAAATGATTATTGAAATAATGTGCGTAGTTTGAATTATAGGAATAACAAGCACCAAGGGCCTTAGTGTCCACCAGACCAGATTTTGGAAAGGAAACAAACTGACAGGCAAGTTTATTTCCAGCGACATGTAACTCCAACAACACCTGCTCCTAATTTCTATCATGAATGTGATAAGATTATTGCCTCGAAGAATCCCAGACATGTTCTGCAGAAGTATCTGGAAAGGATGGAATCACTTTTCTACCGTACTCATTCACTCAATACATTTTAACAAAGCTTTTCAAAAACCTGAGAAAAGCTCTGCAAGCAAATTTACTGCCAAAGGATTTCCAAATCATTTATCTTTTGTACTCTTCAACAGTAAAGTAGTGCACATATGAGCTTTTTTCACCGTGTCTCTATGTATAGCTCACAACTTGCTCCACACCATTAAGAATATACAGTGTGCTCAAAAGTTTACATACCCTGGCAGAATTTTTGTTTTTGGCCATTTTTAAGAGAATATTAATGACAACACAAAAACTTTTTTTCACTCATGGTTAGTGGTTGGGTGAAGCCATTTATTGTCAAACAACTGTGTTTCCTCTTTTTAAATCAAAATGACAAGAGAACTACCCAAATGAACCTGATCCAAAGTTTACATACCCCTGTTCTTAATACTGTGTATTCCCCCCTTTAACATCACTGACAGCTTGGAGTCTTTTGTGGTGGTTGTGGACGAGGCTCTCTGATGGTAAAGCTGCCACTGAATATGTTTCTGACTTTATTTACATCAGTTACAAAGAAATGTAAACAATATGACACTCTATGGTAAATCTGCATGGAGTAGACGGTTCTCAAAAACTGAGTGACTGTGCAAGAAGGAGAAGAGTGAGGAAAGCCACCAAGACACCCAGACAACCCAGAAGAAGTTATAGGCTTCTGTGGCTGTGATTGAAGAAATTGTGCACTGTGCAAGCTTTGCATTTTGCATCACTACTCTTAGCTTCATAGTGGAGTAGAGCAGAGAAGGATTTTCTTTCACCAAAACAGATCAAATCCAGGCTTGCATCTCAGACGTACCTTCTGGCAATTTGTAGCTAAACTTTCAGGTCTTCTTTTTAAGAAAATCCTCCTCTATACCACTTCATCATGAAGATGGATAACTGATGATACAAAATGCAAACCTTGCACTGTGCATAATTTCTCCAATCACAGCCACGTAAGCCTATAACTTCTTCTGGGTTGTCTGGGTGTCTTGGTGGCTTTCTCACTCTTTCTACCATGGGGCACAGAGCCTTTTAATGCGGATATGCATCCTCTGTGTAAATACACAGACATGACTGAATCTATGGATAACACTGTGACAAATGTTTGTAACTTGACCAAAGAAAGGTGGATGATGTCCCTTAAATGTGTCCCAGATGTGACAATCAGAACAGTAACACAATATTTAGTAGATAACATTGGCGCTGGCAGCTGTAATCCTGTACACACTGTGTGCACGTTTTTGTCACAGTTTTATTCGTGAATATCCTTCAGTATTACAACAGTAGCAAGAGCAAACAGGGATTTCTGACATCCACCAATCCAAATCTGGATCACCTCCAAAGTTCAGTAGAGTCTTCCACGCCCTAGTATCTATCTGTGGTACAAATTTGGTGAGAATCTGTGAAGCAGTTTTGACATAATCCTTAACAGCCCATAAAGAGAAATCCTGAGCCAGAATCCAGATCTGGATCACCTTCAGAATTTAATGGAGTCTTCCATGACCAAATATCTATCTGTGGTGAAAATGTTGTCAAAAGCTGTGCAGTAGTTTTGACATAATCCTGCTAACAGGCAGACAAATAAATAAATAATTGCATCCTTTAAATGAATATTTTTTTACATCACGTAAAAATAGGTTGTGTGACACTACATTTAATGTCTTGATTCAAATGTGCTTTACACAAATGATAGTTATATTTGGGAGGAAAGCTGGACAACAGCAGACTTTTCCATCAGGAAGCGTTGTCCACCAGATTGCAGAATGCTGTAAAATATTCTGCCACAAACTGATGAGCTCATTCGTCTTTAGTACTTGATTGACTGCACACTTGAATGAGGTCATCAGCTTGTGATGGTGCAGGGAGAGGTGGAAAATGGGTAGGTTAGGTGGCACTTGTGGACCAGGTTGAGAAGCACTGGACTAACGCATATTTTTGTAGACAGGGTGGTGTTTTTTTTATAGGGTGGACTGAGTGGGTGTATTAAAAATTATGACTGACATAAACCCTCAGTATCCATGGAAACATCAGTCTAGCTAACATCACCAAGATATCAGTACTTGGTAATTAGCTCCATTGGTGCTAACATACAAATTAAATAATTCTAAAAATTTTGCTAAAAGGAAATACTGGAGTCCAGACTTCTTTGATGGTTTGTCAGTACAATTAACTGTACAATAAGCCATATTATTATATTATCTTTCTTTCAATTTCGTTGTACCTTGTGTATAATGACAGTAAAAAGCATTCTATTCTATTATGTCAGACATTTGTAATAAAATGCTCAAAAAGGACAAATACAGTTGAATTCATAGCAGCTGGCGGTCAGTGCGTGTGGCCTCAGTTAGCAGGTGGCCATCTGGACCATACCCAACACACTATGTGACACTCAAGCAAGGATGTCACAAATTATTCATAACTTTATGGCTTAAAATAGCTAACCACTCCCCTCCCCATTGTCATTCACAGGGAAACTAGCTGTAGAATGACCAAAACCACATATTTTACCTGGCTGTATCTTTGTTTATTTCCACTGTAAGGTTTGACATCATATCAAGGGGTCATTGGGGTTTGACTTGCTTTTAGAGTCAGTCTCTGTTGGCCATTCAAGATACTGCAGGTTTTGCACTTCCACATTGGCTCAATTTTTAAGGACCAGAAATTGCAGCTTTCTCATAACGTGGCTCAAAATATGAATCTGCTTGGTGCAACAACCTCAGCTGGGTTGTGGGTGAATGCAAAGGGGATGTGGTTCTATGCTTTCTGAGGACAGAGAGCAGATGCTGTGCATTCCTAGAATGGTGTTAGCTGCTGATACACAACATGGAATTATTCAATTACCGGACTACTCTCTATTGTGATCTCGCAGTGACTAGATTTTGGCACTTACCTTTGATCCTGTTGACCCAGCCAGTCCACGGAGACCTGGCATTCCTGGTTGCCCCTGTGTAGAAAGAAATCACATTCTGAGGGCCTTTAGGGCAATGTATGTTCAGACAGGTTGTCTCATCTCTTCTTGTCATATCACCGCAGCTCACTTCATAAGAGAATTTTTATCTATCATGAACATCTTCGCACAACATAGAAAACCAAAAAAACTGTAAGAAGGCTATACAAGTAACATAGAACCAGACTGGTGTTAAGTTACAAGTCCTTCTCATCTGTTCATGTCACCTTTTAATACCACCATCCAAAATAATATCACACTAAGGAACCCTGTCTGTCTGTCTCTGAAGACATTTAATGTCTGGGCAATATAAACAAAAAATATTAAAGAGATTTTTTTTTTTTTTTTTTGCTAAATTTGGTTTATGAATGAAACAAAAAAAATGAATGCTAACCAGTGACCTTGGTGGATCCTACGTTCCAAAGTCATTCCAGTGGTACCCAAACGTAGGTGTGCCTTTGTCTCACTTCATCAGCAAATCGGTCGTGACGCACGAAGCCTCCGTGCGGCTTTCCATGACAAAATCTCTTGTTAAAAGTGAATCTGCCGGAAAATGACTGATGTCCAGCGCTTGTGATAACCAGAGAAAGAGCACACGACGGTCTCGTATCCACAGAGCCATCAGCTTAGAAATGATCTGGCGTTTTCTGCCTCATCATTGCAGCTCGGAGAGCGGCGTGCCAACCATCCTTAAAGGGGTCCTTAAAGCTGTAGTAACAGTCCTTATTCTCTGTGAAGCCTGTAAAATTTTCACCAAAAGCCAGATAAATTTTTCGAATGGTTTCCAGGTGCCAGTCTCTAACAGCTTCTGAAAAAATTCTGATGGAAAAAAGTTCTTTTCATTCCGCCATTTCCAGACAATGAAAATCCGACGAGGGGGCGGGACCACTCCTTCCCAAGGCGTGCTCACAGGCGAATGACGTAACCCGACAGGCGTGGAAAAACTCACGCATGCGCACAAGGGTTCAAGCATGTCTGACGTAAAAACATATGAATGAAAGCCATATAGTTTTTGAAAAAAATAAAAAGGACCGTTACTTTATTGACAGACCTCGTACTGAATTCTTAGTGAAGTGATTTTGTCCGATATAAAGAGTAATTACATATTTTGACAAGAAATTTAACAAATATGCTTGGTCAGATATGGCCTTTTTCCAGTGCTGTTCTAGTCAAAATCACACTGACTACAGCTAGTGTGAAAGCATCTTAGAGGAAAAGTAGAACGGAACAGGAACAAGAGGAAACAGCAGCTCATTTCCCATCAGCAGTAGCCTAATCAAACACAAGTACAGTAATTTTCTCTTTTTAAACCTCACTTCAAACACAGCAAATAGGACAGGAGGAAACCCTACTCATACATAAACACCATTAGAAGGCAGCTAGGCTTCCACAATTAGAGAGCCCTCTCCTCACTGCTACTTAGAGCTGAATTATTTACATCTGGCTTCATGTGGTTAACTTGTAACATTTGGTATGTTTTCATTTCTAAGTCAAGAGTTATTGACTGATGCCTCAGATTTCAAGCTTTAACATATTATCAGTGTCAAATGGGCTGTTATAAAAAGGAGATGTTTAAGTAGAACTGGTTTCTACCTTTGATCCAACTGCTCCTGGAGGCCCTGGTTCCCCTTTCCCACCAGGAAGACCCTGCACACAGAAATAAACAAAAATAACATAAAATAGCAACACTCAGCTCTCATTAGGTTATTGATCAATTTTAAACAAGCACAATGAATTATAAGATGTGCATAACACTGGAAAATCATTAGAAAGCATATTTCATAGAGAATTGCTGAGTCTTTGTTTTGAAAGGAACCGGTTCAGGTAGTTGAGGCATCTGTTTAAAAATGCCTTCTTAAAATGTTATTAAGCAAATGGCAATACAGATGGTATATGGTGTATTTTTATGGCAAAATATAGCTGCTTTACAATTGATATGTGGTGTGCTGACCCAGAATGTTTTCACGAGCACACTTCCTATAGCCTGCAACAATACACTACCAAGAAATTATTTAAATAAGAAGAAGAGATGGTGTCTGTATTGACCATACTGAGTAACACACAAAGGCCATTTTATAAAGGAACATTTCTCTGGCTTCCCCCAATACACCACCAGAAAAGTGGTTTCAATCAGATGAGGCATTCTGTATGTATTGTGGAGAAACAAAAATACAGATGGTGTCTTTGGTGACCATATTGGATATTAGATGATGAACAACCCTCATTTTCAAAAGGAAGCTTCCTCTAGCCTCCCCCAATTCACCACCAAGAAATGTTTCAATGAGATGAGGTGTTATTTACTTGTGTGTAAACATAAATCAAGATGAGGCACTGTAGCCATATTGAATAACAGACAACAGCAATTTTTGAAAGGAGCCTTCCTCTAGCCTCCAACAATACACCACCAAAAAATGATTTCAAACAAAACAAAAGGTATTCTTTAGTTGTTATGCTTGTGTTCAGTTACTGAAAGGTTTTAGACAAATGGACACCTGGACAGATGGGATGAAAACGAAATTCCTTTGATAATGTGATATTTTTGTTCAACCAGCTTTAAGACTGAAAACCTACACTACAAGCACATCTTGATGTGTACAGGCCAAAAATGGTGTCACTGTCCAACTACCTGAGTGTGTAAGACTGGAACCTACAGAATAAACCTCACAATTTGTTTTGGTTGTTGTGGCTGTGCTTTTTTTAATTGTATTTTTAAGTTTAATATTTAATTATATTTAACATCAGCAAATAACTTTTCATATTTAACTCCAGTTAATGTCAGAGTCCACCCATGACACAGACACACAAATGGGGAGTCCTTTGACATCCCCCAAGAAGAGTTAGAGAATGTGCCTGGAGAGATGGATGGATGGATGGATGGATGGATGGATGGATGGATGGATGGATGGATGGATGGATGGATGGATGGATGGATGGATGGATGGATGGATGGATGGATGGATGGAGTTTTAGTTGTGCAGTCGTTAACAACAGTGGGGGGAGAAAGCAACAACAATGGATGCTATAGTATACTCAGATCAGTGTCTCACCATGTGTCCTGGTGCTCCTGGTTGTCCTTGAAAACCTGGCTCCCCTCTGAGTCCCTAAGCCAAAGAAGACTGTGTCAGTTGAGTAGAATCTATAACTGAACACACTGTTTCAGTAATACCAACAGACAAGCCACCAAGCCAGAAGCTTCATGAAGGACTTACGTGGTCACCTTTTGGACCAGACTCTCCTCTTGGTCCTGCTGGGCCACTCTCACCCTTTTCCAGAGAAAACAATCATTGCCTATAGTCAGATAACAATCAGAAAAGCCCCTATCTTCCACATGGCAAAAAGTACACCATAACATAAGTGTCACAAGCACACAACTGAAGGTGATGTCATCGCATGTACAGGTACGAAAAGTGTGCTAATTTTTCCACCAGTGTGCATGTTGGTCTTAAAGTGAGTTGTGGTCAGGCTAAATACTGGTGGAATGTTATCATGAGGCAGCACAAAGGAACTGCACCATAGACAGCCATAAACCTGGGCCTGTATCCACGAAGCATCTTTAGAGTCCTCTCAGAGATGCTTCGTGGATGTCTGAGAGCAACTCTGAGCAGAGTGGAAACTTTTATCTTTGTGAGGAGGTGGGGTTGAACCCATTGCTGGGTATGACACAGTCTTCTAAGAGCTGTGATTGGTTGTCACAAAAAGGGAAATAAAAAAAACAAATGTGCTCTGCACTCCTAAGTATGAATGGACAGGAAAATCAACCAATCATAACCTGAACCTTTATTAAGAAATTTGTAATCGTGAAAATAATTTAATGTCATGATGATGAAGCTCAGCAAAATTAAATGAATTTTTACACAGCTTCAAAATGTTTGAACATACCTCATTCACATGCCAATTATATTGATTAGCTTATTGTTATGTTTACTGTTCATGCTGGTAATTGCGCACAAGCAATGAGTGTGAGAAGCACTGGTACACGCTGAAATACAAAGTGAGAGCAGAGATTACAGCAAGCCACGTTCTCCTCAAACAGAGTTTAGGCTGTGACTGCTGACATCTCTATACTTTGATATTAATAACTGTATGAATATTATAGAGTTTAGAATAGAATAGAATCCCTTTATTGTCATTATACAAAATGTACAATGACACTGGAGAGAGCTTCTCCTTTATCAGTGCAAAAAAAAGTATAAATAAAAGTATAAAATCGTGCAGGACAGTGCAATGAAAATCTCTATGTACAAATATAAGATAAGAAGAATATATATATATGCAATTGGCATTTTTCCTGTAGCCAGGTACCACAATGTTGTGATGACCTTCATCTCAGGCGTTATTACGTTACTACGCTGGGTGGGAAAATTAAGCTCATTCCTGATGAGGTCAACCACAAACATTATTCCTGCACAATCAAGCCAGCAGTGTTACTGAATCACTGCCATTCAACATACAGAGAATGTCTGCCCTGTCTGTTGAAGACACTCAGGCATATTAAAAGTCCTCCTCCCTCTTCTTAACAGTTTGCCACCTTAGGAGCTCTCTGAAGGCCTAAGATGCTTTGTGAATAACTTTTATCTTACCAAGGGAAAATTCTAAGAAATGTCTAAGAATCTGAGGAATTCAAAGATTTTTCTTAGAATGGCATCTCTAAGAGCTACTTTTAGCCTTAGGATGCTTTGTGGATACAGGCCCTGGTCTACAGTAGAGTGCAGTGCATATGTGATATTTATATGATGCTATTTTGATGTGATTTACATAAGCACATTCATGAGGCACATACACCCTGCTTGTATACACACACACACACACACACACACACACACACACACACACACACACACAAAAAAACTGCACTGACACCAACCATTAAATGAAATTTCGAACAATATGGCAGTGTGGTGGCCAAGTTATTACTCTCCATGCAGTTAATTTAATTTAACCTTTATTTAACCAGGTTAGTCCCGCTGAGATCAAAATCTCTTTTGCAGGGGAGACCTGGATAGTTATTAAGTTTCTAATTTACCAAACCTGCATGTCTTTAAATGTGGGAGGAAACTGGAGCACCCGGAGGAAACCCACACAAATACGGACAGGACATGCAAACTCCACACAGAAAGGCCACAGATGGGAAATGAACTCATGACCTTCCTGCTGTGAGGCAACAGTGCTAACCACTAATCCACCGTGCTGCCCAAATGAGTGTTTTAATGAGTTTGTTCAGCGAGAAACTCAAAAATCACACGGAGAACCCAGTTCCCGGCTAACCCCATCACCCTGTGTGACTCCCCACTCACCACTACTGGTCTTGTCATAATAGAAGTCACCTTGAGGTGAAGCGAACTGGTTCAGATTTTTTTTTTTTTTTTTTGGGCCACAAAAGAAAAGCTGTGTGGTGTATGCTGTCCAGTGCAGTGACGAGTGTTCTGTCCTCTACATTGTAGAAGCTAAACAGGCATTACACAAACAGATGCTCCAACATAGGAGGTGCAATTCTTCTGGTCAAGACAAAGGACTTTCCTTTGAAGATGACCAAGTTCACATTTTGTACCAGGAACATAGGTGGTTTGAGAGAGGGGTAAAGGAAGCCATGCACGCCATGCACGTCAGAACTGAAAGGCCTTATCGCAGCAAGTGCAGAGGTCTGAGACATCACCTTTACATAACTTACAATGTTGTCCTTACATCTCTCCCCAGAAAAATCAGAAGTACTTCACTTCTCTCCCAAAAATGGCATCAGCCTACAACCCTATCAAATCAAATCAATTTTATTTATATAGCGCCAAATCACAACAAACAGTTGCCCCAAGACGCTTTATATTGTAAGGCAAAGGCCATACAATAATTATAGAAAAACCCCAACGGTCAAAACGACCCCCTATGAGCAAGCACTTGGCGACAGTGGGAAGGAAAAACTCCCTTTTAACAGGAAGAAACCTCCAGCAGAACCAGGCTCAGGGAGGGGCAGTCTTCTGCTGGGACTGGTTGGGGCTGAGGGGAGAGAATCAGGAAAAAGACATGCTGTGGAAGAGAGCAGAGATCAATCACTAATTTATTTATTTATTTATTTAATCCTTTATTTAGACAGGAAAATCTCTTGAGACTCAATGTCTCATTTACAAGAGAGACCTGTTATGCAAAACAATAACAGTTAACAATGTAAAAATAATGTTACAGTACACACAATAAAAAATTCAGAATACATACATTAGTAAAATAATTAAAAACAAGTGCAAGTGCCTATAAATGTATTTTCCAAACTTTTCAGTAAAACTTTAAACTCCCCAAGTGTGACCAGACTAGACAACCTCAAATCCTGCTGAAGCATGTTCCAGGTCGATGGACCAGAGTAGCAGAATGCTTTTTTGCCGAACTCAGTATGTATAGAAGGAACACTGAAAGTAATCAAATCATTGGAGCGAAGACTGTAATGTTGCTGTTTGCATGAAAAGTACAAGGTCTGTCAATAAAGTAAAGGTCCTTTTTAGCAGCACAGGAAAAACACCTCCGTGTTGATAACCATTTGTAAAATCCAGGCGGCTTTTGATGGCTTTCAGTGGAGTGAGTATCTGAGAAATTGTTTAACAGTTGGGCATGTTCCAACTTGTCCTTAAGGCTTCCAACAGAGGTGTTTTTCCTGTGGCGGAGCGTCGCGGCGGCTGCGAGCCGACGCTGCAATCCGTCCGCACGTCTTTCATTAAAAAAATCTCCTTTAACAGTGGAATATCCGGATAAAATGCTGAAACCGACTTCTTCTGAAACTTCTCTGTTCTCTCACGACGTCCTGGATCTATAGAGCCTGAAATGTGGAGGTTTTCAGCTTGAAACAGGCTGACGACGGCGCCTGGGAGCACTGCGCGACGTCCCGCTCCGTGGGAAGTCCTTAAAGCAACAGTATCACCTCAAAATCTCTCATCAGCCGTTAAAATTTTCACCAAAAACCAGCTTCATTTTTCGAACCGTGTCCACTTCGATGTGCCTCACAGGTTTAGAAAAAATTTTGATCAAACAAAGCGCCAGTCTCTCAGCAACTTCTCAGACAAAGGAATTCTGACGAGGGGCTGGACGACTCCTCCCACAAGGAGTGCTCACAGGCGAATGACGTCACCGACATGCGTGGAAAAACTCACGCATACGCACGAGGGTTCAAGCAGGTCTGACGTAAAAACATATGAATGAAATCCATATAGTTTTTGAAAAAAATAAAAAGGGCCGTTACTTTATTGACAGCCCTCGTAACATGACAAATATGGTGGTACCAAGTGAAGGATGGATTTGTAAATGAATGTGTACGAATGTAGAAGTCTGCGTGTGCATAAAGAGGGCCACTTAACTAAGGAGTAGAGGGTGCAGTGATGAGTGAGAGCTTTGCTATCTGTGATGAATCTGAGAGCTCCATGATACACAGCGTCCAACATACGTAATAAGCTGGCAGAGGCGTTCATATACACAATATCTCCATAATCTAACAGGCTCATAAAGGTGGCAGAAACCAGCTGTTTCCTGGCATTATAAGAGAAACGTGTTTATTTCGAAAAAAGAAGCCTAGTTTTAACTTAAGCTTTTTTAGTAGATTTTCAATGTGTGGCTTAAAGGTTAAATCTTCATCTAAAATAATGCCAAGGTATTTATATGATGATACAAAGTCAATTTGTAATCCCTGTGCTGTGATGATAGTAGGGAGAGGTGAGGGCACTTTCTTTTTGTTCGAAAATAACATTACTTTTGTCTTACTTGCATTTAACATTAACTGAAGTTGTGAAAACTGAGACTGAATGATATTAAAAGTGGACTGCAGGTGCTCAAAAACAAGGGCAACTGATTTTGCCTGACAAAAAATTATGGAATCATCAGCATAAAAATGCACAGCCGCATCTGTGAGACCATGGGCCAAGTTGTTAATGTATACAGTAAAAAGAACAGGCCCTAAGGCCCTAAAATTGACCCTTGTGGGACCCCCCGAGTAATGTCTAAGTAGTCTGACGTCTGATCCCTATACTGTACACACTGCTTACGACCAGTTAGATAATGCAGTGATTGCATTACTAATGATTAAATGCAGAGTGGTGCATACAGAGCAACCCCCCAGCAGTCTAAGTCTATAGCAGCATAACTAAGGAATGGTTCAGGGTCACCTGATCCAGCCCTAACTATAAGCTTTAGCAAAAAGGAAAGTCCATCCATCCATTTTCTTCCGCTTTATCCGGAGTCGGGTCGCGGGGGCAGCAGCTCAAGCAAAGCCGCCCAGACCTCCCGATCCACACACACCTCCCCCAGCTCCTCCGGGGGAACCCCAAGGCGTTCCCAAGCCAGCCGAGAGATGTAGTCCCTCCAGCGTGTCCTGGGTCTTCCCCGGGGCCTCCTCCCAGTGGGACGTGCCCGGAACACCTCTCCAGCGAGGTGTCCAGGGGGCATCCGGAAAAGATGCCCGAGCCACCTCAACTGACTCCTTTCGACGTGGAGGAGCAGCGGCTCGACTCCGACCTCCTCCCGAGTGACCGAGCTCCTCACCCTATCTCTAAGGGAGCGCCCAGCCACCCTGAGGAGGAAACTCATCTCGGCCGCTTGTACTCGCTATCTCGTTCTTTCGGTCATGAGCCAAATCTCCTGACCATAGGTGAGGATTGGAACGTAGATCTCTCTCTTCACCACGACGGTCCGATACAGCAACAACATCACTGCAGATGCTGCATCGATCCGTCTATTGATCTCACGCTCCATCCGTCCCTCACTCGTGAACAAGACCCCAAGATACTTAAACTCCTCCACTTGGGGCAAGGACACTCCACCGACCTGAAGAGGGCAAAGCACCTTTTTCCAGTTGAGAACCATGCCCTTGGATTTGGAGGTGCTGATTTTCATCCTGGATGCTTCACACTTGGCTGCAAACCACCCCAGTGCACGCTGAAGGTCCTGATTTGATGAAGCAAATAGAACCACATCGTCCGCAAACAGCAGAGATGAGATTCTGTGGTTCCCAAACCAGACCCTCTCTACACCCTGGCTGCACGTAGAAATTCTGTCCATAAAGATAATGAACAGAACCGGTGACAAAGGGCAGCCCTGGCGAAGGCCAACGTGCAGTGGAAACAGGTTTGACTTACTACCGGCAATGTGAACCAAGCTCCTGCTGTGGTCGTACAGGGACCGGATAGCCCTTAGCAAAGGACCCCAGACCCCGTACCCCCCACAGCATGCCCGGAGGGACACAGTCGAACGCCTTCTCCAGATCCACAAAGCACATGTGGACTGGTTGGGCGAACTCCCATGAATCCTCGAGCACCAGATGGAGCATGTAGAGCTGGTCCAGTGTGCCGCGACCAGGACGAAAACCACACTGCTCCTTCTGAATCCAAGGTTTGACTTCCGGTCGAATTCTCCTCTCCAGTACTCTGGAATAGACCTTACCGGGGAGGCTGAGGAGTGTGATCCCCTGTAGTTGGAACACACCCTCCGGTCCCTCTTCTTAAACAGAGGGACCACCGACCTGGTCTGCCAATCCAGAGGCACTGTCCCCGACCACCACGCGATGTTGCAGAGGCGTGTCAGCCAAGACAATCCCACAACATCCAGAGATTTAAGGTACTCAGGAGGGATTTCATCCACCCCAGGAGCCTTGCCACAGAGGAGCTTTCTAACCACCTCGGTGACTTGGGCCTGGGTAATGGATGAGTCTGCCTCTAAGTCCCCAGTCTCTGCTTCCTCTTCGGAAGACGTGACGATGGGATTGAGGAGATCCTCAAAGTATTCCTTCCACCGCCCGACAACATCCCAGTCAGGGTCAACAGCTCCCCACCCACACTATAGACAGTGCTGGTGGACAGCTGCTTCCGCCTCCTGAGGCGTCGGACCGTTTGCCAGAATTTCTTCGAGGCCGACCGATAGTCCTCCTCCATGGCCTCCCCGAACTCCTCCCAGACCCGAGTTTTTGCCTCTGTGACCACACGGGCTGCGGCACGCTTGGCCTGCCAGTACCCGTCAGCTCCCTCCATGTAATAAAGTGTAATAAAGGTTTACAATCAGAAATAGAAAGGAAAAATAAAGCAGAAAATAATTTTCATAAACACTTATTCAAAACACACAGCAAACTATAATAAACAACTATTTCGGCACTTTATAAAGGTAGTTTGTGTTCTTGTATAAAAGAATGTACAAAATAAAGGTTCTAATAATAAACACAAATGCATATTTTGAACAATATATACAAAATGGTCTATGCATTTTGTTTGTCTTTATGCCACATCTCAAAGCAGTTTCTGTCTGCTATTACACAAAGGCTTACAACACAAACTTTTTATTTCCATGAAGTTTGACTCCCTCTTGGAATGTGTTTCTGCACTGTAAACAACCTATTTTCACAGTTTGAGGCCCTGTTAACACCCCCCCTTCATTCATATGCGCAAATGGCACTTTACGAGTGAAAGTGAGAGAGGCTTATTCAACAACATTCACTGGCCAAGTAGTGAATCATTTGTTCCACTGACACTCTTTGTTCGACCACATGAGGTTGTATGAGGCCCTCTTATGCTGATCACCTCCATTCATATTCGCAATGTTGCGCTTTTACGCATGGAGCCAAAGAGTATCTCATCGCTGCTCCTAACAATCTTTGGCCCTACCATGTGAGACTGCTCTGCCCTACGATTGGATATTGGAAAACCATGTGACAGTGAACCAATTCCGATTGGACACTCACATTGTTCACGTCATCACACAGCTTCTATTAGGCCTACAAGCATGGTGGATGTCTGAACCGAAGTCCGAGGAGTGTACTTTTCAGCAAAAAAAAGTAAGTTTCTATCTCATATCATTAAAAAGTTATTTATAATTTAGTAAAACTTGTACTCAGCTGTTGTACACGACGGCGTCGGCCCCAGGGGACTAAAAAAATTTTTATTTAAATTTGAACATCACTCAGTTATTTTTTCTGCACTGTCAAAGGTTAGTCCATCTTTTGCTGCAAACCTTGGTTTCTATCTGAAGAAACCTTGTTACCATGAGTTATGACAAGTTTGTTAGCATCTCAGTGAAATTAATTGCTAATTCCGCCCCGTAACAGTTTTGGTTTGGTTTGGTTAAACAAATAATGGTTTAAGAGACATCAAATTCAACACCTCCTAAAGCATTCCTAACAATGTTCATGTTAGTATGGTCTAAGTCAAGGGTGAGCAATCATGTGACATGAAGGGTTGAGACACTGCAGGTTTTCCTTACAACCAATCACTCAGCAGGTGATTTCATTGATGATCAGGTGTTTATGTTCAGGGGAGAAGCTCATCAGCAACCCACCTGCTGAGGTGATTGGTTGCAAGGAAAACCTGCAGTGTCTCGGCCCTCGCTGCCCACCCCTGCTCTGTCACCCCTCTGAGTCTGATCTGCTGGAGGACAAACACCTGACAGAGTTTTTCTTCACCACTGCCACCTGTGTGCTTGTTCGGCAGGGGAAGGGGGGAGAGGGGGTGGACTTTAAACCTGTGAAGCACTTTGGGGCAACTTATGTTGTTATTTGGTGTTACAGAAGTAAACTGAACTGAACTGAATTGATAAAGTCACTCATTTATTATTTTATTGCCTTAAAACACATATTTTTGACAACAAGTTGTAATACTGATTATCAAAAGACATTTTTCAGGACATACTTATTTCAAAGCAAGACCTTCAAATAGCTTAATAAAATAAACTTTTTTTTTTTTTTTTTTTTGAGTTTCCGTCTTCAGAAAATAAGAATAAGACTTTACCTTTTCCCCTGGTAATCCAGGTGGGCCAGAGTCCCCAGGTTTTCCATCTTTACCCTAGGGAACAACAACAACAGCAAAAACTAGCAGATAGAAAAGAGCAAATATTTGAATTTTGGCACATTTCCTGGTAGAAACAGAATGATGGGAGCTACACAGAGCAGAAGAAACCAACAGGGACTTACAGGCTTACCATCAGGTCCTGGTGGTCCTGTCCTCCCTTTCTCACCTGGGAAACCCTGGAACATTAACACACTCCATCACAACATGCACAGACAACTTGCTGGGCATCAATGCAATGTAATGCAATGTAATTGTTATACAGTGGTCCCTCGCTATAACGCGGTTCACCTTTCGTGGCCTCGCAGTTTCGCGGATATTTTTAATCCAATGTTGTATGTATGCTCTTTTTTTTTTACAGCGCATTGAGTTCTGCGTCCTCATCAAGCAGGCCGGTCAAGGCACCGGTCGGCAGCACCACAAAGGGAGAGCATGCGCATTGTGTTCTGCATGTGTCTATTTATAAGAATCTTCTCACCCATAAGAAAAAAGAGCGCCAACAACTACCCATAACTGTGTTCTTCACTCGGAAAAAGACACCTGCACCGAGGTGTCGCTCTGTGGAAAAAGACATGACAGCGGAGCAGCGCCATGACGAAGAGGCGCGATCAGAGGAACTGTGAAATACTGGCGAGTCACTATTAATAATTTCTTATGTGTCCAACCTCATAGGTTGTTCGTTAAAATTAAATTTGTTAGATCTAAAAGCCATCATAATTATTTATAGGAAAACGTTCTATTTTTATTTCTCAAACAAATGTTTGGGCCTGAACACAGGTTTTGATCTTTGGTTTCTTTCTATAATACTGGACTTATTTTTCTACTAAGGTTTGAACTTTGAGAGTGTTTACACAGGAGAGAAAAGTGAGAAAATGTTAATGTCTGTTTGAGAAACGTGTATAAAGTGTGTAATGAGGGGTTTTGCAGCCTTAAAACGTCTACAACAATTGTAAAAAATAACGCTGACTACTTTGCGGATTTCACCTGTTGCGGGTTATTTTTAGAATGTAACTCCTGCGATAAATGAGGGACCACTGTATTTAAAATATAAATACCAAGAAATTCTGTCTCCTTTGTCTTAGCCTCTACCATGGACACAATAATGCAAGATTATCATAGTTAAACAAAACAAATTTTTGTTTCAAATGACAAACTCAAATGGCTTAAGACAGACAGACAGATAGACAGACAGACAAATCAATCGATCTAGGAACATTAGCGATACCACATGTCAGTATGTTTGCCACACCACAGAACCACTCTGGGTCTTGCAACTAACCCATCACCACTTCTCAATGGTATTAATCTATCTGCCACAATCAGGTGAAATACTGGCCCATCTCGTTGCAGGGGTCCTCAATCTGAGGCAGATGTATGTTGGATCATGCCCAGCGAAGTGTGCCACATGGCCAAAATGTTGTAGTGCAGTGATGATTGATAAGGAGCAGAAGACCGCAGTTGTCAATGTGGCAATCCCAATCGACAGCAACATCAGAAAGAAGGAGCACAAGAAAAATTAGAAGGCAAAAGGAACAACTAGAGCAGATGTGGACAGTAAAGTCCAAAGTGATCCCAGGAGTAGTGGGTCCAGCAGATTCCAGACACAACATCAGAGGTATCTGTTCAGAAGAGTGCAGTCCTAGTGTGGCAGTTTGTATTGTATAGTCTGCCTTTTGTTGTTTGTCTCCTCCCACTCACTCCCCTCAGGACATGAACTCATGAGCTCTGGCATGGTAGGCAGACACTCTGACCAATTGGCTAAAACCCAGGCTCTGCCCTGAGTGGCCAGAGTATCCTTTGGCTGTCATGAGCCCTATCAACTACCACATGCACAGCGACTCCTGCTGGCCTCCATCACACTAGGGACACCAAAGATACTGCACAGAACTCTCAAACTTCCAGGCATCTGGTTTAGGACCTCAGATTGAGAAACATAAGGAACACAGACACCGGCAGGAAAAAGATCTGAACAATCAATACATGCACCCTACCAGTCATCAGATACCCAGCTGGGATAATAAGTTGGCCACAGCAGGAGATAGAAACCACTGATGTCAAGACACAAAAACAGATTTCCACCCAAAGTCACACAATGATTCTCTATGAGCAATGGAAAGAGGGAGGGAGAGGATTAGTGAGTGTCAGAGCCACAATCCAGGATGACACGAGGAGCATCCATGAATACACCAGAAAGATGGCCCCCTGAAATCACTTGCTACAAGAATGCCTCAGATACGGCAGAGTTTAGTCATCAAGAGAATAAAGCGTATGGGCTCAGAACACAGGGTGTCTCTTTATGCAGACGATGCACTATTGTTTGTTTCAAATCCTATGTCTAGCATTCCTGCATTGTTGGACATGCTTGATAGGTTTGGGAAGATATCTGGCTATAAAGTAAATTTTCAAAAAAGTGAAATGATCCCCCTAAGATCACTGAATGAGAAGCTTTCCAAAATAGCTCCTTTTAAATGCAATTTTAAAAAGTTCAAGTATCTTGGTATCTGGGTGACCCATGACTATAAAGAGCTATACAATGCTAATTATTTACCATTGTTATCCAGTCTTAAACAGGACATATCACATTGGGAATTACTGCCTCTTTCATTGGGGGCTAGGATTAATTTGATTAAAATGACTGTTCTGCCTAAATTTCTTTACTTATTTCAAAGCCTACCTATTTTCCTTTCCAAATCTTTCTTCTCCAAATTGTATAGTCAGATATCATCTTTTATTTGGAATAAAAAGCACCCAAGATTGGGCAAGAAAATACTGCAGCTGCCCCAGGACCTGGGTGGCATGTCACTCCCTAACTTTATGTATTACTGGGCCGCTAATAATAGAGTGGCATTGTACTGGCTTGGAGGAGATAATGCAGCACCTAGCTGGGTAATTTTGGAAAGAGGCTCAATACAGTATAGTTCTTCTGTCGCATTGCTCTGTTCTGAAATACCCTTCAAACAGCCTATCTCATTTTACTCTTCCAACCCAGTAGTGATACACTCACTTAAAATTTGGAATCAGTGTAGAAGGTCATTTAAATGTAATAATTTATTATTCACAGCACCAGTTACAAAGAACCATATGTTTGTCCCATCAGTGACTGATGAAGTCTTTGATGTCTGGGAGGGGCATGGGATACATTTGTTGTATAATCTATACATAGATAACACTTTTGCTTCATTTGATCAGCTGTTAAAGAAATATAATATTCCAAAGTCACACTTTTTTAGATATTTGCAATTGAGAAATTTTGTCTGGTCAAATTCTGGCTGCTTTCCTTTGTGTCCCTCCCAGTCACTGTTAGACAAACGTCTGGATTATCAAACTGACTCTAAAAAGGTTTTGAGCAGGATTTACACCTTACTCATGTCATATCATGAGCCCAGTCTGGAGGACCTTAAGCAGAAATGGGAGCCGGACTTGAATGAGACTATATCGGACTCTGTGTGGCAAAGGGCACTACATAACATTCATTCATCTTCTAACTCATTCAGACATACAGCAGTCCAATTCAAAGTTGTGCACCATCTGCACTGGTCTAAAGACAAGTTGTCCAAGTTCAATCCAGATCTGGACCCATCATGTGATCATTACAAACAAACAACTGCTACACTTGTGCACATGTTTTGGACCTGCCCCAAACTCTGTGGATATTGGCATTCCATTTTTAAGGCCTTTTCCAAGATTTGCAGAAAAACTGTGTACCCCTGTCCTTGGATTGTTTTGTTCAGGGTAGTATCCCCGAAATTTATTTTGCACAGAAGCCAAGAAAAAATGATTGCTTTTTGTTCTTTATTGGCTCGTAGACTAATTTTGTTCAAATGGAAGGGGGTGTGCCCTCCAACATTCGCTCAATGGATGAAAGATGTTATGGCACATATACATTTGGAAAAGATAAGGTATGCACTTAAAGGTTCCTCTGGGAAATTTTATGATCAATGGCTGCCTTTTATTTCTTATTTTGACAGCGTGTAGCAGGGGTGGTGGCCAAGTGGTTAATGCGCTTGGTTTCAGTTCAGAAGGCTCCGGGTTCAAATCCCACCCCTGCCACATTTCTCCATGTAATGTGGAGTTGCGTCAGGAAGGGCATCCGGCATAAAACCTGTGCCAATTCAACATGCAGATCCAACTTGGATTTGCTGTGGCAACCCTGAGTGCAAACAAGGGAGCAGCCGAAGGGACTTACTTTTTGACAGCGTGTCTGCTAACAATTTGATTTAAATTGCTCAATTCTGTATTTTGTACGCAAATCCTTATTTTACGATTTTGTACCAGACGGAAATATGGTATGTTTCTTGAACCGGTATAGCACGGGTCGGGAGGGGAGGGATTTCTCTTTTTTTCTTGTATACTTTTATTTGTGTTTGTCATTTTCTAAACTTGTAAAAACAATAAAAAAAAACACTGATTAAAAAAAAAAAAGGAATGCCTCAGACAGCTGAAAACAGACAGTGATATGGAACAGGAGGAGGAGATATCATGGAAGACCAAGTCCCTAAATGGGAAGTACCATTGACAGATAGAGGAAGTGGCTGACATCAAGAAGTCCTGCCAGTGGCAGGATGCAAAATTCAAGATGGGACAGCATACACTGAGGCACAAGTGTCAGAAATTGCGTATAGGAACATCTGTGCTGCATATGGATTAGACATCCCAATGGGAGAAACTGCCGAAGGTGGTTGAGAATAACAGGATGAAGGTCCTGTTAAATCAAGCTGGGACTTTGGGGAGGGTGATCGCATCTCCTCCTCCTCTCTCCTCTCTGTGTTTCTCTATCTATGCTCCAACCGTCAAAGTCCCTACTTCACCAGACTGTGAATTCTTCAAACTATATTGGAATAACCATGGAATTGATGAGCTGGTCTCTGAACGCTATTGACATCATTTTATCAACAAGGAAATCAGGGCTGGGGGACCCTGCGTGCCCAGATGGAACCTACCCTGTGGGCTATGTTCTCGACGCCTGGGAGAAGTGGCACATCGTGTGCTTGGCTCCACTCTCTGTGGAGGATGTCGAAGATTTATTTTTATTTGGTTTTATAGTAGGAGGACTGGTGCTTATTGCTTTATGTGCTGCCCTGACCTACCGGAGAATTAGCAAGACGCCTGCTACTAGAACCACAACCCCTCATCTGTCTGTCATGATTAATGAGGTAGGCAAACCGGTACAATCTCAGACTGCGTTAACCCTTGAACTCAGACGCAAATTGGAAAACATCTCGGAGCAACTGTCTGCCTTGCAAAGGAAGATATCGGAGACCAGGGAATAATCATAAATTGGATTTGGTTTGTCAGAATGGAATGGAATTCCTGTGTTTCTCTGCTTAACTCTAAACATGGCAGGCTTATTATTTGTTGGCCTCCAGAAGAATCTCTATGGCCTTGGTGAACCATTCGGCTCCCCCTCTTATCTTTCTGCCTCCCCTACAGATGTCAAGGCAACTCCAGACATTATGCACACATGGACAGTAACTGATATAAGCTCATCTACAAGATGCACACCTCCTACCAAGATTTCTACCCCCCCACCTCCCCCGTGTCTCTGACCCTACCCCCCCCCCCCCCCCGGCCTCCACTCTGCTGCTCCCCCAAGCTTGCGGCTGTGCGGGAGACTGCTGCGCCCCTGCCCCATGCTCATATTGCCTCAATTCTGATGACGGACTGTCTTAAAGTTTAGCGTATATAAACAATCAAATGTATATGTGCAGTGTTTTAATTCTGTGTGCCATTATTACGTTCAACTAGTAATAATTGTGGTTTAATTGCTGTATTTTTTTTTTTTTTTTGTCTGAGGTAATTGGGTGTGATATGAATTGCCATTTTAGGGATCAATAAAGTTGCTTGACTCTTGAATCACTTCAAAGTCAAGATAGACAAACAGCTGCTGGCCAACCAACCAGACATAGCGGTGGTTAATGACAGAAAAAAAAAACTGTAATTGTGATTGATATGGCAATCCCAGCTGACAGCAACATCAGCTAGATGAAAACTGAGAAGTACCAAGGCCTGATGGAACAACTGGCACAGATGTGGAAGATAAAGTCCAAAGTGGTCCCCGTGGTAATAGGAGCTGTAACCCCAAACTGGAAGAGTGACTCCAGCAGATTACAAGCACAACATCAGAGGTCTCTGTCCAGAAGTGTGCAGTCCTACAAACAGCTAAGATACTGTGCCAAAACCTCAAACTCCCAGGCCTCTGGCGGGGGGGGGATTTTTTACACATGCACACACTTTCCCATTCAGTTAAATTTACATATCTTATTATAACTGTAGGACAGACAACCAAAAAAAGAAATTTTCAGATGTGATCTGGAATTACATATTATATATTATATTGTCTTTTTAAAAGATAAATGAGTAATAATTTATTCTTTTTTTAAAAAACAATTATTCAGTATTGTAACATGGATGGGTGTTTATGGTGCAGCTCCTTTGTTCTCACACTAGATATCCTCTTTTGTCAGATAGTAATGACACCATCCAACTGCACAGTCTGATGTCATGGTGATTTTGACTAGATATGAGACAAAACTGAAAATTCATCATCAAAGATGATAGTGAACGGCTGGAAACAAATATATTCAACAGTACATTCAGTTTGACTGGAGCATTGAATTGTTTGGCATCACGTGCTGGAGGAGCTCAGAATAACAGCAGTAAGATGTGTGTGTGTGTGTGTGTGTGTGTGTGTGTGTGTGTGTGTGTGTGTGTGTGTGTGTGTGTGTGTGTGTGTGTGTGTGTGTGTGTGTGTGTGTGTGTGTGTGTGTGTGTGTGTAGCTACCATGCGTCCTGGGGGGCCACGCAGCCCCGTTGGTCCAATAGCACATTGGCAGTCGTCTTCCTCCTCTGTGGCTGTTCGATTCAGAGGACACTGCAGAAAGACAGATTGATTTCCGACTGCTGCACAGACACAAAAAAAACTCCACAGTACTAAGGAGGACACTAAACTCTGTTCTACTTTGACTGTGTTTGTGATATTTTCCCAGGTCAGTTTTCAGTGGCAGCTAAATGCCACTCTGAGTGGATCAGTCTGGTTCACACTCCAGCAGGCATCGATCTGCTGCATCCTATAACTACTCAGTGAATGCAAGTGAGAATATCAGTAAACTGTTTGTTGACATTTCTAAAATGTTTGAATTTCCAAGTTATGCAGAGGGTAGTATGTCTGCATGTATATGAACGCTGGTGAGAGAGAGAGAGAAAGAGAGAAATTCTATATTAAATATGACAAACTGCTTTTGACATTCATGTGGTCATTTCACTCATGCTATCTGTGTGTGTCCTTGGACAAGCCTCTTAATCGACATTGGCTCCATCCTCAGCATCCTTCTCCCTAAATACCCCTGGTCCCTGCTTTACACAAGTCCAAACCCTCTCAGTCTCATCTCTCTGACTTTGTCTCCAAATCGTCCCACCTGAGCGGTCCTTCTGATATGTTCATTCCTAATCTTCTCCATTCTCGTCACTCCCAAAGAGAATCTCAACATCTCCAGCTCTGCCTCCTGTCTTTTTGTTAGTGGCACCGTCTCTAAGCCCTACAACATAGCTGGTCTCACTACTGTCTTGTAGACTTTCCCCTTCACTCTTCCTTAGTTATGCTGCTATAGACTTAGACTGCTGGGGGGTTCCCATGATGCACTGAGTGTTTCTTTCTCTTTTTGCTCTGTATGCACCACTCTGCATTTAATCATTAGTGATCGATCTCTGCTCCCCTCCACAGCATGTCTTTTTCCTGGTTCTCTCCCTCAGCCCCAACCAGTCCCGGCAGAAGACTGCCCCTCCCTGAGCCTGGTTCTGCTGGAGGTTTCTTCCTGTTAAAAGGGAGTTTTTCCTTCCCACTGTTGCCAAGTGCTTGCTCACAGGGGGTCGTTTTGACCGTTGGGGTTTTTACGTAATTATTGTATGGCCTTGCCTTACAATATAAAGCGCCTTGGGGCAACTGTTTGTTGTGATTTGGCGCTATATAAATAAAATTGATTGATTGATTGATTGATTGCTGATATTCTTCGGTCACAAATCACTCCTGCCACCTTTCTTCATCACCCACTCCACCCTGCCTGCACTCTCTTCTTCACCTGTCTACCACACTCTCTATTACTTTGAATAGATGACTCCAAGTATTTAAATACATCTACCTTCACCACCTCTACTCCTTGTAACCACACTTCCCCACTGGGCTCCTCCTCGGTCACAGACATGTACTCCGTCTTATTAATATGGACTTTCATTCCACTCCACTCCTTTCATTTCATTCCATGCCAGAGCGTATCTCCCCATCTCCAAGTGTGTCTCATCCTGCTATTTACTCTCACTATGGATTACAGTGCTATCTGCAAACATCATAGTCCATGGAGAATCCTGTCTGACCTCATCTGTCAACCTGTCCATCACCACCGCAAACCAGAAAGAACCGATCTTTGATATAATCTCACCTCCACCTTGAATGCATCTGCCATTCTTACTGCACATCTCACCATTGTCACACTGTCCTTGTACGTATCCTTCACCACCCTCATATACCCGTCCTTCTGTGCAGCTCCAAACTTTCTCATACAAAACCAAAATTCCTCTCTTGACAATTTTACACAGACACACTGCAGCTCTCTCTGGCCTTCTCTGTACTTTTACATCAGCACTTTCCTAGCAAACATTGCATCACTGGTGCTTTCTCAGTATGAAACCATACTGCTGCTCACAGGTCTTCACCTCTTTTCTCAGCCTCCATTACTTTTTACCATAACTTCATGCTGTGGCTCATCAATTTTAGGTCTCTGTAGTTACTGCAGCTGTACACATCATCAAGTCATCTCACGTCTGGGAGCATAAACTGGTGCTACAATTCACCGCATTTACAACACCACGGAACCTTCTTGGGTTCTGGATAATAACCACCCAGGCAGACAACCAGTCCATTGCCACATATTTCAAAAAACCAACTCCTGGTCCAAAAACTGACACATCTGCATCGCCACCCCCATCTGCCAGTAGATCAAGGACTTCCTCACGAACCGCCCACAGTCCATGAAACTTGGCCCCCACCTTTCCTCCACCATCACACTCAGTACCGGTTCCCCTCAAGGCTGTGTACTGAGCCCCCTCCTGTTCACCCTTTACACTCACAACTGCTCTCCGACCCATCTCTCAAACACCATCATAAAGTCTGCAGATGATACCACCGTGGTTGGGCTCATCTCAGGAGGGGATGAGTCTGATTACAGAGACGAGGTCAACTGACTGACAGTGTGGTGTTCAGCTAACAATCTGCTGCTGAACACCACAAAAACAAAATAAATAATCCTGGACTTCAGAAAGGGCAGGGCTGACCCAGCCCCGCTCTACATCCAAGGGGACTGTGTGGAAAGGGTCAGCTCCATCAGGTTCCTGGGAGTGCAGCTCTCTGACAGCCTCTCCTGGACTGCCAACACCACAGTGGCGCCAACACCACAGTGGCACCAACACCACTTCCTGAGAGTGCTCAGGAGGAACAATCTGGAGGAGAAGCTGCTGGTGTTGTTCTACAGAGCCACCACTGAGAGCATCCTGATGTACTGCATTACAGCGTGGTACGGTGGGTGCTCAGCAGCAGACAGGAGGGCGCTGCAGAGGATGATCAATACGGCTGATTCTGATTCTATGTGAAAGAGCCAGGTGAAGTCTGGGCATCCCCTCGGAGTTCTCCAGCCACTATGGCCCTCAACACTTTGGGGAGGTGATGGTCAAGTGTTTAAAGTTGTGGACTTGTGAGTATGTATGTGAAACGGTCAATTTGAGGCATCATTGTAAAGCGTTTTGCCATGAAAGCAATATAAATGCAGTCATGTTTCTTGATCTAACACATAGTTGCCAAAGTGAATGACCTTAGGCACCCACATGGCCAAAATTTTGAAGTTGATGCTCCCTCACAATGCAAGTAATAGTCCTCCCCTAAGTACAAAGATACAAAGATACAAAGTCATTTAAGTAGCACTCAAGGATCTTCTGAAGAGATGTAGTACCAAAGATAGCCAGTCATCACTCACTGGTTAGCATCTAAGTCTCACAACCATACGGTTCCCTTATACTCTTTCCCTTCATTTTACACTTTTTGCAGAAGTGCAAAAATGGTAGTGTGAAGAAAGAATATTTGGACCGGGCCTATCTGTACCTTTCCTCTCCATCATATCAGACAATAACAGTCACAGTGCCAACATTCAAAGCCCCAACTCTCACTTTCAACCAGCAGTGGTTTTGTTCTCAAGAAAATCATTTAATTTTCAGACTTTTGCAAAGACCTCACTACGCTCGGTCCGTACTGTCAACACCTCGGTCTGATATTTTCCTGTACAGACCTCGTCCCTTCAGCTGCTCCCTCGTTTGCACTTGGGGTCGCCACAGCAAATCCAAGGTGGATCTGCATGTTGAATTGGCACAGGCTTTACGCCGGATGCCCTTCCTGACGCAACTCCACATTACATGGAGAAATGTGGCAGGGGTAGGATTTGAACCCGGAACCTTCTGAACTGAAACCAAGCGCATTAACGTCTTGGCGTGCTCAGTTAATAATCCTTTAATATCATCACAAAGTCTATGGTGAGCATTAGTCTTGTATTTATATGTGCCTTTCTTACTTTTTAACTGAGGATTTTTTTTTTTATCTGTACCATATTTATGTGATAGGGCCCTGTCTTCTACACAGTGAAAGGCACCACACACAGCATAGTTGATGTCTTTGCTAGTTTCCACCAGATGTAGTTGTCATTTTTATATGCCGAGCACCCACATCCTCTAAATCATAATCCTACTTGTACTCATGTGGACGTGATGGTCTAAAAATGATGTGTGGTCAGGCGCACAGCTGGTGTGGTGATGGCACTGGCTGATACGAAAGTGGCTCCACCTCTGATATCTCTGGCCTACAATCTTTGCTGTAGCGTTGCTGGCATAGCTGTTTGCCGACTTGCATGTAATTACTTATCTGATAATCTGACTGCATTGCTAAAATGTACTGTTTATGCCTGATGTTTACACATATATAAGGCACCATGGAGAATGTCACTGATAAGGACAAGGAATAGACAGGCAATCTGAGGGTGGAGATGACCTTTTTGCACTTGACGACCACCCATATGGGCTCCAGCAAGTCTGGACAGAACAAGTGGGTACAGAACAGATGTACAGCAGTCTAGCTCTATTTAGACATGACTGATCACCATCAGTCTCTACTGATTTGGTAGCTGTGAGAATTTGTAAATGGACAGAATTTATATTGTGTTTATTTACCAAAATGCTTTACAAAGATGCCTCACATTCACCCATTCACTCACATACCAATGTCAGTGTGCTACTGTGCAAGGTGCTCACCTACACACCAGGAGCAATTTGGGAATTAAGGACCTTAACCAAGGGCCCTTCATGAATTTCCAACCTGTCCTGAACTGCAGATCCTCTGGTCTCAATCCCCAACACTATAACCTCCAGACCCTCACCACCCTCCTCACCTTGAGTGTCGGTTTTAAACCAGAAGTGGATGTCTTTTGTTTGATAAGCACAGCGTCAAGTACATCACGTTTGACACATATGGAGAGATGGTGTTGTTTGACATGAACACAAAGCCTCAGCTTTGTATGTCACGTGACATGGATTATTCAAACCATTTGTGTTGCATTGCATTTAGTGTGCAAATTTGGTTCCATATGTTTTGTACCATTGTACACTGCAAACTAAGCCCACTCACACACTAGTGGGGGGTGGCATTTAGCTAAACATGACGGGGTTTGTTTTGCAGACGGACGACGATTTGAAGGAGTGAACTGATGGTGCTAATTCTTATAAGACACAAAAACAAATCCACCACGCCGTAAGCCATCTGGAGGCATGAAGAGCTGTTAGGATGAAAAGGATGAAGTTAGGATGAAAAGCTGGACAGTCTGCACTGAATATGGCACAACAACGGCATCACGGGCTACATCGTCACAATTGTTTTTTGCAAGTTGCCTGAGAACAATTTTTGACTCCTATTTTAAAGTTTGTGTTGGACTGTTGATATCAAAGCACCAGTGGCTCACACCAAAATGTAAATCCCTTTTCTGTTGTTTATAAGTGAATAAAATATCTAATGACAAGGATCTGTTTTATCCGTTAAACAAAATAAACGATGAATATTTTTTCATTCTTTCAATGGAATGAACACTTCATTCAGTGAAAGATGGAACGTACGATTCAACATGGACACATCCACACTCGCACATACACCTATGGTCAATTTAGAGTTTCCAGTTCACCTAACCTGCATGACTTTGGAAGTAGGAGGAAGCAGGAGCACCTGGAGAGAACCCATGTGAACATGGGAAGAACACACAAACTCCACACAGAAAGGTGGGAAGTGATCACAGACCTTCTTGCAGTGAGGTGACAGAGCTAACCACTAAACCACCGTGCTTCCTTCTGCACAACACATTGCTACAATATACATTTTACTGTGATTTGCACATCAAGTGATGCATCGTAATTCTATTTTTATTCTACTTTTTGTGATTAACTGTCACTGTAAATTTTTACTGCATCTCATTGGGGTTATCCCTCTGAGGTCACCATACCTTCAGAAATTCTCCTCTTAAAAAGGTACTTGTTTTTAGTATAATGCCTATGTATTGTATTTCACAATGTTCAGAAGGATCTCAGCTTTCAGAATATGTGATACATATTTCACTAGAACATTGCATGTCAAAATATTTTGACTCTAAATCTGAAAAAATGAAATGCATTTTAGAAAATTCTTCAAACCTCTATTGAATATACATGTGGCCGAATATACATTCATGTGACAGAACTGTTTTGGTACTAGGAATAGGGTTACCAAAGTCGTTCGCTCAGAAAAGTGGTGTAATATATGAAGGAAATTGTATATCAATGTGAATAAATGAAAAACAGCATCCCTCATCATTTCCTCTATGTAGAAATGTCCACAAATATCTGTCATTGGATGATAAGTGAAAAGTCCCTCATAAAAAAATATCAGTTTGCTCCATTGGGGGTCCTGCAAATCTTGGAAAAAGAAAATAGCCCATTCACATGTTTTTAATAACTATGCTTTGTCTGGATTACTAAACAAAAATAAGTGTTTGAGGGTTGACATGGCCATTTTTAGCATTTATTAGGGTTTAGTGGCAGTGTGAATTTGTCTGCCTCCTGAACAGATGAATTTTGAATGAGCCTGTTGAAGTAGTAGGCAGAGAGAGGGGGCGGGGGGCACAGACCTATTTGACCTTCTCTGGACTCGAGGATTGGCTGTGTGGCAAAGCTCTTCTGGAACATGGGTTGACACTAGAAGTGACACTCTGGTTTAAGGAAGTTGACAAATGATGTTCTATCACAGATTTAATAATAGACACCTGAGTTGGATGCACCGGCGCATCTACAGACTTTGAAGTATAGTATGTTCTTTTGGCTTCTCCTTTTTTCTTTGTGGTCACACAGCAGATCTGATATGGGTCTACAAGTTGATTTGGCACATGTTTTACCACTGATGCCCTTCCTGATGCAACTCCACAATACATGGAGAATATGCAGAAATGGTCTTGAACTGGGAACCATTTTTTTGTTCTATCTCTCTAGCTACCTATCTATTCCCTGTGCCACTGGTCTTTGCACCAATGTAAGGTACGTTTTGAGCACAGACATCAAAAAGTGCATTAAAATGTGGCATTAAAAGCAACATTAAATAAAAGATTATAAAAAGACTAAGTCAAAGCGAGTCTGAACGTCTGCATTTTAAGCTTCCTTTGTAACGTATCCACAGCGCCCACCAATCTTCAGTGAAATTCATGAACCACAACCTCAAAGCCACAGTCTCCTCTAGTTTACAAGAGCACAGCACATACCACACAATAACCATTAACTTTAAACAACCAGTGTTTGGGTTAATAAAATAAATTCCACCTCATGTTTGAGGAGGATGAAAACAGAAAGACATAAACGTCTAGACATAACTAGGTTTTGTTAAGGAACCACTCCACTCAACCATATATATGTCCACTCTTTTTAAATCTAATTCTAATCTAGTCTCCAGCAGTAATTCATACTCACTAAACACTGTAATGTATGTCTGTACTGTGTTAGTGTAGTTTTTTGAGTTTGTCACAGACACAGAGAAGCTGAGGTTTTTTAATCACAAAATGAAGAGACCAACACAATGCAGTACAAATCTGAACAAACCACTCACAGGAGGGAGCAGGAAGCAGTGGGCCTCATTATTATCAATGCAGGTCTGGGAACATGCTCTGGTGCTTGTGCTTTGCTACCCCACCTTGGGTCCTGGATGGAAATCACCCAGACGTACAACCTGTCAATTCCCACATCTCTAAAATAACCATCTACGTGCTGCAGCCACATGAAGCGTGGGCATCCCCTGGCTTTTTCCAGCTACTGGGGTCCTCAGCACTCAGGCACCTGCATCCTGGATCATGGACAGAGGCCAAAACATCCATGCTGACGCTCCCTCAACAACGCAAATGATACTCCTCATCTTTCTGGCCAAGTGGATAATGCACGTGGTTTCAGTGCCGAAGGTTCCTGATTCAAACCCCACCCCTGCCACATTTCTCCATGTACTATGGAGTTGCAGCAGGAAGGGAATCTGGCACAAAACCTTTGCCAGTTGACTATGCATATCCACCTTGAATTTGCTGTTGCGACCCCAAGTGAAAACAAAGGAGCAGCTGAAGGGACATACTTCTTTGTTTCTTGTTGTAACCATTTGTTTAATAGAAAGTTATTCCAGGGGTACCCAAGGATCATCTGAAAACACCTAGACATTCAGTCTTCACCTTAGGTTACTGGTTAGCACCCAAGTCTCAGAACCATACAGCGAAACAGAACCTTAAAGACTTGGACCTTCATTTGACTACAAAGACATCAGCATCGGCAAACACCTCTGTCCAGTGACCTCAGGACTTCATAAGCTCTTCCTATGCCCCTCTTGATCTCAAAGGCTGAGGCCACAGAGACATGTATGTCACTACCAAGATAAGTGAATGTCTCTACAACATCAACACTTTCACCACATACAGATAACACTTCTGATGGCTGACTCCAGGAAGTCATCAAAAGACTTAGTGTGGCTTCCCTGAGAATTCCATTGAAATCTCGCAGGACTCTGCCTGCTTGGTGCCCAAGATTAAATCTGGCCAGAATTCAAGATCAGACACTTACTCAGGAATTTGCATGCAATTTGGCTGGATGACTTGCAGACACAGGCAAAGCTGGTGATCTGAATAGGTTATGGGAGTTCTCCCACAATCAGACCCTGAAAGTTGCTATGGATTGTATTGGAGCTGTTAGTGTTCATAGGAAGATGTGTTTCATGTCTGTGGAGACTCTAATATCATCAGAGGAGTTGTACGTATTTCATGGTTTGATGGAATTATTAACAGATTGTACTGTAGTTTAAAGGAACTTCCAGGATTCACCATTTTTCTCGTATTTTGAGTTTTTCGCAGGTACAAACAAAATCCACAAGTGGTCTACACCTGTACTGGGAGTCATGCAGTTATTCTGTTGTCATTCAAACCTACAACCCCAAGTCCAATGAAGTTGGGACGTTGTGTAAAATGTAAATAAAAACAGAATACAATGATTTGCAAATCCTCTACAACCTATATTCAATTGAATACACCACAAAGACAAGATATTTAATGTTCAAACTGATAAACTTTAAAAAAAAAAAGACTGGGAAAGTTGATGAATGCTCAAAGAACACCTAATTGGAAATAGGTGAGTGTCATGATTGGGTATAAAAGGAGCATCCCCAAAAGGCTCAGCCATTCACAAGCAAAGATGGGGTGAGGATCACCACTTTGTGAACAACTGCATGAAAAAATAGCCCAAGAGTTTAAGAACAATATTTCTCAACGTTCAATTGCAAAGAATTTAGGGATTCCTGCATATACAGTCCATAATATAATCATAAGATTCAGAGATTCGGAGAACTTTCTACATGTAAGCGGCAAGGCCGAAAGCCAACACTGAATGTCCGTGACCTTTGATCCCTCAGCGGCAATGCATTAAAAACCAACCTCACTATGTAAAGGATCTTACCGCGTGGGCTCAGGAACACTTCAGAAAACCATTGTCAGTTAACACAGTTCGTCACTACATCTACAAGTGCAAGTTAAAACGCTACCATGCAAAGTGAAAGCCATATATCAACAGCATCCAGAAATGCCACTGCCTATTTGAAATGGACAGACACAGAGTGGAAAAGTGTGCTGTGGTCTGATGAGTCCACATTTGAAATTGTTTTTGGAAATCATGGACGTTGTGTCCTCCGGACAAAAGAAGAAAAAGACCATCCAGATTGTTACCAGCGCAAAGTTCAAAGCCAGCATCTGTGATGGTATGGGGGTGTTTTAGTACCCATGGCATGGGCAACTTTCACATCTGTGATGGCACCATCAATGCTGAAAGGTTCATCCAGATTTTGGTGCAACACATGCTGCCATCCAAGCAAAGTCTTTTTCAGGGACATCTCTGCTTATTTCAGCAAGACAATGCCAAGCCACATTCTGCACGTGTTACAACAGCATGGCTTCGTAGTAAAAGAGTGCGGGTACTAGACTGGCCTGCCTGCAGTCCAGACCTGACGCCCATTGAAAATGTGTGGCACATTATGAAGCACAAAATATGACAACGGAGACCCCAGACTGTTGAACAACTGAAGTCATACATCAAGAAAGAATGGGAAAGAATTCCACCTACAAAGCTTCAACAATCAGTGCCCTCAGTTCCCAAATGCTTTTTGAGTGTTGTTAGAAGGAAAGGTGATGTAACACAGTGGCAAACATACCACTGTCCCAACTTTTTTTAAATGTGTTGCAGGCATCCATCATCCATCCATTTTCTTCTTTATCCGGAGTCGGGTCGCGGGGGCAGCAGCTCAAGCAAAGCCGCCCAGACCTCCCAATTCACACAAACCTCCCTCCAAAAACAATAACGGTTATCAGTTTGAACATTAATATCTTGTCTTTGTGGTGTATTCAATTGAATATAGGTTGAAGAGGATTTGCAAATCATTGTATCCTGTTTTTATTTACATTTTTCACAACATCCCAACTTCTTTGGAAATGGGGTTGTAGGTTTTCATGAAAAGATTGAATATTTCATTAGTTTGAAGCAGTTTTATGTGGAAAATCTGACACAGATTGACATGGTACTGTATAATTCCACAGTTTGAAAGGCAGTATAATTCTGAATTCAGACATATAATCTAACGTCATTAACGTAAGATAAGATATTCCTTTATTTGGTGGCTTTCGCACAGAACGTGGTATACTCTGCACATGCGGCTGGGTTCAGCACAGGTGAGAGTGGTCACTTTCACAGAAGATGAATTTTTGCACAGTGCTAACTGCAGGGGAGGCACAATTTTTATGTCACTATGTTGTTGTTCTGGCTCCATTGACAACTCGCCAACTTTGACCATGTGGCATCTCTCGCACAGAAACAAGTTTTAACATTAGCTCTGCTAAGAAAAAACAAGAGCAACAACAAAAAAGAAACCTTGCAGCGATTTTGAGGAAATTTTGCGTGAATTCTGATGGAGCTCCATTTGTTTCCACAGTGACTGATTTCAGGTCTGCTATCAGCTCAGAACAAATGATATAATGGCTGAGTAGATCTTTGTCATTTGATTGGTTTGTATGTCACGTGACATGGATTATTAGTACCATTTGCCGTTGTGTTTTAGCAGGCAACTGTGGTTCAATATTAAATGTGCTATTGCCTGCTCCAACCACTGCTGCTCACACTACCAGGGATGGAGTTTAGCTAAACATGGCTGAGTTTTGTTTTGGGTTTTTTTTGTTGTTGTTGTTGTTTTTGCTGATGGATGAAGACTTGAAGGAGCTAATTGACAGTGCTAATTCTTCTAACAAAGAAAAATGAAACGAACAAACAAATCCACTACGCTGTAAACTGTCTGGAGGCATAAAGAGCTTAGGATGAAGTTAGGATGAAAGGCTGGACAAATTTCAGATGCTATTTTTTTGCTGGACTGAGCCACACTAGAAAGCCTCGTACAGCAAGTTGGCACAACCGTTCGGCCACAGCACATGCACTCCTCATTTGCATTGCGCTCGTGCTGGAAAACAATCAAACAGTAGTCAAGATGAGGTTATACTACTATCTGACCGTGGTTGCAACATTCGTAAGGCATGTTGTACACAGGTCAGAGCATTTGCACCACGGTTGAGGGGCTGCACGAAATGATTGGCCACATTGAACCTTGGCCCAATTTCACGATCGAGCAAGCCTTCACACCAACGGTTTGCCATTCGACCCACACTCGGCCGCAGTTGAGGTGACACCCACGAAATTCCAATAGCAGTCACGGTGAACTTAAAAATCCACACCCATTCACGTGGCCAGAATACTGCCCAGGACACCACTGTCGAGGTGGCAACAGCTCCAAGGGTGGTCAGTGTGTCATGTCCACCCGAGCATCACGAATGGTGTGCAAGTGTGTTGTGCCCTCCCCCCCGAGCACCACGAATGAAGTGTAAGTGTGTCATGCCCCTCCCCCCATCCAACATTATCGAGGTGCGGCTGAAGTGGCAAAAGCTTGAATGGCAACCGGAGTGCAGTGCGATCGCTGTCCAGTTCAGCGCGCACACCTGGATAGCCTGTCATGTCCACAATGGATGTCATTTAACACATACATGGTCATTCCCTCCCAGACAGACATTATGATCATCACAGTTGTAATATGAGATGTGTAGGTACGTACAGTGTGCTGCCTATCCACAGCGAGTCAATGCATGTGACAGGCTCGACACACTGCCACCAAACACAGCTGAGTGGGATATGACAGCTATCGAATACCCATCATAACATATACATCATGTCCTTCTGGAGGTGGAATTACTGGGTAGCAGTGTGCCCACACCGCCACAACCAAAAGAACTAGAAGCACTCGGAGAGCGCAAACCTCCGCCAAGGACATAGAGTCACTGACATCACATGGAATACCCTTTGGCAAAGAGACTTTTTCCACATCATTTCACGCATCTACCATCATGTTTCAGATTCAGTGGTTAACCCTCTGGGGTCTGAGGGCATTTTTTGGACAGTTCACTTGCCTGGCATAAATGTTGTATTATTGCTGTGAACAGCTCTCCCTGCATCACACAATAAAGTTTTATGTCTCTTTTTTCAGGACAACCTGTACTTTCAATATATATGCTATAGCTGTGTTTTATAAGTGTAATACAGGTTTACATCAGAAATAAGAAAGGAAAAAGTAAAGCAGCAATAATTTTCCACACACATTTATTTAAAACACACAGCAAACTATAATAAACAACTGTTTGACACTTTATAAAGGTAAGTTGGGCTCTTGTGTGAAAGACTGTACAACACAAAGGTTCAAACAATAAACACAAATGCACATTTTGAACAATATATACAAAATGGTCTATGCGTTTTGTTTGTCTTCATCTCAGAGCAATTTCTGTCTGCTATTACAGAAAGGTCACATCACAAACTTCTACTATGAAGTTGACTGTGTGTTTGTTCTCTCCCGCTCTGAAAGCAACATTCACAGTTCGAGGCTCATTCAGTTTGAGGAGCCCCCCCGCTCCACTGATATGGTAAACAGTGCTTTACGCCGGAGTGAGAGAGCTTGCCACAGGCTTATCCAGTAACATTCACAGGAAAACTAGTCCAGCAATCCTGATACTCACACACTCTGTTTGAGCACGTGAGATTGTATGAGAGGCTCTTCGTCTGCTCCATCTGCTCACTTTCACTTTCGCTGTGCATAATGGTGCAGGGCACATTGGAGCAGCCAGGGGGCTATTCAAATGGGCCAACTAGTAACACATCACTCCTAAAACAATCTTTGGTGTGTCACATGAGGTGAATCTGCCCTACGATTGGATTTTGGAAAACAATGTGACGGTGAACTAATTCTGATTGGACACTCACATTGCTCACGTCATCACACAGCTTCTATGAGGAATACAAAGATGGTCGACGGTGGTTCGAAAGTCTGCGGAGTTAACTTTTCAGCCAAAAAAAGTAAGTTTCTATCTCATATCATTAAAAAGTTATTTATAATTTAGTAAAGCTTTGTCTCAGCCATCATATATGATGGCGTCAGCCCCAGAGGGTTAAACCCTTAGATCTTCAGCAAATGTATTTATAAAGAGAAACTGCATGAACTACACAAGGTTTTTTTTATTTTCTTATGATTATTATTATTAATATTGTGTACTCCAACTGTGGACCAGGAAGGAAGAAAGAAGACCAACTGTTACCATTCTCCATGTATATAGGGATCGTGATGGTCTAGTGGTTAGGGCGTTGGGCTTGAGACCAGAAGATCCATGGTTCAAATCCCAGCCAGACTAGAAAATCACTAAGGGCCCTTGGGCAAGGTCCTTAATCCCCTATTGCTCCCGGTGTGTAGTGAGTACCTTGTATGGCAGCACTGACATTGGGGTGAATGTGAAGCATCATTGTAAAGTGCTTTGAGCGTTTGATGCAGATGGAAAAGTGCAATAAAAATGCAGTCAATTTATGTATCCGGTGTCATGCTTGGACAACATCAACATACATGCTTATACTATATGTTTATGTATCTCACAAATGGTTTCCATATTTAAATATCTAATTTGCCTGAGATCAGTTACGATGTTATTGGATTCCACCAGTAACTCAGTGTTTTCCAAGCACAGTCTGATGAAGAATGAAACAGAAAAAAGTTAACACTTACCCTCTCATCATCCTGTGCACCATAAGAAAGAAAACAAAGGGCAAAAGTTTAGTTACAGTCAGTGTCAGCCTTAAACAATCCAATTTTAAGAACATCCTGTGATGTCACACAGAAGCCACAGGGGAGAAAGATGTTTGAGGTGATCTTACCACAGAATAAATCTCACAGGCTGTTTCTCGCTCACTCTGGTAAGGATCACAGTACAGACGCAGCTTCTGAAGGTCCACCTAAGAAAAAATTGGACATCATCTCATGGCTTCTAATTCAGTTCATTCATCAAAGGCTTGTTTCACACTCTCTGAACAAGGAAAATTAACTTATTTTTACTCATGGGCACAAAACGGCAAATAATCTTGAATGCAGTCCTGCCAATAGTTGCTGGTGAACAATAAATAATCCTTTGAAAGTAATCGAGTCCTGGCTATTCTCATGTTAACTTTGTCACCTGCATGTTTTTTTTTGTTGGGGGGTTGGATGTTGCATTTTATAGAACCTTGTGAGGGAGACTTCATGCCACCATTTCTGGTTCTTTTCATCTCTTAGGGCCCCATCTTGATTATCGACACAGCACAGTCGAAACTGCATAACTCACGTAAGATTAACATAAGATGAATTACATCAATTCCATTTTCATCTGTCATTGCCTTTCAAAATCACCTACTAAATGTTAGGTTGTGCCCGATGTCTACACGTATAGAGAATGTAGAATGTAACTGATGAGAAGCCACAACATTTAAAGGATCTACTGCTAACATCTTGGTGCCAGATACCACAGCACACCTTTAGATGTTGAGTGGAGTCCATGCCTCAATGGGTCAGGGCTGTTTGGTAGCAAAAAGGGGACTTACACAACCAGGACATTTCATTATTCAACACTAAGTCCTATACCCACTTACTCCAGGTAGGAGTCATGGCGGGGGGTGGGGGTGGGGGGCGGTTCAGAGTCTATCCCAACGTCATTCATCCCAACAAACATACACATTCACACCTATGGTCAATTCAGAGTCACCTATTCACCTCGCATGCATGTCTTTGGATTGGGAGGAAGCCAGAGCACCCAGAGGGAACCCACCCAAATACAGCCACCCGCATTTCTTTATGATGGAAAACCAACATCGAAATAAAGCAGCTATGGTAATTTTTTTCAGTTGCAAACAATGGGTCGTGATCGCAGCTATCAGTGATGCCACCCTGTTTTAGCCTGATACCTGATTCCTTATTATAACCTATTAAATTACAGAAGTATTTGTTATGCATTTGTTGTATTCATTAATAGAAAGGTCACAGCAATATTTCTGCGTGAAATAAATGTGTACCAGTCAACACCCAAATGAAAACAGCAAATTGTATCATTCTGAGTTTAACTTTCTAAATTTTCACCCTTTCATATGGCCCTTTGTGAACCCTGACCTCACACTTGTTCATGCTTCTCTGAAGACACAAAGTGGGAAAACCTACAGATCATGTAGTCCTGTAGGTTTCACAGAGTATATGCCCATAAGTTTAATGATTTTGTTAGTGTTAAGAAGATGCCCTAAGTTCCATAGCTTCATAGTAGGAATCATAACAGCAGCAAACCTAAGACTTTTAACATCTTCCTATCATTTCCTTTTTGCCTTGAATTGGACCTCAGCGACTGGATAAAGTTTTTGCTGCTTGATGTCTATTTTATCAATTGCTCGTTGCTGCCATAATTAGCATTATGGCAAATGTTCTTCCTTTGCTGTCAAAGCTTTATTTTATTTTTATTATATGTTGAAAGTATTTTACTATCAAATTCCACATTGTTTCAAAAACATAAAAAAACATTAAGGAAAACTGTCCATTTAAAAGTAAAGATTGTACTCTTTCCTAGAAGGTGAAAAAGCTTGCAGCTGAATTGGAGATTAACATATGCCGTGAAGGTGGACCACATCTCAAGGTTTTGTGCTTCAGAAACTGGGAACCACTTCCACAAGTGCAGTGCATACATTTGACACCTATGCTCTACGCCAGGGGTGCCCAAGTTCAGTCCTCGAGATCTCCCTTCCTGACACTCTTAGTTGTCTCCCTGTTCCAACACACCTGAATCGAATGAAAGACGCGTTAGCAGGCTTTAATGAGCCTTTCATTGGATTCAGGTGTGTTGGAACAGAGAGACAACTAAGAGTGTCAGGAAGGTAGATCTCGAGGACCGAACTTGGGCACCCCTGCTCTACGGTGATGTCTCAGCTGCCAGGAAAGCTTTAAAATCACTTACTCTTAAATTTCATAGAAAATCTTGAAATGTGAACCTTCTGATATAGTCCAACTGCTGAAGTGATGTGCAGCCACTATGAAAATTGGGCAAAGGTTTTGTACACTTTGGGAGGTCATGCACAGTATCAGAATTCTGAGATAGTCTAGGTTGACTTCTGGGAGTGAACCAGTTTAAATGCAATGACTAAATACAGTGTTGCCAGATAGGAAATATGCAACTATCGTACTAAAACCTCAAAATTATCGTATTTTTGGAGAAATTATCGTACACAAATAAAACGCATACAAAATAGCTATTTTAGCTTTTTTTTTTTAAATTTCCAAAGAATTTTATGTCACATTTTTAAACAGTAATTCACAATATCCCTATAGTAATGGGGAAACTATGGCATAAAAAGAACGCAAATGCACAAGCAAATGCACTACCAGACTAGAAAGATTTTTTTTTTTCTGTGAAGGGACACTAACGTGTTAATTACCAGACTAGCTGCTAGGCTCAAAAGTTGTGTGTGTAGTGATGGTGACGGGGGTGGGCTAAGCTACGTATGTGCGCATGTGCAGCCAAAACAGTCTACATATTTATTTATTTTATGTTTTTCTTTATTCGATGACCCCTGGCATACCTTTGTACTTTGTGTGTTTATCGTTAATCTTTAAAAAAAAATGCACTGTGTTGCACAACTTCTCAATCATAAAAAAAAGCTACAAATGTAAAGAAAGTGTGAAGTGAAAACGAACTATTTTGTTGAACACAGAGAAAACGTTGACACCTCCATAAGGAACTTGAACTGTTTTTATTTTTGTTGTATATCTCTTTGCCCTTGTGTTTTGTTTGTTTGTTATTGCATTTGTTGAAATAAAGTTTTGTAAAAAAAAAAAAGAAAAAAAAAGAAAAAAAAAAAAGGTCAGTTGTCTCGGGCCCAGGGAGGCAGGGGCAGGGCCGAGAATTGGGAACTCATTACTTTGTATGGAGAGGGGGTGGGCTTTCAAATGACTTTGTTCCGGGCCGGCCAAAGCTAGCAGCAGCCATGTGTGTGGTGTGTCTTTGAAGGCCCCTGAGTGCAACGCCTGCGAAATGATTCTTGGGTGTCAGAGAGAGATGCGTGTTTGGGCAACCAACTGAAATTATCGGACATTTTGGATTTTTTCCCATTATTGATCGTACATCGTACAGAGGGCAAAACTATCATACAAATACGATAATTATCATACATCTGGCAACACTGACTAAATATGATTCCTCGAGTTATCCCTTGTCCACACGGAAACTGAACTTTCCCTATATGATCTTTTTACTTGTTATTTTCAAAACTGTTCCGTAAACATGGACTGTTTCAAGAAATATCTGCGTACACACAAAACCACTGAAAATGGTTTGTGTGCAGTATATATGCCAGGCCTATATGTGGCGCTGTAACCCTCCCACAGAAAATGGAGAAGATGTGGAGCATGTGCATACAAAGTCGAATCTCTGCTTTGAGTCACACTGGATTATAAATTGAATGAACTACAAGAGAATGTTGACTGGGAATTGTGTCAATCCAAATACGCCAATATACTGGACATGTTTCAGGCACAGTATCTGAGACACCCAACAGAGACAGACGTGACATCTGATGTTAGATAGGTAGGGCTGTCACATCATTGTTTCACAAAAGTTGCATGTTGGCTATACACACAAAAACACAAAGACAACATTTTGAGATTTAGCCACTCTGGGACCAGTTTTCAAAAAACAGCATTTTCTGTGTGGTTTTCTGGTTCTGTGTGGATGAAACACCAATACGATACAAAACTATGGCGGATACGCCTAAACTTGTCTCAGAGTCTTTCACTGATCACTACATAAGACACAAACTGTAAGTAAGTAAGTCCCTTTGGCTGGTCCCTTGTTTTTTTTACCCGGGATCTCCACATCAAATCCAAGGTGGATCTGCATGTTGATTTGGCACAAGTTTTACACTAGATGGCCTTCCTGACGCAACTCCACATTACATGGAGAAATGTGGCAGGGGTGGGGATTGAACCAAGAACTTTCTGCACTGAAACCACTTGTCCACCATCCCTGCTTAAAGTGAACACAAACTGAATGGAGAATATTTGGAGTTTTGCTTTTGAGTCCAGCAGCATTTTCTGTGGCTATGAATGTCCATTTGAATCTGTGACGCAAACTCAGTGCTCTGTGACTCGCCTGTTGATCACATTTACTCGTCATAATGTTCTCTGATAATACATTCATTTTCCAGTATGTGCACAGGACCAAGTCCACTTTTATTTTCCTCTCACCGGCACAGTGAGGTCTGTTCCTTGCCTCTTTGCCACCTGTGTCTTGCCATTGATGTAAATGGGCTCCACCTGTTCCACTTGGACTTTCTGGATCACTTCATCATCAAGGAAACTGGTGATTTGGCGCGGCCTCACCAGCAGCTTGAGTTGATGCCATTTTCCATCATACAAAGTCTGAGAGGAATAGAGAAGAGAAGGAATGCTGGAAATAGGAATTCTGTTTTTGGCACACAGGCATCATACTGTAATCATACTACAATTTGAGAAACATGTGTTTGTGTGTTTTTTTCCACTCCTCTTCCGAGGTGCTTTGGCCAATTTCCAGCACTGTGTGCATATGTGGACTGACCCCAGAACTGCCCTTAACAGGTTTGTTTTGGCAAAGGTCCAGGTCACACATACGTATATAGGTGAGTTCTGGAACTGTCCATGTAACCTAAAATTTACTGAAGGTCAATCACTGGGATCAAGGTCACTGGGGTCAAAGGTCAAATCAAAATTGGTTTGTTTGTTGTTTTTTTCATTCGATTTGCACTAATGTAGCACATCTATGGAGTTGGGCTGTGAAATTGGACAGGCAAGGTCATGTTGCCAAAGGTCAGTCATTGGGGTCAAGTTCATTTGGGTCAAAAGTCAAAATTGAAGTTTTTCATTCTGATTTGCATCAGATGTACCACAGATAGGCACTTAGGTTCTGGAATTGTCCAGGTTAAGTTCAATGTTGTGAAAAGTCAATAAATGGAGCAAAGGTCATGTCTGTCTGTTTGTTGACCTACTCCTCCCAGGTCCTTTTGCTGATTTCTTTGGTATGTCAATGTAGACTGGCCCAGAAAAAAAAAAATCATTTTCAAGGTCAAGGAATTTGATTTTTAACATTAGCATTATTAACCAGAGATTAATCATTTGGGTGAAGGTTGAGGTCACTGGGGTCAAAGTTCAAATTTTTAATTTTCAATCACTGGAGGTCATGGCAATTGGGTCAGATGTCAAAATTAGCAATGTTTGTCTGTTTATTCTCCAACTCCACTCAGATTCTTTGGCCAATTTCCACCTAACTTGGTATGTGGATGAAGGTTTATCTCAAGTGGAAAACTGAACCCCAGAACATCTAAAAAACCAGGCCCCAAGTTAAAAAATGTTGGAGCTCCCCTTTAAATAATTCATTTTGGCAACGCTTAATCTCAAGGGATTTAATTTTTATCCCAATTGGGACCAAATACAGCACATGCTTAGGTAGATTATATAATTACCTTGGCAAGGTCAGGCAGAGATCAGTCATTTGTATAAACGTTAGGGCCCCATCACACATAGCAAGAATGTGCAGGAACCAGGCCGACATGGAAAAAATACCCATAATCTGGATGCAGGAGGCGTGTGGACTGTGGTCGGATCCCATCCAGACTACCTCGTGCACACCTGCCTGTTCGTATCCAAAGCGTATTTAGACAACAGTTAGATGACACAGATAGATGGCACTTGTTCAGGTGCGAGCCTCTGACGCATGCAATGATGCATTACTGCGCATGACTCCACGGAGAGGCGCATCTGCCCGTTGTATCACAGATATGATGGGCACAATATTTTACAGTATTTGTGTCACCCATGGGAAGAACTGGCAATATATCTGTACTGTAAGGTCTATTATGGATATAACTGTATACATCTACGGCGGTGTGCACTGTGCGATGCATTGACCCACAGTGGCACACAGTGCTTTCAATTTGATTGCACACTGTTCACATTCACTACGCATGATGAATGCATGCCACATGCAAGTTATTACATATCAACATTTCCTTTGCCCTCCCTGGCCGGGGTCCAGTGGAGGTGGACATACGTAGCACAACATGTCGACAGGCTTTGCCGTGACCGAGCCATCTCAGAGCTCAATCAGCTGCGATCAGATCAATTCAAATGTTGTTATGATGCCATTAGAATATCTAGACTGCAATCAGATGGGGCACAAACTGCACATAGACCACTGTCAGTGTTTTGAACTGTGCAACACACTCAGGACAGCCGAGCGAATGGGACCAACTATGTAGACTGCTTAGAGACTGCTGTCCATCAGTCTTCAGACCGCACCTCAGTACTTCTCGACTGTGGCCGGATGTGTCATTCTGTCGCAATTTGGCCTCAATCACCGTATGTGACAGGGGTATTAAAGTCATGAAAGTTAAAGCTTTTGATTTTCAATCCAATTTCCACCAATTTTGGGACTCATACAGTACAATAATAATAATATAAATAATAATAATAACCTTTATTTAACTAAATAAAAGCCAATTGAGTTTGAAACCTCTTTTACAAGGATGACCTGGCCAAGAAAGGCAGCAGCACACATGATAATAGACAGGTTAACATCATCAAGAGAACATTAATAACAAATAAAATAGAAGCAACTTGATCACTGTGAGTTGTAATGATGTGTGGGGAAAAAAAAAATGTTTAGAATTTAAAGACACAGGCATTGTGCAAAAGAATTCCATTTGCAATCTCTTAAAGCAGAGTGGAAGACATTCAAAGAAGTTAACCCAGACAGTTTGGAGCAGAAAAACTGAAAGCTTTCCTTCCTGTTCCAGTGCAGACACAAGGTACACAGAAACATAATATGTTGTTCGAGTGCAGAGCATGATGGCTTTCCAATCTCTGAAGTAACCTGGATAAATAGGTCTGAACCAGTCCAATAAGAGTCTTGTAAACCAGACAATATCAATAGGCAATATCAATGGCCTTACCATCAAAGAGGGCATGCCAGCTTTGGCATACAACTCACAGTGGTGTGTGAGGCGGTATCTATGTGGGTTTCTGAATTGCCTAAGTGAGGTCAACTTTATCAAAAGACGTTGTGGTCAAACCTCAAAATTTTTATTTGCACCCACCACTACAAACAAAAAACAGCCCAGATCTGATGGCATATTTATATAACAAAACAATTCTTCTCTTGACATCCGATCACATATGTTTTCCAAATCCACAAGCACACAGTGTAACTTCTTGTGGGCTTCGGTGTTCTTGTCCATCAACACCACATGTTGTCAGTCAGGCAGAAAAGATATAACAACCTTACAAGTGTTTCATTTTGTTATTAAAAGCACAAACCATCCAAAGTGAAAGAGGGCAGCAACTTTTTGATTAAAGCTACACTGTAATCATTGTTTCCAAATATCACAGAAATAAAAGACAAATCACAGATTTCTGTGGTTAGCCACACTAAACCAAACCTGTGCAAACCAAACTTAGGACAATTGCAGCCTTATCCAGTGCTCTATGTCTCACTGTGTGTTTGGATTAAAGGTAGTGGGTGGTTTTGGATAAACCAACCTCTCATGTCCAACACAACGTATTGTTATTACTATGTGCTGCAGTGGAAACAGAGGCATAAGAAATTTCCACTGTGGACACAAAGTGGTTTATAGAAGCAAACATCTGACATGTGAATTCTTCCCCACCTGAGCCGTGCACTGACCTGAACAGGGGATGATGTTAAAGAGGTTTTTTTCCCCTGAAGTTCATACAACCTGTGACAGTGACCATTCTTCTTCCAAGCTATATCACAAGAAGCACCGACCACCAAATGAGAACACATACTTTTGTCTTAGGCATTGACACACCCAAAATAACCAAAATGTTGAATTAGATGTAACATAGATGTTTGTCAGCCTGCTATTTTAAGTAACCTTTTGTCACCAACCTACATGCTTCAATAGACAATTATATAAAACTAAACATTTACACCTTAAGTATTTGTGACATGGGAAATTACTGACTTTTGGTGGTACACAAAGTCAGCTCATATTACATTTTAGGTGTCTTCCAAGGGTTTTGTGCACAAAATGTGATGGGTGCTCCATGTTTGACGTGGCTGAGGCAAACAGGTGCTTAATTCCAGATGTGGGGATCCGCCTCGGTGGTTGCCATACCAGATCAAACGTGGAACTGTGATGTGGTGGCATCAGTGCATGCTCTCAGAACTGACCACTACAAGGTGCCAAAGATGCCTGAAAGTACATTATTAGTGTACTTTGGTGAAACCTGGTGCAGCACATCTTTATATTACACAAAAATTAAAACTGATTCAGAGTGTTGTAATGTAACAAAGTAGAAATGCTTCATTACTGTACTTAAATAGAATTTTAACATATCTGTACTTTACTTTGTTATTCACTTTTCTGGTAACTTTCACTTTGCCTCAATAAAATGTATACTTGTACTCCAATACATTTCTCTTAAACATCTTCGTTACTCATTCCTACAATGTAAAAGTAGAAGAAATTTGATTGGGCAATGCTTGTTTGCAGAGGTGAAAGTAAGCCAGAGCGCAGCTGTACACCAGGAGATACAGCCCTCTACAGCCTGAGCGCAGGGAACTTCCAGCCCTGCAGCATCAACTGCCGTGTTTGACATAAAACAACTTTAAAAGACAAAAAATATAAAAGATGACTGGTTGAATCTATGCCCCCCTGAGGAAGAGGAAGACTGTGGAGGGTGAAAACCATCTGCGGTTTGAACTCCAAATGCACACACACACACACATGGATTGGCTCCCGCTACAGTGCAGCAGTCGATAGGAGTTAAGGGGAATACTTCAGTACCGACAAAACTGCGTGGCTGTGTAATTTCATTTATTTGATTTGAAATGTTCAAGGAGAAGCGTTGCGTAAAAGCCGCACCACCTTTTGGATTCGAGAGTGCAAAGAGCGCCGCGTTTGGTTAGTAGTAGTTTTTTTTTTACTTTTCTTAAATTTGCAACAACTGTGTAGCTATAAATGACTCTTCTGTTTCACAAGAGCCTGGCTGTTGTGTTTAACAGAAAAGTGTGTGTGGGTCGTCCAAGAAAAAGACTGTGTCTTCAGAAAAAGAACGGCAACTTTATTTACAGCTATATACGAGGTCTGTCCATAAAGTATCGTACCTTTTTACTTTTTTTTTTAAACTATATGGATTTGATTCATATGTTTTCACGTCAGACAAGCTTGAACCCTTGTGCGCATGCGTGAGTTTTTCCACGCCTGTCGGTGACGTCATTCGCCTGTGAGCACGCCTTGTGGAAGGAGTGGTCCCGCCCCGTCGTCGGATTTTCATTGTCTGGAAATGGTGGAATGATTTGGGTTTTTTTCCATCAGAATTTTTTCAGAAGCTGTTAGAGACTGGCAGCTGGAAACTATTCGAAAAATGTATCTGGCTTTCGGTGAAAATTTTACGGGCTTCACAGAGAATAAGGTCTGGTAGTACAGCTTTAAGGACCCCTTTAAGGACGCTCAGCACACCGCGCTCTGAGATGCGACGACATGGCACAAGCCACCGGACCATTTCTGAGATGATGGCTCTGTGGATACGAGACCATCGTGTGCTCTTTCTCTGGTTATCTCAAGAGCTGGACATCAGCCATTTTCCAGCAGATTTCACTTTTAACAAGAGATTTTGTCATGGTAAGCCGTGCGGAGGCTTCGCACGTAAAGACCGATTCGCTTTGGAAGCGAGACAAAGGAACACCTCCATTTCAGCGTGTCAGAGGACAAGTTTAGACATGTCTATCTCGGCTTTCAATGCTTACAAGTCCACTAAGTATCAGTGAAATTGTGGAGAGCTGGACATGTCCAAACTTGTCCTCTGACACACCGAAACGGAGGTGTTCCTTTTTCTCGCTTCCAAAGCGAATCGGTCGTGACGCGCGAAGCCTCCACGTGGCTTTCCATGACAAAATCTCTTGTTAAAAGTGAAATCTGCTGGAAAATGGCTGATGTCCAGCTCTTGTGATAACCAGAGAAAGAGCACACGATGGTCTCGTATCCACAGAGCCATCAGCTCAGAAATGGTCCAGTGGCTTGTGCCGTGTTGTCGCAGCTCGGAGCGCGGCGCGCTGAGCGTCCTTAAAGGGGTCCTTAAAGCTGTACTACCAGACCTTATTCTCTGTGAAGCCCGTAAAATTTTCACCGAAAGCCAGATACATTTTTCGAATAGTTTCCAGCTGCCAGTCTCTAACAGCTTCTGAAAAAATTCTGATGGAAAAAAAACCTCAAATCATTCCGCCATTTCCAGACAATGAAAATCTGATGACGGGGCAGGACCACTCCTTCCACAAGGCGTGCTCACAGGCGAATGACGTCACCGACAGGCGTGGAAAAACTCATGCATGCGCACAAGGGTTCAAGCTTGTCTGACGTGAAAACATATGAATCAAATCCATATAGTTTAAAAAAAAATAAAAAGGTACGATACTTTATGGACAGACCTCGTACATCCATCTGTTGCTCACTCATCCCGTCACCAACACCAACTGCTCTGCCAGAGGCAGATCCAGCCTTTTACAGGGGCTGACACCCCTTCCTGTTTTATCCAGACACCACACTGGCTTTCTTTTCGTGTCGCCATTTCACTCGTTTTGGATTTTACTTTTACTCAATACTTTTACTAAAAGTACAGTTTATATGACAATTTTATTTTTGATACTTAAGTACAGTAAATGTCAGATACTTTAAGCCTTTTACTTAAGTAAAAATTTTAAAGGAGACTTTAACCTTCACCAAAGTAATTTTATGATAAGATATAATTTCACTCAAGTATTACTTTGAGGTACTTTATTCAAGACTGCTGATTCATGAGGAAAACCTCTAAAGATTGCCTCAATCTCTGTGTGTGTGTGTGTGTGTGTGTGTGTGTGTGTGTGTGTGTGTGTGTGTGTGTGTGTGTGTGTGTGTGTGTGTGTGTGTGTGTGTGTGTGTGTGTGTGTGTGTGTGTGTGTGTGTGTGTGTGTGTGTGTGTGTGTGTTTATTTGGGACTAGATACTTCCTGTGACCCATGTCTGGGAAAAAATAATATCTGTCATAGTCACTGTCACTGCCTGCCTGATCTTTTAAAAAAAAACTCAAAAATCCTCACAACCATATTCTTCCATATCAGTGAAAATGAAAAACTATAACACAATAGCATCATTTGTAGTTTTAGCATAGTTAAGATACATAAAAAATAATAAATTCAACCGAAAATAAATAACAATATATTATTCTGGATTTCTTAACTCCAAAAAAAGGCCATATAAATGATTAAAAAACAAATGCCCTATATATGTGCTGGCTTGGTCTCAAAACTACAGACTGAAATGTCCATGAACATGTCACATCTATATTTTCAAAATAGATATCAAACATTAATGAAGAACAGTTTCCCAAAGTCAATTTGAGAACTGATTCTATAATTTCACAGTCAGATTCCACATAGACAACTGTCCGCACAGTTGTCTGTGTGCATTCCACTGGCAGAACATAGCATAGTTATTATCCAGTTTGCTTAAACACTATGGATGCAGCAATAATTAAATATCTGAAATACAAGATTTTTTTTAACTGCCAGCTCGTGGACATGCTCAGCTATGTGGCAGAGTTCAAGTGTAATGAAGCACAAGGCGTATACTGTACCTGCAAGTGATCGATTGAATTTCTTTGTGCGCTCACATGTAATTAATGTAAAACATGTTTTGTAGAAACAAAATCATCATTTACATGCTGCTGTCTACGTCACGTTATTACCCGCTATCTTTTGCGCAATTAGTCTCAAAACTGTCTCCACCCCATCATGCAAAAGTTTGGGTTGCCCTTATAATTTAGCTCTTGGTTGTTAGATAAATTATACTGTAAAAACATGTTTATCATTTATTATCATCTATTACGTCTGCTCATTTTAAATTGTTCTTTCTGTATCTTAAAATCTGCAAACTGTTTCTCTCACATATTCACAACTGCAGCCTGTTTACAGTTTGACATTTAGCAAGCTTCAGCAAAATCACTCACTCTGTACCTAAGATTGGAATGATTCAGTTGTCACTCTGTACAAGATTGGAATGATTCAGTTGTTTTGTCGTAAACGTATCTGCACATGACTAATAGCACATGTTGTAACCATGGACTCATGTAGCCACTCTTATCTTTTGTTTTCTTTACACAATAAAAGGGCCCCGCGAGGAGGTCACAGTTAGAGAAACTGCACGAAGCTGCCAACCTCTGCTGTATCTCTCCTTTGCAAAGCTCACTAAAGACATCTCAACTCTCTGTCTGGTTCTTTCTTGTATGTCTAGCCGAGGTCAAACCTGACATATTTCCTGGTGCCGTGACCCGGATAGTAAATAGTAAATCAGGCCCTGAATTGTTTTGTTGTTGTTGTTGTTGTTTGTTTGTTTGTTTGTTTTAACCTGGGTTCCAATCACTTTTACAAAAATATTACATTCATCATTTTTATACACAGTAACTTCATTTTTGGAGGCCATAAGTAACCGGACAACCTGAATTAAAAAAATTATTGTTCATACAAATTCTCACTTTTACAGTCAGTTTTCTTTAATCAGGTCAGTGGATAAATATTTGAACACTTCCAAGTCACTAAATACTGTATGTCTTGGACTTCATTTACAACAATCTTTAAGAAATGCAAACAGTTAAAGTTAAGTTGGTGTATGTGATGACTGTTGAAGAGCTTGGAGTGAAATTAACTGAATGACATTTCAGAGTCCACAATCCAAGTGCCCAAATAAGAAATGTGCCTTTGTTGATGTGGTGTGGAAACCAAACAAACCTGAAAGCCCACTCTAAAGACGGCACTCTGCTGTTTGTCTGTTGTGCTGGTGGTGGTGAAGGTGACAGTCTTGTCCTTCCCACTCAGCGTCACTGCAGCCTGGATCTCCCCGTCCTTAGACAGCACCCTCCAAAGGTCAAACGTCCCTATCTTGGAGGCCCCCTTCAGACGCAGGGTGGCTACAAACACATACGAGGGTGGGAAGCCTTCAGGGAAGATATCCCTGATGCAAAGAAAGTGGAAGCAAACTAATGATACCTTTGTTCCACAAATTATAAAAGACAAAAGTGAGGAGTTTGGTGGCAGCTACCTGGTTTTCTCAGTGATGTCTGTGGGAGCACTGAGGGTGTAGGCCGTCTCAGACAGCAGAGAGCCAGAGATTTTCTGGGCTTTCTTTTGGATGTTCAGACCCACCATCAGTTCAAAGCCCTTTTCATCACGAGATGCCACTGGGATTCGGGTTGGACACACAGACTCTGGAAGAAAAACAAGACCATTAAGACAGCTAAGATAGCAAGGGGTGGTCACTAAGTGGTTATGTGTACTCGTTTCCGGAGTGGAAGGTTTCTGGTTCCCAGTTCACCCCTGCCTATTCTCCATAGAATGTGGTGTTGTGTCAAGATGGACATCTTGTGTAAAAATTCTGCCAAATCAACATGCAGATCCGCTGTGGTGGCCCCAAGTGAAAAACAAGGGAGAAGCTGAAGGGACTTACTTAGTAATGGAACACTGGTATCCTCATCACTGAGGCCACTGTATACTTGTTCATTTGCAGAGAAATGCAACACACAGCCATAATGCAAGGAGGGACTGACGTTCTCACTATGATAGATTTCTGTCCGTTGGAATCCACAAAGGCCATATGATGTCAATGTAGATCCAGAAAACATAAAAAAAATGTCTCAAGCCCAGATTTCATCTCATTACTTGTATTAAAGTAATTCTTTGTTCCACTCCACAATGAACCTGTGACAAAAGTTGACTATGGACAGTTTCCCCAAACACAGCCAAGGAGATGTGTCAATCGTTCAGAGTTCCCTGGGTGTCTAGGTTGCTTCCCTCACTCAACATCTTCTGGCATGAACACTCAAGCTTTTGAGAAATTCCTATTGCAGATAGATCTACCAGACAGTTACATACTGTTTGCATTATTTAATAATTAATGTAAATGAAGTCCAAGACATATTCAGGAATTTAAAATGCTCAAAAATCCATCTCCTGGCATCTGGCTGTAAAAGTGATGATTTTTATTTTAAATAATAATTGTACTTAGTTTGTCCCATTATTTATGGCCTCTTAAAACTGAGGGACTGACCTTGTGATATTTTTGTTAAACCCCTTGAATTAAAGTTGAATGTTTATACTCTTAAGTTCATCTTGATTGTTTTACTTCAACCCCATTGTGGTGGTGTACAGAGACAGTATTCCAAAAACTGTGCCACTCTGCAATAATTATGGAGCTGGCTGTAAGTGACCTCGCTTCACATCTGTCTGTCCCAGCAGAACCAGTATATCTTTTGGTTTCTCACATTTTTGCTTATAGGGTCACCACTGTTCCTGCCACAACTCCTGGTGTACTTGAAGATTGGGGCATGAGTGGCCTTGAATCAGAGACCTTTTTGTTGGGAGGCAAGAGCACTACCACAGCACCTTGTACTGCTACTGTGGTCCTCTAACCCTACCAAGCACATTAAACAAGATAGATCAAGCTGATAGAACTGAAGGTTGGTTGACTTATTTAAATGACATGTCGCACGTTTTTTTAACGTCCCAGTTAGCAAGAGAACATAAAACGACTCATGATTGTAAGTCTCTTCACACACGTGCAAATAATTAGTGGTCGCTGATGTATTTTATTCCTCTCACTCTGAGCGTGAGCAGATGCATTTCCAGAAAACAGCAATTCTCTGCATTTTTCAGCGTGTGACTTACATTTTAGAATGAGCAGAGACATCCCGATGACTGACAGACAGAGGGAAACAGACCTGCTCCGTTCGAAATGAAACATCTGAGCTGCCGTTCGAAAGGGATGGCTCGGAATTACAGACAGAAGGTGACACACTTCACTCCGAAACTCTTAACTTTGTCAGTGTTGGATTTTGGAACCTAAAGTGTGGTGATGTACTGTTTGTGTGGCAGGATGCTGGTTTACTGAAGCTGTGAACATGGACGTGTGGACATCTCCATGACGCTGTTTTTAACAGACTTCTTGACATGCAGATGGATTTGTTACATTGGAAAAAGTCAGAACACATTATTTCCAGGGCTTAATGGATGTTATTTAACATGCCACAATCGTGAGAGAACTAATGGCGATGCTGGAGCCAGCGATCGCGCACGTGCATGCATGCTTCTTTGATCATGTGGAGTTTACATTTGCAAATAAATCTATAACACGGTGAGCCTGGCATGTTCAGGATTTTACCCCTTTTGTATTTTATGACAAGCTTTTTTTTTCTTTTACTGTGCGAGATTGAGAATTTGGAGCTTGTGTGTGTGTGTGTGTGTGTGTGTGTGTGTGTGTGTGTGTGTGTGTGTGTGTGTGTGTGTGTGTGTGTGTGTGTGTGTGTGTGTGTGTGTGTGTGTGTGTGCTGCTCATTGCTCCTCTCAGCACCTGCTGCTGTAGACGTCTCCACAGTGACTTTTATTCCCCAGCAGCACGTTTTTTTTTTTGTTTTTGTTTTTTTTTTATTGGTAACAACACTAATACTTAATTGTGCACAAAGCTGAACCTGGAGCAGAGATTGTTATGGACAGACTACGTTTATGACTCATGCACATAAACCTTCTCAGAGCTGCAGCTTTTACCATGACTGCATAAAAATGAACAATTTTCACTTAAAAATGAGTTGTTCATAACACGACATCACACTTATGTCCACTTTGGAATTAATCTGTGCCTCCGTTCTTAATGTTAGCAGCTACATTCCATTGAAGAGCACACTGGGACGCTTCTAATATCTATGTCACTTGGCGGAAACACCCGAGGACTCATGAGTACTTTTTTCAGACGTCTCCATAGCTGTTTGTTGCGAATGCCGTATACTTTGAAACCAGTCAAGGTAGTGCTCAAAGTAATCCCAGTGGATCATCAGATGATCACTAACAGCCTAAATCTAAATTGTCATGATTTCGGTGTGACATGTCCTTTAATGGTGGGCATAATTTCTTTCATTCTGATTAAAAAGCTGATTTCCTGGTTATTACAGCTGCTATAGACAGATAAACAATACACAAATAAACCTGGTGGTTAGATTTACCTTCACACAGCTTCTGCTCCATGGCATCTCGGATACGACCAATGGTGGTATAATCCTCTGCATACAGGACGTAGGTGGAAGATGGCTTGTTTGCAATGGACACAAGTTCTGAGGTAGTGATCTCACTGCCAACACCAACAGCAAACATTGTGATGCCTTGAGCTCGTGCCTCCATGCTGGCATCCACCTAGAGCCACACAAATACTGGTAACACTTTAAAATAATAAATCATTATATTAGCCATTATTTAAAAAAGTAAAATACTTATAATTATTAAATAATGAGGATGGGGTGGTGGCCAAGTGGTTAAACCACTTGGTTTCAGTGCAGAAGGTTCCGGGTTCAAATCCCACCCCTGCCACATTTCTCCATGTAATGTGGAGTTGCATCAAGAAGGGCATCCGGCATAAAACCTGTGCCAATTCAACATGCAGATCCACTTTGGATTTGCTGTGGCAACCTCGAGTGCAAACAAGGGAGCAGCCGAAGCAACTTACCTTTATTAAATAATGAGGATATATTACTAAACAACTCATAAAGCATGGATAGACACGTAACATATCTGTTGTAAATAAAATTAGTGGATAATGAGAAAAAAATTTAAATGATTAATATGAATGAGAAAATAACTTGTAAATGATTTATTGAGACATATCTTTTCGGTTGTCCATAATTGGGTTTTAAATAATGGATGAGTCCTTGTCATTTTATTGGTGCTTTGTATGTCACTTGACATGGATTATTTGTCCCATTTGTGTTGCATTGCATTTAACGTGTCAATTTGGTTCCATACATTTTGTACCATTGCATGCTGCGAGCCCCGCCCACACACACATTAGTGGGGGTGGTGTTTAGCTAAACATGGCAGAGTTTGTTTTGCTGATGGACCACGTTTTGAATGAGCTAATTGATGGTGATAATTTTTCAAACACACACACACACACACACACAAAAAAAACAAATCCACTACACCATAACCTGTCTGGAGGCATGAAGAGCTGTTAGGATGAAAACCTGGACAAATTTCTGACGCAGTTTTTCACTGGACTAAGGAAGTACACAAATTCGCCTTTTTTTTGTTTGTTTGTTTGTTTGTTCTTGGAAGTATAACGGACTACATCCTCAGAATTATTTTTGAACCATGTAACTGTTTTTCAAGTTGACTGAGAATAATTGTGGGCTTCTATTTAAAGTTCGTGTTGGACTGTTGATGTCAAAGCATCAGTGATGAACAACAAAATGTAAGTCTCTTTTCTGTTGTTTATGAATGAATATAATATCAAATGACACAGATCTGTTTTAGCTATTATATAAAACAAATAATGAATGTTTTTTTTTTAATTCTTTCAATGGAACAAATATTTCATAAAGCGAAAGATGCCTCGCTGAATGGAACATTCCATCTTTCACTTTATGAAATATTTGTTCCATTAAACTCATAAATATTCATTATTTGTTTAATAATGGAGGATAAATAATGAGAATGAGAATAGTTTACATTAATGATTTAACAAATGATTTGATAGGCAATAAATTTCTTGTGAATGATTTATAAGGTATTAGTTAATTACAGAAAAACATCTTATTGTTGTAATAAGTATCAGCAGTATCAATATTACAAACATCATGGTTGTTATCATTCAGATGACACATTTTAATTCCATCCTACAGTTACAGCACAATGCACTGTATGGTTGGCTGCATTATACTGTTATTCTACAGTGTTACTGTGCTGTTATTCTACAGTCCATCGACTGTAACATACAACAGCTTATTACTGTAAAAAAGATTAGCATACTGTCCAGACCCGGCGCCACGAGGGGGCGTCCGGGGGTGACGCCCCCTCAAGTCATCAACCCCGCCCCCTCGGATGTGAGCGTTATCAAAAAGAAAAAAGAAAAAGAAATACAGGAAAATATAGCAAAATATTAGTTATTCAATAATATCACGTATTTAACAAATAAACCAAATTAATTAACTAAAGTAATTAATTTTAAAACAAACGGATATGGCGTGTGTCTGTGTTCAAGCGATTTGATAGGTTGAGGGTTGTGCTTGTCAGTGCGGCAGAGGGCAAGGATCCTGAGTCCAGCGATTATGGCAAGGTGGACGAACTAAAGCATGCTCGATTTATTCAAGCAGTGTCAGAGCTGGAGTTCCTCGGATTCGTCAAGTCCACCAAGCAAAAGGCAGATCATGCAGCACGACTCACTTGGGGAGGGTGTTAATGCTGCATTTACACATAACGACGACAAGTCACGAATGTCATTTTTCTGTCATTCGTGAGACATTCCTGACATTCTTAATGTGACCTAACGCATCTGAATAGGTTTCTTAATAGTGCGTGTTGGTGCGTGATATTCTTGATATTCGTGGAGCATGTTTTTGCCTGTCAAAAAATCTTCCACGAATGTCACACACCACCCTCATTTCATCTTACGTCGTGGAGGTCGTAATTGAGTGTATTGATCCGTCTTGATGAGTATTGATCCTTAATAGAACGTGACAACGTTCGTAGTGGTTCCTGTGATGGTTCTTGGAGCCCAAACTGTCACGCGTTATTACGAAGTGACATGGAAACTGTCAAGTTTTGACACGACTTGTAACACGGCGTCACATTTCACTGCGCGCCACGACGAGTCAGTTTTCTGTCACGTGCGCACAATTAAACTCGGCTCCAAGTGTCGTTCCACAGTTCCTGCTGAAGCTCCTCAGGATGCTCCTACAGGTGTTCCACCTGCTGTTGTAACCGATGAGCGGGAAAACGAGTCTGAGCCAGAGGAGCGAGAGGAGACTCACACGCAGCCAGACATCTCTGCACCTCCTCCAGTCCGGCGGAGGAAGAAGCACGCGCACAATTAAACCCTGCTGCATCGCGTTCAGTTTGACTGCTGACACCAAATTTCAGTGCTCTTCAGCGCGCTCCTGCAGGTGTTCCACCTGCTGCATGTGCCTGATGTTTGGGAAAATGCGCGAGACGAGACCAGCATGAAGCCACACATCTGGCTCTGTCCTCCTCCTCCTCTCTGCACCACTCCAGGGCACAGAGCCCAACTACGCATGCAGTCACAAAGTTCTTCTGAAAAACTGGAGCGATCTGAATTCGGTTGGATGAATATGGGTGTGTGTGTGTGGAAACAATTCATCTCGTTCACAACGTGACAGAACTTAACGATACGCTGTTACGCGCAATAGCGCGCAACAACACAATTCTCAGGTGTCAGGTGTCCTCAGGAACTGTTGCAACCTGTTACCACACGTTACGATTAATGGCACGTGTTGCTGGAGAATTATCAGGAACCATTACGCACGGTCAAGAATAGTGTTCCGTGTTGTTGCGCGCTATTGCGCGTAATTGTTAAGTTCTGTCACGTTGTGAACGAGGTGAATTGTTTCCACACACACACACCCATATTCATCCAACCGAATTCAGATCGCTCCAGTTTTTCAGAAGAACTTTGTGACTGCATGCGTAGTTGGGCTCTGTGACATGGAGTGGCGCACATGCCCAATTCTGGCGCTGGGCTTGGTACTGTCCCACTTACCAGAAATTGCCAGACTATTTCTTTTTTTGAAAAAAAAAAAAAAAAGCAAATCACAGTTGTGCGTTTAGATAGTGCACTTGCCTCCTAAACAGATTGTGCCTGGTTCAAAGCGGGCCATGTCCCATTCTCTGTGTACAGCTGAAGTTGCATTACAAAAGCCAAATCAACATCTGGATCCCAAACCAAATGTTCTGTGGTGCCCCTGAGCAAAATGGAAGAGGCCTTCTGAATTATTTTACTGTATTTTTTTATGGAAACCACAGCTGCTTACTGCTAACATCAAAACAACTCTTACACATGAATAAAAAAAGTATCTTCATGGAATATTTCAAGAATTTCTGAAAACACATGTCATATTTTCAGCTTTTGAGACAAATGATATCTTTTTACAGTATTCTAAACCTGTGTTTCTTCACCTGGTCTTTGAGTTCCACCGAACCTGAACATTTTCCAACTCTCTATGTTCTGTAAAAAGTTGTTGACTACTCATCCAGGTGTCAGTTAGTACTTGATTGACTGAGTACACCTGACTGAACATTGTTACTGTCAAAGGTGTGTCCATTTTTCTTAAGATTCTGGTGGACAGTTGAGTCCTGACCAGAGGAACTGGTCCTCCTGTGTTGAGCCTTTCTATTGTTAAGCATCTGCTTGCTTTCTCTGATGTACAGTTCATTTCTTTTTTGTATTTGTGGTGTGCTGTCTTTGGGGTGAACCAGTTTATGTCTGACAGTGTGTTTGGGTTGGAAAAACACAAGAAAATTGTGTTTGTTGAAAATCCTCCTGTTTTAAAACTAATTTATTTAAACTTTTTCCTGGAGAATTTAATCACTACCACATTCATATATATATATATAATTATTATTATTATTTTATTTTATTTTATTTCATTTTTTTTGAACACAACTCCAGCTGTGTGAGGTGAATAGGGCTTCATCAGCTTTGAACATAGGATATTTCACTTCGGAGACAAGCACATGTTCTGTTTGTGCCACTGTGCAGTCATACAACAGAAACTACTCTGAAAATATCATACATCATATCGCCATATTAGTATATTTATACTAAACATGTTAATAAGAGGATTTATGAAAAAGAATATCTGTTTAGAATTGAGAAGGCAACACATTAACAGGATAAAACAGATTCTGCAGTTGTTTACATTTTCAGACTCATTAATAGAACAGTGTTACAGGCAGTTCGTATGCTTGCTTCCCAAACACAATGTCCCTAATTCAATGTCCCCCCCCCCCCCCCATCAAAACAACAGAATTTCTGGATTTTTTTTTTTATTTTTTAACAGTGTTGAAGGGAAGGTTGTGACTGGTGTCTTTTGTTTGTTTGTCCTTCATGGTAAATCTCTGCATTTTAATGTACAGTTTCACAAATATTAGATGTTTAGTGCGACATTTACCACATCATCCTGAGACTTTCCATCAGTCACCACCACAGCAATGCGGTTCTTCACTTGGTTGGTTCGAGGAGAGGAGGAGAAGACGTGATCCACAGCAAATTTAATGGCCCTACCTGTCTGCAATAGAAAACATACATGACATGATCAAAGTGTGTGTGTGTATAGCCCTACTCAAAATCTCAACATATGAACATATTCCTGTAAGCAGGAGTCAGAATAACTTTGATTCCCAGGCCTCTAGGACCTTGGGAAAGGCATATTCCCATTTTTCACATTTCTGTCATACATTCTGATGTGTCGTGAAAACGTGCAAAATATTTGTGATTGATTGGTATGAATGACTTCAAAGTGAAGTCATCAATCAATCAATCAATCAATTTTTTTTTATATAGCGCCAAATCACAACAAACAGTTGCCCCAAGGCGCTTTATATTGTAAGGCAAGGCCATACAATAATTATGTAAAACCCCAACGGTCAAAACGACCCCCTGTGAGCAAGCACTTGGCTACAGTGGGAAGGAAAAACTCCCTTTTAACAGGAAGAAACCTCCAGCAGAACCAGGCTCAGGGAGGGGCAGTCTTCTGCTGGGACTGGTTGGGGCTGAGGGAGAGAACCAGGAAAAAGACATGCTGTGGAGGGGAGCAGAGATCGATCACTAATGATTAAATGCAGAGTGGTGCATACAGAGCAAAAAGAAAAAGAAACAGTGCATCATGGGAACCCCCCAGCAGTCTACGTCTATAGCAGCATAACTAAGGGATGGTTCAGGGTCACCTGATCCAGCCCTAACTATAAGCTTTAGCAAAAAGGAAAGTTTTAAGCCTAATCTTAAAAGTAGAGAGGGTGTCTGTCTCCCTGATCTGAATTGGGAGCTGGTTCCACAGGAGAGGAGCCTGAAAGCTGAAGGCTCTGCCTCCCATTCTACTCTTACAAACCCTAGGAACTACAAGTAAGCCTGCAGTCTGAGAGCGAAGCGCTCTATTGGGGTAATATGGTACTACGAGGTCCCTAAGATAAGATGGGACCTGATTATTCAAAACCTTATAAGTAAGAAGAAGAATTTTAAATTCTATTCTAGAATTAACAGGAAGCCAATGAAGAGAGGCCAATATGGGTGAGATATGCTCTCTCCTTCTAGTCCCCGTCAGTACTCTAGCTGCAGCATTTTGAATTAACTGAAGGCTTTTTAGGGAACTTTTAGGACAACCTGATAATAATGAATTACAATAGTCCAGCCTAGAGGAAATAAATGCATGAATTAGTTTTTCAGCATCACTCTGAGACAAGACCTTTCTGATTTTAGAGATATTGCGTAAATGCAAAAAAGCAGTCCTACATATTTGTTTAATATGCACTTTGAATGACATATCCTGATCAAAAATGACTCCAAGATTTCTCACAGTATTACTAGAGGTCAGGGTAATGCCATCCAGAGTAAGGATCTGGTTAGACACCATGTTTCTAAGATTTGTGGGGCCAAGTACAATAACTTCAGTTTTATCTGAGTTTAAAAGCAGGAAATTAGAGGTCATCCATGTCTTTATGTCTGTAAGACAATCCTGCAGTTTAGCTAATTGGTGTGTGTCCTCTGGCTTCATGGATAGATAAAGCTGGGTATCATCTGCGTAACAATGAAAATTTAAGCAATACCGTCTAATAATACTGCCTAAGGGAAGCATGTATAAAGTGAATAAAATTGGTCCTAGCACAGAACCTTGTGGAACTCCATAATTAACTTTAGTCTGTGAAGAAGATTCCCCATTTACATGAACAAATTGTAATCTATTAGACAAATATGATTCAAACCACCGCAGCGCAGTGCCTTTAATACCTATGGCATGCTCTAATCTCTGTAATAAAATTTTATGGTCAACAGTATCAAAAGCAGCACTGAGATCTAACAGAACAAGCACAGAGATGAGTCCACTGTCCGAGGCCATAAGAAGATCATTTGTAACCTTCACTAATGCTGTTTCTGTACTATGATGAATTCTAAAACCTGACTGAAACTCTTCAAATAGACCATTCCTCTGCAGATGATCAGTTAGCTGTTTTACAACTACCCTTTCAAGAATTTTTGAGAGAAAAGGAAGGTTGGAGATTGGCCTATAATTAGCTAAGATAGCTGGGTCAAGTGATGGCTTTTTAAGTAATGGTTTAATTACTGCCACCTTAAAAGCCTGTGGTACATAGCCAACTAACAAAGATAGATTGATCATATTTAAGATCGAAGCATTAAATAATGGTAGGGCTTCCTTGAGCAGCCTGGTAGGAATGGGGTCTAATAAACATGTTGATGGTTTGGATGAAGTAACTAATGAGAATAACTCAGACAGAACAATCGGAGAGAAAGAGTCTAACCAAATACCGGCATCACTGAAAGCAGCCAAAGATAACGATACGTCTTTGGGATGGTTATGAGTAATTTTTTCTCTAATAGTTAAAATTTTGTTAGCAAAGAAAGTCATGAAGTCATTACTAGTTAAAGTTAATGGAATACTCAGCTCAATAGAGCTCTGACTCTTTGTCAGCCTGGCTACAGTGCTGAAAAGAAACCTGGGGTTGTTCTTATTTTCTTCAATTAGTGATGAGTAGAAAGATGTCCTAGCTTTACGAAGGGCTTTTTTATAGAGCAACAGACTCTTTTTCCAGGCTAAGTGAAGATCTTCTAAATTAGTGAGACGCCATTTCCTCTCCAACTTACGGGTTATCTGCTTTAAGCTACGAGTTTGTGAGTTATACCACGGAGTCAGACACTTCTGATTTAAAGCTCTCTTTTTCAGAGGAGCTACAGCATCCAAAGTTGTCTTCAATGAGGATGTAAAACTATTGACGAGATACTCTATCTCCCTTACAGAGTTTAGGTAGCTACTCTGCACTGTGTTGGTATATGGCATTAGAGAACATAAAGAAGGAATCATATCCTTAAACCTAGTTACAGCGCTTTCTGAAAGACTTCTAGTGTAATGAAACTTATTCCCCACTGCTGGGTAGTCCATCAGAGTAAATGTAAATGTTATTAAGAAATGATCAGACAGAAGGGAGTTATCAGGGAATACTGTTAAGTCTTCTATTTCCATACCATAAGTCAGAACAAGATCTAAGATATGATTAAAGTGGTGGGTGGACTCATTTACTTTTTGAGCAAAGCCAATAGAGTCTAATAATAGATTAAATGCAGTGTTGAGGCTGTCATTCTCAGCATCTGTGTGGATGTTAAAATCGCCCACTATAATTATCTTATCTGAGCTAAGCACTAAGTCAGACAAAAGGTCTGAAAATTCACAGAGAAACTCACAGTAACGACCAGGTGGACGATAGATAATAACAAATAAAACTGGTTTTTGGGACTTCCAATTTGGATGGACAAGACTAAGAGACAAGCTTTCAAATGAATTAAAGCTCTGTCTGGGTTTTGGATTAATTAATAAGCTGGAATGGAAGATTGCTGCTAATCCTCCACCCCGGCCCGTGCTACGAGCATTCTGACAGTTAGTGTGACTCGGGGGTGTTGACTCATTTAAACTAACATATTCATCCTGCTGTAACCAGGTTTCTGTTAGGCAGAATAAATCAATATGTTGATCAATTATTATATCATTTACCAACAGGGACTTAGAAGAGAGAGACCTAATGTTTAATAGACCACATTTAACTGTTTTAGTCTGTGGTGCAGTTGAAGGTGCTATATTATTTTTTCTTTTTGAATTTTTATGCTTAAATAGATTTTTGCTGGTTATTGGTAGTCTGGGAGCAGGCACCGTCTCTACGGGGATGGGGTAATGAGGGGATGGCAGGGGGAGAGAAGCTGCAGAGAGGTGTGTAAGACTACAACTCTGCTTCCTGGTCCCAACCCTGGATAGTCACGGTTTGGAGGATTTAAGAAAATTGGCCAGATTTCTAGAAATGAGAGCTGCTCCATCCAAAGTGGGATGGCTGCCGTCTCTCCTAACAAGACCAGGTTTTCCCCAGAAGCTTTGCCAATTATCTATGAAGCCCACCTCATTTTTTGGACACCACTCAGACAGCCAGCAATTCAAGGAGAACATGCGGCTAAACATGTCACTCCCGGTCTGATTGGGGAGGGGCCCAGAGAAAACTACAGAGTCCGACATTGTTTTTGCAAAGTTACACACCGATTCAATGTTAATTTTAGTGACCTCCGATTGGCGTAACCGGGTGTCATTACTGCCGACGTGAATTACAATCTTACCAAATTTACGCTTAGCCTTAGCCAGCAGTTTCAAATTTCCTTCAATGTCGCCTGCTCTGGCCCCCGGAAGACAATTGACTATGGTTGCTGGTGTCGCTAACTTCACATTTCTCAAAACAGAGTCGCCAATAACCAGAGTTTGATCCTCGGCGGGTGTATCGTCGAGTGGGGAAAAACGGTTAAAGATGTGAACGGGTTGGCGGTGTACACGGGGCTTCTGTTTAGGGCTACGCTTCCTCCTCACAGTCACCCAGTCGGCCTGCTTTCCCGGCTGCTCGGGATCTGCCAGGGGGGAACTAACGGCGGCTAAGCTACCTTGGTCCGCACCGACTACAGGGGCCTTGCTAGCTGTAGAATTTTCCACGGTGCGGAGCCGAGTCTCCAATTCGCCCAGCCTGGCCTCCAAAGCTACGAATAAGCTACACTTATTACAAGTACCATTACTGCTAAAGGAGGCCGAGGAATAACTAAACATTTCACACCCAGAGCAGAAAAGTGCGGGAGAGACAGGAGAAGCCGCCATGCTAAATCGGCTAAGAGCTAGTAGCTACGCTAAGCTAGCGGATTCCTAAAAACACGCAAAGCGAATAATGTGTAAATAATTTAGAGGTGATTCAGCAGAAGGAGTGCTTTAGTTAAGGCACGTAAAGATTACACTGGGAAACAAATCGTAATCTAGATAACTAGATCAATCTAACTGCGCAGATCAAACAGCTAACAGATACAGAAAAACACCGCTGTGCTCCGGAACAAGAAGTGATACAATACCGCAGTGAGAGCCGACCACCAGTAGAGTCAAGTAAAAAAGTAAAAAAAAAAAAATAAAAAGGTAAAAAAGTAAAAAAGTCTTGAAAAAGACTATTAGTTCAAAGTCCAAAGCAGCAGGTAGCAGTCTCTGTGTAAACAGTCCCAACAGAGAGCCAAAATTAACAGATACAGCAAAACACCGCTGAGTCATATACACAGTAAAATCACCAGTGTAAAACTAACACTGACAGTGTTAAATTAACACTGATAGTGTATATATGGTCCCATGGTGCCACTCTGGCCAGAGTGGGATCATATATACGAGGTCTATTAGAAAAGAAACCGACCATTTTATTTTTTTAAAAAACTATATGGATTTGATTCATATGTTTTTACGTCAGCCAAGCTTGAACCTTCGTGCGCATGCGTGAGTTTTTCCACGCCTGTCGGTGACGTCATTTGCCTGTGAGCACGCCTTGTGGGAGGAGTGGTCCAGCCCCCTCGTCGGATTTTCATTGTCTGAGAAGTTGCTGAGAGACTGGCGCTGTGCTTCATCAAAATTTTTTCAAAACTGTGAGGCACATCCGAGTGGATACCATTCGAGAAATTAAGCTGGTTTTCAGTGAAAATTTTAACAGCTGATGAGAGATTTTGAATTGTTTCTATCGCTGTAAGGACTTCCCATGGAGCGAGACGTCGCGCAGCGCTCCGAGGCGACGTCGTCATCCTGTTTCAAGCTGAAAACCTCCAAATTTAAGCCTCTGTTGACCCAGGACGTCGTGAGAGAACAGAGAACTTTCAGAAGAGGTCGGACTCAGCAGTTTATCCGGACATTCCACTGTTAAAGGAGATTTTTTTAATGAAAGACGTGCAGACGGATTGGCGCGTCGGCTCACAGCCGGCGCGGCGCGCCTGCCACAGGAAAAACACCTCTGTGTTGATAACCATTTGTAAAATCCAGGCGGCTTTTGGTGGCTTTCAGTTGAGTGAGTATCTGAGAAATTGTTTAACAGCAGGGCATGTTCCAACTTGTCCTTAAGGCTTCCAACGGAGGTGTTTTTCCTGTGGTGGGCGCACCGCACCAGCTGCGAGCCGACGCGCCAATCCGTCCGCATGTCTTTCATTAAAAAAATCTCCTTTAACAGTGGAATGTCCACATAAACTGCTGATTCCGACCTCTTCTGAAAGTTCTCTGTTCTCTCACAACGTCCTGGGTCAACAGAGGCTTAAATTTGGAGGTTTTCAGCTTGAAACAGGATGACGACGTCACCTCGGAGCGCTGCGCGACGTCCCGCTCCGTGGGAAGTCCTTACAGCGATAGAAACAATCCAAAATCTCTCATCAGCCCTTAAAATTTTCACCGAAAACCAGCTTAATTTCTCAAATGGTATCAAATCAAATCAAATCAAATCAATTTTATTTATATAGCGCCAAATCACAACAAACAGTTGTCCCAAGGCGCTTTATATTGTAAGGCAAAGCCATACAATAATTACGGAAAAACCCTAACGGTCAAAATGACCCCCTGTTAGCAAGCACTTGGCGACAGTGGGAAGGAAAAACTCCCTTTTAACAGGAAGAAACCTCCAGCAGAACCAGGCTCAGGGAGGGGCAGTCTTCTGCTGGGACTGGTTGGGGCTGAGGGAGAGAACCAGGAAAAAGACATGCTGTGGAGGGGAGCAGAGATCAATCACTAATGATTAAATGCAAAGTGGTGCATACAGAGCAAAAAGAGAAAAAAACACTCAGTGCATCATGGGAACCCCCCAGCAGTCTAAGTCTATAGCAGCATAACTAAGGGATGGTTCAGGGTCACCTGATCCAGCCCTAACTATAAGCTTTAGCAAAAAGGAAAGTTTTAAGCCTAATCTTAAAAGTAGAGAGGGTGTCTGTCTCCCTGATCCGAATTGGGAGCTGGTTCCAGAGGAGAGGAGCCTGAAAGCTGAAGGCTCTGCCTCCCATTCTACTCTTACAAACCCTAGGAACAACAAGTAAGCCTGCAGTCTGAGAGCAAGCGCTCTATTGGGGTGATATGGTACTATGAGGTCCCTAAGATAAGATGGGACCTGATTATTCAAAACCTTATAAGTAAGAAGAAGAATTTTAAATTCTATTCTAGAATTAACAGGAAGCCAATGAAGAGAGGCCAATATGGGTGAAATATGCTCTCTCCTTCTAGTCCCTGTCAGTACTCTAGCTGCAGCATTTTGAATTAACTGAAGGCTTTTCAGGGAACTTTTAGGACAACCTGATAATAATGAATTACAATAGTCCAGCCTAGAGGAAATAAATGCATGAATTCGTTTGTCAGCATCACTCTGAGACAAGACCTTTCTAATTAATCAAGAAATTAGAGGTCATCCATGTCTTTATGTCTGTAAGACAATCCTGCAGTTTAGCTAATTGGTGTGTGTCCTCTGGCTTCATGGATAGATAAAGCTGGGTATCATCTGCGTAACAATGAAAATTTAAGCAATGCTGTCTAATAATACTGCCTAAGGGAAGCATGTATAAAGTGAATAAAATTGGTCCTAGCACAGAACCTTGTGGAACTCCGTAATTAACCTTAGTCTGTGAAGAAGATTCCCCATTTACATGAACAAATTGTAATCTATTAGATAAATATGATTCAACCCACCGCAGCACAGTGCCTTTAATACCTATGACATGGTCTAATCTCTGTAATAAAATTTTATGGTCAACAGTATCAAAGCAGCACTGAGGTCTAACAGAACAAGCATAGAGATGAGTCCACTGTCTGAGGCTATAAGAAGATCATTTGTAACCTTCACTAATGCTGTTTCTGTACTATGATGAATTCTAAACCCTGACTGAAACTCTTCAAATAGACCATTCCTCTGCAGATGATCAGTTAGCTGTTTTACAACTACCCTTTCAAGAATTTTTGAGAAAAAAGGAAGGTTGGAGATTGGCCTATTTTTGGCCTATTTTGGCTAGCTAAGATAGCTGGGTCAAGTGATGGCTTTTTAAGTAATGGTTTAATTACTGCCACCTTAAAAGCCTGTGGTACATAGCCAACTAATAAAGATAGATTGATCATATTTAAGATCGAAGCATTACTTAATGGTAGGACTTCCTTGAGCAGCCTGGTAGGAATGGGGTCTAATAGACATGTGGATGGTTTGGAGGAAGTAACTAATGAAAATAACTCAGACGGAACAATCTGAGAGAAAGAGTCTAACCAAATACCGGCATCACTGAAAGCAGCCAAAGAGAACGATATGTCTTTGGGATGGTTATGAGTAATTTTTTCTCTAATAGTTAAAATTTTATTAGCAAAGAAAGTCATGAAGTCATTACTAGTTAAAGTTAAAGGAATACTCGGCTCAGTAGAGCCTGGCTACAGTGCTGAAAAGAAACCTGGGGTTGTTCTTATTTTCTTCAATTAGTGATGAGTAGTAAGATGTCCTAGCTTTACGGAGGGCTTTTTTATACAGCAACAGACTCTTTTTCCAGGCTAAGTGAAGATGTTCTAAATTAATGAGATGCCATTTCCTCTCCAGCTTACGGGTTATCTGCTTTAAGCTGCGAGTTTGTGGGTTATACCACGGAGTCAGGCACTTCTGATTTAAGGCTCTCTTTTTCAGAGGAGCTACAGCATCCTCTGGTGGACAGATGAGGACAGATCCTCATTATATCCTCAATGAGGATATAAAACTATTGACGAGATAATCTATCTCACTCACAGAGTTTAGGTAGCTACTCTGACCTCTGTTGGTATATGGCATTGGAGAACATAAAGAAGGAATCATATCCTTAAACCTAGTTACAGCGCTTTCTGAAAGACTTCTACTGTAATGAAACGGATTCCCCACTGCTGGGTAGTCCATCAGAGTAAATGTAAATGTTATTAAGAAATGATCAGACAGAAGGGGGTTTTCAGGGAATAATGTTAAGTCTTCAATTTCCATACCATACGTCAGAACAAGATCTAAGATATGATTAAAGTGGTGGGTGGACTCATTTACATTTTGAGCAAAGCCAATCGAGTCTAACAATAGATTAAATGCAGTGTTGAGGCTGTCATTCTCAGCATCTGTGTGGATGTTAAAATCGCCCACTATAATTATCTTAGTGAGCTAAGCACTAAGTCAGACAAAAGGTCCGAAAATTCACAGAGAAACTCACAGTAACGACCAGGTGGACATTAGATAACAACAAATAAAACTGGTTTTTGGGACTTCCAATTTGGATGGACAAGACTAAGAGTCAAGCTTTCAAATGAATTAAAGCTCTGTCTGGGTTTTTTATTAATTAATAAGCTGGAGTGGAAGATTGCTGCTAATCCTCCGCCTCGGCCCCTGCTACGGGCGTTCTGGCAGTTAGTGTGACTCGGGGGTGTTGACTCATTTAAACTAACATATTCATCCTGGTGTAACCAGGTTTCTGTAAGGCAGAATAAATCAATATGTTGATCAATTATTATATCATTTAATAACAGGGACTTAGAAGAGAGAGATCTAATGTTTAATAGACCACATTTAACTGTTTTAGTCTGTGGTGCAGTTGAAGGTGCTATATTTTTTTCTTTTTGAATTTTTATGCTTAAATAGATTTTTTGCTGGTTATTGGTGGTCTGGGAGCAGGCACCCTCTCTACGGGGATGGGGTAATGAGGGGATGGCAGGGGAAGAGAAGCTGCAGAGAGGTGTGTAAGACTACAACTCTGCTTCCTGGTCCCAACCCTGGATAGTCAGGGTTGATAGTCAGGGTATCCACTCGGATGTGCCTCACAGTTTTTGAAAAAATTTTGATGAAGCACAGCGCCAGTCTCTCAGCAACTTCTCAGACAAAGGAATTCCGATGAGGGGGCTGGACCACTCCTCCCACAAGGCGTGCTCACAGGCGAATGACGTCACCGACAGGCGTGAAAAAACTCTCGCATGCCCACAAGGGTTCAAGCTTGGCTGATGTAATGACACGTGATTCAAATCCATATGGTTTTTTAAAAAAATAATAAGGTCGGATACTTTTCTAATAGACCTCATACACGATCAGTGTTAAATTAACACTGCCAGGGTATATATGGTCCCACGCTGGCCAGAGTGGGTTCATATGTTCATTATCAGTGTTAATTTAACACTGGTGATTTTACTGTGTAATGAAGTCATGCATAGTCAAAAACACCATTACAGGCATATGTATACTTGCTTGTACATGTACAATGAACAAAAATATAAACACAATACTTTTGTTTTTGCTCCCATTTTTCATGATCTGAGCTCAAAGATCTAAAACATTTTCTGTATACACAAAAGATCTATTTCTCTCTAATATTGTTCACAAATCTGTCTAAATCTGTGTTAGTGATCACTTCTTCTTTGCCGAGATAATCCATCCCACCTCACAGGCTTGGCATATCAAGATGCTGATTGAACAGCATGATTATTGCACAGATGTGCCTTATGCTGGACACAATAAAAGGCCACTCTGAAATTTATCACACAGAGCAATGCCACAGTTGTCGCATGTTTTGAAGCAGTGTGCAATTGGCGGGCTGACTGCAGGAATGTCCACCAGAGCTGTTTCCCGTGAATTGAATGTTCATTTCTCTGCCATAAAGCATCTCAAAGGCATTTCAGAGAATTTGGCTGTATGTCCAACCGGCCTCACAACCGCAGACCACGTGTAACCACACCAGCCCAGGACCTCTACATCCAGCATGGTCACCTCCAAGATCATCTGAGACCAGCCACCCGGACAACTGCTGCAATAATTTCTGCACAAACTGTCAGAAACCGTCTCAGGAAATCTCCTCTGCATGCTCGTTGTCCTCATCGTGGTCTCGACCTGACTGCAGTTTGTTGTTGTAACTGACTTCAGTGGACAAATGGTCACATTCAATGGCATCTGTCACATGGAGAGGTGTTCTATTCATGGGTTAATCCCAGTTTTTGCTGTTCAGAGCAGTTGGCAGACAGTGTGTTGAGGATCAAATGGGCCATGGTGGCGGTGGGGTTATGGTTATGGACACGTGTATGTTATGGGCAATGACCACAGCTACATTTTATTGATGGCATTTTGAATGCACAGAGATACTGTGATAAGAACTTGAGGCCCATTGCTGTGCCATTCATCCAAGACCATCACCTCATGTTGCAGCATGATAATGCATGGCCCCATGCATGGATCTGTACACAATTCCTGGGCATGTTTCGGGTATTCTGGATTTGCGTATACGACAGCATGTTCCAGTTCCTGCCAATATCCAGTAACTTCACACAGCCATTGAAGAGGAGTGGACCAACATTCCACAGGGCACAATCAACAACTTGATCAACTCTATGCAAAGGAGATGTGTTGCACAGCGTGAGGCAAATGGTGTTCACACCACAAACTGACTGGTTTTCTGACCCCCCCCCCCTCCCCCCATAAAGCAAAATTGCATATTTCACGGTGGCCTTTCATTGTGTCCAGTCTAATGCACACCTGTGCAATAATCATGCTGTCTAATCAGCATCTTGATATGCCACGCCTGAGGTGGGATGGATTATCTCGGCAAAGGAGAAATACATTTTTTGAGTGTATAGAAAATGTTTTAGATCTTTGAGTTCAGCGCATGAAAAATGGGAGCAAAAACAAAAGTGTTGTGTTTATATTTTTGTTCAGTGTATTTTGTGGTGTGAGAGTGCACAGGTTATGTATTAACCCTCTGATGCCTTTCATTATTTTTGGGTTACTGACACAGTGAGCCTCTCCCTCAGTGTTAATGTGATATATTCATATTGGTGGTGGTCACACTGTCGTAGATATACCTGAGGGGACTGTTGCATTTCCTTAACCAGGCTCTTCTTTGTCACACTTCACTGGATGATTATTGTTATTATTATTTTGTTGCTGTTATTGTCATTTATTTATTTATTTATTTTGGATGTTGTATTGGAATATTTTTATTGTAGAATGTAAAGTGCATTTACACAATATTCCTCCTCAACCCTCCTCCATATAAGAGCCTTCCTCATCCACTCATCCATGTTCTATACCTGCTTATCCCAATTAAGGGGCAAGGGGGTAATGGAGCCTATCCCATCGGTCATAGAGTATAAGGTGGGGTACACCCTGGACAGGACGCTAGTCTGCGACAGGGTCACATATAAAGAAACAAACACACTCACACACCAGTGGACAGTTTAAAGTTTCCAAATCACCTAATCTGAAGGCGCATTTGAAGGGAACCCATGCTAACACGGGGAGAACATGCAAACTCCACACAGAAAGGCCACAGTTGGGAACCGATCCCATGACCTTCTTGCTGTGAGGCAACAGTGGTAACCACTAAGCCACCATGCTGCCAAAATGCTCATTCAGTGGTTTTGAAAAAAATGTTCATTCTCACTGATGGGAATTTAACCACCTCCAGGTGCTGGTTACGTGAATTGGACACTTTTAATTCTGCATGTGGGTGTGAGTGTGTTTGTTTGTCTGTATGTGGCCTTGTGACAAACTGGCGTCTTGTCCAGGGTGTACAATGCCTCACGCACTGACTGCTGAGATCGGCTTCAGCCCCTGGTGACCTTTAATTGGAGGAAGCAGGTATAGAAAATGGATGGCTGTATGGATCTCTGCAGCAAAGTACTTTACTCTGAAGCAATCTCAACATATCCAGGTTTTGTTTGTGATTTTCACTCTGATGTCCACCAAAAATGGCACCCATATGTAGGTTCTGGAAATGCCCAAGCAACATCAAATTTACCAAAGGTTGGCCACTGGTGTCAAGGTCATCAGGTCAAGGTTACAAATGAAGACAAAAGAAGTTTTTTTCACTCTGATTTACACCACACCTAACACATACAGGATATGGTCGATGGGTTTTGGAATGGCCCAGCTGAGGTGAAATTTGCCAAAAAAAAAAAATTGGTTCAAGATTATTGAGATCAAACATCAAAATTTAAAGGCCCAGTCCCACTGGGGAGAGGCTTAATTGCGCATGAATTGAGTATACAAATTTTGGGCGTTCGTTGTCATCCGCAACAAAAGTGGCCAAGAATGACAAATTTCTTAGTATGAATTACGGATATATTAATAATGTATAGCGAATATATGTCAAACAATCACGGATGTATAACGCATGTATTGAGGAAACGGGTTGGACGCATTGCGATTATCACGGAAGTATTACGGATGTATTGAGAATGCATTGCGCACGTGTTGAGGAATTGCAGTCATAAAAAAAGCACGCTCAGGCCTTTCGGCATCACTATTCACACCAGCACCACAGCTTCTGAAGCAATTGCTGGACTTGGACACGTTGATTAGTATGTTGTTGGATGGCAGCAACTATCACACTATGTCTTTGGGGATCCATAACTACATCTGTACGTCTCCACAGCTGGACTGGCAATGACTGGCAAGTATGATGATTTCTGCCACATTTATATAGTATTTTGGGTTTACGTGAAGTGTTTGTTATGCATTCGCAAATTGTCTGCATATCAGATGCAAAGCTGACGTAATCCAAATGCTTTATTCGTGGCCACTCTGTATGCATTTGCTACAACTTATTTTAGTTTGTGATGTGGACGTGATAGGCACACTATATATCTGTTTTACACACTGTCCCAGTCCACAATACCCCGTCAGTTGTGGATATCAGCGGATAACGGCGGATATGCGAGGTCTGATAGAAAAGTATCTGACCTTTTTATTTTTTTCAAAAACTATATGGATTTGAATCATGTGCGCTTGCATCAGCCAAGCTTGAACCTTCGTGCGCATGGGTGAGTTTTTTCACGCATGTCGGTTGTGTCATTCGCCTGTGGGCAGAATTTGAGTGAGCACTGGTCCACCCCCCTCATCGGATTTTCATTGTCAGGGAAATGGCTGAGCGATTGGAGCAGCGCTAAATCAAATTTTTCCAGAAACTGTGAGAGACAGCCAGGTGGAAACCATTTTGAAGATTCAGACGCCTTTTGGTGAGGATACTCTGGGCGTCATACAGATTAAGGATCATTACAACCAGATTAAAGACGGCCCACAGCGGCGGAGGGCGCGCCACGCTCCAAGCGGCCATCGACAGGCTGAAACGACCAGATCATTTCCAAAGTGAATGCTGTGTTGATCCGGGATGTCGTCTGACTACCAGAGAAATTGCAGAAGAGGTGGACATCAGCACTTTTGATAATTGCACTTTTGATAATTTTGATAATTGCGGACGTGTGCAGATGTCGGCCGACTCATACAAGCATGTTTCACAGATATTGCGGATGTTTAGCGAATATAAACCAAGTTTGTGTGCAATTCATGTGCAAATTTTCCTAAACGCCAGTTTAGACCGGGCCTTAAGCATTTCCCTCCTATTTGGATTGAACTTCGTACACATATGGGGATGGGTTCCAGAACTGACCAGCAAGGTCAAATTTGCCAACAGTAAAACATGCGCTAACAACAGTCTACCTCCACGTCTTGGCTAAGGCATGATGCATTCCAAGATCATCTTGTTTTTGTCTTACATCATTGAAGTTATGAATACATTTTTAGAACATGAACATGTGGGTTATCCTTCCTGTGCCAATGAAAACATGCTGTGCCTGCCTGTGTGTTTCCTCCCAGGTAAGCAATGTTCTCTATGTCTTTAATGAGCTCAGCTGCAATCTCGTGTTTTCCTAGAGGGATCTCAAGGCGAGGTGTGTCACTGTACTGGATCACAGCCACCTGCAACAGCCAGAACATACCAAAGAATAATAATATGGAATAATAGTGCTATTGAAGTTAGTAGCTGATATTGAAAGCAAATGTAACTGAGATGATGGCAACACAACAAATATGAAGGGATCTCAATCACACATACAACCCCTGGCAAAAATTATGGAATCACCGGCCTCAGAGGATGTTCATTCAGTTGTTTAATTTTGTAGAAAAAAGCAGATCACAGACATGACACAAAACTAAAGTCATTTCAAATGGCAGCTTTCTGGCTTTAAGAACCACTATAAGAAATCAGGAAAAAAAAATTGTGGCAGTCAGTAATGGTTACTTTTTTAGACCAAGCAGATAGAAAAAAATATGGAATCACTCAATTCTGAGTAAAAAATTATGGAATCATGAAAAACAAAAGAACGCTCCAACACATCACTAGTATTTTGTTGCACCACCCCTGGCTTTTATAAAAGCTTGCAGTCTCTGAGGCATGGACTTAATGAGTGACAAACAGTACTCTTCATCAATCTGACTCCAACTTTCTCTGATTGCTGTTGCCAGATCAGCTTTGCAGGTTGGAGCCTTGTCATGACCATTTTCTTCAACTTCCACCAAAGATTTTCAATTGGATTAAGATCTGGACTATTTGCAGGCCATGACATTGACCCTATGTGTCTTTTTGCAAGGATGTTTTCACAGTTTTTGCTCTATGGCAAGATGCATTATCATCTTGAAAAATGATTTCATCATCCCCAAACATCCTTTCAATTGATGGGGTAAGAAAAGTGTCCAAAATATCAACGTAAACTTGTGCATTTATTGATGATGTAATGACAGCCATTTCCCCAGTGCCTTTACCTGACATGCAGCCCCATATCATCAATGACTGTGGAAATTTACATGTTCTCTTCAGGCAGTCATCTTTATAAATCTCTATAAATCTCATTGGAACAGCACCAAACAAAAGTTCCAGCATCATCACCTTGCCCAATGCAGATTCGAGATTCATCACTGAATATGACTTTCATCCAGTCATCCACAGTCCACGATTGCTTTTCCTTAGTGTTATGTGCAGACGCAGGTTGAGGAGCGGACCAACGTCTGACCGAACCCAGCGCTAAATAACCAGAAAGCGGTTCCACAAACAAAACGATTTTATTTCCCCCTCTAGTGCAATAATTAGTGTACAACATAAATATGTGGTTTGTATGGTGGAGTGAAGGACAGCAAGCTCTCCAGCGCCCAAAAGGATCGAAGCCTCGGCGCTTCTGGACTCAGATTCACCACCAAACACCCCCCAGGTGGACACGACAAACGGACTCTGTGAAGGATGGAAAAGGTGAGGTAAGTCAACAGAGCTACAGCAAATATCCCTCAGAGGCACACACTATCAGCAACACATTCAGGTCTGAATTTAAGCTTTATGTAAATGAGCAGCTTCTCACAACAGGTGGAGGATCATCAGTCCGTACGCCACGGCAGTGATAAGCAAACTGCACAATTCTCATCAATGTTCAACTATACTGCGTAACAAAATGCCAAATTACTATTAACGATCATTCAGACAATAATCACCTCTTATGTGTGCTGACAGAATGTGTCCCTCACCCGTCCTCCTTCACAGGCACGATGTGTCAAACCCTGGCGCGGTCCTCAGCGTCTCACAAACGAACGTCACAAGGTCGAGTTTCCGGCAATTCTGCTTGAACCACTCATGGCTTAAATGCAGAACGCCATCTCATTATCTGCTTCAGCTGAAAGTCTTTAAGTTTACACGTGAGCATCCTCCACAGGTGCAGCTAATAATGCTGATGAGGGTGAAGGACTCTTCTGCCAGGACCGTCTCCACAGACAAAAACCAGTTTGCATACCACCTGGAGAGCAAAGAAAAGAAAACAACACAAAAACATCCAGCCAAACCCCCCAACACACAACACTTAGCCCATTGTAACCTTTTTTTTTCTGTTTAGGTGTTAATGATGGCTTTCATTTAGCTTTTCTGTATGTAAATCCCATTTCCTTTAGGCGGTTTTCTTACAGTTCGGTCACAGACGTTGACTCCAGTTTCCTCCCATTCGTTCCTCATTTGTTTTGTTGTGCATTTTTGATTTTTGAGACATATTGCTTTAAGTTTTCTGTCTTGACGCTTTGATGTCTTCCTTGGTCTACCAGTATGGTTGCCTTTAACAACCTTCCCAGTTGTTTGTATTTGGTCCAGAGTTTAGACACAGCTGACTGTGAACAACCAACATCTTTTGCAACATTGCGTGATGATTTACCCTCTTTAAGAGTTTGATAATCCTCTCCTTTGTTTCAATTGACATCTCTCGTGTTGGAGCCATGATTCATGTCAGTCCACTTGGTGCAACAGCTCTCCAAGGTGTGAGCACTCCTTTTTAGATGCAGACTAAGGAGCAGATCTGATATGATGCAGATGTTAGTTTTGGGGATGAAAATTTACAGGGTGATTCCATAATTTTTTCCTAAGATTGAGTGAGTCCATATTTTTTTTCCCTCTGCTTGGTCTAAAAAAGTAACCGTTACTGACTGCCACAATTTTTTTTTTCTTGATTTCTTTTAGTGTTTCTTAAAGCCAGAAATTTGCCATTTGAAATGACTTTAGTTTTGTGTCATGTCTGTGATCTGCTTTTTTCTACAAAATTAAACAACTGAATGAACATCCTCCGAGGCCGGTGATTCCATAATTATTGCCAGGGGTTGTAGAAGGTTGAACATTCAGGCACAAAAAGTGCATACTCAGTTTGTACAGTATCCTTTGTACCTGTGTGTACTGGGAACTGATGTCAAATCCACTGCTGATATTGATAAGCCAGTGCTTGGACATCTCAAAGTCTGTTAGGCCAACACTCCAGGAGCCATCAGTGATGTAGACCAGGTCATTTACCGCTGTGCTGCAGCCTGCACATAAACAGTTTTCACAGTAAAGACTCTTATTTCAAGTCCAAATAATACTGTATCTAAAGTTAGATGGCCTGACACCACTCTGCGAATGATCTGTGGAGCATGGAGATGACTACCGGTGTCACAGACCAAATACCCCCCCCCCCCCCCAAAAAAAAAAAAAAAAAATCGGTCCACCCTGCAACCACTGCGCATGTATCATTTCGGAGCTCAGCAGCTCATCTGAGATGGAGTCTCTTCACCCAAAGCGATCAAATGGATTAATGTGATTATTAACCATCAGATGACAAGGTAAAGCCTCTTAAATCATTCTAAAGTCAGTTTTAAGCAGAAACGAGACGATAATCGCTGACACTTTGAAATGACGGATGCGCAGTGAATGCAGCAGCTAGCAGCTTGTGTAGCTGCGACGCTCTGATCGCTTCCTCCATCTTTTATGAAGAAATAATGCTGAATTTTGTGGAAGTGACTGTTGTACAAAAGCTTCAGATATCTGTTGCTGAGATAGATGATAACAGGAGTGCAGTTTTAAGCAGAAACGAGGTGATAATCGGTGAACCGTGGCTGATGACACGTGCAGTGAAGGCACGATGGGCCGTTTTGTAGGGGGGACCATTCAGTCTGCGACAGCAGCTTTGAAAGAATTAAGGAATGTGTAGGTGTCGGATGAACTCATGTTGCATCATATCTGTATCTGTGTAGGCTCTCAGTTGTCCAGGTGGTTTCCATAGTAGAGAAGCCTGAATCTTCGACTGGACTGGGTTGCTTGAAGTGAGGACGTTTCGCTTCAAATCACAGAAGCTTCCTCAGCTAAAATTCTTGCTCTGGTAGTCTGACTTCTGTCTTGACTCTTCTGTGCTTGCTCACAGGGGGTTGTTTTGACCGTTGGGGTTTTACATAATTATTGTATGGCCTTGCCTTACAATATAAAGCGCCTTGGGGCAACTGTTTGTTGTGATTTGGCGCTATATAAAAAAATTGATTGATTGATTGATTGATTGTAGAGAAGAATAAACCAGAAGCCAACAAAAGCTGGTGTTTTTAACCTAACCAGACCCCTCCTACCAAGAGGCCGACTGCTATAGGCTAGTGACTGAACAATAGCTCTAATTAGCACCTATTGTGCTCTAGTTAGCACTCTCCGAATGATGGGATGGAAGCCTTCCCTGATGGCTCCCTTGATGACTCTCCTGATGATGTGAATGACTCATTACCATGAACAAAAGACTGAAACTGCTTTGACCTGAGTACCCCATTGTAAACAGGGGACAAAGCGTGTCTGAGACCCGCCCCCCGGTTAAGGCTGGGTTTCAACTGTTTTACAAAGAATGCTTCCTTGACACCTCTCTCAAACCATTTCTTCTTATTATCTTCTTATATACTCAACAAAAATTTAAACGCAACACTTTTGGTTTTGCTCTCATTTTGTATGAGATGAACTCAAAGATCTAAAACTTTTTCCACATACACAATATCACCATTTCCCTCAAATATTGTTCACAAACCAGTCTAAATCTGTGATAGTGAGCACTTCTCCTTTGCTGAGATAATCCATCCCACCTCACAGGTGTGCCATACCAAGATGCTGATTAGACACCATGATTAGTGCACAGGTGTGCCTTAGACTGTCCACAATAAAAGGCCACTCTGAAAAGTGCAGTTTTGTTTTATTGAGGGGGGATACCAGTCAGTATCTGGTGTGACCACCATTTGCCTCACGCAGTGCACACATCTCCTTCGCATAGAGTTGATCAGGTTGTCAATTGTGGCCTGTGGAATGTTGGTCCACTCCTCTTCAATGGCTGTGCAAAGTTGCTGGATATTGGCAGGAACTGGTACACGCTGTCGTATACGCCGGTCCAGAGCATCCCAAACATGCTCAATGGGTGACATGTCCGGTGAGTATGCCGGCCATGCAAGAACTGGGACATTTTCAGCTTCCAAGAATTGTGTACAGATCCTTGCAACATGGGGCCGTGCATTATCCTGCTGCAACATGAGGTGATGTTCTTGGATGTATGGCACAACAATGGGCCTCAGGATCTCGTCACGGTATCTCTGTGCATTCAAAATGCCATCAATAAATGCACCTGTGTTCTTCATCCATAACAGACGCCTGCCCATACCATAACCCCACCGCCACCATGGGCCACTCGATCCACAACATTGACATCAGAAAACGCTCACCCACACGACGCCACACACGCTGTCTGCCATCTGCCCTGGACAGTGTGAACCGGGATTCATCCGTGAAGAGAACACCTCTCCAACGTGCCAAACGCCAGCGAATGTGAGCATTTACCCACTCAAGTCGGTTACGATGTCGAACTGGAGTCAGGTTGAGATTCCGATGAGGACGACGAGCATGCAGATGAGCTTCCCTGAGACGGTTTCTGACAGTTTGTGCAGAAATTCTTGGTTATGCAAACTAATTGTTTCAGCAGCTGTCTGAGTGGCTGGTCTCAGACGATCTTGGAGGTGAACATGCTGGATGTGGAGGTCCTGGGCTGGTGTGGTTACACGTGGTCTGTGGTTGTAAGGCTGGTTGGATGTACTGCCAAATTCTCTGAAACGCCTTTGGAGACAGCTTATGGTAGAGAAATGAACATTCAATACATGAGCAACAGCTCTGGTTGACATTCCTGCTGTCAGCATGCCAATTGCACACTCCCTCAAATCTTGCAACATCTGTGGCATTGTGCTGTGTGATAAAACTGCACCTTTCAGAGTGGTCTTTTATTGTGGACAGTCTAAGGCACACCTGTGCACTAATCATGGTGTCTAATCAGCATCTTGATATGGCACACCTCTGAGGTGGGATGGATTATCTCAGCAAAGGAGAAGTGCTCACTATCACAGATTTAGACTGGTCCTCACGTCAAGCAACCCAGTCCAGTCGAAGATTCAAGCTTCTCTACTATCACATCTGTATTTATGCTTTGTATTGAGACGTGTTCAGTTTTTGGAATTTTTTACTTCTTCCAGAACTTGCTTGTAGAATATGAAGCCATTATGATGGATGGAGAAGCGTTAGGATTAGAAATGGAGAATGTCCTATTTTAACGACTTAATTTATGCTTTCTAGTTTACTGGGACTCTTCACCTCCTGGTTATCTTTTCAGCTGTCTGTCATTGTGAAAACCTGCTACATGTGGTTGCTTTGCTGCATCATTTCTGTCACTGAATGTTCCGATAATTCCGTTTTGTGCTTTGTTGTAATTTGCTCATATGGTTATAGCAGATGGACACCCCACTGAGTCTGATCTGCTTGAGGTTTCTTCCTGTAATCAAAAAATGCCTGAGAAAGTTTGTCCTTACCAATGTGTCCAGTGTGTTTGGTCATGGGTTGGGGAATGTGTAGATGGCTTATGTTGTGATTTGGGGCTGTATAAATAAACTGAATTGAATTGAATGACTGAGGGGCAGCAGAGTGTATTAGTGGTTAGCACTGTTGCCTCACAGCAAGAAGGTCCTGGGACCTATTGTAATGCTGAGAAGCAGTAACTTTGTCATACCACGAGGTGGAACTCTCAAGAGGTGACTGGTTTTGCACTTCCTCCACTGCTGTGTGCGTTACTGTAGAAGAAGAATGTGCTGTCCCAGGTTCTGTAATGCCAATGTTCACTTCTCTTAAAAATGTTCTCATAAAGTCACCACTCAATACACCTTTGTTTTGTGGTCCTTGTCATTGACCAAGTTACCACAGTATTGCTTCCCACCTAGGCCTTTCAGTGTGGAGTTTGGAAGTTTCCTGCAGGTGCTCTGGCTTCTTCTCACTTCCAAAGACATGCAAGTTAGGTGAACTGGAAATTTTAAATTGACCATAGGTGTGCATGTGGGTGGGAATGTGTTTGTCTGTCTATAATTGACTAAAATAAGTTTTCCATTGCACCACACATCCCACCTTTGTATGCAGACAAAAACTGAAAGAGCTGCTGAAAGAACTGAAATACAATTTTAAATAATTGAATAAAAAAAAAAAAAACACTCCAGTAATCTGTGGTCTCTGACATTAAAAATAAGTGTAATATTATTCACAAATGCCTGCAGATAAATGTTTTTTCCAAATGTTTCTTAATGATCACATACTTGTAGTATTTGACACATAAATCAAATATGTTCAAATTAATGTTTCTTATAAATAGAAGCAGTGCTTTGTGACTGTCATAAACACTGCTTCTGGAGATCACTGCCCAGGGGTGAGATTCCTCTAGACATATGTGGAAATCTGACTTTTCTGACTTGAAAATGAGGCTCTCGTGAATTATGCAAATCCTGTTTTTTTTTGGGGGGGGGGGGGGGGGGGGGGGTCAGACACACAAGTCGATGTTGGTTATTATTATCACTTACTGAGGCGTTGCTGGGCCAGTAGATTTACATTTACGTTACCTGTCCATACCTGCCCGCAGTAACAGGTGGGTATCCCAATACCCGCCTGCTGTGCATAAACTGATGATGTCATAGTGCGCCAGAAGCCCCCAAGAACTGTCCGCAGAGTAAAAGATGAAAAGGCGAGAAGTGTGTTGGTCCCAATATGGATATTACAGATGATTTTATCATGGATAGTCCGACAATGAACAGCAGCCAAGGCAGCCAGCTTGATGAGGACGCCCTGGCGAATTTGAAGAGCAGCGCCATACCAGCCAACACGACAAAAGTTAAAGTGAGCCAACTTTTTATGTACACGTTTGCTGGGTGTCGTGCATTTTGAAATGACATTAAATATTGTTAATGTGATTCCACGTGTTGTGTATCTCAGTAAGTGATAATAATGCAAATAACATGCAGTTGTGTGTGCGGTATGCATTTTCAGAGGCCCGCGTTCATGCCCAGTCCGCCCTGTCATTTGGGCGACTGGGCATGACGCCGTCCTCTGAAAATGCATACCACCTTCCAAAAGCATGTTATTGTATTAATAGAATGACCGGTCATCACTGTCAACTTTTTTGTGCCTCTGATTCATGTCTTCATGTCACTCTGGAAGCAGGCCAATCATCTGTCATGATGACTGCAGAGCTCCACCAAAAGAGCCTTTCACACTGGACACACAAAACAATTGCCTTCATGGATTCTTGACAGGAAAAAGTGAAACGCTCAGTTTGGGAGTCATAACTATGAAATTAGGAGTAAAAGCAGAAGGAGTGATGGACATCACCCTGCTGGAAGGAGCTTTTTTCAGCAACTGTTCGGAGTGAGGCCGGATGGAGCTGAAGTGGGCAGCCTGGCCAGACACACACAGACCCGGTCAGCAAGAGACATAGCAGAAGGTATTATCGAGCAGACCCACTCAATCTGAAATTCTTCACTTTTGGCTATAAATGCACAGTTTGAGCAATGGAGCTTCTACAAATTTGTCTGAGAATAAAATCTGAAAATAAAACGTGAAATTACTGCACCGCTGAATAATTAAGTTTTATCAGGTAACATTAGCTTAGCTTTCAGCGTTTTGCTGCGGAATCACTCAGTTGAGCTGAGTGAATGTTTTATATTTGTAAAGGATCTATTTTTATTCTTACCAAAATAATCTAAACTGTTTTTTTTTTTTCATTGTTACTGTTGTGACTACAAGAACAGTCTCAACTTTATATAACTTAGTTTTTGTTTTTTCATTTTAAATATTTTTTAAATATTTTTAATATTTTTTTAATTTTGTAATATTTTTTTTTGGAATCAGACCTTAAAGAAAATAGCACAGTACTGTGCTATTTTTAGTTTGTGTATATTTTAAGAAATATATTCACTTTTCCCACATCAGGAACATTTCAACATTTGCTGTGCAGAAAAACTTGTAAATCCAGATACACTCCAGAACTTCCAGTGATGCAGCTGGACACCAAAACCTGAAGTGGTGTGCCAATGCTACTGCTTTTGTTTAAAGTGCAGGTTAAAAGGTTAAAAAATTAAAACATTTTTGACAAATGAAGGAAGATAAAGCAAGATAGTAGTGATTTATCTTGACAAATCAACTCTAAATACAAGAGAAGAATATTTACAGTTATTTTTGTAAATGAATTTATCTTACTACTATGTAAGTTCTTGTCTAGAATGTTCATAAATTCATTTACAAAAATAACTAAACATTCTATTTCATTTAAAGATGAAATTTTCAAGAGAAATCACTACTCGCTACAATACTATCTATTTACTATCAAACATAAAGTTTGTTAACCTGACATATACACTTTAATGTTACTCTTAATGATAATAATGACAATTACATTGTCATTAAAATATCAAATTAATACAGAAAGAATAATGGAGATAATTAAGGGAATAGTTAAAAACTAAGAGATTTCGTTGTCCACTCACTTTGAATATAAACTTTACTAGACGGTCTGCATAGTCATTGCACACTGGAACACGTGTTGGAACTTTGTTAACCCCAAAAACATGAATCAGCTGCAAATCATGAATTATTCGCAAACCATTAATTGCAAAATGTGAATACTGAAAAAAAAATCTCCCGAAATGTGAACGCAGGTCTCACAAAACATGAATATACAGGAAATAGGAAACCCTATTGCCACAATTTTTTTTTTGGTGGGGGGGTCACTACAGCCGGTGAGGCGGGGAGGTAAGTCTCGAGCGTGCTCTTGCTTCTGGTGTCAAGCACCTGGCCACGCTGGGTGTGACCCACTCTGGGGACAGTGTCAGGTGAGGAGTTTGACTGGGGTGGTCCACCTGTCAAACAGTAACATAGGTGTCAAACTCAGTTAGAAAGATATTCACAGATTCGAAGTTCACAGCTGAAAAAATCTTAAGAGAAATGTTGTAGAAAAACAAAACACTAGTTTCTGCCCTAAAAAAGGTAGACAACGAGCTACAACCTTATTTTTATCCATATGAGCCATCCTCTGAGCTGGAAAAATAACATTGATCTGAACAAGCAGGCAGCTGAGAAACGGAAGCATAGGGACCGTCAACAAAGTGCAGTAACAAAGAGACACCAGAAAAATATTCAATAAATTCAGGTGTGGTGTCACCAGATTCACTGAGCACATCAGTGGGGTCCTGCTGGTTATACTACAGCACTCAGTTTGAAAAAATAAACTAAAATTTTAATTTTCACTACACCTTACAACAATGGCACTATTGAAAATTTAAATAATGAGAAATTCTTCAAAAAGTTTCTCAGTGACATTTTGTGGGCTCTCGTTTCTGGTGTCAAGCGTCCTGCCCTGCTGGGCGTGACCCACTCCGGGGATAGTGGCAGGTGAGGAGTTTGTCTGGGGCAGTACACCTGTCAAAAATTTTACACATTTGTGTATCTGGTTACACACGCATGAATTGAAATAAATACACAGGGGTTTTTTTTTACACATTTGTGTATCTGGCTACACACGCATAAATCGAAATACATACACAGATATTTTGCACATTTGTGGATGTGGTTACATATACACAGATCGAAATACACATTTGTAAATATTTTTTGTGACAGGTGTGCAGCCAGTACATTCTGAGTGCCGGTCCCAAGCCCGGATAAATAAGGAGGGTTGCGTCAGGAAGGGCATCCGGTGTATAACAAGCCAACCCAACTATGCAGACTAAGAATCGAATTCCCATACCGGATCGGTCGCGGCCCGGGTTAACAACGTCCACCACCAATGCTGTTGCCCAACAGGGTGCCGGTGGAAATGTGCTACTGCTATGCGAAGACGACAAAGAAGAGGAGGAGAACGTTGCCACAAACAGCGAGAGAAGAAGAAAACTAGAAGGGTGGAAATGAGAGTGAGGACTTTGAATGTTGGTAGTATGACTGGTAAAGGGAGAGAGCTGACTAATATGATGAAGAGGAGAAAGGTAGACATATTGTGTGTGCAAGAGTCCAAGTGGAAGGGAAGTAAGAGCAGGAGTATCGGCGGTGGGTATAAGTTGATGTACAATGGTGAGGACAGGAAGAGAAATGGTGTTGGGTTCATTTTAAAGGAAGAGTATGTTAAAAGTGTGTTGGAGGTTAAGCGAGTTTCTGAGAGGGTGAGGAGTGTGAAGTTGGAAATTGAAGGGGTGATGATGAATATCATCAGTGCATATGCCCCACAGGTAGGTTGTGAGATGAAGGAGAAAGAAGATTTCTGGAGTGTGTTAGATGAGGTGGTGGAGAGTGTGCCCAAGCATGAAAGAGTTGGTGATAGGAACTGACTTCAATGGGCATGTTGGTGAAGGGAACAGAGGTGATGAGGAAGTAATGGGTAGATATGGTATCAAGGAGAAGAATGGGGAAGGACAGATGGTAGTTGATTTTGCAAAAAGGATGGAAATGGCTGTGGTGAATACCTACTTTACGAAAAGGGAGGAGCACAGGGTAACATATAAGAGTGGAGGAAGGTGCACACATGTGGACTACATTCTTTATAGGAGATGCAAGCTAAAAGAAATCAGAGACTGTAAGGTGGTGGCAGGAGAGAGTGTCGTTAGACAGCATAGGATGGTTGTTTGTAGGATGACTTTAGAGGTAAAGAAGAAGAAGAGAGTGAGAGCTCAACAAAGGATCAGATGGTGGAAGCTGAAGGAGGAAGACTGTTGTGTAAAATTTTAGCGAGCAGGTGAGAGAAGCACTGGTTGGAGGGAAGCAATTTTGGACAACTGGAAAAGTACTGCAGATGTGGTGAGGGAGACAGCTAGGGCAGTACTGGGTATGACATCTGGACAGTGGAATGAAGACAAGGAGACTTGGTGGTGGAATGAAGAGGTCCAGGAAAGCATAAGGAGAAAGAGGTTGGTGAAAAAGTTTTGGGATAGTCGGAGAGATGAAGAAAGTAGACAGGAGTACAAGGGATGCAGCGTAAGGCGAAAAGAGAAGTGGCAAAAGTGAAGGAAAAGGCATACTGCGAGCTGTACAAGAAGTTGAATAATAAGGAAGGACAGAAGGACTTGTACCGATTGGCCAGACAAGGGACAGGAGCTGGAAAGGATGTACAGCAGGTTAGGGTGGTAAAAGACACACATGGTAATGTGCTGACAAGTGAGGAGTGTGTGCTGAGAAGGTGGAGGGAATATTTTGAAGAGCTGATGAATAAAGAAAATGAGCAAGAGAAAAGGTTGGATGATGTGATGAGAGTAAATCAGGAAGTACAAGAGATTAGTAAGGAAGAAGTGAGGCTGCTATGAGGAGGATGAAGAGTGGAAAGGCAGTTGTCCGGATGACATTCCAGTGGAGGCATGGAAATGTATAGGAGAGATGGCAGTAGAGTTTTTAACCAGATTGTTTAATAAAAGCTTGGAAAGTGAGAGGATGCCTGAGGAGTGGAGACGAAGTGTGCTCGTTCCTATTTTTTAAGAACAAGGGTGATGTGCAGAGCTGCAGTAACTACTGAGGCATAAAGTTGATCAGCCACAGCATGACGTTATGGGAAAGAGTAGTAGAAGCTAGGCTTAGAAAACAGGTGAAGATCTGTGAGCAGCAATATGGTTTCATGCCAAGAAAGAGCACTACAGATGCAATGTTTGCTCTGAGAATATTGTTGGAGAAGTACAGAGAAGGACAGAAAGCGTTACATTGTGTGTTTGTGGACTTAGAAAAAGCTTATGATAGGGTGCCAAGAGAAGAGCTGTGGTATTGTATGAGGAAGTCTGGAGTGGCAGAGAAGTATGTTAGGGTAGTGCAGGACATATACAAGAATAGTGTGACATCGGTGAGATGCGCAGTCGGAATGACAGACTCATTCAAGGTGGAAGTGGGATTACACCAAGGATTAGCTCTAAGTCCTTTCTTGTTTGCAGTGGTGATGGACAGGTTGACGGATGAGATCAGACAGGAGTCCCCATGGACTATGATGTTTGCAGATGACGTGATCTGTCGTGAGAGTAGAGAGCAAGTTGAGTCTAGTCTGGAGAGGTGGAGATATTTTTTGGAGTGAAGGGGAATGAAAGTCAGTAGAAGCAAGACTGAGTACATGTGTGTGAATGGGAGGGAGCCCAGTGGAATAGTGCAGTTACAAGGAGTAGAAGTGGTGAAAGTAGATGAGTTTAAATATTTGGGGTCAACTGTTCAAAGTAATGGAGAGTGTGGTAAAGAGGTGAAGAAGAGAGTGCAGGCAGGGTGGAGTGGGTGGAGAAAGGTGGCAGAGCTGAAGATGTTGAGATTCTCTTTGGGGAGTGACAAGAATGGACAAGATTAGTAATGGACATATCAGAGGGACAGCTCAGGTGTGACGGTTTAGAGACAAAGTCAGAGAGGCGAGATTGAGATGGTTTGGACATGTGCAGAGGAGGGACCCAGGGTATATAGGGAGAAGGATGCTGAGCATGGAGCCACCAGGCAGGAGGAGAAGAGGGAGGCCAAAGAGGAGGTTCATGGATGTGCTGAGGGAGGACATACAGATGGTTGGTGTGACAGAGGAAGATACAGAGGACAAGATGAGATGGAAACGATTGATCTGCTGTGGCGACCCCTAACGGGAACAGCTGAAAGGCAAAGAAGAAGATATTCACGTTTTGGGATCTACAATTAGTGAGACCTGCTTTCACGTTTTGCGCGACTTGCGTTCACATTTTGCTAGACCTGCGTTTGAATTTCAGGAGATATTTTTTTCAATATTCATGTTTTACAATTAACAATTTGCACATAATTCATGATTTGCAGCTGATTCACGTTTTGGGGGTTAACAACTTCCTACCTGGCATTTCCGGCTGGATCACACTTCTGCATTAGCTTATCCTACAACCCCAATTCCAATGAAGTTGGGACATTGTGAAAAATCTTCAGAATCCTCTTCAACCAATATTCAATTGAATACACCACAGAGACAAGATATTTAATGTTCAAACTGATAAACTTTATTGTTTTTGTGCAAATATTTGCTCATTTTGAAATGGATGCCTGCAACATGTTTCAAAAAAGCTGGGACAGTGGTATGTTTACCACTGTGTTATATCACCTTTCCTACTAACAACATTCAATAAGTCTTTGGGAACTGAGGACAATAATTGTTGAAACTTTGTAGGTGGAATTCTTTCCCATTCTTGCTCGATGTATGACTTCAGTTGTTCAACAGTCCGGGGTCTCCACTGTCGTATTTTGCGCTTCATAATGCGCCACACATTTTCAATGGGTAACATGTCTGGACTGCAGGCAGGCCAGTCTAGTACCCCCACTCTTTTAATACGAAACCACAGTGTTGTAACACGTGCAGAATGTGGCTTGGCATTGTCTTGCTGAAATAAGCAGAGACGTCCCTGAAAAAGACGCTGCTTGGATGGCAGCATGTGTTGCTCCAAAATCTGGATGTACCTTTCAGCAATGATGGTTCCATCACAGATGTGTAAGTTGCCCGTGCCATGGGCACTAAAACACCCCCAGACCATCACAGCTTTTGAACTTTGCGCTGGTAACAATCTGGATGGTCTTTTTCCTCTTTTGTCCAGAGGACACAACGTCCGTGATTTCCAAAAACAATTTGACATGTGGACTCATCAGACCACAGCACACTTTTCCAATTTGGATCTGCCCATTTCAAATGAGCTCAGGCCCAGAGAATGCGGTGGTGTTTCTGGATGTTGTTGATGTATGGTTTTTGCTTTGCATGGTAGAGTTTTAACTTGCACTTGTAGATGTAGCAACAAACTGTGTTAACTGACAATGGTTTTCTGAAGTGCTCCTGAGCCCACGCGGTAAAATCCTTTACACAATGATGTCAGTTTTTAATGCAGTGCTGCCTGAGGGATCGAAGGTCACAGGCATTCAATGTTGGCTTTCGGCCTTGCCACTTACATGTAGAAAGTTCTCCAGATTCTCTGAATCTTCTATTCATTCAATTAATAACTGTAAATGATGGAATCCCTAAATTCCTTGCAATTAAATGTTGAGAAACATTGTTCTTAAACTGTTGGAGTATTTTTTCATGTGCCCCATCTTTGCTTGTGAACAGCTGAGCCTTTTTGGGAGCCTGTTTTCAATTTGGTGTTCTTTGAGCATTCATTAACTTTCCCAGTCTTTTGTTGATCCGTCTCAACTTTTTTGAAATGTGTTGCAAGCATCCATTTCAAAATGAGCAAATATTTGCACAAAAAACAATAAAGTTTATCATTTTGAACTAGGGGTGGGCAGAACATAAAAAATCTTAATCGCATTAACTCAATGACTTTCTGTGATTAATCATGATTAATCGCATGGTATAGTGAAACCCAAAAATGAATTCAAAAGCCGCTTAAAGCACAGTTTTATTTGAAAATGTAAATGAACATTGCATTAAAATTTGAAAATGTAAATTTCAACTGAAACACACTAATGAAATCAAATATAAAACCACTGGCAGGTCATTTGTTATCCTGTTTCATATCAAAATAACAATATTCATGTCCATGACTAAATGTACTAAAACAAATACGTCACAATTGTACACATACGAAAATTTGATATGTGTACAATTGTGATGTATTGTTTTAGTATATTTAGATTTGTTGTGATTTGGCACTTTATAAGCTGATTAAATTGAATTGAAATTGAACATTTTATTGAGTCTTAAAGCAAATAAATATGAATTTGGTCACTGGATCCTTAAACTTTGTACATAATGAATTCTACATGGTGAATCCTTGATCTCTGGACATAAATAGGAATAAACAAAATCTGTAGTTTTTGTCAAAAGCATTTCCTTTCAGACATTGGCATGAATGTGTTTCCATATATCTGAGCTGAGCTTACAGCTGCTGTGCTTCACTTCAGGATGTAATTTGAAAAGAAAATACAGCACGTTTCATTTTGGGAGGAAAAAAAAAACGTTTTAGTTGATTGTAGTTTCTTGTCTGTATTACATTTGGAAAGAGGTGTCATTTTATTCATTTTGAAGTTATTAATTCCGACCGGACTCTGTCTCAGCCGCACAGCGTTTCGAGCTGTGTGAACGGAACGGAGGACGATTCTCGTTTCTGACAGCAACAAGACAAGAGTCCCAGTGTAGTGATTTAATCCACACAAAAGTGACTGACAATATTTTAATGGCTTTGCGAGGGGTTAAGAAGCGGCTTGCCATTTCTGAAGAGCAGTGAATCAAAGAACCAACGAGCTACTGGATCGAAGCATTGCTTCAATGGTTCATGGTTTCAAAGTGAGTCGCGCTGCAGAATAGTTTATTACAGACCAAACCCTGAATATCCGACTTTATTTGTACGTCCGTATGACTCTGAAACTCGGAAAAATCCGTATAATTTACGGACTGTAGGTTGACATGAAAACCACCGAAAATCTGTGTTCACCGCGGGGACATGTTCAGCTATTCGAGATTATTCAAGATTTTTTTTTTACCGATGACGAACGATGCATAAAAAAATTGCATCGGTCCAAACCGGTCTGGATCCGGGCCTGATCCTGTAGAACTTTGTACCGAAAATGTCCATTCAAAAGTTCGGCATCTTTCTGCATTTTGTTTTGTTGTGCATTGCATAGCCTGTACTTTTCTCGATCCTCGTGTCGTTTTCTGTGTGAACTCAGCTATCAGCAGGAAGCAGCAGCATAAGCTCGCCCCTGACTGACGGTTTCAAAATAAAAGGCAACGAGCAACAGTCATAAAAGGCTAAAAAAAAAAAAAAAAAGCAGCGTTAAGGGGAGGAACAAAATTGTCGGCGATAATGACCTCAGTAATTAACGCAACGTTAGCTCGTTAACGTTGCCCAGCCCTAGTTTGAACATTAAATAGCTTGTCTTTGTGCTGTATTCAACTGAATATAGGTTGAAGAGGATTTGCAAATCATTGTACAAGTATTCCATTTTTATTTACATTTTACACAACGTCCCAACTTCATTGGAATTGGGGTTGTAGAAGTATATTATCCAACAAGTAGGAGCGCCATCTACTGGATAACATGTAAATTTTACTTAAACAGTCACTGCACATATTAAGTCATTGCGCCTTATAATTATCAGCTTGACTCATATTAATAATAAAGAGGATATCACAGATGAAAAGATATTTTACTGAAAGTGGAGTGCAAGAAAATGTTACTTTCTGTGTGCAAAATGAAAAATTACCATGTTGTTTCTCATCTTTGTATGCAAGTGACATGATGTTGCCTCCTATGATGGATGTGATGGAATGCAGTGAAAAAACATTGAGGTACCCAAGTTGGCACTCTCTGCTTTGTGCCCTTTTCATGGACCTCAAGTGGAGTCTTCCTTCACGATGATGGCCAACATCATGCAGGCCAAAACATCAAGCCTGGATCTGGAGACCTATGAAGCTGTGAAGTACAGGCTGAAGGCCATGCAGGTCTCAGCAGTTGGCCGCTACTCTAGACCAACAAAGGACAGCCCCATCAACCTATCACTATTAATGGCCCCATCACACATAGTGCGAAGTTTGGGCGGTGTTTGGACGAAAACGGTGAAACAGTGCGAAACAGTTCAAAATTAGCACACAAAATATTGCGCACAAAACATCGCACCAATGGGCAGGCATGCACAAACCAGGTGTGAGAGTTTGTGCACACGCCAGTGTCTGTCAAGCTGGAACAGTGCGAGGTGCACCACATGGCGCCAGTTATGTGGAAAAAATGAAAACCACCTGGTACATGTGGAACCACATCGCACTGCTTATGTGGAATAAATAAAAAAAATTAAAACAAGCCGGTACCTGTGAGACCACATCGCGCCACTTATGTGGAATAATTTAAAAAAAGAAAAAAACACACCACCCGGGACGCGACCTCGCACCTTTCAAAGGCTCTGATCACCAGTCAGAGACTTTATCACTGAGCGACAGAGCTGTTCTTTGAGAGCTGCGGGAAGCTGCCTCATATCAGGAAGGACACGGAAGTATTACAAAAAAAAAAAAAAAAAAAAAAATTTAAATCCCACACCATATAAAAACACCACATTTATCAAGCAAGCAATACAAATATGATCCATCTCTTCCTCTGGTGATGACCCATGGTCACAGACATACAGTCATGAAATGATATGAATGAGAGGGAGTGTGCTGAGACGACATTACACAGTTTCCACACGATTCCTGCATCATGTGCACTAAGCGTGCACTTCGTCCAAACTTTGGACTATGTGTGAGGGGCCCTAAGGAATGTCAAACTCTCAAGCCAGAGGTACAGGGCAAAGAACCAATGAAAGGCAGAACTTAATGCTCCCAATCCAGCCAGAAAGAAGGCAGCCAAAGACTCAATAGTAGCAGCAACTTTCAATACCAGAAAGGTTTTTCAAAAACAGCAGCTGCAGCCATTAAAGAATGTTGCTGCCAAGAAACAAAAGCACTAATTTTCAATTCATTGTGCACTGTCTTGCACTGTTTGCACTGCATTTTATTAAATTAAATGTATTGAAGTAATGTCACTGTGTGTGTGTGTGTGTGTGTGTGTGTGTGTGTGTGTGTGTGTGTGGTGTGTGTGTGTGTGTGTGTGTGTGTGTGTGGTTGGGGGGGGGGTGGGGGTCGCCGTGTCATGGTACATGTGCTGTTTTTGTCCTTTGCCAATCACACCTATGCTGACACTGCACATCTTGTGTCAAACTGTGGAGAGAGCAGGCAAGGTGGAAAATTATGCAAAACAGGTGATCTGAAGTAACAGGGTTGGTGAGCATTGTTATATAAGTGTTACTTAGACTCTTTTTTATTGTCATTCAGTAAAAAACACAGATGTCATCACAGAACGAAATATCGATGCACTGCATGAATCAATAAAAACGCAGAATAAAAGCACAGAATACCAATCCAAGGTGTGTGATTGTGATAAATACGTTTTTAAAAAATTTCTATTGATAACTGTCTTTGTATCTGTGTATACACAACATATAATAAATAAAGGACACGGGATATTGCACATATGAAGATGCTACAAAGATAAAGTTGCTACCAGATGCTACAGTGCATTCTGTGTCCTACAATCTATGCATTCTTTACTATAGAAGCATATACAAATTCAATTTGATCCATATCATCCAGCTCTAACTGTGTTTTTCTCAGAATTTCTTGTGTTTTCTTACGTTTTCTTAATCTTATTCTGTTAGTAAACCTAAAACTGTCCCACCTGCTCGGACGTCCTCCTCCTCTGCAGCCTTCACAAGGTTCAGCAGCAACATTGTACAGAGAGTCCACAATGATGAATGCATCATTGGACACTGGTCCCACCTGAATAAAACAGGATGAAAAAGCCGTACTGAATGATAATTTAGTGCTAAACATTAATAATACATGTATGCTAGTCTTGAAATTTTTACAACTTTGGTAACTCTATCAGAATTGACCAGAGGCAAAATTATGCTTGACCAAATAGTTCATTTTCTTATCTGCATCAGTTATTCATGCTGAAAATGACAACAAATAGAAGAAGTACAACCTTGTCCCCCTGCCTGAGTATATCTTGAACAATTGGACATTAGTGGAGTCTGAGTCCCATGACACACACACACACACACACACATACACATAGTATCCTTGTGTGCATGCATACGTGTGTTTGTCAGTTACACTTTTTTTGTGCATGTGATAATATTTGCTTGAATCTCACCAAATGTTAACTGGATTTCTTCAATAAGTTTTTCTTAGTTATGTTCTAACATGTGGCCCTGTGACAGACTGGCGTCCTGTCCAGGATGTACCCCGCCTCATGCCCTATGACTACTGGGATAGGCTCCAGCACCCCGTGACCCTTAATTGGAGTAAGTGGTTGAGGATGAGTGAATAAGTGTTCTAACATGACAATGATCAAACTGCAGCAAACATGTTTTTGGCCCCTTGAACCTTGTCAGAACTGTCCAGCTCCATATTTGACCCATTAATGTTTTGTTTCTGATATGCATACTCGAGGGCTGCATTGGGATTGGGTCCCGCCGGGACCCAACGCAAATCTTGCAGGAACAGGTGGTCAGAACTTCGCTGTGGGCAGGAGTGGGCAGCTAAAAATAAACACTGCAGGAACAGAAGCAACAAGATGACTCAGCCAACAAAGGAGAATAGTGTAAAGCGTCCATATGCTACTTTCATCTTAAATAATTTAATAGTAGCAGCGAAAATTACAGGAGTGAACAGAGAGAGACACAAACACAGCACAGTGAGTCTGTGTCTGTCTGTGTCACAGCGCAGCGACTTACTGCACTGAACTGTCTTTAAACTGAAAACAACCAAATAATAACCCTAATCCTGATCAGTGCGTCAAAAGACATACAGGACAGGGATTCAACTCAACAAACAATCCCATGATTTTTCTTTATTAATAACCTAAATGACGTGTTTTCTCCTGTGGGATGGGAGAATACACAAAATCATTGCCTATTATTGTGTGCTCAGCCTTTCATGGGTGCAGACATAACTGTAACACATGTTGCGAGTGCAGGTGAGAATGATCAGAATTTCAGCGGGAGTGGGACAAAGAATATAGTCCCGTGCAGGGCTCTAATCCATACCGCTTATCTCGGTATCAGAGTAAGCTTTTGTATCAGGGGCTTACCTTACCCCTGGGGCCCCCTGAGGGGGATCAAAATCTCTCCAAATTGCCCACAGGTTGTACCTATGCTAACCTTTCCATTAATGATGGAAAGTGTGTTAAATCCTTTTGAAAAATATCAGCATGGGCAGATATGTCAGTTGGCCTAAGGGACCAGTGTGTGAGGGTAGAGGTTGGGGGAGTGGACCTAAGTGGGTTCATACAGTGGTTTTCAAATTGTGAGGTGCCCTGCAGCGGGTCTGTAATCAATCACTTCTACAGTGGCTGTTCTTGAAGCTTGAAGCAACGAAGCAGTGCTCCAACCCACTGCTTCATTGGTTCATTGCATGGCTGCTTTTCAGAAGTGGCAAGTCCGCTTCTTAACCCCTCTCAAAGCCATTTAAAAATGTCAATCATGAGTCACTTTTGTGCAGATTAAAGTCACTAACTGGGACTGTTGTCTTGTTGCAGGCAAGAAACGAGAATCGTCGTCCATTCCGTTCACACAGCTCCAAACGCTGCACCACTCTCTGCTGAGTCAAGTTAGAGTCCGGCCAGAATTAATAACTTTAAAGTGAATTACCATTTTAAATCAAATGACACCTCTTTCCAAACGTTGTAAGGCAGACAACAAACTACAACAGACTAATTTTTTTTCCTCCTAAAATGAGACGTCCTTGCTTTCTTTATGAATTACATTGATGTTGACTTGCAGCGCAGCCAGCTGCAAGAGCCCAGGTCAGAGGTATGGAGTGACATTCATGCCATTAATGTCTGAAAGGAAATGCTTTAGAGAAAAACTGCAGATTTTGTTGATTTTTATTTATGTCCAGAGATCAAGGATCCAGTGACCAATTTCATCTTTATTTACTTTACGACTCAATAAAATGTCCTTGACATAGAAAACCCATAAAGCCTATTTTTAGTACACACAAAAATCATAAGAGGTATCGATAAGCAGAATCGATAAGCACTGATATCCATAAAATCTTATCAATACCCATCCCTGTAAAGTTGAATTAATATTATTTATGTTAAAAAGTGTTAGCTATGCCAAAGACATTTAAAACACAGAGATGTTTTAAAAAAGATGTTTAAAATGACAAAAGATAAAAATAGAAGAATAGAAAGTTCTTTAAAAACACATGAAAATTCAGTAAGGTATATCTTATATATTATATTCCAATTATAAGGTAGAACTATGCTAGTATACTAAGGTATATCTAAATATCTAAAAAGGAAGAGTAAAATGGAAGAGTAGAAAAGAGTAGAGTAGAGCCACTTAGGTGCCTGGTCTTGAGAACCAGGGATGGTTTGACATGTTTAAAATGTTTGAAAACAGTGTCAAATGTGTGTTCCCTAAAAATGCACAAATACTTTTAAAATGTGTTTAAGATGTTTAATAGAATAAAAAGAAATACACAAAGATGTTGAAATTGTGTGTATGTGTGTCGTGGGTAGGGGAGACGCCTATTGTTCTCTGAGGGGGGGCTCACTCTCCCACACTCTGGGTTAATAGATACAGATACAAATAGATACAAATCACTAGCGGGGGATTCTCAACAAGTGAGTGTGCCTTGTTTCACTTTCAGCAACACTGTTTTACTAGGATGTACAGTTATGAAGCTATATAGATACTTAAATGCTTTGTAATAAGCTAAGAACTATTGAAGGTGACGTAAAGTGCAGCCTTTTAATTCAATGGACATTACATACATAATAGTTGCAGTTGAAGAATGCTCTGTGCTTAGTTTACAAAGAACTCGTCCTTGCAATGGAGATGCAGAGCCGCCTCCTCAGTTTAATCATATTACATGTATTTATATCTATTGGGCGATGTACAATTCTGTCTAAAATTTATGCATATGAGCCCCTACAAGGTCATTTTATATTTTCTGTTAACAACAAACAGCCAACATGCCAGTAGGATGATGGCATCATGCAGAGAGATGGCATAAACGCAAAACTGACCAAACACAACTTGCAAAAACTCTTCTGTTTATTTTGCAAAAACTAAGCCGGCAATTATTACTAGGTATGAATTATACTCCTCATACACTCTCAAATGGGCCATCATTTGTACTTAACTCTTATGTTTCCACTGAGCAACACCAATTAGTATGTTTTTTCTCCAGAAGCTTATTTCTCATGTTTTCTGTGGTTACCATGGCAACCATCTAAAAGCCTATTTCTCAAGTGTCAGGTTGAGCAGGAATTTGCACCCACATGAAGGATGCATGAACAGGTTTTGTGAAGGTGGTTCAGTAGTAGCACTGGATAACAGACAGACAGACCAAATAAACTACACACACGGACTAATGAAACTCAGCTGAGGCACAAAAACCAGCAACGACCCAACAAAGACACAGTGGAAACCAGGGACTAATATACTGTGCCATGATTACCTAGATCCCCCAGGCATTCCACCTTCACCGAGTGATACCTGGTGTGCAAACAGAAACAGCAAAGACACAGTCAAGTAAGACAGATACCCACACAAACAGCACGCAGTGATCAAGTGGCACTCAGGTGAACACGGGCCTCTCTACGAGTCCGTACCAGCTAAGCTAACAGGCTGACATCAGTTCGGGTGTTTATAAAATCATAGTTTTGGGCTTTGCTTTGGTGTGGGTATAAATAGTTATGAGCCGCTTATTTTCTCAGTAATTATGCATTAAAGAGATCTAAGGGATCAACATTAAACATTACATTAAAGAGGAACTATGCAACTCTAAAAAGGGGTTTTGCTTTTTTTTTTGGTGGGGGGGCGCGCCCCCAACAGCTACCCCCCCCCCCTTCCCCTGCTGTCTATGTGAATTTGATTTCAATAGAGCCGGATGAACCCAATCCATGGAGCCATGAAAATTCAGTAAGGTATGTCTTCTATAAAACATTCCAATTCTAAGGTAGAACTCAAGTGTGTACTAAGGTATATCTAAATATCTAAAAAAAGAAAGTAGAACAGAAGAGGAGAATAGAGTAGAGTAGAGCTACTTCGGTGCCTGGTCTTGAGAACCAGGGATGGTCAAGGAATGTCATGTCAAGGAAGCAACAATGCTCAGAAACACATAGAGAACAGATAATTTATCCTAATATACTTACAAGTGGAGCAGCAAGAACACCAGGTCTGCATTCATTTTGCACACTTCTTTATCTTTCAGCTCTTGCCATTCCGGGAAAGCCTACCCCGGGTGTGACCCTTCACTCACTCACATACTCTTTTTCTCTTCCTCCGCCAGTGTTTTTTTCTTCTTCTTTCTGTGTGCCAGCTTTTGTCATGATGATGAACATCTAAGAATTAAAGCCTTTGTTGACTTGTTGTTAAAGCTGCCTCGCGAGTGGGCATGTACGTGTTGTAGTGCCACAAAGCAATTCATGTTTCTCACGAGACCTGACACTCTTGTTCAAACACCAGGTCGGCGTCCCTAAAGTTGCAAGGATTGTTTATCGCTACAAGCGACTTGGTTGGGAGGGAGTGACCCCCATTCTCCCCCAAACAAGTAATTTAGCAATTACAATTATTCCCAGATTGTAAAATTAAGGTAAAACTGTTGCATCGTTCCTCTTTAAATAAGACAACAATTTCACTCAGTGTGAATATTACAGCAGGGACATCTGGGATGATCTGTTAGGACTTAAGACATTTCACCACACAGCAAACCATATTATTTCAGGGATGTAATATATAAGGCTGACTGTGTGTGTGTGTGTGTGTGTGTGTGTGTGTGTGTGTGTGTGTGTGTGTGTGTGTGTGTGTGTGTGTGTGTGTGTGTGTGTGTGTGTGTGTGTGTGTGTGTGTGTGTGTGTGTGTGTGTGTGTGTGTGTGTGTGTGTGTATGTTCGCTATGCACAGCCACAGTAATTAAGAAATCAACACCAAACTTGCTGTGGTGACTGGGTGCACCAAGGGGAGGTCACTGGGACCCTTAGGTTGAAAGCATACATGTGCTTTAATTAGAATCACGACCAGCTCACTGGAGCCCTTTTTTTCACAGATCACATGATACTCAGGTCAGATAGAAAGCATCACACTTAACTTGCAACATCACCAAGGGTACTGACACAGCAAAAGTGTTGAAAGAGTGCCAAATGATTGTCTGGGATGAGTGTACCATGGCACACAAGTTAGCACTGGAGGCCCTGGATCACTGTCAACGTGATATCAGAGAAAACCAGTCAATCCTAGGTGGTGTCACCCTTCTACTTGCAGGTGACTTCCTGCAAACTCTCTCAGTCATCCCAAAAGGAACTCCAGCAGATGAGTTGTCTACCTGTCTAAAGTCTTCCTACCTATGGTACCAAGTCCAAACACTTACTCTGTCCAGAAACATGCAGGTACACCTTCAGGAGAATTTGCACAACTACTTCTGACTGTAGGCAATGGGGAACTGCCTGTAAATGATGAAGGGATGGTGACCATTCCAGCTGGCTATGGCTAGGTGGTTCAAAGTGTTCAGGAACTCAACAATGTCTACTCTAATCTGCCAGAAAACTACAAGAACCACAAGCCATCCTTGCTCCAAGAAATGACATGGTGAGCAAACCAATGAGCAGCTCCTCCAATTAATACCAGAAGTGAAGACATACAAATCCATTGACTCAGTTGTAGAGACAGCTGAGGCAGTTCATTACCCAGCTGCGTTCCTGAATTCCCTAGATCCCCCAGGCATTCCACCTTCACCTTTTTATCATCATTCACTTGAGTCTCATGAATGTCACAAATTGCTCTATGAAAATTAATGATGGCAACGTACACACAATGCAATGCAACTTACTACACCTTAACTAAAGTGACATGAAATATACAATGAGATGGCTAAAATTCTCCATCTGTGCGTGGAATGAGGAACTCAGCTAGTTTATCATAAAATGGTCAAAACAACAGACACATCTGTACACAACAACTAGCAGCCAGTGCCAGTGGACTCTGGAGATGTTATGAAAGGTGGAGACACTAAGCAAACTAAGAAGTAAATAAATAATTCACCCCCTCTACACTTGCCATGAAGGAAGAAACTATTTATAGAGACCAAAACCATTTTTTGTACCAGGCTATAAAACTATTTATTTATTTTGGGAGCCAGCTTCAAGTGACCAGTGAAGGAACTGTAATTTTTTTCTTCTTCCAGGAAGGCTTCAAGTGAGGCCATCAAAGTTTACTGTCTGATGGTGCCCTGGTCTACTCACCTGCCCCCCCCCCCCCCCCCCCCATCACAGAGCACACACATTATCAGCAACAATTCGAAAGCACTATGACATCATGATAAAGTATTCTCGAGCTTAAAAATGCAATGTTCCATTCATTCGTGGAAAACGTACTGCTCCAGTGAGTCACCTTGAATAAAAAAAAACACCAGCTAAATATTTTTTGGGCATGTAAGAATAATAAAAGGTGCACATGACAGCTCTCTGCTTTCAGCCTGCTGGACAGCACCTTTCAGCTCATCACTTATCCTCATTAAGAAAAAAAACATGCAAGATTAGATTATTAGGGGAAATCACATGAAAATGGATTAGAAATCAAACGACAGCCATGTGCATTGCCATCGTCTAGACCGTGATTCTATATCAGCGCACACAGCAAAACACACTCACGCCAGTTTGCCCAACAAACACGCATGCACTCATGCCCGGATCCACACACACAAGCTGAATTGAGTTTGGACGCATGTGTAGGATGGGTTGGATTTGAAAAACAGGTCTGAATGCTATCTGGCTAGAAAACAACCCAAACTGAATCTGGCTCAAGGCAGATTGCCAACCCCAGTCTGAATGAGGTTTGATATCAGGTTTCTTTGCAGCTGTTTGAAAAGAAATTGATTGACTACAGTATTTCATTACTCCCGACATTTACAGTAAATTATTTATTTATTTTTTTCCTGTCTATGACATTGCTTTGAGAGCTCCTTTGAAAGCACAGCGTAAACCAAAGAAAGGGTTTTTATTGCTCTAAAAACAACAGAAATTCGAGTTCTGCCAGATGGCAATGCCACAATTTTGCACATTCACTCTGTTTTTTGATTTGATTTCACTCGAGCACGTGTCTGTGGGCATGCGTGAAGATGGACAGAGCAGAGGAGCAAGTTTGGGTTTTTTTTATGCAGGTAGACAAACACTGTGTCCAGCAACAATCAATCACAGTGAGAATATAAATGTCAGATGGCAACGATTATTGGGAAAAAGTCAGCCAATCACTCCATCTCTCTCTCTCTCTCTCTCTCTCTCTCTCTCTCTCTCTCTCTCTCTCTCTCTCTCTCTCTCATTTCATTGTATCATTGCATGTAGGAGGTGAGCGGTAAAAAAGCACTCCTTCTGTATCAAAAAGGAACCCTTATTGCCGACTGCTGCTGTCAGTCATCATGGTTGCACTTCATCAAGGACTGACAGAATGGACTGCTAACATTGGGCAATGGAGTCTTGTTTGAGGGCGGGCGCTAAAGGGATAAAATATGATGCATATGATGGAATTTCTCTACTTCTGGGGACAAAAACATGGCACTTTCTCTGAGTTTTTGGGCAAATTACACCCAAAAGTGAAAATGCAAAGAAAAAGCTAAAGATGTGGTGGAAAGTGGACATGTGTGGCGGTTTGTTTATGACCCGAAGCTCAAACGTGTTAAGGTGGCTGTGCAGAATGCAGCTACTCTGGTTAGCTGACACGACATCTCCCATTTGCCTCATCTTCCCTTCTCCACTGGGAGCTGAAAAAAACTGCACTTTTCGCGACTGCTTTGGTGATTGCAGCCAAAAACAAAACAGTACACCATGCCATAGGTATTAGAGCATGCCATAGGTATTAAAGGCACTGCGCTGCGGTGGTTTGAATCATATTTGTCTAATAGATTACAGTTTGTTCATGTAAATGGAGAATCTTCTTCACAGACTAAAGTTAATTATGGAGTTCCACAAGGTTCTGTGCTAGGACCAATTTTATTAGGTAGTATTATTAGACGGTATTGCTTAAATTTTCATTGTTACGCAGATGATACCCAGCTTTATCTATCCATGAAGCCAGAGGACACACACCAATTAGCTAAACTGCAGGATTGTCTTACAGACATAAAGACATGGATGACCTCTAACTTCCTGCTTTTAAACTCAGATAAAACTGAAGTTATTGTACTTGGCCCCACAAATCTTAGAAACATGGTGTCTAACCAGATCCTTACTCTGGATGGCATTACCCTGACCTCTAGTAATACTGTGAGAAATCTTGGAGTCATTTTTGATCAGGATATGTCATTCAAAGCGCATATTAAACAAATATGTAGGACTGCTTTTTTGCATTTACGCAATATCTCTAAAATCAGAAAGGTCTTGTCTCAGAGTGATGCTGAAAAACTAATTCATGCATTTATTTCCTCTAGGCTGGACTATTGTAATTCATTATTATCAGGTTGTCCTAAACGTTCCCTAAAAAGCCTTCAGTTAATTCAAAATGCTGCAGCTAGAGTACTGACGGGGACTAGAAGGAGAGAGCATATCTCACCCATATTGGCCTCTCTTCATTGGCTTCCTGTTAATTCTAGAATAGAATTTAAAATTCTTCTTCTTACTTATAAGGTTTTGAATAATCAGGTCCCATCTTATCTTAGGGACCTCATAGTACCATATCACCCCAATAGAGCGCTTCGCTCTCAGACTGCAGGCTTACTTGTAGTTCCTAGGGTTTGTAAGAGTAGAATGGGAGGCAGAGCCTTCAGCTTTGAGGCTCCTCTCATGTGGAACCAGCTCCCAATTCAGATCAGGGAGACAGACACCCTCTCTACTTTTAAGATTAGGCTTAAAACTTTCCTTTTTGCTAAAGCTTATAGTTAGGGCTGGGTCAGGTGACCCTGAACCATCCCTTAGTTATGCTGCTATAGACGTAGACTGCTGGGGGGTTCCCATGATGCACTGTTTCTTTCTCTTTTTGCTCTGTATGCACCACTCTGCATTTAATCATTAGTGATCGATCTCTGCTCCCCTCCACAGCATGTCTTTTTCCTGGTTCTCTCCCTCAGCCCCAACCAGTCCCAGCAGAAGACTGCCCCTCCCTGAGCCTGGTTCTGCTGGAGGTTTCTTCCTGTTAAAAGGGAGTTTTTCCTTCCCACTGTAGCCAAGTGCTTGCTCACAGGGGGTCGTTTTGACCGTTGGGGTTTTACATAATTATTGTATGGCCTTGCCTTACAATATAAAGCGCCTTGGGGCAACTGTTTGTTGTGATTTGGCGCTATATAAAAAAATTGATTGATTGATTTTCCCGTTAGAATTGATGCTGTTTGTGGGAAGAGACTAATATCTGGGTGGAGTGTGGGAGTGTCAGCACAAACCATGGGGTGGACCACGGGGTGGGGGTTTCAGTGGAAACCATTTTAAACCGGCACATCTTAAACCGGCAGTATGCTTTTAAGTTTCCTGAGCCAGGCTGAAAGGTTTGTGCTGAAACTCCCACACTCCACCCGGGGATTCTCTGCCGTGTTTGTGCCGGCTGTCCCAGGTGTGGTCAAATCTCGCAACATCACGCAGGGGTTGAAACGAGACTCTGCTGCCCTATTACACATTTCCAAATGACTTCTTCATGAAATGTATGAATAATGTTTATGTCTTCACTTTCATGTTAGCTTAAGCACATTTGCTAAAGTTAGCATGAGCGTCAACCTCACCCTTTGACAACAAAGCACATTCAGAAGAAAATGAGTTAGTGTATAATTGTACAGGAGGAGGGGTACAGGAGCTGAACACAGGCTTTGTAATAAAGATCGTGGTTACTCTCCGACTGATCCTCCCTGTCTTTAAAGCCTCTGCCAGCCATCTGCTGACCTTACTGCCATGTTTTCATTCCTGTTTTCCTTCCCAGCATAGTGTGTTATTTTCTCTGCCCAGCCTTGTGGTCACAGGAACCGTGTTTGCACTGCAAAATGAAAGCAGCAGGAGCATCACAGAAAACACACTGTGAGACCAACCATATGTCACATGGTACGAACACCATGAGAACATTTTATGGGAGAAGTGCAGGATGTGGTTAAATGATAAAGGAGAAAGGAGGGAGATCATTTATCTTTGCACCACTTCAAACTAATAATACAAGACAACTGTGAGCAATTACGGCCTAAGATGTTAAAGTTTTATTGAATGTGAGTTACACTGTATGCAGTGCACTGCATACAGTAAGTGAAATCACGGATAAGTGTGGCTATTTATATCTGTGTACAAATAAACAGTACAATGTGGCTTAGGGTGCATCATTTGTCACACTTTTTCTAAATATTCTAAAAACAATCAGAAATAAATAAATAATGGAATGGAATAAATCTTTTACACTTACTAAAGTAAACTTCCATGAGAACTTTTAATAAATGCCATTAATATCTACTGGGTCCACCGAGCTTCTGAAGTTTCCTACTAACGACACCCATAAATCCGAGCTGAAAATATCACCTGTTCTTAAATAATGCCAAAAAATAATGCATTTAGCCCCATAATGTCAATGAGAGCTGAATATAAATATGGATATTGTACATCTTTTGGTGGCAGTGGTACATCTCTATTGGAGCTGGGTATTGATTCAAATTTCAACAATTTGATTCCAATTCTTAATATTCGGAATCGATTATTTTGATTCAATTTGATATCGATTTGGGTTAGTCTTATTAAATTGTTTTTTCATTGTCTAGTTATGCAACATATTAATACTCCTTCACAAAATTTGGCCCTCAAAATGCAGGCAAGAGTGTTTCAAAGAGTTTTACATTTAAAACTTTTCTGGGGGATAACAGTACCCTGGTCTCCCCTACAAAACCCACGTCTGCACCACTCACTGCAGCAGGAGAACGTGGCTATTAGAAAAGCTCTCCCACAGCGGGGGAAGTTCTCCTAAGTTCTCCTGCAGCAGGAGAACATGGCTCCCACAGTCCACACCAGAGAATCTTCATGCGCTGTTCCACAGAAATGGCACGTGAGAATTAAACAGTGGACGATTGTCTTTTCTTGCCTGCAACAACAGTCCCAGTAGTCATGATTAACATCTTTAAATGGCTAATACGCACCCTTGGAAACAGTGCAACGGCCCAACTGCAGTGTAATTTTTTACAGACATGCTGTTATAACAGTGGCGAGAAGGGCATATATATTTATATATATTTTTATTATTTAAAAAAAAAATGGATCTTTGGATGTATGAATCGATCTGTGGGAATTAAAATGAGAATTGATTTAAAATCGGTGAATCGATCTTTTCAACCCAGCACTAGTCTCTATCTTTATTAGTTCCTGAGATATGGCAATAGTGACAGGTTTTTTGTTTTGTTTTTTTTTTGGTGGGGGGAGGAGGGGGAGCACAATGAAAATTGCCTTTGCCAGATATTTCCATAATAACAGCAACAAAGTAAGCCAACAATGAAACCTTAAATTATATTCCATTAACTCACAGTATCATAATATACAAATAATGAATGTTTATTAGTTCAATGGTACGAATATTTCATGAGGTGAAAGCTGGAACATTTCCAGCTTTCATCAAATTAAATATTCGTTCCATTGAAAGAATGTAAAAACATTTATTATTTGTTTTATATAATGGCTAAAATAGATCCTTGTCATTTGATATTATATTAATTTATAAAAAACAGAAAAGGAACTTACATTTTGGTGCGTCACTGCACTGACTTCATGTACTTCCAAAAAAAAAAAAAACACGTCAGAATTTAGTCCAGCTTTCCATTCTAACTTCCTCCTAACAGCTCTTCATGCCTCCCGATGGCTTACAGTGCAGTGGATTTGTTTTGGGTGTGCGTGTGTTCGTGCGCGCACGTGTGTGTGTGTGTGTGTGTGTGTGTGTGTGTGTGTGGTGTGTGTGTGTGTGTGTGTGTGTGTGTGTGTGTGTGTGTGTGTGTGTGTGTGTGTGTGTGTGTGTGTGAGTGTGTGTGTGCACACGCGCGCAGACTGCAATGGTACCAAACGTATGGATTACTTATGCAACCCATCTTCTTGGCTTTTCTAGTTTTAATTAATTTATATCAAGGTGTAGAGATTTACTTTCAGTTTGAGTCTAAGAAAGATCATTTCTGAAATTTTTATATTGAGAAGCCTGATTTACTTTTTGTATTTGAAATGCCATAAACAAATTAAAATGCGTGAAATATCAAAGGGCTGAATACTTTTGCGAGCCACTGTATATTACTGAAATCATGGCATAACTCAGAGTTATGAATAAATAAATACTGAATAAATAAAACCCCATCTGATGACTGACTAGTAAGACAGAAAAAAGTGTCTTCATGAGACCATGACTACCGTCACCTTTGAAGAAATGCTTAAAAATTCAACAAAAATGTAATATCTTGAAACCAATGAAGCTACAGATATCACACTGGTACCAACAGATGTGCAGGAGCCACATTAATATTCAACTTTCATTAACACTAAAGGGCTAAATACATTAGTTTCAAGGTTATTTGAGAAAAACTATTTTTTTTTTCCACAGTGGTGATATGGGCTTATTCAATCCAGCTAATATTTGATAGATTTTCTTTTCATTGGTATTCTCAAGTTTTAAAATTGGGTACAAGCTGAATTTCCAAAACTGGGGCAAATAATGTACCCAATGTGGCTTTATGACAAACTGAAATTTACTACATGAAAACAGTTTCAATAAATTAAAAAACAGTGCAGATTACCTTCTCACATAAATGGAATATGTAGTATGCATGTGTTGGGATGAAATGGAAAATAATCTCTTCTCTTCTCATGCATGTGAAGAGAACAATTTTAAAATATGCAGATGACTCTGTAATTATTAGTTTATTGCAGGATAATGAAACCAGCCATGGACCTGTTGTTGATCACTTTGTCAGGTGGTGTGAAGAGTCCCACCTTCAGCTGAACATTTAAGACTAAATATATGACTGTGGATTTCAGAAAAAAAACCTGTACACCTGAGGCCATAGTCATCAAGGGTCAGAAGCTAGAATTTCTGCAATGATATAAGTACGTACCTGGGGACTATGATAGAGTCTAAACTTAACTTTGAGACCAACTGTGAAGCTGTATGCAAAAAAAGGCATCAGCAGTTGTTTTGTTTAAGAAAGCTGTCATCTTTTAACATTGGCAAAACCATCATAACATCATTTAATTTGTCTTTTATTGACTCACGTGTTATTCTTTGGTGTCATGGTATGGTGCTTTGTCAGTGAAGGAGAGAAGCAAACTGATGCAGATTTTGAAGTGGTCAGGGATGCAGACTGGTGAACCACAGCTTAGCCCTGAGTCTCTGTATACCAGGCAGCTACAGAGGACCACGAAATTGATTCTACATGACCATTCACACCCTCTACATGGCGAATTGCAGCTTCTTCCCTCTGGTTGGAGGTTTATAGTCCTGAAGTGCAGAACAAAGCACTACAGGAACAGTTTTGTTCCACTCGCCATAATTCAGATGAATAAATCATCGCAGAAAATTTGGTACTATTTTAGGTGGTTGCCAGGCTGTGATCTAGTGTGGCTCTGAGCACTTTTATGTCTGTGTCAGGTCTTTGTGTGTATGTCAGTGTTGTCCTATATGTTTAATAAGTTGGATGCTGTCTGTTACTGCAACACACATCTGCCTACGTGTATCAATAAAGTAACCTGAGCCTGAGCCTGAATTTGTTTTTTGTGTTAAAAGAACTAGCATAATCAATTAGCTCCTTCAAATCATCATCCGCCAGCAAAACAAACTCTGCCATGTTTAGCTAAACGCCACCCCAGTGTGAGCATGCGTGGTGGTCGGGGCGTGCAATAGCACATTTCATATTGTATCAAAATTCCACACTAAAAAGAACTACTGCACGGTAAATGAAAGACAACGGCAAATGGTATGAATAATCCATGTCATGTGACATACAACCCACCAATCAAATAACAAAGATCCACTCAGCCGTTATCTAAAAATGATCAAAATAGCAAATGACAAGGTTGTTGTTTCACTGTTATATAAAACAAATAGTTTTTTTTTCATTCTTTCATTCAATATTTGTACCACTGAACTCATAAACATTCATTATTTGTATACTATGTGGTAAATCTGTGTCAAGTAGGCAGTTCTCAAAAACTGAGTGGCCATGCTGAAAGGAGACTCATGAGGATGCCACCAAGACCCCCCTGACAGCTCTGAAAGAAGTACCATAGGTTGCTGTGGATGTGAGTGGAGAAACTGGGAATGGTAAGTGGAGAAGGAATGAAAAAAACATGAAAACTGATCATCTGAAAGTTTGCATGATCTTTTTTTAAGAAAATACTCCTCTATACCACTTCATCACAAAACTGGATAACTGATGATGCATGACAAAAGCTGCACTATGCATAGTTTCTTCAACCACAACCACAGAAACACATAAGTCCTTCAGAGTTGACTGGGTGTCTTGGTGGCTTCCATCACTAGTCACCTTGCAGCATGGTCACTGAATTTCTGAGAAGTACTTACTAGACACTGATTTACCATACAGTACCATACCCATCACAACTTTTTACCTTTGCCAACTAAGTTGGAGGAGGTTATGTTTTCGCCTCTGTTTGTTTGATTGTGAACAGCCTGAAGCCCACAATTTTTCATATATCATTATAACATTTTTACTGAAGATTCATATCCTGATAGGCAAGAACTGATTCAATTTTCAAGGTCATAGGTCAAAGTAGGAAAATCTTGGAAAATTGGAAAAATCCCTATTCTTTAACATTAAACACATTTTCAGAAATTCATAACTCATATTTGAGAGTGTTATATAGGATGGTATCCTTTATCAACTGACAAAGTTTGTTCCGGATTTGAACCAGATTACAGGTTTTGTGACCATTTAAATTTAGTGTATTTAATGTACATTTTATATTATATCTTAATCAAACATGCCCTGATCACTCTCATATTTGAAAGTGAGGTGCAGACTGGGACTCACTATCGCCTGAGAAAGTTTGATCCGGATCTGATCCGGGTTGCAGATTTTGTGGATATTTGAATTTTATATTGAAAAGCTAATTTGGTGTACATTTTGCATTATATCTCAGTCAAAAATGCTTCAGTCACTCTCAGTTTTCTATTATGGATTTACCTAGACCACCAAAATTGGATGGAGGTTCCCAATTTTATGCTTGTTTGTCGATCTTCCAGTAATCAGTCGGACAGGTGCCAAAATGCGATGACAAATTGTGCATAGTAAAGATAACCAATGTTCTGTGAAAATTATCTGAAAAACAATTCATAAACCAAAAAAATTTAAACAAAAACCTGACAACCACAAAAAACTTTGATTCAAGTGCATGAAAAAATACCCCTGTCACATCTGCCATGTGCCATAATACACTTGTATGGTGAGTGTATTACAGTAAAAATGCTGGCATATGCAGGCGTATGTCCAATAACATTCAAATCTTACCCATAACTTAAGAGTACATTGAAGCACACTGATATACGTCATAATATGGTGAGGTCATCAAACATTTTTGGGCATGCACAATATTTTCAATGTAGGTCAGCGTATTGCTCATACATCCCACATATATGGGACATAAGTTGTAGGTAAGTTATGTACATGCCCACACACATTACTTGTAAGTAACTCACAAGTCAAAATACGGTAAGATAATGTTTAGTGTACCCAAAACGTTTTTATAACCTATGAGTAACGTGCTATGAACCTATGTGTATTTGACGTGTTTCTGATGACCACAGAACTTACGGAACGTGTCAGCTACAGTATCATGGCGTATTGACAGGGACTGGTATAAAAAATAGGGTTTGGCAGGAGGAACCCGTCAGTACTCTTCAGACTCCATGGTGAACAGACATGCAGGATCCAGCAAGACAACGAGAATACCTACTAGCTGTCCTCCAACATCAGCATGATCTCATGTATTTGACAGTGCACCAGTTGCATGTCAACAGAGCCAGGAGAAGAAGAGATGAATGAAGGAGAAGGACCTGGGTATGTCCACAACCTCAGCCAGGAAAGTTCTTGCCAACGGAAGTTAATTTCGGCATGACGATGATGTTGATCCTTCGATTTGTGACTTTCTTTCTTTCACCAAAACATTAAATCTAGGCTTGCATCTCAGATGTACTTTCTGGCAAATTATAGCTGAACTTTCAGGTCTTCATTTTAATAAAACCCTCCTCCATACCACTTCATACCACTGTGGCTGTGATTGGAGAAATTGTGCATGGTGCATGTTTTGCATTTTGTATCCCCACTTATACAGCTTCATGATGAAATGGTATAGAGGAGGGTTTTATTAAAAAGAAGACCTGAGGGTTCAGCTACAATTTGCCAGAAGGTACATCTGAGATGCAAGCCTAGATTTAATGTTTTGGTGAAAGAAATCCCTCCTCTGTACCACTTCATCATGAAGCTGTATAACTGGGGATACAAAATGCAAAACAATCACTGTGCACAGTTTCTCCAATCACAGCCACAGAAGCCTATAACCTCTTCTGGGTTGTCTGGGTGTCTTGGTGGTTTTCCTCACTCTTCTCCTTCTTGCACCGTCACTCAGTTTTTGAGAACTGTCTACTCCACACAGATTCAAGATAGAGTGCCATACTGTTTGTATATCTGTAGAAACAGTCTTGCCTCAGAATCTTTCACAGCTATTTTTTAACAAAACAAATGGATACTCAGACATGTTTATTTTGTGACATACCTGGACACCCAATTTTCAAGCCTCAAAATGGAGCTGTTTTGTTGGTCTGGTTAACTGGATACAGTTTCTATTTACAGATATTGATCATTCAAATCTATTAATTACCTATTGAATGATAACTTGGCTTTGGTTTGTTTTTTTTTATAAGGTCTTATATTTTGGTGTTCATGTATGTTTAATTTCTGTCAAACAAAATCTCAAAATCCAAGTGCTCCCAAATCTAACAGAGTAGTCTGATCATCAATATTCCAGTGATAAATGCTTAGACATATAGCAAGCTGTAAAGTCTAATCCTCTCCTCAATGTGACCTAAGCCAGAACAATATTTAATGCTCACTCCAAATTACTCCCTCCAAATTCTGCCAAGATTTAACATACGTGAACACAACTTTTATTATCAAGTGCATAAGCAGCAAAAATCTATGACTCAGCAGGATTGGAGCTCAGTGTGCACACAACATGATGATGTCATCAGTTTTAGTGAAGAACCTCTGCAATGGGTACCGTCTCTCTCACACACACACACACATGGTTTTGTCCAAAAATTGACATACGTGAAACTGTGACATACGTGATGTTTTCAAGACAAATTTTCACACAGGAAAAGACGTAAGTTGTTTACAGTTTCTGTAGAACAAATAATTTAAATGTATCCATTCTACATTTTCAGTTGGCAGACACATTTGTGTTAGGAGATAAGAAAATTCACCTGCATGGTTTCACATATGTCACATTTGACGGAATTCTGTTCACGTACATCATATTTTGATGGATGTTTTTTCACGCACATTGTAAATCTAACAGTCAAAAATGAAATGTATGATTCCAAAATCCCAACTGAGGTGTATTCATCATCTGAGTTTCTTCATAAGCTGAATATCCCTGGAAAACACTGATAGTAAATCAGATGTGAGTGGGGTCAGCATGCACTGGTTTGATTCATTTTATTCACGTATGTCAGTTTTCAATTTCAATTTATTTTCATTTATATAGCGCCAAATCACAACAGAGTTGCCTCAAAGCGCTTCACACAGGTAAGGTCTAACCTTACCAACTCCCAGAGCAACAGTGGTAATGAAAAACTCCCTCTGAGGAAGAAACCTCAAGCAGACCAGACTCAAAGGGGTGACCCCCTGCCCGGGCCATGCCACAAAACATAAACCACAGAATAATTCACAGAACAATTCACGGACGAACATACAAGAAATGCTATCGGTGCACAGGACAGGAGGATCGCCAACACAAATACAACTCCCATCTCTGGATGGAGCTGCACCTTAAACAGAGAGAAAAAACAGAATCAGGCATTAGAAAGACAAGAAATACTGTATAATTTGTCAGTATTAAACAACAAGAAAAACAGAGAAATACTAAGGTGATCGCCGGCCACTAGCCCTAAACTTCACTAAAAGACCCAGAATTTAGGTAAAGTTGAGGCCGCGGCCCACTCCAATTACTAATAAAATTAATTAAAGGAGTAAAAAGCGTAAAACAAAACTGTACCAGTATGCTAGCCATATGAAAGGGAAAATAACTGCATCTTAAGTTTTGTGGGGCCAAGTACAGTAACTTCAGTTTTATCTGAGTTTAAAGCAGGAAATTAGAGGTCATCCATGTCTTTATGTCTGTAAGACAATCCTGCAGTTTAGCTAATTGGTGTGTGTCCTCTGGCTTCATGGATAGATAAAGCTGGGTATCATCTGCGTAACAATGAAAATTTAAGCAATGCCGTCTAATAATACTGCCTAAGGGAAGCATGTATAAAGTGAATAAAATTGGTCCTAGCACAGAACTTTGTGGAACTCCATAATTAACCTTAGTCTGTGAAGAAGATTCCCCATTTACATGAACAAATTGTAATCTATTAGATAAATATGATTCAAACCACCACAGCGCAGTGCCTTTAATACCTATGGCATGCTCTAATCTCTGTAATAAAATTTTATGGTCAACAGTATCAAAAGCAGCACTGAGGTCTAACAGAACAAGCACAGAGATGAGTCCACTGTCTGAGGCCATAAGAAGATCATTTGTAACCTTCACTAATGCTGTTTCTGTACTATGATGAATTCTAAAACCTGAATGAAACTCTTCAAATAGACCGTTCCTCTGCAGATGATCAGTTAGCTGTTTTACAACTACCCTTTCAAGAATTTTTGAGAGAAAAGGAAGGTTGGAGATTTTCCTATAATTAGCTAAGATAGCTGGGTCAAGTGATGGCTTTTTAAGTAATGGTTTAATTACTGCCACCTTAAAAGCCTGTGGCACATAGCCAACTAATAAAGATAGATTGATCATATTTAAGATCGAAGCATTAAATAATGGTAGGGCTTCCTTGAGCAGCCTGGTAGGAATGGGGTCTAATAGACATGTTGATGGTTTGGATGAAGTAACTAATGAAAATAACTCAGACAGAACAATCAGAGACAAAGAGTCTAACCAAATACCGGCATCACTGAAAGCAGCCGAAGATAACGATACGTCTTTGGGATTGTTATGAGTAATTTTTTCTCTAATAGTTAAAATTTTATTAGCAAAGAAAGTCATGAAGTCATTACTAGTTAAAGTTAAAGGAATACTCAGCTCAATAGAGCTCTGACTCTTTGTCAGCCTGGCTACAGTGCTGAAAAGAAACCTGGGGTTGTTCTTATTTTCTTCAATTAGTGATGAGTAGTAAGATGTCCTAGCTTTACAGAGGGCTTTTTTTTATAAAGCAACAGACTCTTTTTCCTGGCTAAGTGAAGATCTTCTAAATTAGTGAGACGCCATTTCCTCTCCAACTTACGGGTTATCTGCTTTAAGCTGCGAGTTTGTGAGTTATACCACGGAGTCAGGCACTTCTGATTTAAAGCTCTCTTTTTCAGAGGAGCTACAGCATCCAAAGTTGTCTTCAGTGAAGATGTAAAACTATTGACGAGATACTCTATCTCACTTACAGAGTTACACTCTGCACTGTGTTGGTATATGGCATTAGAGAACATAAAGAAGGAATCATATCCTTAAACCTAGTTACAGCGCTTTCTGAAAGACTTCTAGTGTAATGACACTTATTCCCCACTGCTGGGTAGTCCATCAGAGTAAATGTTACTGTTATTAAGAAATGATCAGACAGAAGGGAGTTTTCAGGGAATACTGTTAAGTCTTCAATTTCCATACCATAAGTCAGAACAGATCTAAGATGTGATTAAAGTGGTGGGGTGGACTCATTTACATTTTGAGCACAGCCAATTGAGTCTAATATAGATTAAATGCAGTGTTGAGGCTGTCATTCTCAGCATCTGTGTGGATGTTAAAATCGCCCACTATAATTATCTTATCTGAGCTAAGCACTAAGTCAGACAAAAGGTCTGAAAATTCACAGAGAAACTCACAGTAACGACCAGGTGGACGATAGATAATAACAAAATAAAACTGGTTTTTGGGACTTTCCAGTTTGGATGGACAAGACTAAGAGTCAAGCTTTTAAATGAATTAAAGCTCTGTCTGGGTTTTTGATTATTAATAAGATGGAATGGAAGATTGCTGCTAATCCTCCGCCTCGGCCCGTGCTACGAGCGTTCTGGCAGTTAGTGTGACTCGGGGGTGTTGACTCATTTAAACTAACATATTCATCCTGCTGTAACCAGGTTTCTGTAAGGCAGAATAAATCAATATGTTGATCAATTATTATATCATTTACTAACAGGGACTTAGAAGAGAGAGATCTAATGTTTAATAGACCACATTTAACTGTTTTAGTCTGTGGTGCAGTTGAAGGTGCTATATTATTTTTTCTTTTTGAATTTTTATGCTTAAATAGATTTTTGCTGGTTATTGGTGGTCTGGGAGCAGGCACCATCTCTGCGGGGATGGGGTAATGAGGGGATGGCAGGGGGAGAGAAGCTGCAGAGAGGTGTGTAAGACTACAACTCTGCTTCCTGGTCCCAACCCTGGATAGTCACGGTTTGGAGGATTTAAGAAAATTGGCCAAATTTCTAGAAATGAGAGCTGCTCCATCCAAAGTGGGATGTATGCCGTCTCTCCTAACAAGACCAGGTTTTCCCCAGAAGCTTTGCCAATTATCTATGAAGCCCACCTCATTTATTGGACACCACTCAGACAGCCAGCAATTCAAGGAGAACATGCGGCTAAACATGTCACTCCCGGTCCGATTGGGGAGGGGCCCAGGGAAAACTACAGAGTCCGACATTGTTTTTGCAAAGTTACACACCGATTCAATGTTAATTTTAGTGACCTCCAATTGGCGTAACCGGGGTTCATTACTGCCGACGTGAATTACAATCTTACCAAATTTACGCTTAGCCTTAGCCAGCAGTTTCAAATTTCCTTCAATGTCGCCTGCTCTGGCCCCCGGAAGACAATTTACTATGGTTGCTGGTGTCGCTAACTTCACATTTCTCAAAACAGAGTCGCCAATAACCAGAGTTTGATCCTCGGCGGGTGTGTCGTCGAGTGGGGAAAAACGGTTAGAAATGTGAATGGGTTGGTGGTGTACACAGGGCTTCTGTTTAGAACTACGCTTCCTCCTCACAGTCACCCAGTCGGCCTGCTTTCCCGGCTGCTCAGGATCTGCCAGAGGAAAACTAACGGTGGCTAAGCTACCTTGGTCCGCACCGACTACAGGGGCCTGGCTAGCTGTAGAATTTTCCACGGTGCGGAGCCGAGTCTCCAATTCACCCAGCCTGGCCTCCAAAGCTACGAATAAGCTACACTTATTACAAGTACCATTACTGCTAAAGGAGGCCGAGGAATAACTAAACATTTCACACCCAGAGCAGAAAAGTGCAGGAGAGACAGGAGAAGCCACCATGCTAAACCGGCTAAGAGCTAGTAGCTGCGCTAAGCTAGCGGATTCCTAAAAACACACAAAGTGAATAATGTGTAAATAATTTAGAGGTGATTCAGCAGAGGGAGTGCTTTAGTTAAGGCACGTGAAGATTACACTGTGAAACAAATCGTTATCTAGGTAACTAGATCAATCTAACTGTGCAGATTAAACAGCTAACAGATACAGCAAAACACCGTTGTGCTCCGGAACAGGAAGTGATACAATACCACAGTTAGAGCCAACCACCAGTAGAGGCAAGGAGCGAATCTTCGCTATATTTCGCAGGTGGAAGAAAGCAGTCCTAGTAATATTTCTAATGTGGAGGCCAAAGGACAATGAAGGATCAAAAATTACCCCAAGGTTCCTCACTTTGTCAGTGTGATGTATGACACACGAGCCGAGGCTGAGCATTAACTGGTCAAATTGATGCCGATGTCTCACTGGACCAAGAACCATCATTTCAGTCTTATCAGAGTTTAAATGTAGGACGTTTCTAGACATCTAACTTCTCACTGCTGCAAGGCAATCTTCTAAGGATTTTTTGTGAAGGAGATTACCAGCAGTTATCGGCATGTATAACTGAGTATCATCTGCATAGCAGTGAAAGGTAATCCCAAAACGCCACAATATGTGCCCAAGGGGAGAAAAGCAGGGGGCCTAAGACAGACCCCTGTGGAACCCCAAATTTCATGTCACTAAGGTTAGAGGTAGTGTTACTGTACAAAACACAGTGAGAACGACTAGTCAAGTATGAGGTCAGCCATGCAAGGGCACTCCCCGTAATCCCAAAATGATTTTCCAGCCTATCAAGTAGAATATGATGATCCACTGTATCAAATGCAGCACTGAGATCTAACAGCAACAGAACCGTAGTGGTGTCCGAATCCATTGTAAGCAGAAGATCATTCACCACTTTAGTGAGAGCTGTCTCTGTGGAATGATATTTTCTAAAAGCAGACTGCAGTGGCTCAAAGAGATTATTCTCAGTAAGACAGTCTACGAGCTGCCGTGACACCACTTTTTCCAGAATTTTAGAGAAAAATTATAGATTTGATATCGACCGATAGTTTCTCAATACACTAGGGTCAAGATTAGGTTTCTTAAGTAATGGTTTAATCGCTGCAGATTTGAAACATTTAGGAACAGATCCAGAAGTTAAAGAAAGATTAATCATTTCCAGCACAGTCAGCCCAAGAGTGGGCCACAGGTCCTTAAACAGTTTTGTTGGTATAGGATCAAATAACAGGTTGTGCTTTTTGTTGACATTACGAGTTTTGTCAGCATGTCTAGAGAGATACTGTCAAATTCTGTAAATCTAGGTAATACCTCAGTAGTGGTGCCCACATCAATAGCAGGGTGTAGTGGCTGGATTAAGGCATGCCGGGATATGTGATGTCTTCTATTTTCTTCTCAAAGTAATCCAGGAAATCTTGTGCTGTAAAAGGAGAGCGAACTACAGATGGCTGTCCATGCAAAAGTGTTGCCACCGTGTCAAAAAGGAACTTTGAGTTATGCTTGTTTTTGTTGATCAAATCAGAGTAGTAAGTCCGCTTTGTAGCCAATAATGCATGCTTATAGTCTAAGATAGCTTCATGCCACACAAGGTGGAATTCTTCTAATTTTGAATGATGCCATTTTTGTTCTAGACCTCTTGCTTTATGCTTGAGGTCATGCAGATAGTCATTTCTGACAATTGATTCACGTAAGTCATATTATAGCCCACTCTGCCCGCCAAACATTTCAGTTAGTTTCTCCTGTGCTTGACTTCCCAAAAATGACTGTCAGTGACTCGAACCACATTTGTTATGGAAGTTGGTTATATTTACATCTAAAAAAACCTTCTTCCCCAGTTTTGAGAATTCACCACTCCTGTCAAGTATATGTATCACATTAGCAAATTTTGACTCATATACATCCAACTGGTTAAGAATACACTATGTATGCATCCAGCAGTGAAAAAAAAATAAAAATTCAGCGTATTTCAGCATTTTAAATACGGTCGCATATGCTGGCTAAATCGTCAAGGTGTGACAGGGCCCTAAATATATACTCCGGACATTTGATCACATCTAATTTAGCTTATGAAAAGCCACTTTTAACAGGACTTTGACGTTGAAAATTTTTCCCAATTATGTAAACATTTGTGGAATTGGAAACTAGTGTTGGCAGAGGCTTACACTCTACAAGCGTGCTACTCCAGCTTTGGAATGTGTTGCAGGCCTTAAATGCAGGAATGGATGTATATTAACAAAAGGAATGAAGCTGATCACACAAAACATGAAATATCTTGGGCTCAAACTGTCTGTGATGAAATGTAAGTATTACTGTATTTTGTTTTTATTTGCACTTTCCATATTATTCTAACTTTTCTGATTTGGGGTTGTAGAACAATATGAAACACCTATTAGTGCAATAACAAAAAGAAACAGTATTTTGTAAAGAGTTGTTGATTATTAATCGTTTAAATAGGGGGTGGTGGCCAAGTGGTTAATGCGCTTGGTTTCAGTTCAGAAGATTCCGGGTTCAAATCCCACCAGTGCCACATTTCTCCATGTAATGTGGAGTTGCATCAGGAAGGGCATCCGGCGTAAAACTTGTGTCAATTCAACATGCAGATCCACCTTGGATTTGCTGTGGCGACCCCGAGTGCAAACAAGGGAGCAGCCGAAGGGACTTACTTTTAAGCAATCTTGAAAATGTTTAATTGAAGAAAGGCCTCACAGAATTTGCACATGTGGTCTACATATGGGGTAAATGTGGGGTACATGCAGAATAAGTGCTCAAGGGATTGTAATAGGCCCAGTGCTAAATGTAGACTTTGGTTTTAGGCTGGAAAGGGGTTTTACATAAGACCCATACGTGTTTGATTACATGGGTCCCATATTTCAAGCCCGTGTGGGCTGTTTGTATCAGGTCCTAATGGTTTCTTGTGGTCAAAGTGAGACTATGGCAAAAAGGTTCCTTTGGAAACCTCATGCTTTTGTACAGACTGAAACCTTATTTGCCAGTAGATATTGATTAAGGAAGACAAATTAATTGAATCACATGAAGTTAAAATATCAGTAACACAATTGAAAACCAGTTTTGTGCTCTTTTCAGTACTCTAACGCTCTCCTGACAGATGTTGAGAAAACTGTTGTGTGGGCCGCTGAAGAGGAGGTACTGCTGGCCCACCACCACCAGAGGGCGCCCTGCCTGGAGTGCGGGCTCCAGGCACCAGAGGGCGCTGCCGCCGACGAGGGCTGCCAGGGTGACAGCTGTCACCCATTACTGGACACAGCTGACTGCACTCAGGACGGAGGTATATCAGCAGGACAGCGTCTCCACCTCAGTGCCGAGATATCGCCTTGAGATTAAGGTAACCTTCTCTGCAAGCTCATATTGAAGACTCTGATAAACCTTGGTAAACCTTTCAGGACAGCTGACTACAGAAAGCTACTTGCTTGGATAAGTACTCACCTTTCCTGCTTCATTGTAACAAGAGGTGGAGGCGGCTTCTCCCCTCTCCGTCTACTGGGTGCTGTCGCATCCATACCTGTGTGTTTGTGCTCTTTCCCGCCAGCAGTACCGGATCCGACGAGCGGAGGCAGTGGCCACCTGGGAATTCGGGACTTGGCGGTTCCAGTACTTCTGGGGTTCGGTGGCAGAGGAAATCTGGGTGGTTCCGGTTCGACTAGGACGGACGCCTCCTACCTTCGAGCCTGCCCACACGACACCAGCAGATTTCGGCTTCAAACTCCAAATTATTAATTGTTGTATTGGTTGTGCTCTTTTCACAACAGTAAAACTTGTTATTCACCTTTCTCCATTGTCCGTTCATTGCGCCCCCTGTTGTGGGTCCGTGTACCTACACTTTCACAACAGGATATCTCGGCCAGCGTCATGGATCCCGAGGGGCGTCAACCGGCTGTTGAACGGCCAATGGAAGAACAGGGCGCATCGGCGGCTTCGGGAGGGGTAGTCGGTGAGTTGCAGCGGATCCTCACCGCTTTCACCACTCGGATCGATTTAATGACCGAGCAGCACGTTCTCCTAAACCGCAGGGTGGAGGCTCTCGCCGCACAAGTGGAAGCGCGCCCTCCGGGCGCCGCTGCGGCTCTCCCTCCCGAGGACCCTGCGCGTGAGAGTGACGTTCCACTGGTCGTTCAACGGTCCCTTCCTCCGTCCCCAGAAGCATACATAAGCCCTCCAGAACCGTACGGAGGCTGTGTGGAGACGTGCGCGGATTTTTTGATGCAATGTTCGCTCGTCTTCGCACAGCGTCCCGTGATGTACGCGACTGACGCTAGCAAAGTAGCTTATGTCATAAACCTGCTTCGCGGGGAGGCACGCGCTTGGGCTACAGCGCTCTGGGAGCAGAACTCACGGCTCCTTCATTCATACGATGGGTTTGTACGGGAGCTCAGAACGGTGTTCGATCATCCCAACAGAGGCGAGTCCGCTTCAACCGCACTACTGTCCATACGACAGGGGCGTCGGAGCGCAGCTGCCTATGCAGTCGCCTTCCGCATCGCGGCGGCGAGATCCGGCTGGAATAGCACTGCCCTCCGCGCTGCCTTTGTAAACGGACTGTCTCTGGTCCTAAAAGAGCACCTGGTGGCTAAGGACGAACCGCGGGATTTAGATGGGCTCATCGATCTAGTTATACGACTCGACAACCGGTTAGAAGAACGCCGCCGGGAACGAGGCGAAGGGCGTGGCCAGGCACGCGTCGTCCCTCTCCCTTCCGGGTCCGATCGAGCTGCGCCCTCCCCACGCTCCTCTGTTCCTGCGCTCCGTGGGGTCACAGCTCCCCCTACTGACGAAGCTAGGGACACGAGTAGGGCAACATTTAGGGCACCAGATGCACAAAGGAGATGGACCCACGGAGCGTGTCTTGTTTGTGGTTCAATAGAGCACCATGTGAGAGACTGCCCCGAGCGGTCAAACGCCAAACGCCCGCCCTTAGAGACTGGGTCAGGGGTGGGCCAAAACATTCACGTGGGACATACCCACATTGCTACACGACTCCCAGTCACGATCCTGTTTGAGGATTCAACCCTGAAGGCCCCAGCACTGGTGGACACGGGCTCTGAGGGGAATCTGCTAGACAGTAGATGGGCCAGGGAGATAGGGCTCCCTCTGGTGGCTCTTACCTCGCCTGTGCAGGTTCGAGCACTAGATGGCTCCCTACTCCCACCAATCACACACAAGACACCTCCAGTAACTCTGGTGGTGTCAGGCAACCACCGGGAGGTGATCGAGTTCTTCGTGACTCAGGCCACCTCCCGTGTGGTTTTAGGATTTCCATGGATGCTCAAGCACAATCCCCGGATTGATTGGCCGTCCGGGGTGGTGGTTCAGTGGAGCGAAACCTGCCATCGGGAGTGTCTCGGTTCCTCGGTTCCTCCCGGCTCCCAAGCTAAGGAGGAGGTCCGAGTCCCGCCCAATCTGAAGGCGGTGCCAGCGGAGTACCATGACCTCGCTGATGTGTTCAGCAAGGATCTGGCTCTCACGCTTCCTCCTCACCGCCCATACGATTGTGCCATTGATTTGGTTCCAGGCAGTGAGTTCCCGTCCAGTAGGCTGTACAACCTCTCACGGCCGGAGCGCGAATCAATGGAGACCTACATCCGGGACTCATTAGCTGCCGGGTTGATCCGGAATTCCACCTCTCCGATGGGTGCTGGTTTCTTTTTTGTGGGTAAAAAGGATGGCGGGCTTCGTCCATGCATTGATTATAGGGGGTTGAACGAAATCACGGTTCGCAATCGATACCCGTTGCCCCTGTTGGATTCGGTGTTCACCCCCTTGCATGGAGCCAATATCTTCACCAAACTTGATCTTAGGAATGCCTATCATTTGGTTCGGATCCGGAAGGGAGACGAATGGAAGACGGCATTTAACACCCCGTTGGGCCATTTTGAGTACCTGGTCATGCCGTTTGGTCTCACTAACGCTCCCGCGACCTTCCAAGCATTGGTAAACGATGTCCTGCGGGACTTCCTGCACCGGTTCGTCTTCGTGTATCTGGATGATATACTCATCTTTTCCCCGGATCCTGAGACTCATGTCCGGCATGTCCGTCAGGTCCTGCAGCGGTTGTTGGAGAACCGCCTGTTTGTGAAGGGCGAGAAGTGTGAGTTCCACCGCACTTCTTTGTCCTTCCTGGGGTTCATCATCTCCTCTAACTCCGTCGCCCCGGACCCGGCCAAGGTTGCGGCGGTGAGAGATTGGCCCCAACCTACAAGCCGTAGGAAGCTGCAACAGTTCCTCGGTTTTGCTAATTTTTATAGGAGGTTCATTAAGGGCTACAGTCAGGTAGTTAGCCCCCTGACAGCCCTGACCTCTCCAAAAGTTCCCTTCACCTGGTCGGACCGGTGCGAGGCCGCGTTCAAGGAGTTGAAACGGCGCTTCTCGTCTGCACCAGTTCTGGTGCAGCCCGATCCTAGCCGCCAGTTAGTGGTTGAAGTGGATGCCTCGGACTCAGGGATAGGAGCGGTGCTCTCCCAGAGCGGGAAGACCGATAAGGTCCTTCACCCGTGTGCCTATTTTTCTCGCAGGTTGACCCCCGCTGAACGGAATTATGACGTCGGCAATCGGGAACTCCTTGCTGTGAAAGAGGCCCTCGAAGAGTGGAGACATCTGTTGGAGGGAACAGCCGTGCCATTCACGGTTTTCACTGACCATCGGAACCTGGAGTACATCAGAACCGCCAAGCGTCTGAACCCCAGGCAAGCCCGCTGGTCACTGTTCTTTGGCCGTTTTGACTTCCGGATTACCTACCGTCCCGGGACCAAGAATCAGAGATCGGATGCATTGTCCCGGGTGCACGAAGATGAGGTCAAAACGGAACCGTCGGATCCCCCGGATCCCATCATCCCGGAGTCCGCTATCGTGGCCGCCCTCACCTGGGACGTGGAGAAGACCGTCCGGGAGGCCCTGACCCGTGTCCCGGACCCCGGAAACGGACCAAAAAAACAGACTATACGTCCCACCAGAGGCTAGAGCTGCAGTCCTGGACTTCTGTCACGGTTCTAAGCTCTCCTGTCACCCAGGGGTGCGAAGGACCGTGGCAGTCGTCCGGCAACGCTTCTGGTGGGCATCCCTGGAGACCGACGTCCGGGACTACGTCCAGGCCTGTACCACCTGCGCCAGGGGCAAGGCCGATCACAGGAAGACCTCAGGGCAGCTACAGCCGTTGCCCGTGCCTCATCGCCCCTGGTCCCACATCGGCCTGGACTTCGTCACGGGTCTCCCGCCGTCCCAGGGAAACACCGTCGTCTTCACGATAGTGGACCGTTTCTCCAAGGCGGCCCACTTCGTGGCCCTCCCGAAGCTCCCTACGGCCCAGGAGACAGCGGACCTCCTGGTCCACCACGTCGTCCGTCTGCATGGCATACCATCAGACATCGTCTCCGATCGCGGTCCCCAGTTCACCTCACATGTCTGGAGGAGCTTCTGCCGGGAACTGGGGGCCTCGGTCAGCCTTTCGTCCGGGTACCACCCCCAGACCAACGGGCAAGCAGAGCGGGCCAACCAAGAATTGGAGCAGACACTACGCTGTGTGACAGCCGCGCACCCGACGGCCTGGAGTACCCACCTGGCCTGGATCGAGTACGCCCACAACAGCCAAGTGTCATCAGCCACCGGCCTCTCCCCGTTTGAGGTGTGCTTGGGGTATCAGCCCCCCTTGTTTCCGGTGGTCGAGGGAGAGGTCGGTGTGCCCTCGGTCCAGGCCCACCTACGGAAGTGCCGTCGGGTGTGGCGTGCTGCCCGCTCTGCTTTGTTGAAGGCCCGGACGAGGGCGAAGAAACATGCAGACCGGCGGCGGGCCCCGGCCCCCACGTATCGTCCTGGGCAGGAAGTGTGGTTGTCCACCAAGGACATTCCCCTTCAAGTGGACTCCCCCAAGCTCCAAGAACGATACATCGGTCCCTTCAAAGTCCTCAAAGTCATCAATCCCGCCGCAGTGAGGCTTCAGCTTCCGGCCTCACTGCGGATTCACCCAGTGTTTCACGTCTCCCGGATAAAACCCCATCACACCTCACCCCTCTGCACCCCGGGTCCGGCACCACCTCCTGCCCGGATCATCGACGGGGAACCGGCTTGGACCGTGCGCCGGCTCCTCGATGTCCGTCGAATGGGCCGGGGTTTTCAGTACCTGGTGGACTGGGAGGGGTACGGCCCCGAGGAGCGCTCCTGGGTGAAGAAGGGCTTCATCCTGGACCCGGCCCTCCTGGCCGACTTCTACCGACGCCATCCGGACAAGCCCGGTCGTGCGCCAGGAGGCGCCCGTTGAGGGGGGGGGTCCTGTTGTGTGGGCCGCTGAAGAGGAGGTACTGCTGGCCCACCACCACCAGAGGGCGCCCTGCCTGGAGTGCGGGCTCCAGGCACCAGAGGGCGCTGCCGCCGACGAGGGCTGCCAGGGTGACAGCTGTCACCCATTACTGGACACAGCTGACTGCACTCAGGACGGAGGTATATCAGCAGGACAGCGTCTCCACCTCAGTGCCGAGATATCGCCTTGAGATTAAGGTAACCTTCTCTGCAAGCTCATATTGAAGACTCTGATAAACCTTGGTAAACCTTTTCAGGACAGCTGACTACAGAAAGCTACTTGCTTGGATAAGTACTCACCTTTCCTGCTTCATTGTAACAAGAGGTGGAGGCGGCTTCTCCCCTCTCCGTCTACTGGGTGCTGTCGCATCCATACCTGTGTGTTTGTGCTCTTTCCCGCCAGCAGTACCGGATCCGACGAGCGGAGGCAGTGGCCACCTGGGAATTCGGGACTTGGCGGTTCCAGTACTTCTGGGGTTCGGTGGCAGAGGAAATCTGGGTGGTTCCGGTTCGACTAGGACGGACGCCTCCTACCTTCGAGCCTGCCCACACGACACCAGCAGATTTCGGCTTCAAACTCCAAATTATTAATTGTTGTATTGGTTGTGCTCTTTTCACAACAGTAAAACTTGTTATTCACCTTTCTCCATTGTCCGTTCATTGCGCCCCCTGTTGTGGGTCCGTGTACCTACACTTTCACAACAAAAACTGTATTAAGGTACCTTGAAACTTGCATAAAATTGATCCCCGCACTGCCACACAATTTGTTGTGCCAATGCGTCCCACTTTGTCCCACTTGACACCACGCTTTTTCCCGCTTGATGCCACACAGTATAAAATAATTATTTCATAGTTGATGACGCATTTGCTCTAAGAAATTGGCTGATGAAACCACCCTCTCATCGTTCCCAGAATCACACAGAAACAAGAACAATCAGAGATTTGTGACATCTGCCAATCCGGATCAGGATCACCTCCAAATTTCAGTAAAGTCTTTCATGCCCTAATATCTATCTGTGGTGCAAATTTGGTGAGAATACGCAAAGTAGTTTTGACGTAATTCTTTAAAGTGAAATCTTGATCCAGAATCCGGATCATCTCCAAAACTGAATGGAGTCTTCCATGGCCGAATATGTATCTGTGGTGCAAATCTGGTGAGAATCCATGTGCTTTTCATGCTGCCACTTCTGTCTGTCTTTCTGTCTGTCTGGGATAAACTCCCAAACTATAAAATGTAGCCCTAAAAACTATATACTATATACGTATATTCTGAATCCTCATGACATGGGGAACAAACTGGTACCATTTTTTAAAAAGTTGAACTGAAAATTACCCCCAAAATAGCCGTCTGAGGGTATGACCAGACAGATTCAAATTTCCAGCCCTGTATATGTGTTGGCCATCTCTGTTTATGTAATCCCTTTCTACAGCATGCTCAGCAGAGCACAGCCACAGCACACTCAGCAAAACAACAACATACTTAGGCTGAGGCTGTGGGTATGACCAGGCAGATTCAAATTTCCAGTCCTGTATATGTGTTGGCCATCTCTGTTTATTTAATCCCTTTCTTCAGCTACTTTATGTTGTCAACTGTTAAGCACCTGACTGTCCTGTACGTATTTTATGTTTGTCAAATTGCAATTTAAAAACAGTGAAATACACCACTACCTCAATTTTGATTCATTGATATTTACATTTACTGTTACCTACCTTTTGTGTGTAATTTTGTTCTAAATTTTGATTGCAAAACAAAGTCTGAATGATGGACTTCAAATGTGTTTGTCTTTTAACCAAGTATTTACACTTAGTTTGGGGAGTCCACCTCTTATAGTTCTGCTGGACAAACTTTAGTCCATTAACTATTATATTTACAAGACATTAGCATTACAAAAACAAATGTTGGGCAATTGTTTTGATTAAAATGATTGGCATTTGGCTTATGTCTAAAACAGGTTAACCCGGGCAGTGCCAGGTACCCCAGCTAGTTATTTATAAAAAATATTGTAATGGATTGGTAAAACAGTTGCATTTTCATTCCTTCTTATGAGTTAGATAATGTATCTGTAAAGTTATGTTTATTATAGATACATCTTGTCAAAATCTAATTTCAGGTTCAGATTCCCTGCGCACAATGACACGCAGTGTTTTCAAATAGGTTCCCCAATGTTCAAAACTAGTTCATGCAAGTGCCAAAAAATTAATATATGCCAGAAATTTTTAATATTTCAACATTTTCTTTGTGCACTGGCACACAGCCACACACAGTTTACGATGAGTTTACTCATTGACAAGCAAGATTTTGTGCCAGTGCCGGAATCAAATTCGTGCAAGTGTCAAGGTGGCTTAAGTGTGAATGTGATAAGTGTGATCATTGTCAGTGTGCACAGTAGGGATAGAACCTTTTCATTTCTTCCTCAAAAACTGTTTTCTGTATTACAGTTAGATGAGCTTTTATACATACATAACTAAAGTGAACACACTTTTGAGCTATCTTTACCAGTGATGCTGGTAACACGTTACTTAGTAACGCATTACTCTAATCTGACCTTTTTTTTTTTCAGTAACGAGTAATCTAATGCGTTAATCTTTCCAAATTAGTAATCAGGTGAAAGTTACTTTTCCAAATCACTGTGTGTTACTCTTATTTTTGCATTGCGGTTCGATCGCAGCATTAAACTTGGTCTGTGGGCAGGAGGTCGGGGTTCGACTGAACTGTCCACTATAAGCAAGCTGCAAGCTCTTCATCTGCAGTTTTCTGCATCAGCTACGAGTATTCCTCATGTCTCAAAGCGCAGTGACAACAGCACACCTGCACAGAGCCTTACAAAGACATTTTTATTCTTTTTTCCCCTTTATTTAGAACTCTGAGCTGAGCCGCTGCGTGTCTGCTTGCTAAAACCAGGTGAGCCGCGACGCATCAACAACTAATACTTTTTTCCACTCAAATGCGCCTAAACTGTTGTGGTCACCTCTTGTCCTTGTCCTGTCTGTCCCTTTTGGGTGTTGTTTGTCTGTTTTCCCTCCAGGTGGTGCACTGCAGAGCTGATGAGCACCTGCAACTCATCATCTCCTCGCACCTGAGGATCATGAGCTCCTGATCAGGAGCGGGTTACTTAAACCCTGTCTCAGGAAATCTCTCAAAAGACAAATTCTCAGAGACGCCTCTGTGTGATGTCTGAGGTTCCCGCAGCTCCTCTCAAAGGCACCTCTATTTTCTGTAATAGAGCTCTTTGACCTTTGGTGTTTCCAGATGCCTTCCAAGCTGCAACATCTCCTGGTTTCCACACCACTACCTGCACTATGTCACTTTGGACTTGCAGCTGTGCTGCTGCTCCTCAGCACTCAGCCTCAGAGCATGCTGCTCTGCTCTGTTCAGCTAAGTTCCTGCTGCCTCTGAGTTTGTGAGATTCCGCCTCTCATTCTGCTCCTGTCAGTGACTGTGCATTACCAAGAACTGTATGAACTGTTATGCAGAACTACTAAGAACTTCCAAGTCATTCCTGAATCCAAGTCAAGCTTAATCGAACTGCGTCATAAGACATGCTGCTCCTGACCTCTGTGAACAATTCCTGAACTCTGAATAATTCCTGAACTGTGAACGTTCCTGCATTAAGCCTTCCTGTGAACATTCTGTTATTAAATGCTTCCAGTGTTACAAATACAATCACTCACCTTTGTTCTCCTCATTTCTCAGAACGTTCCTCCCCCCTGGCTCTGGTTCCTGTACCACACTCTTGGGTTTCATTCCCAAGCTTGGCTCCTTATGCACTGCAGCTCCTGACTTTCCACTCTACAAGTGGGCCCTGTCTCAGCACCAACTCCAGCTTCAGCTCTATTAAATCCTTTGTTAATCCATTATTATAAATAAATCTCCTTTCATTCACTTCTGTCTCGTCCTTGCTCCCAGCATTTGAGTCCATCGCCTGAACCAGTCCGATCCCTTTCAGACTTCTAACAACAACTTAAACTTTCTTTCTGAGGACAACATGACGTAAAAACACCATAAATTTTCTTACCTGTCAATCTGGTCGTGTTTTCTGCATAAATAAACGTTATCCATTCTTTGTGCTCAAGCACCGCGATGCGGCCACCCCACAACACCCCTAGATTAAAGGTCCGGTTTTGAAGCCTTTTTAACTACAACTACTAATACTAATTGTAATAATAATAATTTCAACAACTAAAATGATTAGAGAGAATTTAAATGTTAGAAAAATGTTACAAAGAATTTAATAGCTACATTTACAAACAATGTAGATTAGTAATCGCAAGTTTTACTGTTACAGTGCTGACAACAGTTAAATATGAGGTCAAGAAAGATGTCTTTATTTTACTTATACTATTATTATTATTTTACTTATAAAACAAGTATTTATGTTAATTGAAGTAAAAAAAAAGGGTGACTATAAAGTGACTATTGGCAAAACAGGTTATTTTCATTTTGAGGTCAGAGGGGTGTTGTTGGCAGCTGGTGAAAGTAAAAAAGTAACTTGTAATCTAACTTAGTTACTTTTACAATTGAATAATCAGTAAAGTAACTAAGTTACTTTTTCAAGGAGTAATCAGTAATCAGTCATTGCATTACTTTTTCAAAGTAGCTGTGGCAACATTGATCTTTACAAAGGTTCACTCATGAACCCATGTCTGTACACTTATGCAAAACTTGACTGAATATGGGGAAGGTTGCATAGCATTCTTGGCTTTCAGTAAATTTTTAAGGCCCCTTCACACAGAGTCCAAATTTGGTTGAATTATGGCGAAACAGTTCGAATTAGCGAACCACAAAGCAACATGCTGATGGGCAGGCTTGTACCATCCCACTGCGACGGTTTTGTGCATGCTCGTGCACAAACACAGTGCGAGCAACTGGAGCATGTGTAACCATATTGCACCGCTGATGTGGAAAAATAAAAAATAAAAACCAGCTGGTACATGTGGAACCACATCGCTCCGCTGCTGTGGAAAACAAAACAAAAAAAAAAACATGCCACCTACGGGATTTGAATCTGCACTTTACTGATTGCCAGCCCAAAACCTTACCACTGCATTACTGTCACTGGCTTATAAATGGTGCAGGAAAATGCCTGAAATCAACAAAGAGATGGATGTATTAAAATAAATAAATAAATAAAACCACACAGCATTTCACTGAATCCCTCTTATCAAGTATGAACTGTCTGTTCCTCTGTAGATGACCCATGGTCACAAACGAACAGTCATGAAATTACATGAATGGAGCAGTGCACTGTTATCATGTCCACATCTAAAGGTCCGGTGTATCCAGCCAGCCCCGAACGCGTGTCCAGCCCGACGCGTCTTGTGGACGGTGCGCCGCACGACAAATACCGCGTCATGTGGAACAGAGCTCATGTGGGTGACGTGACATTCAAATTGCCCGATGCATGTTCTGATCTGACAGTCCATTGTCATCTGGGGCAGCCTGTCAATATGCGCGCCATGTCCACGCACGCCGCAGCCGATCACAACAGCGATATATGTTTTATGAATGTCCACGTGAAGACAGCAAGAAGACACACGCACATCACAGTGGACAGTTGAAAGTTCATGTCCGTCCAAACACGGTATGTGTTCCCCAGTCATGCCGTCCAGAACCAGAGATCTCAACAGATGCTGCTGTGGGCAGACACACCCTTGTCAGTCCAGCGCACACACCAACACACCATCTGTACATCTATATACAGCTCCAATTACAATGAAGTTGGGACGTTGTGTAAAATGTAAATAAAAACAGAATACATTCATTCATCTTCTACCGCTTAGTCCAATTAAGGGTCACGGGGGGATGGACCCTATCCCAGCAGTCATAGAGTGCGAGGCAGGGTACACCCAGGACAGGACGCCAGTCTGTCGCAGGGCCACAAATAGACAAACAAACACAGACACACCCACACACACACCTACGGACAATTTTTTAAAGAGTCCAATCCACCTAACCGAGGAGGAAACCGGAGCACCCGGAGGAAACCCATGCAAACACGGAGAGAACATGCAAACTCCAACCAGAAAGGCCACAGGAATTGAACCCACGACCTTCTCGCTGTGAGGCAACAGTGCTAACCACTAAGCCATCATGCTGCCAAACAGAATACAATGATTTGCTAATCCTTTTCAATCTATATTCAATTGAATACACCACAAAGACAAGATATTTAATGTTCAAACTGATAAACTTTATTGGTTTTGTGCAAATATTTGCTGATTTTGAAATGGATGCCTGCAACACATTTCAAAAAAGCTGGAACAGTGGTATGTTTACCACTGTGTTACATCACCTTTCCTTCTAACAACACTCAATAAATGTTTGGGAACTGAGGACACTAATTGTTGAAGCTTTTTAGGTGGAATTCTTTCCCATTCTTGCTTGATGTACGATTTTAGTTGTTCAACAGTCCGGGGTCTCCGTTGACGTATTTTGCGCTTCATAATGCGGCACACATTTTCAATGGGTGACAGGTCTGGACTGCAGGCAGGCCAGTCTAGTACCCGCACTCTTTTACTACGAAGCCATGCTGTTGTAACACATGCAGAATGTGGCTTGGCATTGTCTTGCTGAAATAAGCAGGATGTCCCTGAAAAAGACGTTGCTTGGATGGCAGCATGTGTTGCTCCAAAACCTGGATGTACCTTTCAGCATTGATGGTGCCATCACAGATGTGTAAGTTGCCCATGCCATGGGCACTAACACACCCCCATACCATCACAGATGCTGGCTTTTGAACTTTGCGATGGTAACAGTCGGGATGGTCTTTTTCCTCTTTTGTCCAGAGGACACAACATCCATGATTTCCAAAAAAATTTGAAATGTGGACTCATCACAGCACACCTTTCCACTTTGCATCTGTCCACTTCAAATGAGCTCGGGCCCAGAGAAGGTGGCGGCATTTCTGAATGTTGTTAATGTATGGCTTTCGCTTTGCATGGTACTTTTAACTTGCACTTCTGAATGTAGCAACGAACTGTGTTAACTGTCAATGTTTTTCTGAAGTGTTCCTGAGCCCACGCAGTAAGATCCTTTACATAATGATGTCGGTTTTTAATGCAGTGCCTGAGGGATCGAAGGTCACAAGCAGTCAATGTTGGTTTTCGGCCTTACCGCTTACGTGTAGAAAGTTCTCCAGATTCTCTGAATCTTCTGATTATCCTATGGACTGTAGATGATGCAATCCTTAAATTCCTTGGAAATTGACCGTTGAGAAACATTTTAAACGGTTGGTCTATTTTTTTACGCAGTTGTTCACAAAGTGATGATTTTCGCCCCATCTTTGCTTGTGAACGGCTGAGCCTTTTGGGGATGCTCCTTTTATACCAAATCATGACACTCACCTGCTTCCAATTAACCTGTTCACCTGTAGAATGTTCCAAACAGGTGTTCTTTGAGCATTCATCAACTTTCCTAGTCTTGTATTGCCCCTGTCCCAGCTTTTTTGAAATGTGTTGCAGGCATCCATTTCAAAATTAGTAAATATTTGCACAAAAACAATAAAGTTTATCAGTTTGAACATTAAATATCTTGTCTTTGTGGTGTATTCAGTTGAATATAGGTTGAAGAGATTTTGCAAATCATTGTATTCTGTTTTTATTTACATTCCACACAACGTCCCAACTTCAGTGGAATTAGGATTGCATCAGCAGCTCATGCAAGTGCGCACCCCCCGGGCACGAGGCTTGTTTATGGGAGCGCAACACATGCGTGATTCACACGCACGGCACTCTGGGACCTCGCATGTGTGCTGCTGTTTTGCGAAGCCACACTCGTGGGGCACTTACACAAATTTCACAACCACCTTGAAAGTGATCGTCTGCTGACTGTTTTCATCCTACAAGTGTCAAGTGAGTCGTGTGGATGTTGAGGCAGCTCTGATTTTACATGAATTGCATACATTTCCTGCTTTGTGCACAATTCATCCACATTTGTACTATGTGTGAAGGGGCCCTTAGCATTTGTAAGACTTCAGTGGCGATTAGATTGTATTGCTGAGTCATCATGCTTTTCCCTTTTTTGTTTATTATTCAACCAGGGTTGTAGCTTTTGGAAATCCACCCAAATGCAACAACTAGAAAAATTTCAAAGTCAGTCATAAGTAAGCTTTTGGATCAAATACAGAAGAAATGTTGACTTTCATTGTTTTCCATCAAAAGTTCATCAGAATATGATATAGGACTAAAGTGTTGCAAAAATGTTATATCCCTAGTGCACTCAATGCCCACTGAATGATCCAACAGTAGGCACCTCTCCAACTCCCCCTGGATGGTACACAGTATAAATCCATCACTCCATCACACATTACCTTCCCACCCAAGGCTGGTGTCCTTTTACAGCTGGGTGGACAAAAGGAATCAACAGGAACAAACAAGAATGATTTTAGGGTTTGCATATGTTTCTGATCGTTAAACTTTACATTTAAAAGATTAAAAGGCTATTTAATGATGGCAAAACCTTTTATATATATGGTGAACTTCGATGAGCTAGATCAGTCTAAAAAGCTACAATTTCCTTCTGTAATATCCCACAAGCAGTGGTGGACTTGGTGACCACCAGACCAGGCCACCAACAAGCTAATTTCATAGTACATGTAACTTCTAAACCAAACATGTTGAGAGCAGATGTGTCTTGCCTTTGAAGGGAAGTAAATGAATCTGAATGGAGGGCCATGGCCTAAATGTAAATGCCGAAGTTGTGTAAATTACATAATTACAATTGCATTACAAATAAATGTACATATGGCAAACAAACATATGGCAAATTACACTACAGCACTAATATTATTAACACAAAGACAATGCCAATCATTGCATTAGGGAAAATAGCGACACTGCATGTAAAAAGAAAATATAACGCAATGCTAAAATCCCCTCAGCCGTATGAGCATTGTCTTCTTTATAATTTGCATTTTTTTTTAGCTAATTATTAAGATTGCCTTATATACAATTTGTACATGTTCAATAAAGCCCCTCTATCAATAAATCAATCATAAATGAATAATATTTATGTTTGAACGGCATCTGCATGTACATGAGCTTTTGACAAGAATGGAAGTTAGCGGAAGTGAGCGTGCATGCTGATGTCCGCGAAATGTCTTGTAAATTACTCCAGAGGTGTTATGAGGTTAAAAAAACAGCATTTTCAGTTTTAGAAGTGTTGATTTCTTTTCCTTTTATATTTCCTTTTTCTTTTACATAATATATGAGGAATATGTTATATAAACACATAATCGAAGCAGGTTTCGAGACACCAGCCACTGACATCACAGTGCTGCTCTACTCTGATTGGCTATCACCCTCGCCACTCAAAAAAAACAGAATGTGACATTTTGACCACTTAAAATACCTCTTAAAGTAGGCCAAGGTTAGCCATCTTTGAACTTGTCCAAGGTCTGTGTCCCCCCAAGAATGTTCCCTGTGAATTTGAAGACTGTGGCAGTAATAGAACTGGACTTATGCCAAGCACAGACAGATGGAGGGACGGAGGGATGGATGGATGCAAAGTCTTGACAGTACCCGATGGCCATATTTGATGGCCTTGGGTAAAAAGTCTCTTAAAGCACCTCTCCCTCCCCCAATAACAACAACAACAACAACAAAAACGCAACCTGTGATTTTTTTTCTTGCACCTTCAAAGTAACAAAACAAAGCAAAAAAAAAAAAAAACTGGGAGGCACAGTGGACAGTTACAGGTGGGACAACGGACCACTTGCTCTGAGGGGTTTTAGTTTCTGTCAGACATTGAGACTGGGGACCAGTGTTCCATATCTTAAGCTCACAGGGTGGCATCACTCTCACATGCGGTGATGAGTGTACACCTTCATTGGTTGGCTGGTGTGTAATCCCCATGATTGCATGTTGTCCAGGGTACTGGGTAATGGTCATGCCCTGGCACATGTCCTTATGGTGTTTGCTGTGGCTGCAAGGCCCTGCGTGGTTGTGAGGCCACATCTCAAGCCCCATGCACACAGAAACAGGTTTTGGCATATCCACATCAGTTTTGTAACTTATTGGTGTTTCTTCCACATGGAAACAACAATTTTCAGCGGCCAAAAACACTATACTTTTTGAAAACTAGTCCCAGAGTGGATAAATCTGAAAACACAGCCTTCACATCTTCATGTGGACAAGCAATATGGAACTTTTCTGAAGCGATGGCGTGACAGCCCCACCTTTCTAACCTGAGCCACTCAGAATGAATGACATGTTGTCCATCCATTCATCCATTTTCTATACCCACTTACTCCAGTCAAGGTCACGGTGGGGCTGAAACCTATCCCAGCAGTCATAGGGCCTGAGGCATGGTACACCCTGGACAGGACACCAGTCTATGTTGTTGTTGTTAACAGGCTAATTTAACTTGCTTTTTTGTCTTGGTGTGTCTTTGATGGGATTTATTACCCTAGGCCATCAAATATTGCAAAGACTTTGCATCAGTCCATCCATCTGTCCGTCTGTCTGTGCTCAGCATAAGTACAGTCCTACAACCCCTGGCAAAAATTATGGAATCACCAGCCTCTGAGGATGTTCATTCAGTTGTTTCATTTTGTAGAAAAAAAGCGGATCACGGACATGACACAAAACTAAAGTCATTTCAAATGGCAACTTTCTGGCTTTAAGAAACACTATAAGAAATCAAGAAAAAAGATTGTGGCAGTCAGTAACGGTTACTTTTTTAGACCAAGCAGAGGAAAAAAATATGGAATCACTCAATTCTGAGGAAAAAATTATGGAATCACCCTGTACATTTTCATCCCCAAAACTAACACCTGCATCATATCAGATCTGCTCGTTAGTCTGCATCTAAAAAGGAGTGATCACACCTTGGAGAGCTGTTGCACCAAGTGGACTGACATGAATCATGGCTCCAACACGAGAGATGTCAATTGAAACAAAGGAGAGGATTATCAAACTCTTAAAAGAGGGTAAATCATCACGCAATGTTGCAAAAGATGTTGGTTGTTCACAGTCAGCTGTGTCTAAACTCTGGACCAAATACAAACAACATGGGAAGGTTGTTAAAGGCAAACATACTGGTAGACCAAGGAAGACATCAAAGCGTCAAGACAGAAAACTTAAAGCAATATGTCTCAAAAATCGAAAAATGCACAACAAAAAGAAATGAGGAACGAATGGGAGGAAACTGGAGTCAACGTCTGTGACCGAACTGTAAGAAACCGCCTAAAGGAAATGGGATTTACATACAGAAAAGCTAAATGAAAGCCATCATTAACACCTAAACAGAAAAAAAACACGGTTACAATGGGCTAAGGAAAAGCAATCGTGGACTGTGGATGACTGGATGAAAGTCATATTCAGTGATGAATCTCGAATCTGCATTGGGCAAGGTGATGATGCTGGAACTTTTATTTGGTGCCGTTCCAATGAGATTTATAAAGATGACTGCCTGAAGAGAACATGTAAATTTCCACAGTCATTGATGATATGGGGCTGCATGTCAGGTAAAGGCACTGGGGAGATGGCTGTCATTACATCATCAATAAATGCACAAGTTTACGTTGATATTTTGGACAATTGAAAGGATGTTTGGGGATGATTAAATCATTTTTCAAGATGATAATGCATCTTGCCATAGAGCAAAAACTGTGAAAACATTCCTTGCAAAAAGACACATAGGGTCAATGTCATGGCATAGGGTCAATGTCAACGAGCAGATCTGATTTGATGCAGGTGTTAGTTTGGGGGATGAAAATTTACAGGGTGATTCCATAATTTATTCCTCAGAATTGAGTGATTCCATATTTTTTTCCTCTGCTTGGTCTAAAAAAGTAACCGTTACTGACTGTCACAATCTTTTTTTCTTGATTTCTTATAGTGTTTCTTAAAGCCAGAAAGTTGCCATTTGAAATGACTTTAGTTTTGTGTCATGTCTGTGATCTGCTTTTTTTCTACAAAATTAAACAACTGAATGAACATCCTCTGAGGCCAGTGATTCCATAATTTTTGCCAGGGGTTGTATTACTGCCAGAGTCTTCAAATTCATAGGGAACATCTTTGTTCCATAGATCTTGGACAAGTTCAAAGATTGCTAACCTTGACCTATTTTAAGAGGTATATTAAGAGGTTAAATTCTGTTTCATTCTGTTCTGTTCTTTTTTTTCAACTGGTGGAGGTGACAGCCAATCAGAGTAGAGCTGCACCATGATGTCAGCGACTAGTCTCTCCAAAACCGCTTTGTTTTGTGTGTTTATATGTTTCTCATATATTATGTTAAAGCTAGCAAGAAATAAACACTTCTAAACTGAAAATGCTGTTTTTGGAACCTAATAACACCTCTGGACTTATTTACAAAACATTTTGTGGATGTTAGCATGCTGATGTCACAGGCTGGTCTAGCTAGCTGCAAAACTCTGTTTCATTTGTGTGTAAATATAACCTCTTTGTCATTCATTATGTTAAAGCTAGTGAGAAATAAACACTTCTAAAACTGAAAATGCTGTTTTTGTAACCTGACAACACCTCTGGAGTGATTTCAAAGACATTTCACGGATGTCAACATGCATGCTAACTTCCGCTATCTCAAAGCTAACTTCCGCTCTTGTCAAATGCTCATGCACACGCAGATGCATACACTCCTGAAGACACTGTTAAAATGTAAATATTGTTTATGATTGATTGATTGATTGAGGGTCTTTATAGAACATGTAAAAATTGTATGTAAGACAATACGCTAAGTACAGGCCACAACTCCCTTCAGTTCACATTAAATGTTCAGTCTCAATCCGGCACACTGTGAAGAAAGCCGTGAGAATGTCACAACATAATCTGAAGTTATGATTCCTTCCCAGTAATTTTAAAAATTTTTCTACCATGATGCTCAACAAAAATGAGAGGCGCTTGAGCTTTCTATGTATTTTTTTCCTTGCTGCATGCCTCACTCTTTCATGTAAGGCCCAGGCATCATTGCACAGTGTGGAGATATGGAAGTGGAACCTGAATTCCTGCAAACCTCAGGCTGCATTTGCCAAACCATTGGTGCAGTGTACTAACCACTTCATCTGCCTGCCGATCAGAGAGCAATTCATGTGCACAGATGTTGACAGATTGCTCAGCACCAGTGATTTGTTTATGGAGCAAAGATGACTGCAGAGATGTCTATTCCAGTTTACCTCCACCAACTAACAGAGGTCACAGTTGCACCTTTCCCTGCATCCATCTGACAAAGTAAAGAATAACTCAAAAAGTAGAGGGCAGGTTTCCAAAACATTTGGGTTTCCATTACTGAATATAGAAAGTTAAAATGCGCGGATAAAAAGGGATATGGTACTTGTAATGACATCACATATAGCAGCGGTTCTCAAACATTTTTTGGCTTAAGTACCCACTTTATGAGATTTTGAAACCAAAGTACCCCCTGAGGCTTAAGTAGTCTAGCAGTAACAGAGTGGCCAATTTTAGTCCTGAATAAAAATAACAGTGATACAGTATTATATTTGGAGCCTTCTTAACAGGTTTATTTGCTACAAATACCCGCCCAAACATTTCAGTATGTAACTTCATGCAAGTACAAATGTCCATTTGAAACAAGTACTAGGCACTACAGTCAAAAGGGCTTTTAAGGGTTGTTTACTGCTATTTTTACTTTCTTTTTTCATCTTTCTTTTGGTGCTTAAATGTGTTTCTGGTATAAACAATATAAAGATATTAACCATAAGAAAGGCAATTGAGTTTTTCAAGGATTTTTGTTGTTGTTTGTTTTTGTGGGTCACTTTTTCAATATGTTTCAATGATAAACAGCTATCAGAAGGATAGTATTTGCATTAATTTGTCATTTCCATGGGCCTTCCACACTGAAAAACTCAACGATTTAGTTGGACTCAAACCATTTGAGGAAACCGATTGCCTTAAACCATTTGAGTGTGCCAATTTAAATAAAATGATTTTCAAAAATGTAATTGTTAAAGTTTTAGTAACTTAACAATTTATAGTTAATTAAACTTATGGAAATCTAGTTTATGTTTTCAATAAAAAAGTGACAAATAAATTTCTGCCTAACAAATTTGTATTACATTTTCGATTAGATTTTTTTGATGCATTCTTTGGTTTGCTTGTTGACTCTACCCATTCGCTCCCCTCGGGACGCAAACTCACAATCTCCGGCATGGAAGTCGGACTCGTTAACCAGAAGGCTAAAACCCAGGGCTCTGGCCTTGTGACCAGATAATTCTTTTGCACTGTTGGGAGTGAGGTTTACTAACTACATATGCACAGTGACACCTACATAAACTCAATTAAAATGAGTGAATGGAATGCACTGGAAATACATCACTAACACTTAAATGCCCCAAAACTTTAAATGAACTTAAAGGAACTGAGTTGTTATGACAACAATTCATTTTGAGTTCGTTTAATTAATGTAAATGAGTGACTATAACTTTTTTCAAAGTTTGAGTTACATTAACTTAATTATTGTATTAAAATGGAGTGTTCGGTTTAAGAGTGCATGGGCTTGTCTTTGTCTCATGTGCTTTGTGCTTTGACATTCTTGGTGGCAGGGAACTACAGCTTTTGTTAGACTATTTTGCAAGGTAAAATCTGTATCGTACTGTTTTGATCTGGATCACTGCTGAAAATGAAGTATCACAGACCTAGGTAGAACTAAATGGGAGCAGATGCTCCAGAGTCCTTTTCCTAGCTCAGTGTGATCTCTTCTCACACCCAAAACTCTGTCAGGGAGCAGTTTTCAAAACTCATCAAAACATCCAGTTTTCCAAAAACGTAAATGGCTTTCTGATCCAATCTAGTTGCTCAGACTCCTCTCTTATGCCTACCGTCCACATGTTCCCATTAGTTTCCAGTTAGGTTCCAGATAGAAATCAGGAACCAAATGGCATCTGAAGCTGCAACAAGGGTCGGAGCTGAAGTTGGCAGTGATCTTTCCACTGGTGACACCTATTCACAGAATGGAAAATTTCACCGACTGTTGCCACAATGAGCTGTAGGATAATTGATTGTTATATATATGAGTATGATATAAAAAAAACTCAACTCTTTCAGTTTAGTAAAAATATCTGCTGAATATGTGAACTTTATCCTTAAAGTGGAAAGAGGAGATATAACATCTCATTTCACTGATGGTCTTTTTTTCATACAGCAAGTTATCAGACATTATTATCACTTTACCGGGGCATTGCTAGGCCGGTAGTGTAGATTTACGTCGACGCTATCTGGCTATACCCGCCTGCGGTGCGTAAACAAATGACGCCATAGCGCACAGCCCAAGAACTGTCCGCAGAAGGGAAAAAAAACTGTCTGCAGAGGAAAAGATGAAAAGGTGAGAAGTGTGTTTTGGTCCCAATATGGATATTCTGGATGATTTTCTCATGGATAGTACGACAATGAACAGCAGCTAAAGCAGCCAGCTTCATGAGGACCCACTGCTGAATTTAGAGAGCAGTATGCGCCAGCCGACACGACAAAAGTTAAGTGAGCCTACTTTTTATGTACGCGTTACATGTTGTGTATCTCAGTAAAAAGTGATAATAATGCAAATAACATGCTGTTGTCGTGCTGTATGCATTTTCAGAGGCCCGATGTTCACAGCCCTCCAAAAGCATGTTATTGTATTATTATCCTGTTACTTTTCAGTCTCACGTACTCCCTGCAATATCACCAAGTACCCCTGGGGGTACACATGCCCCTATTTGAGAAACACTGACATACAATATGTGACATATATACCGTATTTTCCGGACTATAAGTCGCACTTTTTTACATGTTTTGGCCGGGGGTGCGACCTATACTCCGGTGCGACTTATAAATGAAAAATATACCGGTAGGATCTCAATTAATTTACTGTAACAAAACAATTTTACGTGACAGAGTCGATCTATGTTTTAAAATGGCCACCGGAAAAGGAAATGCAATGCATCATGGGCACTGTAGTATGACGGCCATCCTATAGTTCACGCTGGTCGCGATAACCAATCAGAGAACAGAACTTTGGATGCGTATTCCTCACCTCACCCACAGCGTGTGAAGCTGACGAACTCGGTGCTTGCTGTTATTCCGGCTTGGCGAACAAAACGGCTTCAACCCTTGGATATCAATGTGAGCAGAGTGTTTAAGTTGACGCTGAGAGCTGCGTGGGAGCATTGGGTGAGCGACGGCGGAGGATTAGCATGTGCACTTGGAAGGAGCTGGCGTCGATGATTGTGAAAAGCGTTTGAAGCAGACGAACATGGTGTTTATTCCGGGACGGCTAACAAAACAGCTTCAACCCTTGGATATCAGTGTGAGCAGAGTTGACGCTGAGAGCTGCATGGGAGCACTGAGCGACGGCGGAGGATTAGCGTCTCCACTTGGAAGGAGCTGGATCGACACCGCTGGGAGGTCATGAGCTGCGCAGGTAGGTGCTGCATGGTTCGGCTCGCAATGTGGTCCGCAAAATACAAACATATCCGTAGGTAAAATGCAGCTCACGAGAGGGCACTCGAGGCTTGTGTGACTGTTCCTGCGACTTCTGACTACCATAGAAAAATAAAAATTTTAACGTTACTGATAACATAACAAGACAACGGAGGAGGCCCGAAAAAATGCCACCAAAAAGAAAATCATACTCTGCAGATTACAAGTTGCGACTGGTGAAATATGCATCCGAAAACGGTAGCCGTCACAATATTATCATCTGAACTTTTCATGTTAACATACCTGTATGTCCATGGGACTTATAGTCCAGTGGACCTTATTTATGGTTTATTTTTCTTTATAATGGATAAAGTGGCTGGTGCGACTTATACTCCGGTGCGACTTATTTATGGTTTGTTTTTCTTTATAATGGATAAAGTGGCTGGTGCGACTTATACTCCGGTGCGACTTATTTATGGTTTGTTTTTCTTTATAATGGATAAAGTGGCTGGTGCGACTTATACTCCGGTGCGACTTATAGTCCGGAAAATACGGTAATTAGAAGAGATTGGCCTGATATTTCAGTGTTGGGTCTGCTACAGATGTCATTCATTTATTGGCTATTGGACAGACAGGGTCGACCCGTTTATAAACAAACATTCCAGTCAACAGCTTGCACTGGACAATGAACACTTCATAACATAACAAAGGAATAAGCTTTGATGGTCTCACATGAAGCCTGGCTGGAAGTATAAAAAGTTGCAGTTCCTTGACTGACTGCTTGAGGCTGGATCCAAAACAGATCATATTCCCATAGGAGCTGATGTTAAAATGTCCAACTTTATAGCAGAAATTAACATGTTTACAACCTGGTACAAAAGAAAAAGGGTTTTAGTCTCTATATATAGTTTCCTCCTCCATGACAACTGTATGGGGCGGGGGTGATTTTCTAACTCCTTGTTTTTGCCCTTGTTTGTTGGTTTGTTTGTTTGTCTGGTGGGAACAGCCTGGAGCCCACAATTTTTCATGTGTCATAATGGAATTTTTACTTAAGATTCATATCCTGATAGGCAAGAAGTGATTCAGTTTTCAAGGTAATAGGTCAAAGTAAGGAAAAATCTTGGAAAAATCTTTATCTATAACACTGAACAAATTATCAAAAATTCATAACTCTGTCAAAAAATATCAAATTTATTTCATATTTCAGAGTGCTATGTAAGATGATATCCTGTAATCATGTATTCTGGATCAGATCCAGATCACAGATTTTGTGGCCATTTAAATCAATATTATAATAGCCAAGTGGCCTATGTGTGAGTGCATATGTATGGCTTTGATCACGCAAAAACCGGGGAGAGCTGACATTTGCCGATTGGCATGCTTATGTATTTTGGGTCAAGGATGAATGCTGCAAAAACAGAAAGTTGATAGAACAAATATTTTTGGAGAAACCAAAAAACAATGGATGCTGCACTACAATGCACCATGGGATTCAGGGTTTAAATGTTGTTATTGTGGTTTATGATAGTTTAACAGTGGTGTTAGTGTTATTGATTCATTGTGGTTTTGTAGCTCAATTGGTTTACTCCATTTAGATAAGTCTCATGTTGCTGTTACCATGAGTGACTTAAGTTTAAAGTTGGCACCATGAGTGAAATATTTAATGGTTTGCGTGCGTGCATGTGTGCGTGCGTGCGTGCAAGCAACTTAAATCAGGGACAAACAAAGCACAGCTGACACTTGCCATTTAGTATGCTTATGCATTTTGGGTCAAGGAGGAATGGCCAAAACGGAACACTGATAGGACTAACAGTTTTGGAGAAGCTACGAATATTAGCGAACATTACTAATTACATTTTGGACTCACATGCCTTTCCAGCAGGGGGCAGTAAATCATCTTTATATTAAAAGTGTGATTGTAAGTGCATATAATTGTAAACACGTTAGAAATACATGCATGACACAAGGAAGAAAAAACACTTATTTCCATTGTTTTCCATTTCAAAATAAAATGACAAAATAGAAGTATTACACTCACTCACACACTCAGCTTCAATGGCTTAGTCCAATTAAGGGTCACAGAGGGCTGTAGCGTATCCGCATCAGTCATAGAGTGCGAGGCGGGGTACACCCTGGACAGAACGCCAGTCTGTCGAAGGGCCACATATAGACAAACAAACACAACCACACCCGCAGACACACGTATGGACAATTTTAAAGTTTCCAATCCACCTGCATGTCTTTGGATGTGGGAGGAAGCCAGAGCACCCGGAGAGAACCCACACAAACACGGGGAGAACATGCAAACTCCAGACAGAAAGCCCACAAGTGGGAATCAAACCCATGCCCTCCTTGCTGTGAGGCAACAGTGCTAACCACTAAGCCACCATGCTTAGTGGTTATCACTGAATATAAGTAATAATAAAATAATGAAATATAATAATAAAAACATTAATAAAATAATCCATATATATATATATATATATATATATATATATATATATATATATATATATATATATATATATATACACACACAATAATCCATCCATTTTCTTCCACTTCGCCCGAGGTCAGGTCGCGGGGGCAGCAGCTCAAGCAAAGCCGCGCAGACCTCCCGATCCACACACACATATAAATACATTAAGACAGTAAATTAACATGGAAAAATGACATAATGAACATGAATTAAAAGGGTTGAGTTCCTCTTGTTGAGGTCTAAGGTTCTAAAAACATTTTGGACTCATATGGCATTCCAACTCATTGCTTAATTTATGGCCACCTTTGAAAAATGTCAACTACCTATTTTATAAACACTACCCAATCTAGAGACTGTGGATCCCCACGGCAACATGCTAGTTTAACATTGAAAACTCAATTTAATATATATTTTACATTATATCTTAATCAAGCATGCCTCAATCACTCTCTTATTGGAAAGTGGGGTGCAAAACTGGCACTCACTATCGCCTGACAAAAGTTTGATCCACATCTGATTTGGATTGCGAATATCGTGGACATTTTAATTTAATATTGGAAAGCCCATTTGGTGTAGATTTTGCATTATATCTAAATCAAAAGTGCCTCAGTCACTCTCATTTTTTCTGTTATGGATTTACCTGCACCACCAAAATTGAATGGAGGCTCCAATTTTATGCCTGTTTGTCGATGTCCCAGTTATCACTCAGAAACCAAGTGCCAAAAGGCAATGACAAATTGTGCATAGCAGAGATAACCAATGTTGATGAAGATGATTTAAGCCATAAAGTTCTGTAAATTTGGGGACGTGGTCACTTAGAATGACAGCAGCTGAGCCAAGCATCTCTGCCTCTCACTGTGACGGTGACCAAGAGACCACTGGATGCGGTGGCTAGCTGTGGTGGAGGTTGTGTCTGTCATTTGGAGTATTTTATTACAAACCCCTCAAATAATCTGGCTTGTTATGCAGTGAAATGTCCAGACACATCATCTAAGACATGTCTGCTGCAATATTCATGCTGAGTGTGAAACTCTTGTTGGAATGACATTAGCACTTTTAGCAGCTGGTGGTTTCATCTGTTATGTCCAATTAATGCGCAGTTACTGAGTAAATAAAGTAAGTGCCTCATGACTTTTAATGCCCACATCAAAGTAAACTGTTTGAAGAACCACGGCACAGTCCTAACAAGATGGCCCATGGTTGTCGGCCGCCTGTGGCCCAACCTCCATGTAATAAATGTGGAATTGTCTCAGGAAGGGTACAGGGAGTAAAATGTGTCAACAAGCGGATCTATATTGGATCAGATGCTGTGACGCCAAGCAAAAAATGGGAACAGCCAAAAGAATCCACACACAAGAATAACTACAGAAGTGGAAAGGAACAGACACCTGTGTTGCACTGGCGTTCCTTTCCTCTTCAAGTTTCGTCCTGACCTGGTTGTACCGGATTGTCGTGACTGGCAGAAGCGCAGAGAATCTTTCTTTTTCTGCTCGGATAACTACAGAAAAGTACTGACACAACTGCTCGAAAGTAAACTGCACCAAATATTGTAGGTGTAACTGAAAGCCTTATGATTGAATAATGAAGCCTTATGCATGCGACCAGGTTGAATTCTGTACACACCTCCATCATTTCTCATTTATTCAGTATTTGTACATAATTTGGGTGTGAGACAGTTATTTCTGGCTGTAGACTTCATGAACATCATAACTTTGCAATGCCACACTACAGAGAAAGTGGAGCAGAAGACCTCACTGACCCATAATCATAGAGCTTGTTGTGCGCAGTTATATTGTATATTTAGCTTGTCTTGTCTTTGTCCTGATGACTGGCTACTCGTGGCCAAACCAAACGCATGCCATGGAAACATCAAGTGAAACAACTGCAGCGACTCAAGGATACAAGTGCAGGCAAAACATGCACACAGCGGTGCCGAAAAGCCACCAACCTGAGCACAGCTTTTCTGACAAAGACTAATACAGACCTTAATTCTGATGAGTGTGATGAACACTAAACACTGTCGTCTAACAAGCCCCACCACATTCCGCAATGTGTCAACAGGTACAATAACGAAATGATGAACAGGTTCTTACCTTTCAGTTTGAGCTACAGGCACTGATGAATGTCACTGTGGAGGAAAAAGTAGAAAGAGAGAACCTGTCAGTCCTCCTCCCAGTTTCTACTGAGACTGTCAGAGCAGCTTTTGTGACCACAGGATGACATCACAGCCCCCTGTCCCCCTCCCTCCCTCCCTCTCTCTCTCTCTCTCTCTCTCTCTCTCTCTATTTCAATCCACCGCTTACTCCATGGGCTCTCTCTTGATGATATATAATACATGGTCAAGTGTATTTGGGGTGTATTTACCTCCACTTTGCTGTTTCCACTGCATGTAATCTGAGCACAAAGTAAGACACAGGGTGCAATGCGGTGGCATTAAATCAATTAAGTATGGGTGTGTTTTGACCAAAACATGAGATTCAATCAATTATTGTCATCTTGAAGAGCTGGAGTGTGACGGAACTTCAAGTTAATGACACAAATTTCATGCATAGACATCAAAAATATCCCCAATCAAACATCTCTGGAATGTTCAACAACATATATACATCTTAAATTAAAGGAAAGGATGAAAAAGAGATTAACTTAGGTGAAAAAAATCAACTGATAGTGACAACTTTGCTATGTTTTTGGTTAAAAATATTATTGATTGTATTGTTATGCCTTTAACGTATATCTGTAATTTGTCATTAATGACATTAAATTTCCTTTCAAAATGAAAATAGATAAAGTGATACCATTGTTCAAATGACAAACTTGTTTTTTTGTTGTTGTTGTTGTTGTTGTTGTTGTTGTTTTCAAATTATAGGCCAATCTCCCCCTTACCACAATTTTCTAATTTTGAAAAAGGTATTTGTAATGAGGTTAAATGATTTCTTAGCTAAACATCACATCCTTAGTGAGTAGCAATACGATTTTAGAAAAAAAATTGCACTACTTCACTGGCTGTAATGGATTTTGTTGAACAAATTTCCAATGCAATTGAGAAGAGGCAATATGCTGTAGGGATCTTTTTTGATTTACAGAAAGCATTTGATGTTATTGATCATACTTTGCTATTGGACAAATTACAGATGTATGGCTTCAGGGGATTGGCACATGATTGGATAACAAGCTACTTACACAATAGGTATCAGTGTGTACACATTGGTGGGGCAAATTCTGAATTCTTGAAAATTACATGTGGGGTGCCCCAGGGTTCAGTCCTTGGTGTTGTTGGCTGGGGTGTTTGGCTGGCTTGGTTTTTGTTTTCTGTTTCTCCCACCAGGTGGTATGCATTCAGGACTGAGTGGCTGAGCATTAGGACCTCACCCTGAACACCTGAGGCTTGTTTTCACATGCAGGTCATCAGGACTCACAGCTGTGGTGTATTCTGTCTTGATCAGAGATTGCTGCATTTAAACCTTGAATGCACAGTTTGTGATTGCCAGAGACTCGACCTTGTGAGCAGACGTGTGAGATCAACGTCAGGAGAACAGTCTCACCATCACGGACGCAGAGACCGCTCCAGGTTTGACGCCACAGTCTGTGAAGGAGGATTGGGTGAGGTCTCACGCTCTTCAGCACACTTCCTGAGGTAATTTGGTTTTGGTGACTTTTATGAAGTAATGACAGTGGATTTGGTGTCCCTCACACCTTGTGTTAGTGAGCTGTCACGTTATGCTAATTGTCTAATCAGCTTCTGCTGCAGTGGAGATTTGAACTGAGTTGTTCCGTGCCTGCAGGGTGAGAAGCTGATGTATAGATTTAAGCCAGGAAGTGTTTGCTGATTGCGTGCACCTTTGAGTTGTGTCTCTCTGTGTGGAGTTGGACTCACCTCATGTCTTCTTTCTTCACAGACTTGGTTTGTCGCGGGGTCCCTAGGTCTGAACTGCTGTGGCTCTGGACCGTTTGCGCTGTTGAGAGCGCGCCGTGTTTCCACCTCACCAAACCGCGGACTTTTTAGTTGTTTAGCACTTCACCCACTGTTATGTTTATTAAATTCTGTTACCTTTTGAACCGTGCTCTGCTTATTTTATGCTGGGTCCTTTCAAATGCTGGGTCGGTGCTCCGACCGCGTCCGAAACATAACACTTGGGCCATTGCTGTTTCTTCTGTACATTAATGATATATATGTTTGGTTTCCAAGTCCGCAAGTTGTATTTTATTTGCTGATGGTAGGACTGTATTTTTTAGTTGGGATCATTTGGGGCAGCTCCTGGACACGAAGGAGAATGAATTACAGAAATTTAAACATTTTTATATGTACTGTATACATTCTTTACTTTCTTTATTTTTGGTATTTATGGTATTTATACGCTTTGCTTCTGCCTTCACACTTTTGGCCACATGGGTTCATTCTACGTTGTTCTTTTTATGAGTTTTGTTATTGTCTGTGTTGTTACAGTGGAGGACATAGGTGTTTGATCCACTGTCAATTTTGCAAGTTTTCCCACTTGCAAAGAATGGAGAGGTCTGTAAGTTTTATCGTAGGTACACTTCAAAAGTGAGAGACAGAATCTAAAAACAAAATCAATAAATATCACTTTGTATGATTTTTAAATAATTCATTTGCATTTTCTTACATGACATTACAGAGGTCAGACATTTCCTGTAGTTCTTGACCAAGTTTGCACACTGCTGCAGGGATTTTGGTCCACTCCTCCATACAGATCTTCTCCAGATCTGTCAGGTTTGGAGTTTCAGCTTCCTCCAAAGATTTTCTATTGAGTTCAGGTCTGAAGACTGGCTAGGCCATTCCAGGACCTTGAAATACTTCTTACAAACCCACTCCTTAGTTGCCCAGACTGTGTGTTTGGGGTCATTGTCATGCTGGAAGACCCAGCCACGACCCATTTTCAAAATCTTCAACCCATTGCCAGAATCTCACAATACATGACCCCATCCATCCTCCTTTCAATACGGTGCAGTCATCCTGTTCCCTTTGCAGAAAAGCACCCCCCAAAATATAGTTTCCACCCCCATGCTTCATGGTTGGGGTGGTGTTCTTGGGGTTGTTCTCATCCTCTAAACACGGCGAGTGGCGTTGATTCCAAAAAGTTCTATTTTGGTCTCATCTGACCACATGACCTTCTCCCATGCCTCCTCTGGATCATCCACATGGTCACTGGTGAACGTCAAACGGGCCTGGACATGTGCTGGTTTGAGCAGGGGGACCTTGCTGCCCTGCAGGATTTTAAACCATGAAGGCATCATGTGTTACTAATGTAATCTTTGTGACTGTGGTCCCAGCTCTCTTCAGGTCATTGACCAAGTCCTGCTGGGTTGTTCTGGACTTTCTCAGAATCATCCTTACCCCATGAAGTGAGATCTCAATTCAATTTCAATTTTTCAATTTATTTTCATTTATATAGCGTCAAATCACAACAGAGGTGCCTCAAAATGCTTCACACAGGTAAGGTCTAACCTTACCAACCCCCAGAGCAACAGTGGTAAGGAAAAACTCCCTCTGAGGAAGAAACCTCAAGTAGATCAGACTCAAAGGGGTGAACCTCTGCTTGGGCCATGCTACAAACATAAATTACAGAACAATTCACAGAACAATTCATGGACGAATATACAAGAAATGATATTGGCGCACAGGACAGGAGGATTGCCAACACGAATACAACTCCCATCTCTGGATGGAGTTGCACCTTAAACAGAGAGAAAAAACAGAATCAGGCATCAGAAAGACAAAAAATACTGTATAATTTGCCAGCATTAATCAACAAGAAAAACAGAGAAGTACTAAGGTGATCGCCGGCAACTAGCCCTAAACTTCACTAAAAGACCCAGAATTTAGGTAAAGCTCCAATTACTAATAAATGAATTAAAAGAGTAAAAAGCGTAAAACAAAACTGTACCAGTATGCTAGCCATATGAAAGGGAAAATAAGTGCGTCTTAAGTCTGGACTTGAAAATCTCCACAGAATCTGACTGTTTTATTGACGCAGGGAGATCATTCCACACAACAGGGGCACGATAAGAGAAAGCTCCGTGACCTGCAGACTTCTTATTCACCTTAGGGGATACAAAGTAGTCCTGCACCCCGAGAATGTAAAGCCCAGGCTGGTACGTAAGGTTTAATTAGGTCAGCTAGGTAGGGAGGTGCCAGTCCATGAATAATTTTATAGGTTAGTAGCAGAACCTTAAAATCTGATATCACTGGGACAGGAAGCCAGTGAAGGGATGGCAAAATGGGTGTAATGTGGTCGAACTTTCTGCTTCGTGTCAAAAGTCTGGCTGCAGCATTTTCAGACAATTGGAGACCCCAAATGCTGGATTGCGGTAAACCAGAAAATAGAACATTGCAGTAGTCCAATCTAGAATAGATAAATACATGGATCAGGGTCTCAGCATCAACCATAGACAGGATGGGACAAATCTTCCCTATATTTTGCAGGTGGAAGAAAGCAGTCCTAGTAATATTTCTAATGTGGAGGCCAAAGGACAACAAAGGATCAAAAATTACCCCAAGGTTCCTCACTTTGTCAGTGTGATTGATGTATGACACACGAGCCGAGGCTGAGCGTTAACTGGTCAAATTGATGCCGATGTCTCACTGGACCAAGAACCATCATTTCAGTCTTATCAGAGTTTAAAAGTAGGTAGTTTCTAGACATCCAACTTCTCACTGCTGCAAGGCAATCTTCTAAGGATTTTATGTGAACGAGCAGATATCGGCAAGTATAACTGAGTATCATCTGCATAGCAGTGAAAGGTAATCCCAAAACGCCGCAATATATGTTCTCAAGGGGTGCTATATAAAGGGAGAAAAGCAGGGGGCCTAACACAGACCCCTGTGGAACCCCAAATTTCATGTCACTAAGGTTAGAGGTAGTGTTACTGTACAAAACACAGTGAGAACGACTGGTCAAGTATGACGTCAGCCATGCAAGGGCACTCCCAGTAATCCCAAAATTATTTTCCAGCCTATCAAGTAGAATATGATGATCCACTGTATCAAATGCAGCACTGAGATCTAACAGCAACAGAATCGTAGTGGTGTCGGAATCCATTGTAAGCAGAAGATCATTCACCACTTTAGTGAGAGCTGTCTCTGTGGAATGATATTTTCTAAAAGCAGACTGCAGTGGCTCAAAGAGATTATTCTCAGTGACACCACTTTTTCCAGAATTTTAGAGAAAAATGATAGATTTGATATCGACCGATAGTTTGTCAATACACTAGGGTCAAGATTAGGTTTCTTAAGTAATGGTTTAATCACTGCAGATTTGAAACATTTAGGAACAGATCCAGAAGTTAAAGAAAGATTAATCATTTCCAGCACAGTCGGCCCAAGAGTGGGCCACAGGTCCTTAAACAGTTTTGTTGGTATAGGATCAAATAAACAGGTTTTGTCAGCATGCCTAGTGAGATACTATCAAATTCTGTAAATCTAGGTAATACCTCAGTAGTGGCGCCCACCTCAATAGCAGGGTGTAGTGGCTGGGTTAAGACATGCTGGGATATGTTTAACCTGATGTCTTCTATTTTCTTCCCAAAGTAATCCAGGAAATCTTGTGCTGTAAAAGGAGAGCGAACTACAGGTGGTTGTCCATGCATAGGTGTTGCCACCGTGTTGAACAAGAACTTTGAGTTATGCTTGTTTTTGTTGATCAAATCAGAGTAGTAAGTCCGCTTTGTAGCCAATAATGCATGCTTATAGCCTAAGATAGGATCATGTCACGCAAGGTGAAATACTTCTAATTTTGAACAACGCCATTTCCATTCTAGACCTCTTGCTTTATGCTTGAGGTCACGCAGATAATCATTGAACCAAGGCGACTGTGATTTGGGGGAGCGTGGTTTTAACACAGGTGGCGCAATCATGTCGAGTGTAGTTTTGAGCACTGAGTTTAAACTATCCACAAGTCTGTCTACTGACTGGGTATTTGTCAAATGTGAAGCTAAGACATCAGGCAGTCTAGCTTCGAGTTCAATCTTAGTTGAGGAGTTGATGCATCGCCGTAACATATAAGGTTGTTGTTCCACTAAACACGGCAGCAAAACAGTAAACTTAATAAGTGAGTGATCAGACACCACTGATGTAAGAGGCATGATGTCAATATTCGTGACAGCAATACCACGTGCGAGAACCAGATCCAGGGTATTTCCACTAATGTGCGTCGAATCCCGAATGCATTGCCGAAATCCTAATGCATCCACAATTTCCATAAATGATTTGCAGAGGGGATCAGAAGGCTTATTTATATGAATGTTAAAGTCACCAATGATCAAAATGTTATCTACACTAGTTGACAAGTTAGAGATGAACGCACCAAATTCATCTAAGAATTCAGAATATGGGTCAGGAGGTCTATATACAGTGACAAAGTAATACAACTGATTTTTATTCTTCTGACCTTGGCAATGTGTAATATCCTGAGCAGAGCGGAGAATCAGATGCTCAAACAAGTGATATTTGTAACCCCCAACAGCTAATAGGCTAAACCTAGATTTATAAATAAGAGCAACACTCCGCCTTGCTTCGCATCATGAGGGATGTGACTAAATGTATATGCTGGTGGGCAGGCCTCATTTAAGGGGAGGACAGCTGTAGGTTTAAGCCAGGTTTCACATAGCCCAATCATATCTACAACTCCTGGCAAAAATTATGGAATCACCGGCCTCGGAGGATGTTCATTCAGTTGTTTCATTTTGTAGAAAAAAAGCAGATCACAGACATGACACAAAACTAAAGTCATTTCAAATGGCAACTTTCTGGCTTTAAGAAACACTATAAGAAATCAGGAAAAAAAAATTGTGGCAGTCAGTAACGGTTACTTTTTTAGACCAAGCAGAGGGAAAAAAATATGGAATCACTCAATTCTGAGGAAAAAATTATGGAATCATGAAAAACAAAAGAACGCTCCAACACATCATTAGTATTTGGTTGCACCACCTCTGGCTTTTATAACAGATTGCAGTCTCTGAGGCATGGACTTAATGAGTGACAAACAGTACTCTTCATCAATCTGGCTCCAACTTTCTCTGATTGCTGTTGCCAGATCAGCTTTGCAGGTTGGAGCCTTGTCATGGACCATTTTCTTCAACTTCCACCTAAGATATTCAATTGGATTAAGATCCGGACTATTTGCAGGCCATGACATTGACCCTATGTGTCTTTTTGCAAGGAATGTTTTCACAGTTTTTGCTTTATGGCAAGATGCATTATCATCTTGAAAAATGATTTCATCATCCCCAAACATCCTTTCAATTGATGGGATAAGAAAAGTGTACAAAATATCAACGTAAACTTGTGATGTAATGACTTGATGATGTAATGACAGCCATCTCCCCAGTGCCTTTAACTGACATTCAGCCCCATATCATCAATGACTGTGGAAATTTACATGTTCTCTTCAGGCAGTCATCTTTATAAATCTCATTGGAATGGCACCAAACAAAAGTTCCAGTATCATCACCTTGCCCAATGCAGATTCGAGATTCATCACTGAATATGACTTTCATCCAGTCATCCACAGTCCACGATTGCTTTTCCTTAGCCCATTGTAACCTTGTTTTTTTCTGTTTAGGTGTAAATGATGGCTTTTGTTTAGCTTTTCTGTATGTAAATCCCATTTCCTTTAGGCGGTTTCTTACAGTTCGGTCACAGACGTTGACTCCAGTTTCCTCCCATTCGTTCCTCATTTGTTTTGTTGTGCATTTTCGATTTTTGAGACATATTGCTTTAAGTTTTCTGTCTTATATATATATATATATATATATATGGTTCACAGGACACCATGACAGTATGAGGTAGAGGAAATGTGACTCGGGCCGGAGGAAGCCTGGGGCCCTCATCTGAATCCAGGCGTGGATGTAGGACCCATCAGCGAGTGCCTGGTGGCTGGGCTTGCCACGGAGCCCAGTCGAGCACAGCCCAAAAAGGCAATGTGGACCTTCCATCTCCACCCTGTGGGCTCACCACCCACAGGGTGAACCGCTGGTGTCAGGTGTGCTGTCCCATGGGTGGCAGTGAAAGTCGAGGGCCTCGATGGATCACACCCGTGTGGCAGGGGCTGGCTCTGGGGGTGTGGAAAGTCACCTTGCTGTGGGGGAAGGAACTGGAGCTTGTGCAGGAGGTGGAGCGATACCAGTTAGATCTGGTGGGCCTCACCTCCATGCACAGCCTCGGCTTGGGGACCACTCTCCTTGATCGAGGTTGGATCTTATTCTTCTCTGGAGTTGCCCAGGGGGTGAAGCGCCGGGCGGGTGTGGGGATACTCACAAGTCCCTGGCTGAGTGCCGCTACATTGTTTACCCCAGTAGATGAGAGGGTCGCCTCCATGCACCTTCAGGTGGCAGGGGGGGTTGGGCTGCGACTGTTGTTTGTGCATATGCACCGAACAGCATTTTGGATTATTTGGGCTTCTTGGAGTTCCTGAATGGAGTCCTGTATGGGGCTACAGTCAGGGACTCCATTGTTCTGCTGGGGAACTTCAACGCACGCATGGGCAATGACAGAGACACCTGGAGAGCTGTGACTGGGAGGAATGGCCTCCCTGATTTAAACTCGAATGGTCGTTTGTTATTGAACTTCTGTGCTAGCCACAGACTATCCATAATGAACACCATGTTTGAACATAAGGATGTCCATAAGTGTACATGGTACCAGACTACCCTAGGCTGAAGATCGATGATCAATTTTGTGATCGTATCATCTGATTTGAGGCCGCATGTTCTGCACACTTGGGTGAAGAGAGGGGCAGTGCTGTCAACTAATCACCATCTGGTGGTGAGTTGGATCAGAGGGTGGGGGAGGACTTTTGACAGACCTGGTAAGCTCACACGGATAGTGCAGGTGAACTGGGAACATCTGGAGGAGCCCACTGTCCGACAGAGCTTCAACTCACACCTCCAACAGAGCTTCTCTAGCATCCCTGCAGAGGTGGGGGCATTGAACCAGAATGGGCAATGTTCAAAGCTTCCATTGCTGAAGCTGCAGCGGGGAGCTGTGGACTGAAGGTCTTAGGTGCCTCTAGGGGTGGCAACCCTGGTCAGGGAAGCCGTCTGACTGAAGAAGGAGTCCTTCTGGGATATGTTATCTTGGAGCACTCCAGAGGTAGGTGCACAGTACTGACAGGCCTGAAGGGCAGCAGCCTCTGCTGTGAGGGAGGCAAAGCAGTGGCTGTGGGAGGAGTTCAGAGCAACCATGGAGAAGGATTTTCGGTCAGCACCAAGGTGCTTCTGGCAGACCGTGAGGCACCTCAGGAGGGGAAAATGGGGAACCATCCAAGCTGTCTACAGTAAGGATGGGACTCTGGTGACCTCAACTGAGGACGTAATCCGGTGCTGGAAAGAACACTTTTAGGAACTCCTGCATCAGACCAGAGTGCCCCCTATAGTAATGGCAGAGCTGAAAGCTGATGGAGGACTTTCATCAATTTCCCTGGAGGAAGTCACTGAGGTAGTCAAACAACTCTGCAGTGGCAAGGCCCCGGGGGTTGATGAGATCTGTCCAGAAATGCTGAAGGCTCTGGGTGTGGAGGGATTGTTTTGGACCTTAACATTGCTTTGAGTTCTGAGACAGTGCCTAAGGAGTGGAAAACTGGGGTGGTGCTCCTCATATTTAAAAAGGGGGACCAGAGAGTGTGTGCCAACTACAGGGGCATCACACTACTCAGCCTCCCTGGTAAAGTCTACTCCAGTGTGCTGGAAAGGAGGGTTCAGCTGATAGTCCAACCCCCAATTGAAGATGAACAATGCGGGTTCTGTCCTGGTCGTGGAACAACCGACCAGCTCTTCACTCTCACAAGAATCCTGGAGGGTGCCTGGAAGTATGCCCACCCAGTCTACATTTGTTTTGTGGACTTGGAGAAGGCGTATGATAGGGTACCCCAGGAGATACTGTGGGAGGTGCTGCGGGAGTATGGAGAGAGGGGGTCCCTTCTCATCAGGGCTATCCAATCTCTGTACTCGCAAAGCGAGAGCTGTGTTCGGGTGCTCGGCAGTAAGTCGGACTTGTTTCCGGTGGAGGTTGGCCTCTGCCAGGGTTGCGCCTTGTCACCAATTCTGTTTGTGATATTCATGGACAGGATATCGAGGTGTAGTCGGGGGGAGGAGGGTTTCCAGTCTGGTGGGCTCAGGGTCTCATCACTGCTTTTTGCAGATGATGTGGTCCTGTTGGCTTCATCAGCCAGTGACATCCAATACTCACTGGATCAGTTTGCAGCCGAGTGTGAAGCAGGTGGGATGAGGATCAGCACCTCTAAATCTGAGACCATGGTTCTCAGCAGGAAACCGATAGATTGCCTACTACAGGTAGGGAATACAGTCTTACCCTAAAAGTGAAGGAGTTCAAGTACCTTGGGGTCTTGTGCATGAGTGAGGGAACAATGGAGCATGAGATTGACCATAGAATCAGTGCAGCAAGGGCGGTATTGCATTCGCCCTGCCGTACTATTGTGACAAAAAGGGAGGTGAGCCAAAAGTCAAAGCTCTTGATCTACTGGTCAGTCTTCGTTCCTACTCTCACCTATGGTTATAAGGGTTGGGTCATGTCTGAAAGAACTAGATCGTGGGTACAAGCGGCTGAAATGGGCTTCCTCAGGCGGGTGGCTGGTGTCTCCCTTAGAGATAGGGTAAGAAGTTCAGTCATCCGTGGGGAGCTCAGAGTAGAGTTGCTGTTCCTTCATGTTGAAAGGAGCCAGCTGAGGTGGTTCGGGCAATTGGTAAGGATGCCTCCTGGGCGCCTCTCTAGGGAGGTGTTCCAGGCACGTCCATCTGGGAGGAAACCCCGGTGAAGACCCAGGACTAGGTGGAGTGATTATATTTCCACACTGGCCTGAGAACGCCTCAGGATCCCCAGTCAGAGGTGGTCAATGTGGCACGGGAATTCTGAGGTCCCCTGCTGGAGATGTTGCCCCCACAACCTGAACCCTGAAAAGCAGATGAAGATGAGTGCTATATATCAGCCCAGTCTCACAATTTTTTTTTTTTTTTTTTTTTTGTGCTCCCGTGGTGAAATGAGTCAAATTTTCGTGACAAGGTTTTTTTTACTCACTATTACTAGCCCTACTCCTACCCTGATCCTAACCTTAACTGTTGTGAAAGTGTAGTGACACGGACTCACAACAGGGGGCGCAAATGAACGGTCAATAGATGAGCCAAAAAGTAACAATTTAATGTTGTGAAATGTGCACAACGAATATACAGACAATCTCAGAATATAATTACAGTCAAATTACAAAGGTGACGTGTGGGCAGGCTTGAGGATAGAAGACGTCTGTCCTGAGAAGAGCCGGAACCACACGATTTCCGCCGCCTCCGAACCTGGTGAATACTGGAGCCGCCAAGTCCCGAAATCCCAGGTGATCACCATCCCCGACTGTCGGATCTGGTACTGCTGGCGAGAACAAAGACAGTCAAGTGTGGGTGTGTGTACACCCAGTAACAACAACGGTGGGAATGCCACCTCCACCTCTCACTCAATATGTGATGAGTACCGCAGTGATTCCTCAGAGGAAAAGAGTGCCGTCCTGTACTCACTCAGCTTCCACAGAAAGAGGAACCGGTACTCCTGCAAACACTCACAATATACAGATATATTGTAACGCAAAACGGCTGAGGATATTACCTTCAATGAAGTATGATATCTCGGCGATGAGGTGGAGATGACGTCTGGGTTTTATGGAGTGAGATGATGAAGAATGAGTGACAGCTGTCAGGAAGTAATGAGTAACAGCTGTCACTCCTGGCTGTGTCCGTGGCGGCAGCGCCCTCTCGTGCCTGAAGCCCGCACTTCAGGCAGGGCGCCCTCTGGTGGTGGGCCAGCAGTACCACCTCTTCTGGCGGCCCACACAACAGGACCCCCCCCCTCAACGGGCACCTCCTGGCACCCGACCAGGTTTGTCGGGGTGTCGGCGGTAGAAGTCGGCCAGGAGGGCCGGATCCAGGATGAAGCTCCTCTTCACCCAGGAGCGTTCTTCGGGTCCATATCCTTCCCAGTCCACCAGATATTGGAACCCCCGGCCCATTCAACGGACGTCCAGGAGCCGGCGCACTGTCCAAGCCGGCTCCCCGTCAATGATCCGGGCAGGAGGCGGCGCCGGACCGGGAGCACAGAGGGGTGAGGTTTGGTGAGGTTTGATCCTGGAAACATGGAAGACCGGGTGGATCCGCAGTGAAGCTGGGAGCTGGAGCTTCACTGCGGCAGGGCTGAGGACTTTGAGGATACGGAAGGGGCCGATGAACCTGTCCATCAATTTTGGAGACTGTACTTGCAGGGGGATGTCCTTCGTTGACAACCACACCTCCTGCCCGGGCTGGTATGCAGGGGCCGGGGACCGCCGGCGGTCTGCATGGGTCTTGGCCCTCATCCAGGCTTTCAACAAGGCAGAACGGGCGGTGCGCCACACCCGACGGCACCTCCGAAGATGGGCCCAGACCGAGGGTACACCGACCTCTCCCTCCACCACGGGAAATAATGGGGGCTGGTACCCCAAACACACCTCAAATGGGGAGAGGCCAGTGGCAGAAGACACCTGGCTGTTATGCGCATACTCGATCCAGGCCAGATGGTTACTCCAGGCCGTCGGGTGCGCGGATGTTACGCAGCGGAGGGTCTGTTCCAGTTCCTGGTTGGCCCGCTCTGCCTGTCCGTTCGTCTGTGGATGGTACCCGGACGAGAGGCTCACGGTGGCCCCCAGTTCCCGGCAGAAGCTCCTCCAGACGCGTGAGGAGAACTGGGGACCACGGTCAGAGATGATGTCGGTGGGTATCCCATGCAGACGGACGACGTGGTGGACCAGGAGGTCTGCTGTCTCCTGGGCTGTTGGGAGCTTCGGGAGGGCCACGAAGTGGGCCGCCTTGGAGAATTGGTCCACTATCGTGAAGATGGTGGTGTTGCCCTGGGACGGCGGGAGGCCCGTGACGAAATCCAGGCCGATGTGGGACCAGGGGTGATGAGGCACCGGTAATGGCTGGAGAAGTCCTTGGGACCTTTTATGGTCTGCCTTGCCCCTGGCACAGGTGGTGCAGGCCTGGATATACTCCCGGATGTCGGCCTCCATAGACACCCACCAGAAGCGCTGCCGGACAACTGCCACAGTCCTTCGCACCCCTGGATGACAGGAGAGCTTGGAACCATGACAGAAGTCCAAGACTGCAGCTCTGGCCTCTGGTGGGACGTATAAACGGTTCTTCGGACCTGTTCCTGGGTCCGGGCTCCGTGCCAGGGCCTCCCGGACGATCTTCTCCACGTCCCAGGTGAGGGTGGCCACGATAGTGGACTCCGGCAGGATGGGCTCTGGTGGATCCGACAGTGCCGTTTTGACCTCCTCTTCGTGTACCCGGGACAAGGCATCCGACCTCTGGTTCTTGGTCCCGGGGCGATAGGTGATCTGGAAGTCAAAATGCCCGAAGAACAGTGACCAGCGGGCTTGCCTGGGGTTCAGCCGCTTGGCGGTCCTGATATACTCCAGGTTCCGATGGTCAGTGAAAACCGTGAACGGCACAGACGCTCCCTCCAACAGGTGTCTCCACTCCTCAAGAGCCTCTTTCACCGCAAGGAGTTCTCGATTGCCGACGTCATAGTTCCGTTCAGCCGGGGTCAACCTGCGGGAAAAGTAGGCACATGGGTGAAGAACCTTATCGGTCTCTCCGCTCTGGGACAGCACGGCTCCTATCCCTGAGTCAGAGGCGTCCACTTCAACCACGAACTGGCGGCTAGGGTCGGGCTGCACCAAAACTGGCGCAGTAGAGAACCGTCATTTCAACTCCTTGAACGCAGCTTCGCACCGATCCGACCAGGTGAAGGGGACTTTTGGAGAGGTCAGGGCTGTCAGGGGGCTAACTACCTGATTGTAGCCCTTAATGAACCTCCTATAGAAATTAGCGAAGCCGAGGAACTGTTGCAGCTTCCTACGGCTTGTTGGTTGGGGCCAATCTCTCACCGCCGCAACCTTGGCCGGATCAGGGGCGACGGAGTTAGAGGAGATGATAAACCCCAGGAAGGACAAAAACGTGCGGTGAAACTCGCACTTCTCGCCCTTCACAAACAGTCGGTTCTCTAACAACCGCTGCAGGACCTGACGTACATGCTGGACATGGGTCTCAGGATCCAGAGAAAAGATGAGAATATCGTCCAGATATACGAAGACGAATCGGTGCAGGAAGTCCCGCAAGACATCGTTAACCAAGGCTTGGAACGTCGCGGGGGCGTTGGTGAGGCCGAACGGCATGACCAGGTACTCAAAGTGACCTAACGGGGTGTTAAATGCCGTCTTCCATTCGTCTCCCTTCCGGATCCGAACCAGGTGATACGCATTTCTAAGATCCAGCTTAGTAAAGATTTTGGCTCCATGCAGGGGGGTGAACACGGAATCCAGCAATGGCAACGGGTATCGATTGCGAACCGTAATCTCATTCAGCCCGCTGTAATCAATGCATGGACGGAGTCCGCCATCTTTCTTGCCCACAAAAAAGAAACCTGCCCCCATCGGGGAGGTGGAGTTCCGGATCAGCCCGGCAGCTAATGAGTCCCGGATGTAGGTCTCCATTGATTCGCGCTCAGGTCGTGAGAGGTTGTACAGCCTGCTGGACGGGAACTCAGCGCCTGGAACCAAATCAATGGCACAATCGTACGGACGGTGCAGGGGAAGGGTGAGTGCCAGATCCTTGCTGAAGACGTCAGCAAGATCGTGGTACTCAACCGGCACTGCCGTCAGATTGGGAGGGACTTTGACCTCCTCCTTAGCCTGTAAACCGGGAGGAACCGAGGATCCTAAACACACCCGATGGCAGGTTTCGCTCCACTGAACCACCACCCCAGACGGCCAATCAATCCAGGGATTGTGCTTCAACATCCATGGGAAGCCCGAAAATCACGCGGGAGGTAGAAGGAGTTACAAAAAACTCAATCTCCTCCCGATGGTTTCCAGACACCACCAGAGTTACTGGTTGTGTCTTGTGTGTGATTAAAGGGAGGAGGGTGCCATCTAGTGCCCGCACCTGCAATGGCGAAGGAAGCGCCAGCAGAGGGAGCCCTACCTCCCTTGCCCATCTGCTGTCTAGCAGATTCCCTTCTGACCCCGTGTCCACCAGTGCTGGGGCTTGAAGGGTTAAATCCCCGCTCAGGATTGTAACTGGGAGTCGTGTGGCAATCTGTGTGTGTCTCACTTGAATGTTTTGACCCCCCCTTAGCCCAGTCTCTAAGGGTGAGTGTTGTCGTTTTGGCCGTTTGGGGCAGTTTTTCTGTATGTGCTCCTTTGAGCTGCAGAGAAAACACTCCCCGCGGATCAGCCTCCTCATTTTGGCCCTGTGTGTTTCCCTAACAACGTCAGCAGGGGGAGCTGTTGCCCCACAGAGCGCTGCCGCTGTGGAGCGTGGGGAGGGCGGCCCCTTTTCGAACCCGGAAGGGAGAGGGGCGGCGCGTATCCGGTCACGTCCTTCGCCTCGCTCCCGACGGCGTTCCTCCAACCGATTGTCTAACCGTATAACGAGATCGATAAGCCCATCTAAATCCCGCGGTTCGTCCTTAGCTACCAGCTGCTCCTTCAGGACCAACGACATTCCGTTTATGAAGGCGGCGCGGAGCCCAACGTTATTCCAGCCGGACCTCGCAGCCGCGATGCGGAAGTTGACTGCATAAGCGGCTGCGCTCTCGTGTCCCTGTCTCATTGACAGCAGCACAGTTGAAGCGGCCTCTCCTCTGTTAGGGTGATCAAACACTGTTCTGAACTCCCCCACAAACCCAGTGTATGCTGATAACAACCGTGAATTCTGTTCCCAGAGCGCCGTAGCCCAGGCACGTGCCTTACCCCGAAGCAGAGCAATCACATAAGCTATTTTACTAGCATCTGACGCGTACATGACGGGACGTTGTGCGAAGACGAGCGAACACTGCATGAGAAAGTCCGCACACGTCTCCGCACAACCTCCGTACGGCTCAAGAGGGCTTATGTATGCTTCAGGGGATGGTGGGAGGTGTTGTTGAACCACCACTGGAACGTTCATATCCTGCACAGGATCGGCAGGAGGAGGAGCTGCAGCAGCGCCCTGAGCGCTCGCCGCCATCTGCGCGGAGAGAGCCTCCACCCTGCAGTTCAGGAGGTTGTTTTGCTCGGTCATTTGATCCAACCGAGCCGTAAAGGCGGTGAGAATGTGCTGTAGCTCACCAATCACGCCTCCTGCAGACGCCTGCGCTCCCTGCTCTCCCATTGGCCGTTCAACAGCCGGGTGACGCCCCTCGGAGTCCATGACGCTGGCCGAGATATCCTGTTGTGAAAGTGTAGTGACACGGACCAACAACAGGGGGCGCAAATGAACGGTCAATAGATGAGCCAAAAAGTAACAATTTAATGTTGTGAAATGTGCACAACGAATATACAGACAATCTCAGAATATAATTACAGTCAAATTACAAAGGTGACGTGTGGGCAGGCTCGAGGATAGAAGACGTCTGTCCTGAGAAGAGCCGGAACCACACGATTTCCGCCGCCTCCGAACCTGGTGAATACTGGAGCCGCCAAGTCCCGAATTCCCAGGTGATCACCATCCCCGACTGTCGGATCTGGTACTGCTGGCGAGAACAAAGACAGTCAAGTGTGGGTGTGTGTACACCCAGTAACAACAACGGTGGGAATGCCACCTCCACCTCTCACTCAATATGTGATGAGTACTGCAGTGATTTCTCAGAGGAAAAGAGTGCCGTCCTGCAGCTTCCACAGAAAGAGGAACCGGTACTCCTGCAAACACTCACAATATACAGATATATATATTGTAACACAAAACGGCTGAGGATATTACCTTCAATGAAGTATGATATCTCAGCGATGAGGTGGAGATGACGTCTGGGTTTTATGGAGTGAGATGATGAAGAATGAGTGACAGCTGTCAGGAAGTAATGAGTAACAGCTGTCACTCCCGGCTGTGTCCGTGGCGGCAGCGCCCTCTCGTGCCTGAAGCCCGCACTTCAGGCAGGGCGCCCTCTGGTGGTGGGCCAGCAGTCCCACCTCTTCTGGCGGCCCACACAACACTTAACCATTACCAACCCTAACCATAACCACCCCTGACCCCCCCACACCCCCCAGCTTCACTTGTAATTTCGTGCAGCCATCATGTAATGAATTAGAATGAATTTGTGCCACCGTGACGAAAATGAGATGCTTTTTGTCACAATATCACAAACCAATAGATTAATGTATATTTAGTGCTGCTGAATCATGACTTGCCGTGAGACTGGGTTGTATATGTAGTGTGTCTCAAAAAATGTACCCAAAAGTATTTTGACAGCACAGAAAAACCAATCAATATTATCATACATTTTCTGCATGACCATGTTGGCGAAGCATTTCATTTTTCTCCCCAATGTACAGTTTTAGTTCAGTCTTTCCTTTTTGATGTTTTAACCCTTTATATTTTACACCACATGATCAATGTAACTTCCATGTCTGAAGTTTCCTAAGAATCAAATCATCCATCTGCATTATTCAGGAAAACCACTGCATTGCACAAAACTCAACGATTTTTGTTCTCTGAATTAGGGTCAACTGCTGCATTTTTCCTGGACTTGAATGTCTTGCCAGTCTGTCACAGGGCCACAAACAGAGAAACAAACACAATCACACCCACTCGCACACCTACGGATAATTTAAAGATTCCAATTCACCAAACCAGCATGTCTTTGGATGTGGGAGGAAACCAGAGCACCTGGAAACGTACGCAAACACAGGGAGACCATGCAAACTCCACCAGAAAGGCCACACGTGGGAATTGAACCCATGACCTTCTCACTGTGAGGCACCAGTGCTACCCATGAAGCCACCGTGCTTCCCAGTTGCAAATAATCATGCAATATTAAAATGACTGAAAAACACAATTACTCATACTTTAAGTTGTGTTTTTCTTAAAATACGAGGTCTGTCAATAAAGTGGGAGTGCTGCGCAACATCCCACTGCGTGGGAAGTCCTTAAGGCGACAGTATCATCTCAAAATCTCTCATCAGCCGTTAAAATTTTCACCAAAAACCAGCTTAATTTTTCGAACCTTGTCCACTTCGATGTGCCTCACAGGTTTAGAAAAAATTTTGATCAAACAAAGCACCAGTCTCTCCGCAACTTCTCAGACAAAGGAATTCCAACGAGGGGCTGGACGACTCCTCCCACAAGGAGAGCTCACAGGCGGATGACGTCACCGACATGCGTGGAAAAACTCATGCATACGCACGAGGGTTGAAGCATGTCTGACGTAAAAACATATGAATGAAATCCATATAGTTTTTGAAAAAAATAAAAAGGACCTATACTTTATTGACAGACCTCGTAGTTTTTGAGGTCCTGTGACTTATACTCTGCTGCGACTTATATACCGTAAAATCACATGTAAATATAAACCAAATTTCATATTAATAAACATTAAAGCTGAAATTCATCGTATATTTATTTTATGCCTATTTATCAGGTTTTCAGAATTTCTACCCGAGGCCATCAAGTATTGTGACGGCTTTGCGTCCATCTGTCCGTCTGTCCTTCTGTCTGTGCTCAGCATAAGTCCAGTCCTATTACTGCCAGTCTTCAAATTCACAGGGAACATTCTTGGGACACAGACCTTGGACAAGTTCAAAGATGGCTAACCTTGACATATTTTAAGAGGTTAAAATGTCACATTCTGTTTCAAAGTGTTCCTTTATTTTGTCTTCCGAGTGATGGGGTGATAGCCAATCAGAGTAGAGCTGCACCATGACGTCAGTGGCTGGTATCTCCAAAACCACTTTGTTTTGTGTGTTTATATATATATGCTTCTCATGTATTATGTAAAGGTGAACAAGAAATAAACTTCAAAAACTGAAAATGCTGTTTTTTGAACCTAATAACACTTCTAAACTTATTTACAAAGCATTTTGTGGATGTTAGCATCGTGACATTACAGGCTGGTCTAGCTAGCTGCAAAAATCTGTTATGTTTGTGTGTAAATATAACATCTTTGTCATATATTATGTAAAGGTTAGCGAGAAATAAACACTTCTAAAACTGAAAATGTTGTTTGTATTTCCTGATAACACCTCTGGAGTCATTTACAAGACATTTCATGAATGTCAGCGTGCACGCTAACTTCTGCTAACTCAAAGCTAACTTCTGCTCTTGCAGCCCCGGCGCCAGAAAAAAAATATTAAGGGGGCGATGAGTTTATCACAGGGGGCGGCGTTGCCCCCCCCCACACACACACACAAAAAAAGTGCGCACCGGAGGGTACCTGCCTCTGAGCATGCGTAATGAATTGGGTGCGCTCCTAGAAAGCTCCTGTATTTAGGCTACACCGTTATAAGAGACTGACTAAGAGTAAAGAGTGATGACAGTATTTTTTAATTATTATTTGAACGTATAGACTCTCGGTCAAGTGATCTCCTGCATACCACAAAACCAAACCAACAACTGATCTGAGAAACGACAGGAGACAGTAGATTAACCCCACATAAACCTTTCATGTAGATATACAGTGGTCCCTCGTTTATCGCTGTAGTAGTCAGCGTTATTTTTTACAATTATTATACACATTTTAAGGCTGTAAAACCACTCACTACACACTTTATACACTTTTCTCAAACAGGCATTAACATTTTCTCACTTTTCTCTCGTGTGTAAACACTCTCAAAGTTAAAACCTTAGTAGAAAAATAAGACCAACCTGTTTTCAGGCCCAAACATTTGTTTGAGAAATAAAAATAGAACGTTTTCTTATAAATAATTATGATGGCTTTTAGAACTAACAAATTTAATTTTAACGATCAACCTTAGAGGTTGGACACATAAGAAATTATTAATAGTGACTGACCAGTATTTCACAGTTCCTCTGATCGCGCCTTTTCGTCCTGGCGCGGCGCCACTGTCGCGCCTTTTTCCACTCACACCTCGCTGCAGGTGTCTTTTTTGAGTGAAGAACACATTTATGGGTAGTTGTTTGCGCTCTTTTTTCTTCTGGGCAAGAAGATTCTTATAAACAGACAAACAGAACACAATGCACATGCTCTCCCTTCACGGTGCCGCAACAGGTGTCCCGTCATCTCGACAGAACACCGGCCTGCTTGATGAGGACGCAGAGCACAATGCGCTGTTTAAAAAAAAAAAAGAGCGCAAAATTGGAATAAAAAAATCCGCGAAACTGCGAGGCGCTATATTTTCCAGTATTTCTTTTTCTTTCTTTTTTATTTTTGATAACTCTCATATCCGAGGGGGCGAGGTTGATGACGTGAGGGGGCGTCACCCACAAATGCCCCCTCGTGGCGCCGGGTCCGTGCTCTTGTCAAATGCTCATGTACACGCAGACACAAGCACTCATGCAGGCACCGTTAAATAAATATAGAAATACTAGCTGGGGTACCCGGCGCTGCCCAGGTAAACCTGTTTTAGACATAAGCCAAATGCCCAACATTTGTTTTTGTAATGCTGATGTCTTATAAATATAAGAGTTAATGGGCTAAAGTTTGTCCAGCAGAAGTATAAGAGGTGGACTCCCCAAACTAAATGGAAATACTTGGTTAAAAGACAAACACATTTGAAGTCCTTCATGCAGACTTTGTTTTGCAATCAAATTTCTAACAAAATTACACACAAAAGGTAGGTAACAGTAAATGTAAATATCAATGAATCAAAACTGAGCTAGTGGTGTATTTCACTGTTTTTAAATTGCGATTTTACAAACATAAAATGAATGTATTCAGACAGGAAGGCAAACTGGGTTGTACAGGACAGTCAGGTGCTTAACAGTTAAGAACATAAAGTAGCTAAAGGAAGGGATTAAATAAACAGAGATGGCCAACACCTATACAGGACTGGAAATTTGAATCTGCCTGGTCATACCCACAGCCTCAGCCTAAGCATGTTGTTGTTTTGCTGAGTGTGCTGTGGCTGTGCTGTGCTGAGTGTGCTGTAGAAAGGGATTAAATAAACAGAGATGGCCAACACATATACAGGGCTGGAAATTTGAATCTGCCTGGTCATACCCACAGCCGGCTATTTTGGGGGTAATTTTCAGTTCAACTTTTAAAAAAATCATAACAGTTTGTTCCCCATGTCATGAGGATTCAGAATATATATAGTTTTTAGGGCTACATTTTATAGTTTGGGAGTTTATCCCGGACAGACAGAAAGACAGACAGAAGTGGCAGCATGAAAAGCACATGGTACAACACTGTATTGTCTTACATAAATGGCTATTTTGGGGGTAATTTTCAGTTCAACTTTTAAAAAAATGGTACCAGTTTGTTCCCCATGTCATGAGGATTCAGAATATATATAGTTTTTAGGGTTACATATTATAGTTTATGGGTTTATCGCACATGGTACAACAATGTATGGTCTTACATAAATGGCTATTTTGGGGGTAATTTTCAGTTCAACTTTTAAAAAAATGGTACCAGTTTGTTCCCCATGTCATGAGGATTCAGAATATATATAGTTTTTAGGGCTATATATAATAGTTTATGAGTTTATCGCACATGGTACAACAATGTATGGTCTTACATAAATGGCTATTTTGGGGGTAATTGGCCCTTTCTGTTACAAGTTGCCCACCCCTGATCTAGAGTGAGGATAATGGGATGTCATTCAGATTGGATAAGTGTGGCTGAACAGTGGCAAAAAGTGGAAAGGTGGTTTGGACTGAGGGGGAGTGGTGTTACAACAACAGTGACATGTACCTGGGAGTCCCACAAGCCAATGGGAACCATGATGAAGATGCAAGAATGTCAGCCACAGCCAAATACCTCTAGAAGGTATCTGGCTAGTAAGAATAAGATCTGAGCCATCAAGACATGCGCCCTACCAGTCATCAGATACCCAGGTGGGATAATAAGTTCGCCACAAAAGGAGATAGATGCCACTGATGTCAAGACATGAAAACTCCTCACAATGCACAGAGGTTTTCACCCAAAGTCCAGGACCCTGACACTCTATGAGCAATGGAAAGAGGAAAGGCAAGGATTAGTGAGTGTCAGAGCCATAATCCAGTGTGAGATAAGGACCATCCCATGTATACATCAGAAAGTTGGGCCCCCGCGATCAACTGCTCCAAGAATGTGGTAAGGATGGTGTTAAGGAACAAGAAGAGGAGGTATCATGAAAAATCAAGCACCTCCATCGACAGACAAAGGAAGTTGCTGACATCAAGAAGTCCTGTCAGTGGGTAGAAAAGGCCCTACTAAAGTATGGCACAGAGGCTCTGATCATAGCAGCACAAGAACAAGCCCCAAGCATTAGATCCATAGAGGCAGGAGTCTACCACAGCTGACAAGACCTAAGTTGCAAGCTGTGCAAATGTGCCCCAGAGACAGTCCAGCACATAGAAGCAGGATGTAAGGTGCAAGCTGGAACAGCATACACTGAGAGGCACAACCAAGTGTTGGAAATAGTGTACAGGAACATCTATGCGGCATATAGAAGTCCCCATTTCCCGATGGGAGACACTGCCAAAAGTGGTTGAGAACGACAGGGCTCAAAGTCCTGTGGGACTTCAAATACCAGACAGACAAGCAGCTGCTGACCAACCAACCAGATACAGTGGTGGTTGACAAGGGAAAGAAGACCGCAATTGTGATTGATGTGGCATTCCTAACTGACAGCAACATGAGAAAGAAGGAGTGCAAGAAAAACGAGAAGTACCAAGGGTTGAAGGAGCAACTGGAGCAGATGTGGAAGGTAAAGTCCAAAGTGATCCCAGCAGAAGGAGCGGTAACCTCCAAATTGGAAGAGTGGCTCCAAACCCTCAAACTTCCTTATGTATGCTTCATTGCTTATATTCATTACCTTTTCCATACGTGCCAGTCCTTTACAGATTAGAGACAGTGTTCAAGAATTAAAGCAACATGGTTCTTAAAGATGTGGAGAAGCTGAGGCTCCACTACCAAATATCATCACTGGAGGCTTTTCAAAGTTTCACTCTATATTTTTCACCTAGAATGGCATCATTTCTCTACTTGGAATGTTACACAAGTAAATCAACCATTGTCATCTCAATACTGAAGGGAATGTGTACAGCATGTACTATACACATGGGCTTTGAAACATATTTCTAAGTATATTTTCCTTCCCAGACTTGGCCTGGTAGCCCTGCACACCAACAAAATGCAGAGAATCCCCACCGTAACACGAGCTGATGAACTGGTATTTAGAGTCAACTTCCCAAAGTACAGAAAGGGAGAATGCACAGAAAAACCATTGACAACAGAACCATTTTCACCGATTATGCTGTATGTTTGTTTTTTTTGTTTTTTTACTGATTATGTGGAGGAACTGTTGGACCAGATATTTCAGGAAGATATTGAGGACCCTGCCCCCTGTGTGGATGAGGTACTTAATCCCCATCCCTGATGAATTCCGTTTTGAAAAAGCAAAGAAGCAGGATGTGATAGCCAGCTACATATCAAAGTTCAATCAAGGGTCTGAACCCGAAGTACCTTCCTTGAACACCAACTCCATCTGTACCCATAGCACCAGGCAGGAAATTTCATTCTGATTGTTGGCCCAACAAAGCCCCAACAAAAAGTGGCTCATTTTTGAATGTTGTATGCAAACATAAACCATCTATACAGCTTTTCCACATGTGAACTGGAATTACAGAGGAAAAATGTATGCTGATATGTCATGCATATTTCAGATCAAGCGTGCATGCGTTTCTCAGAACAAGTCAAGCCTGATATGGTAAAGCGGCAACAAAAAATAATTCAAATTAAATCATAAAGCAAAGAAACAAAAGTCATGTTTTTCTGCTCATGGTAAACCAGACACCTTCACTTCACAAATAAATTTGCTTGGCAAAAGAGTTGGTGTTTCCCCCAATTTGCTGCATTTTCCTCTCGTATACAACAGGTACAAATCAATCACAACCTCTTATCTCATATGAGGCGGGCTTCGTTTGATGACTCAGTGAGAAACGGTGAAGAGGTGGTGGGGGTAAATTCTCGACAGTCAAGATGGCTGCTGCTTTTGCAGACTGATTATTTAAAACAGCCCTCGTTTCTGTTTTGAACCACCTGGACAATTATGTTATTTCATATTTCAGTCTCTGTTCAGATTTGGAGAAGGAACTTCTTTCTTGGTTGGCACCCCTGGTGATGTAACTCTTGCTTCACGGTGGACACTGACGTTGGTGTTCTAGCAGTTTCCACTTCATGGGAGGCCTGAACCGTGGTGGTTCCTGGGTTGTTCCTGAACATCCTAACAAATCTCCTCATATCTGAGGGTGACATTTTGGGTCTTCTAACAGACTTTGGCAAAATGGTGATACGACTAACATGTACTTAAGTACAATTGTTTGAACTGATGATCTTGGAATCTGCAGTTGTTTAGAAATGGCTCCAAGAGACCCTCCTAAATTGTGTAAATCTACAATTCTCCTTCTTAGACATCCCTGAGTTCTTTGGACTTTCCCATTGTTCTGAATATTGGTCAGTCCAGTGAGTGCTTTCAAACACATCCTTTTTATGCTGGAAAAGAGAAAGTGACCATTATAGTCAATCATGAGCAGGAACAAGGAGTTGATAGGCTTTGGTCTTGTCACATTTAAAGACATTGTAGATCCTTCAGCACAAAGATTTAAGTGAATGTACATATATACAGTGTTGCCACAGTTACTTTGAAAAAGTAATCCAATAACTGATTACTGATTACTCCTTGAAAAAGTAACTTAGTTACTTTACTGATTACTCAGTTGGAAAAGTGACTAAGTTAGATTACTAGTTACTTTTTTAGTTACTTTCCCCAGCTGCCGACAACAACCCTCTGCCACCTCAACATGACAATGATACCTGTTTTGCCAAAACTCACTTTATAGTCACCCTTTCTTGGCTTCAATGAAAATAAATACTTGCTTTATAAAAAGTAAAATAAAGACCTCTTTCTTGACCTCATATTTAACTGTTGACAGCACTGTAACAGTAAAACTTGCAATTTCTAACCTACATTGTTTATAAATGTAACTATTAAATTCATTCTAACATTTAAATTCTCTCTAAACATTTTACTTGTCGAAATTATTATTATTTTAAGTAGTATTAGTAGTTGTAGTAAAAAAAAAGGCTTCAAAACTGGACCTTTAATCTAGGGGTGTTGTGGGGGGGGGGGGCATCCCCGCCCCACGCTCCCATTCCATCTGGATTCACCCCTGCTTTGGCGTTTGAGCACAAAGAATGGATAACGTTTATTTATGCAGAAAACATGACCAGATTTACAAGTAAGAAGGTTTTATTGCGTTTTCACATCATGTGGTCCTCAGAAAGAGAGTTTATGTGCATTTGAGTGGAAAATAGTGTTAGTTGTTGACGCGTCACGGAGGATCAGCTGTTTTTAGCAGCAGATACGGAGCGGCTCAGAGAAAAAAAAGCATAAAAATGTCTTTGTAAAGCTCAGTGCAGGTGTGCTGTTGTCACCGCGCTTTAAGAGGTGAGGACGAGTCGTAGCTGTTGCAGAAAACTGCGGATGAAGAGCTCACAACTCGCTTCAAGTGTGTAGTTCAGTCGAACCTCGACCCCCTGCCCACAGACCAAGTTTAATGCTGCTGTCGACCCACAATGCAAAAATAATAGTAACGCACAGTGACTTGGAGAAGTAACTTTAATCTGATTACTGATTTGGAAAGATTAACCCGTTAGATTACTTGTTACTAAAAAAAGTGGTCAGATACCGGCATCACTGCATATATTTGAACCTGTATTTATAATTTTGACCCTGTGTAAATTACAGACGATCTCAAATAAATTCAAACTCATGCACCAAATTCTGTTATTCATGATCCACCCTGGCAAACGAACAGTTCAGGGACATCATTAAAAGCCCAAAATTACCATGACATTCATGACCATGATGAGTGTATGTAAACTTCCAAACACAAATGTAAGTGCATTATTAAAATTTCATTCAAGCAATCATACTGGTCCTGGTGTCTCCCTGAACCTGCCTGACTTCCCACAAATATGCCTTTGCCAGAAAATAAAATTCAAAAAGGCAACCTTGTAGGTGTAGGTTATGTTAATGTTGTTCCGCTTGCTTGCTTGTTTGTTTGTTTATAAGGCCATAACATTCCAAATACAGCTATTTACCTGTGTTAATGTTAACTAGAGCTCTGTGAACAAGGTTAAAATTAAATTATATGACATCATAAACATCTTCTTATAGAGTACTGCCATTTTGTGAGGTTTCCCAGAAATCGAACAACTGATTTAGGAGTGGTAGCATGGTGGATTAGTGGTTAGCACTGTTGAGTCACGGTGAGATGGTCCTGGGATCACTTCCCAGCTTGTCCTTTCTCTGTGGAGTTTGCACGTTCACTCCATGTTTGCATGGTTTTCCTCCATGTACTCCAACTTTCGCCCACTTCCAAAACATGCAGGGTGGGTACAACCCCAATTCCAATGAAGTTGGGACGTTGTGTAAAATGTAAATAAAAACAGAATACAATGATTTGCAAATCCTCTTCAACCTATATTCAACTGAATATACCACAAAGACAAGATATTTAATGTTCATACTGATAAACTTTATTGTTTTTGTGCAAATATTTAGTCATTTTAAAATGGATGCCTGCAACACGTTTCAAAAGAGCTGGGACAGGGACAACAAACGACTGGAAAAGTTGATGAATGATCAAAGAACACCTGTTTGGAACATTCCACAGGTGAACAGGTTAATTGGAAACAGGTGAGAGTCATGATTGGGTGTAAAAGGAACATCCCCAAAAGGCTCAGCTGTTCACAAGCAAAGATGGGGTGAGGATCACCACTTTGTGAACAACTGCATGAAAAAATAGTCCAGCAGTTTCAATCAATCAATTCAATCAATCAATTTTTTTATATAGTGCCAAATCACAACAAACAGTTGCCCCAAGGCGCAAGTTTAAGAACAATGTTTCTCAACATTCAATTGCAAGGAATTTAGGGATTCCATCATCTATAGTCCATAATATAATCACAAAATTCAGAGAATCTGGAGAACTTTCTACACGTAAGCGGTAAGGCCGAAAACCAACACTGAATGCCCATGACCTTCGATCCCTCAGGCGGCAATGCATTAAAAACCAACATCATTGGGTAAAGGATCTTACCTCGTGGGCTCAGGAACACTTCAGAAAACCACTGTCAGTTAACACAGTTCATAGTAGAGAAGCTTGAATCTTCGACTGGACTGGGTTGTAAGCGGGTAAGCAAGTAAGCAAGTAAATTTTCTTCTCTACAAGAGTCAAGACAGAAGTCAGACTACCAGAGCAAGGAATTTAGCTAAGGAAGCTTCTGTGATTATAAGTGAAATGTCCTCACGTCAAGCAACCCAGTCCAGTCGAAGATTCAAGCTTCTCTACTATGGAAACCACCTGGACAACTGAGAGCCTTCACACATTAACACAGTTCGTCACTACATCTACAAGTGCAAGTTAAAACTCTACCATGCAAAGTGAAAGCCATACATTAAGAACATCCAGAAACCCCGCCGCCTTCTTTGGGCCTGAGCTCATTTGAAATGGACAGATACAAAGTGGAAAAGTGTGCTGTGATCTGATGAGTCCATGTTTCAAATTGTTTTGGGAAATCATGGACATCATGTCCTCTGGACAAAAGAGGAAAAAGACCATCCAGCTTGTTATCAGAGCAAATTTCAAAAGCCAACATCTGTGATTGTATGGGGGTGTGTTAATGCCCATGGCATGGGCAATCACAGATGTATAATCTGTGATGGCACCATCAATGCTGAAAGGTACATCCAGGTTTTGGAGCAACACATGCTGCCATCCAAGCAACGACTTTTTCAGGGACGTCCCTGCTTATTTCAGCAAGACAATGCCAAGACACATTCTACACGTGTTACAACAGCGTGGCTTCGTAGTAAAAGAGTGTGGGTACTAGACTGGCCTGCCTGTAGTCCAGACCTGGTGCCCATTGAAAATGTGTGGCACATTATGAAGTGCAAAATATGACAACGGAGATCCCGGACTGTTGAACAAATGAAGTCGTACATCCAGCAAGAATAGGAAAGAATTCCACCTAAAAAGCTTCAACAATTAGTGTCCTCAGTTCCCAAACACTTATTGAGTGTTGTTAGAAGAAAAGGTGATGTAACACAGTGGTAAACTTACCACTGTCCCAGCTTTTTTGAAACGTGTTGCAGGCATCCATTTCAAAATGAGCAAATATTTGCACAAAAACAATAAAGTTTATTGTATTCTGTTTTTTGTTTTTTTTACATTTTACACATCGTCCCAACTTCATTGGAATTGAAGTTGTAAACTGATGACTCTAAATTGGTTGTAGGTGAATGTGACAGACTGCTGTCCTGTCCAGTTGTGTCTCTCTTCTAGCCAATGACTGTTGGGATAGGCTCTGAGCGAGAGAAAGTGGCGAAGTGACGACGATGCCAAAATGCGTGGATTTAAGCTACCATATGAAAGTATTGATGTGGATTCTGATATGGAATTACTCAATGCAGTTGACAAAATGGAGAACTCTGTGGGTCTGCTCACAGAATTTCTAGTTTGGCATGAAGACGCTGTTGCTACTGTAAGCTTTACAGACCAAATTACTTACAGAAAAATAAACCGTGAAAACGATGTAATTGGATCATAATGGGAATAACCCCTTTATGCCTGATGATTTGCAGACGTTAGTCCTGGATTACAGTCGCAAATATCCTTAAAACTCCTTTTTACCAAAGTCAATTTGCAACCAGAAATTCCAGCATGAATGTCCACAAATCATTAGACACAACAGGGTTATTCCCTATTTATCGCTTTGCCTCTGTCACTTGTAACTAATCTGACCACAGGGTAACGAATGTAGCAGCCATATATTAAATTTGATAAACTCATTAAGGAGTGAGTTTTATGTCTTTTTAAATTTTAAATTAGCCTTTATTTAACCAGGTTAGTCTCATTGAGATCAAGATCTCTTTTGCAAGGAAGACCTGGAAAATTAGAAAGTTTCCAGTTCACCAAACTTGTGTATCTTTAAATGTGGGAGGAAACCGGAGCACCTGGAGGTGGAACGGGGAAAACATGCAAACTCCACACAGAAAGGCCACAGGTGGGAATTGATCCCATGACTTTTTTGCTGTGTGGCAACAGTGCTAACCACTAATCCACCATGCTGCCCAAAGCTGAATACAGATTTCAAGATCTGCAGTGGTCAGTTTGTCTTATGAATGCATGTTACCTTGCAAACAGGAACCAGTGCTTTGAAAATGTTTCTGGAAAACAGAATCGCATTGATTATCACAGGAAGGGGAATGCAGTTTTCTACATAGGAGCTGTGAAGTACTGCTGCCCCCTGCTGGAATAAAACAGTGAAAGCCTTTCAGACACTGAGAGGGGAAAGTGCTCAAGGTTCAAAATTTGTGTTGTAAATGTTCACACTGTAGGATTCTAATAAACTATAGTCTGTTATCCAGCAAAACATATGGTCAGTTTCATAGGAATACACTTGGAGCTGAGTTGAACGGTATCCCCAAAAACATCTTTTAAAAATTAAACGTGGGTATGTATGTATGTACAGCAACAGCATACCTCAAGGTCCTAACTAGAAAAAGATGAGCACCAACACAAGTAAAGCTGTATTAAGACTTAATAAATTGCTCACCTCTCACCCACAAAAAAAAAAAACATTTATCACACCTGCAATTAAAATAAGAAAACTTGGAAAGGGACCACTCTACCTGGAAAGGAAAACAAACACACACACACAATAATTGGTTCAAACAAAATGTACTCAACATGCCATTAATATTATATATGACAAAGACCATGACCAAAAAATGAGGTTCACAAAGCAAAGACATTACAAAACTGGCCTGATGGCAACAGGTCCACATAAATGCCATCCAATTTTTCTGTAATTATTGTATGGCTTTTGCCTTACAATATAAAGTGCCTTGGGGCAACTGTTTGTTGTGATTTGGCGCTATATAAATAAAATTGATTTGATTTGGTTTTGATCTTACTAGAAGTTTGACTGAAGTTGTACGTTGTTTGTACATTTGGTTGTTTGTACTGTATGTTTGAACCATATCTTCTTTAAGTTTATTGAAGATATGTTTTTACCTTGTGGAAAGCTGTGTGTGATTTAGCGCAAGTGTCATTGTTACTAGTTTCCACCAGACACAGGTCTTATTTCATACTCAACACCCATTTTCCTTGAATACCATATGTACGTACTTGTTCAGAGTGTTTGGTGCAGAAGACCACAGTTGTGATCGCTGTAGCAATCCCAGCCAGCAGAAACATCAGACAGGAGGAGTACAAGAAAAAAGTACCAGGAACTGATGGGCCATCGAGATCAGATGTGGAAGGTAAAATCCAAAGTGTTCCCAGTGCTAACAGAAGCATTAGATACTGTAAGCTCCAAACTGGAAGTGTGGCTCCAGCAGATTTCAGACACAACATCCGAGGTCTCTCTCTCGAAGAGTGAAGTTCTAGGAATAGCTAAGATATGCAGAACCCTCAAACTCCCAGGCCTGTGGTAGAAGACTGAGCTTGAAGAACACCCCCCCACCTTTCCTTACCAACAAAAAGCTTTTGGGTCCTAGTCAATCAATCAATCAATTTTTTTATATAGCGCCAAATCACAACAAACAGTTGCCCCAAGGCGCTTTATATTGTAAGGTAAGGCCATACAATAATTATGTAAAACCCCAACGGTCAAAACGACCCCCTGTGAGCAAGCACTTGGCTACAGTGGGAAGGAAAAACTCCCTTTTAACAGGAAGAAACCTCCAGCAGAACCAGGCTCAGGGAGGGGCAGTCTTCTGCTGGGACTGGTTGGGGCTGAGGGAGAGAACCAGGAAAAAGACATGCTGTGGAGGGGAGCAGAGATCGATCACTAATGATTAAATGCAGAGTGGTGCATACAGAGCAAAAAGAGAAAGAAACAATGCATCATGGGAACCCCCCAGCAGTCTACGTCTATAGCAGCATAACTAAGGGATGGTTCAGGGTCACCTGATCCAGCCCTTACTATAAGCTTTAGCAAAAAGGAAAGTTTTAAGCCTAATCTTAAAAGTAGAGAGGGTGTCTGTCTCCCTGATCTGAATTGGGAACTGGTTCCACAGGAGAGGAGCCTGAAAGCTGAAGGCTCTGCCTCCCATTCTACTCTTACATACCCTAGGAACTACAAGTAAACCTGCAGTCTGAGAGCGAAGCGCTCTATTGGGGTGATATGGTACTACGAGGTCCCTAAGATAAGATGGGACCTGATTATTCAAAACCTTATAAGTAAGAAGAAGAATTTTAAATTCTATTCTAGAATTAACAGGAAGCCAATGAAGAGAGGCCAATATGGGTGAGATATGCTCTCTCCTTCTAGTCCCCGTCAGTACTCTAGCTGCAGCATTTTGAATTAACTGAAGGCTTTTTAGGGAACTTTTAGGACAACCTGATAATAATGAATTACAATAGTCCAGCCTAGAGGAAATAAATGCATGAATTAGTTTTTCAGCATCACTCTGAGACAAGACCTTTCTGATTTTAGAGATATTGTGTAAATGCAAAAAAGCAGTCCTACATATTTGTTTAATATGCGCTTTGAATGACATATCCTGATCAAAAATGACTCCAAGATTTCTCACAATATTACTAGAGCTCAGGGTAATGCCATCCAGAGTAAGGATCTGGTTAGACACCATGTTTCTAAGATTTGTGGGGCCAAGTACAATAACTTCAGTTTTATCTGAGTTTAAAAGCAGGAAATTAGAGGTCATCCATGTCTTTATGTCTGTAAGACAATCCTGCAGTTTAGCTAATTGGTGTGTGTCCTCTGGCTTCATGGATAGATAAAGCTGGGTATCATCTGCGTAACAATGAAAATTTAAGCAATACCGTCTAATAATACTGCCTAAGGGAAGCATGTATAAAGTGAATAAAATTGGTCCTAGCACAGAACCTTGTGGAACTCCATAATTAACTTTAGTCTGTGAAGAAGATTCCCCATTTACATGAACAAATTGTAATCTATTAGACAAATATGATTCAAACCACCGCAACGCAGTGCCTTTAATACCTATGGCATGCTCTAATCTCTGTAATAAAATTTTATGGTCAACAGTATCAAAAGCAGCACTGAGGTCTAACAGAACAAGCACAGAGATGAGTCCACTGTCCGAGGCCATAAGAAGATCATTTGTAACCTTCACTAATGCTGTTTCTGTACTATGATGAATTCTAAAACCTGACTGAAACTCTTCAAATAGACAATTCCTCTGCAGATGATCAGTTAGCTGTTTTACAACTACCCTTTCAAGAATTTTTGAGAGAAAAGGAAGGTTGGAGATTGGCCTATAATTAGCTAAGATAGCTGGGTCAAGTGATGGCTTTTTAAGTAATGGTTTAATTACTGCCACCTTAAAAGCCTGTGGTTTTAGTGCTTCCTATCTGACCATATGGTTGTGACAGTTCATTCCTAATCAGTGACATGTTTGGTATTAGGTCCCTTCAGAGGGTCCTTTGGTCCCGCTAGGATGACTTTCTGTCAAATGAATTGTTACTTAGGGGGGATCAGGTGTGAGGAGTATCACTTGCATTGTGAGGGAACATCAGCTACAGCATTTTGATCATGTGGTGCATTTTTCTAGACATGACCCAGCTTGCAGGTTTCTCAATGTTGAGGACCTCAGCAACTAGAAAAGGTCAAGGGGATTCCTATGTTTCACCTGGTTGCAGCACATACATGGGTACTTTCTAGAAGTGGGGATGGACCAGTTGCTTGCCTGGTGTTTATGACATCTGGGACCCAAGATAGTTCTTTCATGTGGGATATGGGCACCAGCTGTTAATCCCAGATCTGACCTTTGTCTTACACTCATTATTATTATTATTATTATTATTATTATTATTAGTAGTAGTAGTAGTAGTAGTAGTAGTAGTAGTAGTAGTAGTATTGTTGTTGTTGTTGTTATTATTATTATTATTATTTTTATTATTGCTGTTGTTGTTGTTGTCTAAATGTGCTAGTATCATTTTAAAGCAGACATAGCGAAAAGCATTTACATCCGTCATTAATCATTTAAATGAATGTTCTTTAATTTCTGGTTTAAATGCAGGCTACAAACTTTTCACATCAATACTTGCCAAGAAATTAGATCAACCTGTTACTGATGTGATTAATCCTGACAAGACCGGGTTTGTGAGGGACAGACAGACACAGGACAATATCAGCAGAACACTGCATCAATTAGATTATGTGATTAGGGAAAATACAAAAGCTGCACTGAAGATGCCAAAAAGGCATTTGACTCAAATGAATATGATTATCTGCATTAGGTTCTGGAAACGTTTGGCTTTCACTCTGGATGATTATTGTATTTATTTTTAATTCTGGATCATTATTATCTTAAACGTAGTCATGATTTAATTTGGGCGGCTGCTGATACTAGGTAGGGCCGCGTGGAATGTTCAGATGATATCGCTACCTGGTGCTGGTTCATCAGGGACGATCACTGGGGCTTTCAGAGATTTTATTTATTTAATTTATTCATTGTTTCATGTTTTTAAGTATTGTTCTTACTGAATGATTTTTGGCTTCATTTGACGAAGGAAGACAATTTGTATCAAACTGTCTAATTCCAACATGCAGGTAATTTTCAGTGCATTTTGTTACAGCATTAGTGTGTTTTATTTCAATCCAGCTGTGCTTTATAGACCCAAGAAAATGCATCCTGTCAGATTAATTTATTTGTGTTATATATTAACTGTCTGTTTGTATACATAGCTGTAAAATGGGTTAAATAGTCACCACAGTCATAATTTTTGAATTAAAAAAACTTCTTTCTTTCTCATTCAATGAAAAGTGTTGCAGTGTAGAGACAATATAAAGATAATACATTACGGTAGTTTCTTTCATTAAAATGGATGTGAGAAAGTACAGAAGACAGAACTTCAAGACTGAAAAATCCCCCATATTTTACTATACAGAATGTTTTAAAGATTATGTAAACATTTGGCACAATGTAGATGCATTCATGTCAGCAGGTACATCATTGAAATAAATTCTGTGCAAATTTGTTAAAACCGGATAAGAAAGATTCCAACATACAGGATAAAATGTTGATATCCTTGTGCAAGTACATGCAGATAACTGGTGGACTTGTCAGTGAATATATGGGATACTTGGAGAAGATTGGGGGAAACTTGAATTCATAGGAAGCATCATCAGTCGTGCTCTTCTGGCTCATGGGATGTTTCGGCCTTTACCACTATAAACCCTCACCAGAGGCGGCCAGCTGCAGGCTGATCAAACCTGAGCTTGCATCCCATACCCAATTAGCTATGAGAGTCGCCTTGTTGTCAAGTGACAGACATCTCATGGGACTATTCATGGCAGGGGTGCCCAGTTCCCTGAGTCAAGTCTTTGGTGCCTGTATACGAGGTCTGTCAATAAAGTAACGGTCCTTTTTATTTTTTTTTAAACTATATGGATTTGATTCATATGTTTTTACGTCAGACAAGCTTGAACCCTCGTGCGCATGCGTGAGTTTTTCCACGCCTGTTGGTGACGTCATTCGCCTGTGAGCACGCCTTGTGGAAGGAGTGGTCCCGCCCCCTCGTCGGATTTTCATTGTCTGGAAATGGCGGAATGATTTGGACTTTTTTAAAAAGTGAAATCTGCCGGAAAATGGCTGATGTCCAGCTCTTGTGATAACCAGAGAAAGTGCACACGACGGTCTCGTATCCACAGAGCCATCAGCTTAGAAATGATCTGGCGTTTTCTGCATCGTCGTCGCAGCTCGGAGAACGGCGCGCCGAGCGTCCTTAAAGCCACCCTTAAAGCTGTAGTTACACTCCTTATTCTCTGTGAAGCCCGTAAAATTTTCACCGAAAGCCAGATAAATTCTTCAAATGGTTTCCAGGTGCCAGTCTCTAACAGCTTCTGAAAAAATTCTGATGGAAAAAAAGTCCAGATCATTCCGCCTTTTCCAGACAATGAAAATCCGACGAGGGGGCGGGACCACTCCTTCCACAAGGCGTGCTCACTGGCGAATGACGTCACCGACAGGCGTGGAAAAACACACGCATGCGCACGAGGGTTCAAGCTTGTCTGACGTAAAAACATATGAATGAAATCCATATAGTTTTTGAAAAAATAAAAAGGACCATTACTTTATTGACAGACCTTGTACTCCTGGCTTGTTACTTGGGGGCCCAACAGGAATCATTCCTCTTCAGTCAGAGCCACTGGCTGCATCTCTCTGCTGCCTCTGATGCAGTTTTCATGGCTGCAAATTGGCTCTGGCCCCTGATTCCCAAGTGCCTCTGCAGTTTGCTGGTAGATGTTCACACAAACCCTCTGTATCCAACCTCCACTAGACGGACTTATGTGTTCCAGCCATGATGTTGTGCTTCAGCAGCTAACTCAGCATATAGCAGATGTTTTTGCTCATATACCTCATCCATGGAATGCGCCCAGGGTATGGTGAGGTCAATTATATAAACCTTCTTTAGAGGAGACCAGAGCACCAGATCAGGTCTCAAGGTGGTGTGGAGTTGCTCCTGGTAGCTGCAGCCTCTTCATGGACAAAGGCAGTTGTCAACTAATCTCCACTAGTGGAAATTAGTTGGTGGTGGAAAGACATCATATGTGGCTATGATGGAGTTCAAACAGTGTGTGTCCAGGGTATGAGGGGTCTGGTCGCTTCCTGGTCCTGGACTGGTATAAGTCCTGGATGGAGGGCAGGCTGGCTCCAATGATGTTTTCTGCAGACCTGACAGTTCATTGAAGTTTGTATCATGTTTTGGGGCAGAGGGAAACCAAAGAGATGGAGATGCACAGGACAGACAGATGGATGTGTAAAAGATGATGAGCAGTTCCTGGGGTAGGTTAACTTTCCTGAGCTATCTGAGGAAGTACATCCTCTACTGTGCCTGTGCCAATATGTTGTGACCACACCAGAACACCAACTGTTCCACCTCCTGTCTGTATGCAGCCTCATCACCATCCTGGATCAGTCCAATGATGGTGGTGTCATCCACAAACTTTAGGAGTTTAACAGAGGGGCTCCCTGAGGTGCAGTCACTTGTGTAGAGGGAGAAGAGCAGTGGGGAGAGCACACACCCCTGAGGGGTGCCAGTGCTGATTGTACATGTGCTGGATGCACTGTAGGTTACATTACGGACATGATCAATCAATCAATCAATCAATTTTTTTATATAGCGCCAAATCACAACAAACAGTTGCCCCAAGGCGCTTTATATTGTAAGGCAAGGCCATACAATAATTATGTAAAACCCCAACGGTCAAAACGACCCCCTGTGAGCAAGCACTTGGCTACAGTGGGAAGGAAAAACTCCCTTTTAACAGGAAGAAACCTCCAGCAGAACCAGGCTCAGGGAGGGGCAGTCTTCTGCTGGGACTGGTTGGGGCTGAGGGAGAGAACCAGGAAAAAGACATGCTGTGGAGGGGAGCAGAGATCGATCACTAATGATTAAATGCAGAGTGGTGCATACAGAGCAAAAAGAGAAAGAAACAGTGCATCATGGGAACCCCCCAGCAGTCTACGTCTATAGCAGCATAACTAAGGGATGGTTCAGGGTCACCCGATCCAACCCTAACTATAAGCTTTAGCAAAAAGGAAAGTTTTAAGCCTAATCTTAAAAGTAGAGAGGGTGTCTGTCTCCCTGATCTGAATTGGGAGCTGGTTCCACAGGAGAGGAGCCTGAAAGCTGAAGGCTCTGCCTCCCATTCTACTCTTACAAACCCTAGGAACTACAAGTAAGCCTGCAGTCTGAGAGCGAAGCGCTCTATTGGGGTGATATGGTACTACGAGGTCCCTAAGATAAGATGGGACCTGATTATTCAAAACCTTATAAGTAAGAAGAAGAATTTTAAATTCTATTCTAGAATTAACAGGAAGCCAATGAAGAGAGGCCAATATGGGTGAGATATGCTCTCTCCTTCTAGTCCCCGTCAGTACTCTAGCTGCAGCATTTTGAATTAACTGAAGGCTTTTTAGGGAACTTTTAGGACAACCTGATAATAATGAATTACAATAGTCCAGCCTAGAGGAAATAAATGCATGAATTAATTTTTCAGCATCACTCTGAGACAAGACCTTTCTGATTTTAGAGATATTGCGTAAATGCAAAAAAGCAGTCCTACATATTTGTTTAATATGCGCTTTGAATGACATATCCTGATCAAAAATGACTCCAAGATTTCTCACAGTATTACTAGAGGTCAGGGTAATGCCATCCAGAGTAAGGATCTGGTTAGACACCATGTTTCTTGGCCATTGTGGGGCCAAGTACAATAACTTCAGTTTTATCTGAGTTTAAAAGCAGGAAATTAGAGGTCATCCATGTCTTTATGTCTGTAAGACAATCCTGCAGTTTAGCTAATTGGTGTGTGTCCTCTGGCTTCATGGATAGATAAAGCTGGGTATCATCTGCATAACAATGAAAATTTAAGCAATACCGTCTAATAATACTGCCTAAGGGAAGCATGTATAAAGTGAATAAAATTGGTCCTAGCACAGAACCTTGTGAAACTCCATAATTAACTTTAGTCTGTGAAGAAGATTCCCCATTTACATGAACAAATTGTAATCTATTAGACAAATATGATTCAAACCACCGCAGCGCAGTGCCTTTAATACCTATGGCATGCTCTAATCTCTGTAATAAAATTTTATGGTCAACAGTATCAAAAGCAGCACTGAGGTCTAACAGAACAAGCACAGAGATGAGTCCACTGTCCGAGGCCATAAGAAGATCATTTGTAACCTTCATTAATGCTGTTTCTGTACTATGATGAATTCTAAAACCTGACTGAAACTCTTCAAATAGACCATTCCTCTGCAGATGATCAGTTAGCTGTTTTACAACTACCCTTTCAAGAATTTTTGAGAGAAAAGGAAGGTTGGAGATTGGCCTATAATTAGCTAAGATAGCTGGGTCAAGTGATGGCTTTTTAAGTAATGGTTTAATTACTGCCACCTTAAAAGCCTGTGGTACATAGCCAACTAACAAAGATAGATTGATCATATTTAAGATCGAAGCATTAAATAATGGTAGGGCTTCCTTGAGCAGCCTGGTAGGAATGGGGTCTAATAAACATGTTGATGGTTTGGATGAAGTAACTAATGAAAATAACTCAGACAGAACAATCGGAGAGAAAGAGTCTAACCAAATACCGGCATCACTGAAAGCAGCCAAAGATAACGATACGTCTTTGGGATGGTTATGAGTAATTTTTTCTCTAATAGTTAAAATTTTGTTAGCAAAGAAAGTCATGAAGTCATTACTAGTTAAAGTTAATGGAATACTCAGCTCAATAGAGCTCTGACTCTTTGTCAGCCTGGCTACAGTGCTGAAAAGAAACCTGGGGTTGTTCTTATTTTCTTCAATTAGTGATGAGTAGTAAGATGTCCTAGCTTTACGGAGGGCTTTTTTATAGAGCAACAGACTCTTTTTCCAGGCTAAGTGAAGATCTTCTAAATTAGTGAGACGCCATTTCCTCTCCAACTTACGGGTTATCTGCTTTAAGCTACGAGTTTGTGAGTTATACCACGGAGTCAGGCACTTCTGATTTAAAGCTCTCTTTTTTAGAGGAGCTACAGCATCCAAAGTTGTCTTCAATGAGGATGTAAAACTATTGACGAGATACTCTATCTCACTTACAGAGTTTAGGTAGCTACTCTGCACTGTGTTGGTATATGGCATTAGAGAACATAAAGAAGGAATCATATCCTTAAACCTAGTTACAGCGCTTTCTGAAAGACTTCTAGTGTAATGAAACTTATTCCCCACTGCTGGGTAGTCCATCAGAGTAAATGTAAATGTTATTAAGAAATGATCAGACAGAAGGGAGTTTTCAGGGAATACTGTTAAGTCTTCTATTTCTATACCATAAGTCAGAACAAGATCTAAGATATGATTAAAGTGGTGGGTGGACTCATTTACTTTTTGAGCAAAGCCAATAGAGTCTAATAATAGATTAAATGCAGTGTTGAGGCTGTCATTCTCAGCATCTGTGTGGATGTTAAAATCGCCCACTATAATTATCTTATCTGAGCTAAGCATGATGGTCCTAAAGGTTATTGAAGCAGAGGCCAGAGGATCTGAGGTCTCAGCACTTGTCTCATTTTCAGTGCCATCACTGAAGTGCTCTTGAGAAAGGTGCTTTATCCTCCAGAGCTTTACTAGCTTCAGCTCCAGGGGTGTATTTGAGTGCCCTGCACAGCAGTACCCTGGCACTGGTGTTCAAGTGGGTAAGTGTGAAGCATTGCTTAAAGAACTTTGTGTACGTTAGATGTTTAAGCTCTATAGAGGGTTTTCAATCACGTGGACGATTTGCTGCGGGACAGTTGCTGTCTCCATCGTGGATTACTATGTGGCTGGCGCATGAAAGAAAATATAGAGAATGAAAGCTTATTACGAGGCTTTAAACCTTTGAGATAAAGCTGTTTATCGTGATCGATGTGTAACAGCTGGTTCAGTGGATCCGTATGTTATACCGGATAGTGAATTTATGACGATGTAACGCAGTGGCTGGCAGTTTCACAGCGCAAACTTAATATCGCCAGAACAAAGCAGACCACCCGTAAATCCACCGGAGGAAAAGCTCTGAGGAAGCAGCTGGTTACCAAAGCCGCCTGGAAGAGCACTCCGGCCACCGGCAGTGTGAAGAAGCCTCACCATTACAGGCCCAACACCGTGGCACTGAGAGAGATCCGCCACTACCAGAAATTCACCGAGGTGCTGATCCACAAGCTGCCGACCAGGTAAGCCTCACTGGCCTCCTACAGAGCATCACAGCGGAGCTCTGAAAGTGGAGGTCAGTTTTGAAGGCCTGAGCGATTTCTCTCACCAGGCACTGGAAGGGTTAAAGTGTTGGGGTTGAGACCAGAGGATCCTCGGTTCAAATCGCAGCCAGACCGGAATGTCACTAAGGGCCCTTGGGCAAGGTCCTCAATCTCCTAGTTGCTCCTGGTGTGTAGTGAGTACCTTGTATGGCAGCACCCTCACATTGGGGTGAATGTGAGGCATTATTTGTTTTGAGCATCTGCAGATGGAAAAGCGCTATATATAAATGCAGTCCATTTAAGTATTCCTGCTCTAAAGTTTGACAGTTTAACATGGGGGTCTATGCGGACTGTTTTGCTTTTGGAGCCCATCTTTAAGCAGCCATTCAAAAATTTGCAAGATTTGTCATTTCCACGTTTGGTTAATTTAACAGGGCTGGAGGTTGGGCTTGTTGAGAGCTCATGCTCATGCTGGGGATCAATAAAATGTTATCTTAAAAAAATCACTTGTTACTCTCACATAGTTTAAAAAAGGTGAACAAGCAGAATACAAATTGTACAACAATTCACACACACACGTGGGCGCATGCACACACATATTACATATATATTTGGCGCTATATAAAAAAATTGATTGATTGATTGATATTACATTACATACTCCATTCTACATATTACATTATATCCTTCATATTACATACTACTTTACATACTGTATTTTACATATTACATAATACTTTTTGCAGAATACATTGCATATTACATTACATATTACAGTACATAGTACATAATATATGAATGAATGAATGAATGAATGATGTATTGTCATTACAAGTGCAACGAAATTATCAATTAATGCATCACATAATGCGTCTCTTATTACACTGCATATCCCAAACGACACTGCATATTGCACAATACATTACAGATTGCATATTATATATTACAATGTGTATTACATCCTAGAAAGGTGTTTTATTTGTGTGAACGTACATAATCACCATATTCTTCATATTCTGGATGTTAAATTGAATGTTATGATGCATTTTTTGTTGGTCTATGATAGATGATGTGAACATTTTTCATGGACATACATACAGAGCCATTTATACATAAGATGTCAGTGCAGAGGCAAAATTACAAAAATTCTAACATTTTCCAAACATGTATGGACTTAACTGTATATAAAAGATTACCAGCAAATTATTACTATTATTATTATTATTGTTACTGAAGGAAATGTTTTGACCCATTCACTAACCAATGACCTCTAGTATGTCTATGCTTGCTCTGTTCATCGTAGGAAATATCCACATCTTTCTTTGTCGCTTCCGTAATCTGTACATTCAGTATTTTTAGGTATTCATATTGCTGCAAAATTTTAGCCCTGTTTCTAATTGCTGAGAAAATTTCAGGATACATCTGGCTGTTTCAGCCAGTCATGTCCTGCCTTTCTCCAAATTTTGATGCAGTTCTTTTTAAACCTTTTGAGATATTCTGTTAAAGAACCAAACAAAGTGGAAAGAAAGCACTGATAAAGCCAAAGTTTGCCAAAAACCGTGGGATGAGGATGTTAAAGGATCACACTGCATTGACTAAGACACTGTTTGTGTTAGGAAAAGTACACACAACTATGTAGAACCGCACTTTTGTAAATACAAAGAAAAAAGGGCATGTCTGGAAAAAAGTTAAGGTGCAGAAAAGACAGAAATTAATTACATACTTCTTGAAAAGCGAGAGGGGCGGGCAAGATGGCGGACAGGGCACAAGCAAACTTTTCAGCTCCGTACGTCTGGGTCCCAACGTTAGACTAGAACTGTCCTCTTTTGACAAAAAATCGCTGTGAACTCTGCGGAATCACTGTCTAGCCTACCAGTGAAGAAAGGTACGTGAATAAAAATTATGTGTGCAAATAAAGACAAAACAAACGGAAAGGCGGGAGATTCGCTAGCCTTTCATAGCTACACCGCTGCCGCCGCATCTCCGGAGAAGGCCACCCCGATGGACGCCATCAACCAAAGCAAAACCAGACAACAATTAAGCACTCCCACCAAACAACCACCTGCTAAGAGGTTGGGACAAAACACCGAGAAGACGACATTAAACACAGAGTTGGAAATAAACAGTATGGAATTCACGTTTGCTGACATGGTGAAAATTATGAGGAAAGTTGAAAGCAAAGTACGAGTAGATGACTTGACGGAGCAAGTGAAAGAACAGTCAAACATGTTTGCCGAGCTACTCCAGTATGTCGAGGTAAATGGGAAAGCAATCGCTGAATGCTTCTCGAGAGTCGAAACTCTGGAATGCGAATACAAAGAGCTGAAAAAAGAAAACACTGCTCTGAAAGAAAAGGTTCTAGAAGTTGAACGTTACAAACGACGCTGGAATCTTCGACTATCCGGTCTCAAGGAACAAGATGGCGAAAACATCAGGGAGAAAATTGAGGAGCTTCTGCTGAAAATCTTCCCACAGTGGGCTGATAACATCGGAGACGTGATCGACTCCATGCACCGCGTCGGAAGAAGGGAGAATGGATGCAGCCGCCAGGTCATCATCCAGTTTGTAAGAAGAATTCATCGAGATGCAGTTTGGAAATCAACCAAGGATTCACCAGTCTGCAAGGATCGAGGAGTCCCCTTTGTCCAGGATTTCATCAAGGAAGATCTGCTATCTCGAGAGAAACTTTGGCCAATAATATAACTGGCCAGATCACAGAATAAGGTGGCTTTTTACAAAGGCCACACTGCAGTCATTGACGGCCGCATAGTTACAGCCTAAAAACGAAAATATAAGCACCTTAGACTTGAAAACATTCAAATTATTCAAATCATTTCAATCCAGTTTGTTCTAATGAAATTTCTAACACGTTCAATTGATATTCACAATGTTACTTTTAGATGGACAAATTTCCACGTTTGTTAGGGACCTGCCTAGAGTTTCTCCTTACTTAAAGTAAGAAACTTTACCGACCTTCTACAACTTTTTGCTTTTTTATATATATGTGTATGCATGTATGTATGTATGTGAGCAACAATGCTACTAAAATGCAACTTAAAATTATTGACAATTAATACTCGAGGTCTAAGGGATAGTGTCAAAAGAAAGGCTCTGTTTTTATACTGCAAAAGTAGACAAGCACAATGCATTCTACTACAGGAAACTCATTCAAATGAAATGGATGAAAAATTTTGGACGTCTCAATGGGGGGACAAAATGTTTTTTTTCACATGGGACTTTAAGATCAGCTGGTGTAGCAATTTTATTCAACAACTGCCAAGGGAAAATAGTTAGTACAAAATTTGATGATAATGGCCACTGTATTATAACAGTAATTCAACTTGATGAAGCTATTTTAATACTAGGGAATGTTTATGGTCACTGCAGCATTATGCTAAATAGAAAACTGCTCTCTGAAATACAGGAAGTGCTATTTCAACTCAGAATTAAATATGCATCAGAAAACATTGTTTTAGGAGGAGATTGGAATATGGTTAAAGATGACTGGCTTGACAGACATCCCAGTAAATATAACACTCCTCGCCCTAATCTCATGTTAATGGATTACTGCGTTTCCTTAAATCTTACAGACCCATGGAGACAAAGTCATCCTGATAAAAGACAATAGTCTTGGTTTAAACCAAACGGTTCAGCAAAATCCAGGCTTGATTACTGGCTAGTAAGTGATGACATAGCCAATCAAACCTCAAAATGTGAAATACTACCAGCACCTCTCACTGATCACTGCTGTGTGGAGTTATGTGTAACACCTCTCCCACAGTCCATCAGGAAAAATGGGTACTGGAAATTTAACTCCAGGTTACTATTTCATGATTACTTCTGTCAAGGCATAGAAGATCTTATACAAATCATTTTAAAAGATGAATCCCTAGTATAATTTACTCAAAAATGGGAATTCTTAAAATATAAAATCTGTCAATACTCAATCTCTTATAGTAAGCAACTCAAAAAGAGGAATAACATGGAAGAAGATCGCACTGTAAAAGACATACTTGCCATTACCCTGGGTTCCATAATATCAGAGAATGATAAGATAAGACTTCTACAACTACAAGAAAAATTAGATAAAATATATGAAAGGAAAGCTCAAGGAGCCTACATAAGATCACGAGCCAAGTGGATGGAGGAGGGTGAAAAGAACACTGCCTATTTTTGCAGATTAGAAAAAAATAGACAAGAACGTAAAACAATAAAATCTTTAGTGATTAATGGTGAGGAATGCTTTAATGAAACATCTATTGCAAATGAAATTACTAAGTTCTATTAAAATCTGTACACCTCCTCCTATTCGGCTCCAAAGGCTGAAAGCTTTCTGAAACAAATTAAACAACATATCCCACAAATTGATGATGAGTTTAAAGAAAACTGTGAGAAAGACATAAACCTTACTGAGCTTGACAAGGCAATTATGTGCCTAAAACTTGATCATTCTCCAGGTCCTGATGGGCTAACTGGTAACTTCTATAGACATTTTTGGAAATCACTCAGAAACCTACTCTTTCAAATGTTTAATGAGGCCATAGATAATTTAGCTCTACCAACAAGCATGAAACAAGGTATCATCACTTTAATTCCCAAACCAGATAAAGATACAAAAATACTAGAAAACTATCTCCCAATCTCACTTCTTAATAATGATTATAAACTACTTACATATATATATATATATATTAATAGACTTAAAAAGAAAATAGACACTATTATTAATGAAACACAATCAGGCTTTGTGAATAAAAGATCTATACATAATAATATTAGATTGGTAAAAGACCTATTAGATTATAGTGACTTAATTGAAGACAAAGGATTCATTCTATTCCTTGACTTTTATAAGGCCTTTGATCAACTAGAGCATCAATTTCTTTTTCAAGTACTGCGGGCATATGGCTTTGGACCTAAATTTTGTAATTTAATTGAAACATTCTATAGAGATACTACTAGTACAGTGACACTTCCAACTGGTACCACACCACGCTTCTCTTTAAATAGAGGAGTAAAACAAGGATGCAATATTTCACCATTCCTATTCATAATGGCAGTTGAAATGCTGGCCATTATGCTTAAAAATTCAAGTATAGAAAAATTGAACGTTTTTAGTAAACAGCTTATGATTAGTCAACTTGCTGACGACACAACTATCTTCCTCAAAAATTTAGAACAAATTCCTGTAGTATTAAACTTAATTAACCTCTTCTCTGAAGCATCTGGTTTGACACTTAATCATAATAAATGTGAACTTATGGCCATACACGATTGTAACCTTATAGAAGCATATAATATTCCAATAAAATCTTGTGTAAAATATCTGGGCATTAGTCTAACTAAAGATACTGATGCAAGTGACTCATTAAATATACACCCAAAAATTAATCAGTGTAAATCTAAGTTGAATTCTTGGCTACAACGAGACCTAACAGTTTTTGGAAGAACATACCTAACTAAAATGGGATCTCTAGCAAGATGTATTTATCCAGCCTACTCCATGGTGATCCCAGACAAATCAATAAAAGCCATAAACAAGCTCAACTTTAACTTTGTCTGGAAAAACAAAGTTCACTATATTAAAAAATCTGAAACCATAAAAGAATACGAGGAAGGTGGACTTCAAGTAATTGACTTTGAATGTTTAAATACTGTATTAAAAATAAAATGGTTAAAATCTTTCCTAACTGAAAAAATAGCACCTGGTTCTGCCTCTCCAAAGGCCTATTTGATAAAATGGGAAGTATTGAATTCATCCTTAGATGTGATTTTAATGTTGATAAATTACCAGTTAAACTATCATCCTTTCATAAACAAGTCCTGTTAAGCTGGAAACTTATGTACAACCACAATTTTACTCCACATCAAACCCCAATATGGAACAACAGATATGTACTTTGCAATAGAAAATCTATTTTCTTGCAGAACTGGATGGATAAAGGAGTGTGGTCAATACGCCATCTAATGGATGACCAAGGGAACTGGTTATCATTTGAAAACTTCTGCACGCTACACAGTATTGCATGTCGAAGGGCAGAATTTAAAAAAATCTCCAAAGCAATCCCTCAAGCTCTCAAATGCCTAATAGAGAGCATGGAAATGAACAATCTGTCTGCTCCTAACCTCCCAAACCTGCAAATCTATGAACAAAATTTCTTAGAAAAAAATATACCCAACAAAACTCTCAGAAAATGTCTAAATAATCAATTATTCCCCATAAAACCAAATAGAAACTCAATCATCCAAAAATTTTCTAAAGTTGAAATTAAAAAAATTAGAACTGAATATCTAAAATTTCCCATTAGTCCCAAAACAAAAGAAACACACTTTAAAATTTTAAATGAAATTTATCCATCCAGGGAACTGCTTAGAAAAAGATTTAATATTGAACAAAACAACTGTATATTCTGTGATAACGACACTGAAACAATTGAGCATTTATTTTACCAGTGCATATATTCCAGGACATTTTGGGACGACTTATGAACTGGCTATCTTCAAGAATCCAGCTACAAAGTGATCTGAAATGGGATGATATTGTTTTTGGTATTTTTTCAAGAGACACTGAAACAAGAAATGTGCTGAACAATACCTTATTGTTAGCAAAATATTTTATACATACATGTAAATGTAAGAAAGTAAAGCCCATTTTCGCTGTCTTTAAAAAACAAATGCAAGATAACTATGTAAAATCCCTTAAACAGATGACATGTAAAAATGCACTATCTCTGATGGAAGCCATAGAAGATCTACAACTTTTTGCTGACCTCTAATGTTTGTATATAGATGTATATCTTCTTGTGTGTGTGTGTGTGTGTGTGTGTGTGTGTGTGTGTATCTATCTTCTTTTCTTCTTTTGTTAAGTTACCAGTGCCTTGTAAACCGCACCAGAATGTTTCAAATTGTTAATTGCCAAGATGGTTTGTACATTTAATCCTGTTGGAAGGGGAAGGAGAGAGAGGAGAAGGAAGAAGAAGAAGAAAAAAAACTATTTCTCATAATACTGAGAACGTTATTGTGGCCTTTCCTTTTTTTTCGTTACTGTATGTTGTTGCATTTGTTGAAATAAAGTTTTGGAAAAAAAAAAAAACTTCTTGAAAAGCTCTGGTTTAAGCAATTATTGTACGGTAGGCGGCACTGTGCCTTAAAAAATTACACCAATGACCCAAAGAGGGCAGTAATACGCCTGAAGCCTGCTTTCTTTTAGCGGGGAAACCGCCGAACAAGAAGAAGTGCAAAGCTTGGTGGTGTTATGGCTGCAGTGTTCCAGAACATTTAGCTAATATTAATAAATGTTCGAATTCGTTGGCATTTGCGGCATCGCGAGACAGTTTGAAATGTGGCCGAAGTGTTTAAGTTAGTCGTTAACAGGTTGAAGCTTTTTCCGCGACGCTGAGAATGTTGAAAATGAAGCTACTGTCGAGAACGGGCAGGAGAGGAGGCGAGGAGGAGGAAGAAGCAGCCGAACACCGTCCGCTGGATCAGCCCGGGGCTCAGTCCGAGCGCATCCACTGGACCCAGGGCGACTTCCATCCGGCCCAGCTGGACAAGGAAAACGTGTTTGAGTGGTTCGGCCTGCATCTGGACCCCGCGAAACGGCTCGAGGTCATGTGCGGGCTGCTTCATATGTGCCAGCCTCTGGAACTCCGCTTTATTGGATCGTGTCTGGAGGATCTGGCTCGGAAAGATTACCACATTTTGCGAGACTTCGAGCTTCGAGCAAACAACCCGAACGATCTGGGAGCTTTAACGGACGTGGCTGACTCAGTGATCAGGTCCAAACTGCTGGTCTGCCTGTCACTGCTGGGCTCTGACAGCAGGGAGTGTGCTGGGATCCTCTTCGGGATCCTCAGTCACATCGACCCGCTGCTGTTCTGCACGAACTCTGACCACTGCCCAGCACTCGGGGAGCCGCCGGGGCCGGACGGTACCGGGTCCTGCGGGCTGTCCGCTGGCGATCCAGCGGCAGAAGCTCTGCAACAGCTGGCGCTGCTCTTCACCATGGCCTCCTTACACCCAGCCTTCCACTTCCACCAGCAAGAGTCCATCCGAGCTCAGCTGGACAAAATGCAGCACCGTACGGAGGAGGAGAGACTGAACGGACCGAACACTGAGCCGGTGAGTTCGTTGATCAAGACAACACATTTCAGATTTCCGATTCACGTTCAGTAAATACTGTCGGAACATGACATTAGTTACACATTGTCACTTTCTAGGCCTCTGTGGCAGCGTAGCTTTAGCAGCTAAAGTCAGGAGGTCGATCAGCGAGCTGGACAGTGAATTTTGAAGTTAGAAATTTCTGCAGGGATTTAGGACTGAATAATTTTGAGAAAATATCTAATTGCAAATTTTCTGACAGATACTGCAACTTGATTTGTGATATTTTTGAAAGTGAAGCTTCTGTTCAGTATTCACTATGTACCTGCATCTAGAAAGTATTCACAGAGCTTCACTTTTTCCACATTTTGTTATGTTACAGCCTTATTCCAGAATTAATGAAATTCATTTTTCCTCAAAATTCTACACACAGTACTCCATAGTGACCATGTGATTTTTTTTTTTAAATTTATAAAAAATATGAAAACTAAGAAATCACATGTACATAAATATTCACAGCCTTTGCCATGAAGATCAAAATTGCATCCAGGTGCATCCTGTTTCCACTGATCATCCTTGAGATGTTTCTACAGCTTAATTAAAGTCCACCTGGGGTAAATTTAGTTAGTTGGACATGATTTAGAAAGACACACACGAGACACAAATCTGGGGAAGGGTACAGAAACATTTCTGCTCCTTTGACTGTCTCAGTGAGCACAGTGGCTTCCATCATCTGTAAATGGAAGAAGCTGGGATCAAACAGGACTCTTCCTGGAGCTGGCCGCACATCAAAATTGAGCAATCGGGGAGAAGGGCCTCAGTCAGGGAGGTGACCAAGAACCTGATGGTCACTCTTTCAGCTATCCAGCATTCTTCTGTGAACCTTCCAGAAGGACAGCCATCTCTGGAGCAATGCACCAATCAGGCCTGTATGGTGGAGTTGCCAGATGGAAGCCACGCCCTAAGGCACCTTGACACTTGCACAAATTTGATCCCGCTCTGACACACAATCTGGCATGCCAATACCCATCGTAAACTGTTGTAAACTGTGTGTGACCTGTGCTCGGCTGCATGCCAGTGCGCAAAGAAAATTTGAAATGTTAAAAACTTATGGCACTCATTAATTTCATAAACTAGTTGTGAACATTGTGTAATGTATTTGAAAACACTGTGTCAATGTGTGTCATTGTGCGCAAGACATCTGAATGATTATGATGAGATGTTACATCTATAACAGGGTTCTCACCAGGATTTTTTCACAACATAAGGGAGAACTTAGCGGAGCATAGCCACGCGACAAGCATTGCAAGCACGAGCATTGTAGGAGGCTCCAGGAGCATCCCTCCGAGAAAATTTTGAAATTTATAACCCTTTGAAAAACTATTTCCTGCATTTTGAAGGTCACTTTAGGTTGCTAACTGGGACATTAAATAACGTGCGACATGTCCTTTAAAAAGAAAGACAAAACAAAAATAGAAAAGCCCCTGATGGGATGGTCCCTTTCACCACACTATCACACAAGTGTACACAATAAGACCTGAGACAACCAACCAGTAATATCACACAATTATCTTTTAGGCACCACCCCGCACAGTCGTTGATGGAAGAAGGATGACCAGGACTCAGTCCAGTTCTAAGACTGACCTCGCCTTTATTACAGAGAATGAGCCAAAGTAACAGTAACAGAGAGTCTCTGGGTTCATGCTTAGTTTGCCTGAGCAATCAGACATAGTCTGGGGAGCTGTCAGGCGCTCTGAGCAGGAACCCCGTCTAACTAAACCTGAACCCTTTTATAATAAAAAATAAAACCCTACCCTAGACAATGCAAAATCTACTCTTAGGCGTTGTACTGACTTTTTATTGGTCCACTTCCATTCCACATGCAGTGCACTCTTGTTTTTTCTTGTGTCCAAGCGCAATCATGACCTAAAAAAGAAATATCATACAAAACCGCCACCATCCTGATTGAGCTGCACGTGTCACCCCTGCCTCAGTGAGAAAAACAACTTGACCTCGTCCTCTGATTGCCCAATAAGACAAAGAAACTTGCCTTCGTCCCCTGATTGGCTACAAGAAAAACAGCTTGGCATCGTCTCAGTTAAATGAATCATCAGAAAAATAGAAAAACATGTTTTCACATCCCGTCTCAATACTGGTTTATCAGCACTTTTTAACACGCAAAGGCACAGTGGTTTTATTCAGGTCACAATAGCAAGACAAGCTAGCATAAGAAAAATGTAACTAATAATAAAGAATAAAATCACCATAATATTTTTACACCTCCTTATGCTGGTGAAATCACAGCATAGGGGCCCAAATCACAGCATAGGGGCCTGCTATGTTCAACTGCTCTGGCGCGAACCCTGTTTAATAAACAACATTTTACAGATACATTATCTAGCTCATTAGAAGGAATGAAAATCCAACTGTTTTACCAATCCATTACAATATACGAGGTCTATTAGAAAAGTATCCGACCTTATTATTTTTTCAAAAACCATATGGATTTGAATCACGTGTGATTACATCAGACATGCTTGAACCCTCGTGGGCATGCGAGAGTTTTTTCACGCCTGTCGGTTACGTCATTCGCCTGTGGGCAGTCTTTGAGTGAGGAGTCGTCCACCTGCTCGTCGATTTTTTTCATTGTTTAGGAATGGCTCAGAGACTGTTGCTTTGTTTGATAAAAAATTTTTCAAAACTGTAAGGCACAACTGAGTGGACACCATTCAATAAATTCAGCTGGTTTTCGGTAAAAATTTTAACGGCTGATGAGAGATTTTGGTCTGGTAGTGTCGCTTTAAGGACGGTCCACGGCGCCTGACGGCGATCTGCGCTTCGAGGCGGCAGCGTCTCGCCGTTTCAAGTTGAAAACTTCCACATTTCAGGCTCTGTTGACGCAGTAAGTCGTCAGAGAACAGAGAACTTTCAGAAGAAGTCGGCATAAGGAGTTTATTCGGACATTCCATTGTTAACGGTCATTTTGTAATGAAAGAACGTGCGGGCAGAGTCGCATGTCGGGCTGGACCCGACCGCGGGGGGTCGCGGCAGGAAAAACACCTCCGTTGGAAATCTTAACGGGCAAGTTGGAACATGCCCAAGCTGTTAAACAATTTCTCAGTTACTCACTTGTTGAAAGCCATTAAAAGCCGCCTGAATTCTACAAATGGTTTTCAACACGGAGGTGTTTTTCCTGTCGCGGCGCACACAGATTTGCCGAGTCGTCACGGAAACGACTCGGCGAATTTGCGCGTACGTCTTTCATTAAAAAAATGTCCTTAAACAGTGGAATGTCCGCATAAATTCCTCATGCCGGCCTCTTCTGTATCTTCTCTGTTCTCTCACGATGTCCTGGGTGAATTAAGCCTTAAATTAGGATGGTTTCAGCTCGAAACAGGCCGACGACAGCGCCTGGAAGCGCTGCAGGACGTCCCGCTCCGTGGGAAGTCCTTACACCGACAGAAACACCCCATAATCTCTCATCAGCCGTTAAACGTTTCACAGAAAACCAGCTTAATTTCTCAAATAGTGTCCACTCGGATATTCCTCACAGGTCCAGAAAAAATTTTGATAAAGCAACGCGCGCCGTCTCGAGCAGCGTGTGAAACAAAGGAATTCAGCCGAGAGGGCGGGACCACATCTCACTCAAGGCCTGCCCACAGGGAAATGACGTCACCGACACGCGTGAAAAAACTCACGCATGCGCACGAGGGTTCAAGCATGATTGGTGTAATCGCATGTCATTCAAATCCATATAGTTAAAAAAAAAATAAAAGGGTCGGTTTATTATCTAAGAGACCTCGTATATATTTAAATAATTACCTTTGAGACAGGGATACACAATCCACATTTTTTTCACTTTCAATCCAGTCCTAATACCTGAATTTGGATATCTGCCGATACCGTTAGTATCCCAATACCAGAGCTCTGTTTGCTTTTCTATTATTATTGACATTGTTGATTTTATATAAGGATGTTTTGTATCCCCAGTTATGCAGCTTCATGATGAAGTGGTATAGAGGCGGGCAATTCCAGCAAAAAGGCAACATGGCAGGTGAAATTTCAAAATGTAAATATCACATCAAAAACCACTTGGTTATGTCCTTTGGGTACCCAAGTACGAGAAACGAGGATTTCTACCAGTTCAGCTGACCTTAGGTTTTTGGCTGCACATCTCATTTTTGCCTCAACAAAACAGCAAGTTTCAAGCCCAAAACACAGTTTTAATTCCTCATTGTATTACACAAGTCCTGAGCTTAATACAGAATTTATCACTATTTTCTGTTAGTATTCTTATTAGAGTATTGAAAACAACATATTAATTTCAAAAGTAAGCCTTGTGTTAGCCTGGGCGACGAAAATGAGGTAGTCCTTCTAGGTAATGTGAGTAACAAAAAATGATGAACTTTGACAGTGCTGGTAGATATGACAGCCAGATTCCTGCATTCATCTCTTCCACCCTCAATTACTATATTCATGAAACAAAATTAGAGAAATCCCTCATAGCCTTTGGACAGAAGTGCTTCAAAATCTGTAATGTGAGTAACACTGTAACGTGAGTAGGGATGGGTATTGAGAACCGGTTCCTTTCGGGTATCGTTAAGAAATGATTCAGTCCACCGACATCAGTAACCTTTTTACTTAACGATTCCCTTATCAGTCCTTCACAGTGGCCGTTGTTTTTGGGGGTGTTTGTCAGGAATATTATAATTTCTCTACATTGATTACAGATCCTGCAGTGCGGCTTTGCTTTAAACCTTGAACCAATTGAAGCAGTGATTCGCAGATCGAAGCAGTGCTTCGATGATTTTTTTTTTCGTTCACTTTCCCCCGCTAAAACCCTAAAGAGCATATGCCTGTGAGTATTATTTACCTTTTTTATGTTAAACCGACCTGTTATGGTCTTCTGAAACAGTTGATAGATGTATTTTATAACTTAAAAACGGGACCGATGCTAACACGTTAGCATGTCTATGGCATTTACAAAGTTAAACTTAGCATTAAGCAGTTGCAGCTGTCAAGCGTTTGTTGTCATAAAAGAGTCAAATGTATTACAAATTGTAATATTTTTTAAATTTATTTTTGTTTATATATTAATAATAGCAAGCACAACAATAATAGTAATAATAACTAATCGAATGATTATATACAATTTTAGAGAAAGAGACAAAAAGAATCTGAATAAAAACACAACAGAAAATATAAAACCAACAATGAACATACATACATAAATAAATACATACATACATACAGAAATAAATAAGTGTTTCCTGTGAACACCTAGTGACTGTTACACCTCCATTTCATCCCTGTCTTATTTAAGTTTAATGATAGTTTGTTTCGGTCAAACCATATTTTCAATGTGTTAATTTCTTCAGTGATTTCCTCCAGAACTATCTGCCAAGCTAGAAAACTGCTGCATCCTAGTAAGAGCAGAATACTGCTGGAATGAATTTGAATAAGGAAAGTTGGGTTTTTTTCTCACTAAATGGATGCTGCACTCACTGCAGTTTATTGTCTGGAATAGTCCCAGATTGCATTTCAGAGCTTCTAGAATTCAAACATTTTCATGCACGTGGTGTTGGGGGGTAATTTTGGGTTTCAGCTTTTTTGTTTTTCACCACTTTCATCCCTGAATATGTGAAATCGTCAGTCACTTTTGTGCGGGTTAAAGTTACTAACTGGGACTCCTGTCTTGTTGCGAGAAAGAAATGAGAATCGTCCTCTGTTCTGTTCACACAGCTCCAAATGCTGCGCGGCTCTCTGCCGAGTCAAGTTAGAACGATAGAGTCCAGTTGGAATTAATAACTTCAAAGCGAAACACCGTTTTGTTTATTTTTATTTATGTCCAGAGATCAAGGATGCTGTCGAGCGTTATTCCTTATTTTACTGCGCCCCTCGCTCGAAGGGATTTCACCCGCAATTCCTTAATCATGCAGCAGATGTTTTACTCAGATGACGCTGTAACATTTCCCACTTCTTGTTTATTGGGTTTTGCTTTGATGCCACCAGGTAAAAAAAACCTTAAAACACACATACATACGCAACTATAAATATACCATAAACCATTTCCAAGTAACTTAAATTAATTTAGCGACACGTGCCTTATCATTTAATCAATTTCATTTCCTAAAATACATATAAAAGCCGCCAACACCAAATTATTGTCCTCATTATCATTACTGATTGATGCAGCCACACGATTGAACAAATTACTCATTACACAATAAATAATCAGCAGCTTATATTATCAAACTATAAAGTAACAATCAAAAATCATAATTTAAAAACATAAGCCCGCAGCCAAGCGGCTTGCAGCTTCAATGCACATGAATTTAAGTGAATATTCACGCCCACACCACATACACAAAAAATCCCCTTTCGTACAAACAACAAGTATCTACGAATCGTCCCATCCAAACTACACACGAACAACGCCCCATGTTGCCTACAGCGCCTTCACAAGCGCGAGTAGCGACGTGGGGCAGAAGTAAAGACGCCCAACAGTGTGATCATATTAATACACAAAAATCTTACCGGCTGCCTTTCACAGATTATTTGCGGGTACACGCGCAGTTGTTTAAAGTCAGTCGGAACGAGCATAACTTAAAACTCGCCCCACAACCACTACTTGTCGCTACAGTAACATGAATAAAGTCCGCCCCTAGAAAGGGCCCGGGTACGCGCTAACCGGCCGACAGTTCCGCCCTGATCAGCACAAATGACAAACAGCTGATCAGCGCGACAGATGCAGTGACCAATTTCATATTTATTTACTTTAAGAATCAATGAAATACATAGAAAACCTGTAAAGGCTACTTTTAGTACAAAATTCACAAGAGGTATCGATAAGGGAATCGATAAGGAATCGGATCGATAAACAGAATCGATAATGGCATCGATATCGATAAAATCTTATCAATACCCATCCCTAAACGTGAGTAACGTGTAGTGTAACGTGAGTAACACTACTTTATCACTGAACCACTAAGTTACTCAGTCAGCCAACTAGTTATTGTTTTAACATATAGGTGGCAGTCAATTAGCTATTGTTTTAACTTTGAGACATAGGTGGCAGGTTGTTTTCCCACAATGCAATAGGTGATACATGTCATTTCATGTATGGTGGGAGAAATTGAATCTGTGTCATGTCATAACAAATTTCAATCCAGCAACAACAAACAAACATAGTAGAGAAGCTTGAATCTTCGACTGGACTGGGTTGTTTGATGCGAGGACGTTTCGCTTCAAATCACAGAAGCTTCCTCAGCTAAAATTCTTGCTCTGGTAGTCTGACTTCTGTCTTGACCCTTGTAGAGAAGAACAAACAGAAGCCACAAAAGCTGGAGTTTTAAACCTAACCAGACCCCTCCTGCTGAGAGGCAGACTGCTATAGGCTAGTGACTAAACAACTGCTTTAATTAGCACCTATTGTGCTCTAGTTAGCACCCTCCTAATGACAGGGTCGCTGTCCCTCCTAACAATGGGACTGACATCTCTCCTGACGGCTCACCTGACGGCTCTCCGGATGACATGAATGACTCATTACCATGAATAAAAGACTGAAACTGCTTTGACCTGAGTAACCCATTGTAAACAGTGGACAAAGCGTGTCTCAGACCCCCTCCCCGGTTAAGGCTGGGTTTCAACTGTTTCACATACAATGCCTCCTTCACTCCTCTCTTAAACCATTTCTTCTCTTTGGCTAAGATTTTAACTTCCTTGTCCTCATACATGTGGTTAGTGTCTTTAAGGTGGAGATGAACTGCAGACTGAAGTCCACTGGCGCCCTCTCTGCGGTGCTGGTATAGCCTTTTGTGTAACGGCTGCTTAGTCTCACCTATGTAGTGTTCGTTACAGTTTTCCTGACATCTGATAGAATACACTACATTGCTCTGTTTGTAACTAGGGATCCTGTCCATAGGGTGAACTAATTTCTGTCTCAAGGTGTTAACAGGTTTAAAGTAAACTGGGATTTTGTGCTGTGTGAAGATCCTCTGTAGTTTTTTTCCCCTACTCCTGCTAAATAATGGAGTACGTCTTTCATTAAAAAAATGTCCTTAAACAGTGGAATGTCCGCATAAATTCCTCATGCCGGCCTCTTCTGTATCTTCTCTGTTCTCTCACGATGTCCTGGGTGAATTAAGCCTTAAATTAGGATGGTTTCAGCTCGAAACAGGCCGAAATCCCCAAATCCCTTTTCAATTGATGAAGACGTTGTGAAAGAGATACGAAGGGAGTATCAGGAACTCAGAAAGATACTCCATTGAACTATCTTGTACAGGACTATTGACATTGTATTTCCATGGTTGATGGACAAGATTGATCAATTATTGTGGGGTGCAATTGGGGGAGAGGGCTAGTCAACAGTTTTTACAGAGTTACTAATTGCTTACTCGGCAGTCTTCACTTCAAAAACGTAAGGTTTTAAAGCACTGCAGTGTTCTTGGTGAACATGTAATGTGAGTAACGTAACGTGAGTAACACGACTTTTATTCTTTTAATGTCTATAAAGACAAATGTTAGTCTCTTCCAATTTGTTTGTTCTTTTGAAGAGGTTATTAATAAAGGTTTAAACTATAATAGATAATTTTGCTCTGTCCTCTGTAGTTTAACAAGAAGGTGAAAGCAAACTTAAGTTTAAAAAAAAGCCATGTGATTTTTGCGTAACATGAGTAACGGTGACAAAATGTGCCCAACAAGGACAATGAAGAAAGATCTTTCTCATGTTGTGCTATGTGGATGTAGAGACTGGTGTTTAGTATTCACCATGAAAAAATACAATTGTTCAGTCCAGTCATAAAAGAGGGAGACGCCTTTATTCAAGCATCTGTTGTTTTAAATGTAACGTGAGTAACGATGGAATTGCCTAGGAGGATTTTCTTAAAAAGAAGACCTGAAAGTTCAGCTATAATTTGCCAGAAGGTACATCTAATGGATCAGTCACACGGCACACGACGATCGCTGAATGAAGGAAAAAAGTCACAAGTCTTTGAGAAAAGATGGACGAAAGATCCTACAACCTTCCCCATCACCGAAAAGCCTGCGAATCAAGAGCGAAAAAAGGAAAAAACAAAACCGAAACAAACAGAAGAAAAATGAAGCAAAGGTCGACTTCGATGTTTTAAATGAAATCAAAACGAAACATTCACGATGATGTGACTGACAGCAGGTATGAGACCAAGCACAGCCAGTCTTGTCCTCATGTCCGTAGCATTTGCAGGGGTAGTATTTGGTTGTCTTGACAACAGGTGAGAGATGTTGTTTGACTTCACGTGATGATCAAGTGGTACAGAGGAGGATTTTCTTAAAAAAAAAAAAAAAAGACCTGAATGTCCAGCTGCAATTTGCCAGAAGGTACATCTGAGATGCAAGCCTAGATTTAATGTTTTAGTGAAATAGAATCCTCCTGTATGCCTGTATGCCACTTCGTCATGAAGCTGTATAACTGGTGATGCAAATTGCAGAACTTGCACGAAGCACAATTTCTCCAATCACAGCCAGAGAGGTTTATAACTTCTTCTGGGTTGTCTGAGTGTCTTGGTGGCTTTCCTCACTCTTCTCCATCTTGCACAGTCACTCAATTTGTGAGAACTGTCTACAGATTTACCATAGAGGTAAATAAAGTCCAAGACATATTCTGTTGTTGTTGTCCATTCGGCTGCTCCCATTTTGTTTGGGGTCACCACAGCGGATACAGCCAGATCAGCATTGGTATTTGGCACAAGTTTTACGCCGGATACCCTTCCTGACGCAAATCCAGTGTAACCTGAAGAAACACACACAGCCGCTGGTGTTCCAAAGAAGTCTGCCATCCAAGTACGAACCACGTCCCACACTGCTTAGCTTCAGAGATCTGATGGGATCAGCCTGACACAGAGCAGATCTGCTGCTCCAAGACATATTCAGTGACTTGGAAATGTTCATGTATCCATCCCCTAAACTAGCAATTAAACTGATTATTTACAGGTATTATACCAAAGGAGCTGATTACTTATGCAGCCGTTATCTTGGTTTTTATATTTTTTATTAATTTATATCAAGTTGTAGAGATTTGTTTTCAGTTTAAGGAACATAATTTTCCAAATTTTTATATTGAGAAGCCTGATTTAGTTTTTGTATTCGAAATGGCATAAATAAATTAAAATGCATGAAATACCAAGGGGCCAAATACTTTTGCAAGCCACTGTATGCTCATACGGCCAAGGGTATTTTAGCATTGCATTATATTGAAAAGTTTAAAGCATCAGAGCGCATCATTTATTCACGTCAGCATTGACCACAGGCATCTGTCGATTCTTCAGCATTCTGCAGGCGATGAAAATAAATCCCATGATCCACCAAGACAAAATTTAAACAATGTTGAATTACTCTGTCTGGCCTCCATGTGGAAGGGCGAGGCCACGCGACCGGGTACGTACGCTCGGTGACGTGCATGTCAACATCTACATGCTCTGCCTACCAAACAAAAAGGTTCTGCTGGTGGTGGAAATGCAAACCAAGCCAGATTTAACCATTCTGACCTGTAACATAGCGACCCGGGCCACTTGGTGGAAACGAGGCTGTTGGCATACGCTGGCTAAATCGTCATGGTGTGACAGCTGCAGAACTTATTTGACGTAGCCAGCGTATTTGCCAAATTTTTCATAAGTCGGCATGCACTGGCTAAATTGTCAAGGTGTGACAGGCCTATCAAACATGTAAAAGCTCAGGGGTGCACAGACTTTTTCACATTATTGTAATGTAGTCAGCTTGTGGTCTGAATGTTCATCCCATTATATCACACTGAAAATGTAACTCTACACTCATCAGTATGACAGATAAGTTACTAACAGTCTCAATTATTGTCCAGAACCTGACATGTCAGAGAGAAGAATACCGGCCTTCGACGGTGCTGGCTTTAGGGGAATGTACCCCATCTCATCACACTCGACGTTCAGGTCGACGAGCTGCACAAAGGGAAGGTGAGTGAACACGGCTCACATACTGCACATCAGTTTAGATTGCATCGCTGTGATGTCAACATCCAGCTTATCTTCCCAATAATGTACGGCACCATTTTAAAAGGGGTAAACAACTCTGGAGCTATCTAAAATAGATGGCTCCTGTGAGATGTGCTGCTTGTGAATGTTCTCAGCATGCCTAGCAGGAGGAAAATTAAATTTTCTATCATATTATGACAGAAAAGCCCCAAAATGAGCTCAGTGGCTGCAAGCTATTAAGAGTTAATGGTGAGTTAAGGGCTTGCACACAGAGGACAAAGAAGTGTCTAGAATTTAAATTGTTCTTTGAATGTGCTCACAGGGCTTTACAGAAGGTGGGAAAACGTGTCATGCACGTTTCAGTCCCTGATGAAAATACAAATGTGGACTGAAACATCTACACAGCACTTTTTTTCACCATCTCTACAATTTGGGAACATATTGCTGCCACATTAGAAAATTTAGAAATCAAAATGATGTTATAATTGATGTTATAATTGTTTATATTGTGAGAATGTTTTATGCTTCATGTTATAATGACTTAAGAGGGTCCCGGACAGTGGGACAGAGGTTCTTAATGGCAGCAGGAGCCGCATGAATGTAGTATTTTCTCTGATGTGAGAACATAAAGGGCTATTATTTAATGTACTGCACTGATATCTGAGTTTTCTTCTTTGAGTTACTTCAATGAGAATCTTCTTTTTCACATGTTATGAGGTGCAGTGTAATGCACGTCGCCATGCTGAATATTGTGCACCGGGAGAGCACTAATTGTAGTACATAGTCGAGCAGTAAAACGAAAAACTGTAAATATGACAGCACTGAGAAGAGTCTTTAGGAGAAACAGAATTATTGCTTTGGAAATACTAATAATACCAATCCAGTTATGTTCCATATTCACTATATTTGGGCCCTGCAACAGACCCCGCCTCATGCCCTGTGAGTGCTAGCATAGGCTCCAGCCCCCCTGTGATCATTAATTGGAGTAAGCAGCTGTGGAAAGTGGATGGATTCACTATGTTTGGTATAGTTTCTGACTTTCTGTTGATAAGAAACCAGATTTGACTGGTAGAGTGCATCAGAATGAACCTTATGCCGCGTTCACACCGGGCGCGACCAGACGCCACAAATTCGCGTTGGTCGCATGGTGACGGACGCCCGGTGTGTCACTCTGCCTTCGCTTGAAAATTCGCCCATCAAATAGGAGGAGCTTCCATTCCGCTCGCCGGCTCCGGTTGTCAGTCAAGTTAACATGACGGACCTTGATCACACGGAGCGAGTTGTTGTGGAAAGCTGACGAACGTCATGAGACGATCCCAATTCGGGGAGTATCATTATTTGCTGCAGGAGCTGCGTCTGGATGACGGCCGCTTTCAACGGTCCTTCCGCCTCTGCAGGACCCAATTTAAGGACCTCCTGTCCCGTTCACGCGAGCACATGTAAACAATTAAAAAAAAATAAAAGCCTCTGCTCCCCCTGCTGCTCGCTCCAAAAACTCTGTCATAATTGTGTAAGAAACCAGTCACCATTTGCTTTATTATACGTCTGTGTAGTTAATAAATAAAATAATCTTCACGGACGATCCGCTCTCGCGCGCACGTAAAATAAAAATACTCCACTCCCCCTGCTGCGGGGCTGCTGCTCGCTCTTCCCCCAAAAACTGTGTCATACAACCCCTGGCAAAAATTATGGAATCACCGGCCTCGGAGGATGTTCATTCAGTTGTTTAATTTTGTAGAAAAAAAGCAGATCACAGACATGACACAAAACTAAAGTCATTTCAAATGGCAACTTTCTGGCTTTAAGAAACACTATAAGAAATCAGGAAAAAAAAATGTGGCAGTCAGTAACGGTTACTTTTTTAGACCAAGCAGAGGGGAAAAAATATGGAATCACTCAATTCTGAGGAAAAAATTATGGAATCATGAAAAACAAAAGAACACTCCAACACATCACTAGTATTTTGTTGCACCACCTCTGGCTTTTATAACAGCTTGCAGTCTCTGAGGCATGGACTTAATGGGCCTCATGTATCAACGTTGCGTACAGCGATATTTGAGCGTATATGGGTTGTACGACAAAATGGCTGCGCTACTTGGCATTTATCAATGTGGTCGTTGGCATACGGTGCGCTGAAAATATACACCAGGTCGAGAGGTGGTGTAAATTATACACCAAAATGAACCAGCACTGGAATCCACATAAAAATGAAAATGATCAACATGATAAACTGCCATTATACAAATCAATGCATATGTTAAATAAATAACACTTTCTTGATTATACTACATAATAATTAATACAAATCCCGCTTTTGCAGGATTGTTGGTCTCGATCACGATCCGTGGCCACAGCGCTGACCGCAAAGAAAGCGCTGCTCACCTTTTTCTCCAGACTTTGAGCCTGGAGCCAGATCAGCGCTGAGCTTAACTTTATGTGGTGTGATCGTTTTAGACAATGGAATTGATAATTACAACTGTAGTGTTGTCATTCCCTTCGCCCGTGCTGCAATCAGGTTTTGTCTTCTCCATTCGTTTGTTACAATAAAATAAATAAATACATTTTAAAAATAAAGAAATCTGAAAAATTAGGTGTGTCTTATTAACTGAGCTAGCAAATATCCACATGTCAAGAATTATTGACATGTGAAAAGAATACAGTGGTCCCTCGCTATAACGCGGTTCACCTTTCGCGGCCTCACAGTTTCGCAGATTTTTTTAGTCCAATTTTGCATGCTTTTTTTACAGTGCATTGTGGTCTGCGTGTCTGTTTATAAGAATCTTCTCACCCAGAAGAAAAAAGAGCGCCAACAACTACCCATAACTGTGTTCTTCACACGGAAAAAGACACCTGCAGTGAGGTTTGACGCAGTGGAAAAAGGCGCGGTGTCAGGACGAAGAGGCGCGATCAGAGGATCTGTGAAATACTGTCAGTCACTATTAATAATTTCTTATGTGTCCAACCTCGTAGGTTGATCGTTAAAATTAAATTCGTTAGTTCTAAAAGCCATCATAATTATTTATAGGAAAGCGTTCTATTTTTATTTCTCAAACAAATGTTTGGGCCTGAAAACAGGTTGGTCTTATTTTTCTACTAAGGTTTGAACTTTGAGAGTGTTTACACAGGAGAGAAAACAGAGAAAATGTTCATGCCTGATTGAGAAATGTGTATAAAGTGGTTTTACAGGGGTTTTACAGCTTTAAAACATCTATAATAATTGTAAAAAAAAATAACGCTGACTACTTCGCGGACTTCACTTTTTGCGGGCTATTTTTAGAACGTAACTCCCGCGATAAACGAGGGACCACTGTAACACTTTTTTAATTATACTACAAAACAATTAATACGACGGCCGCTTTTGACGCATCGTGATTGGTGGAGTTCTTTTTCTTTGCCGTCTTCCTGGCTTCCATGTCGTAAAATGAGGGTGTGTCTGAAGCGGAGTCTGAATATTTATGGGCGTGTTCATTATAATTACGATTGTTTTCACCCGCCGCATTTATCAAGGTCCCATCAGGCCTACGCTGGAAATGGGCAGGTGCGCACTGCTTGATACATGTCACGGCAACTTTGGTGTACTTCAAATTTACACAGTAAATTTACGCCACAAGTGCGCAACGTTGATACATGAGGCCCAATGAGTGACAAACAGTACTCTTCATCAATCTGGCTCCAACATTCTCTGATTGCTGTTGCCAGATCAGCTTTGCAGGTTGGAGCCTTGTCATGGACCATTTTCTTCAACTTCCACCAAAGATTTTCAATTGGATTAAGATCCGGACTATTTGCAGGCCATGACATTGACCCTATGTGTCTTTTTGCAAGGAATGTTTTCACAGTTTTTGCTCTATGGCAAGATGCATTATCATCTTGAAAAATGATTTCATTATCCCCAAACATCGTTTCAATTGATGGGATAAGAAAAGTGTCCAAAATATCAACATAAACTTGTGCATTTATTGATAATGTAATGACAGCCATCTCCCCAGTGCCTTTACCTGACATGCAGCCCCGTATCATCAATGACTGTGGAAATTTACATGTTCTCTTCAGGCAGTCATCTTTACAAATCTCATTGGAACGGCACCAAACAAAAGTTCCAGCATCATCACCTTGCCCAATGCAGATTCGAGATTCATCACTGAATATGACTTTCATCCAGTCATCCACAGTCCACGATTGCTTTTCCTTAGCCCATTGTAACCTTGTCTTTTTTCTGTTTAGGTGTTAATGATGGCTTTTGTTTAGCTTTTCTGTATGTAAATCCCATTTCCTTTAGGCGGTTTCTTACAGTTTGGTCACAGACGTTGACTCCAGTTTCCTCCCATTCGTTCCTCATTTGTTGTGCATTTTCGATTTTTGAGACATATTGCTTTAAGTTTTCTGTCTTGACGCTTTGATGTCTTCCTTGGTCTACCAGTATGTTTGCCTTTAACAACCTTCCCATGTTGTTTGTATTTGGTCCAGAGTTTAGACACAGCTGACTGTGAACAACCAACATCTTTTGCAACATTGCGTGATGATTTACCCTCTTTTAAGAGTTTGACAATCCTCTCCTTTGTTTCAATTGACATCTCTCGTGTTGGAGCCATGATTCATGTCAGTCCACTTGGTGCAACAGCTCTCCAAGGTGTGATCACTCCTTTTTAGATGCAGACTAACGAGCAGATCTGATTTGATGCAGGTGTTAGTTTTGGGGATGAAAATTTACAGGGTGATTCCATAATTTATTCCTCAGAATTGAGTGAGTCCATATTTTTTTCCCCTCTGTTTGGTCTAAAAAAGTAACCGTTACTGACTTCCACAATTATTTTTCCTGATTTCTTATAGTGTTTCTTAAAGTCAGAAAGTTGCCATTTGAAATGACTTTAGTTTTGTGTCATGTCTGTGATCTGCTTTTTTCTACAAAATTAAACAACTGAATGAACATCCTCCGAGGCCGGTGATTCCATAATTATCGCCAGGGGTTGTAATTGTGAAATAAAGGACAAAAGGGACATAAGTCCTGCTCACAGGCTGGCTACCAGAGACCATGGGCGCAATTTGCTGGGGGATGGGGGGATATGTCCCCCCCACCTTTTCAACCGGGGGAACAGAATATGGTATGTCGCCCCCACCTTCTGACATATATGTGTGTACTTGAAACATGCTATGTCAGTCTTATGTGCAAAACCATGTCAGAATAGTATCTTTGTTTCTGGAAGTTTGTATTTTTAGCAGCATTGACTTGTTTACAACACCTGTTTCTTGTTTGTCACATTCGGAATTTTCTGGGACTGCATTTGCCCAGATTTGAAACCAAAAATAGTTGCCTCTCTGGACTAGTGTCTACACATAAGTATCAATGGACCATATGCTAATTTACTCAATTCTGAAAGTTAGAAAGGGAAATCAGAAAAGCTGTCTGGGACCTCAGAAAGCCCATCTGCAATTATTGCTTGATCTCCAAAATCAGTCTATGCAAGCAAAATTATGTTCAGTATGAGTGTTGTCATTAGTGCCACTTCAAAAATTGAATTCATGATAAGTAATTTATCTTAAACTTATGATCTATTGTAGGGGTTGCATGACTCAGATTTTTCAAGGTTGATGTCAACATGATAAAACTTGAGTCGACAGCGACTAGTCACTATGACGTCATACGAACTCGAGACACGATGCTTTGCAGTAACTTACAGGCTTTATTACCCATATTCACAGATAAAACGTTATTTATGCAGAATAACAAATAAATAAACAAACAAAAACCAAACACTGGGAGCCTATATTTATGCTCTACCATTTAACATACTGCAAATAAGTCACAGGAAAACAAAAATTATTATTACGCTGCAAAAGTGAAAGAAACATGCCTATTTTAGACAAACCAAACCAAACAAAACTATCATAAACAAAAGGTGGCCCGGTTTAGTAAAGTTCACTCACTGTCAGTCTCCTCTCTTACAGTTACTGCTTTTCGATCCTGGTTTACGTGTAAGAAAACAAGAGCATCAACATGAGTGGGATGAGGGCTCGCTCGTTTTCGTGTAATGGTATTCCCAGCAAGGGAGAAAATCCTCTCGCTGGGAGTGCTTGTTGCCGGAACAGCTAAATACCTTCTACTAAGTTTTGCCAAACGGGGAAATCTGTCCTGATTGCTGGCCCACCACTGCAGCGGGTTCGGCATGGTGGGAATCTGTGGTAACAACAAAAAATCACGGACCTCTTCCGCAGCAGTGGAGAAGTGTGCTGCTGGTCTCCTGTCACTCTGGTAATGTGGCCCAAAACGTTGCTCAAAATCCTCCACGAGTCTAGCTTTCTTCCCAGTCACTGGCTCGCTCTGGTTATCGGGCACATTCTCCTCCTCCTCACCTTGGACAGCTACGTAAAATGAATAATGCTCAGTGTACCAAAGTTGTCCACATAAAAAGAGTAAAAAGTTTATATTATGTCCTAATGTGGACAACTTTTATATTATGTTATATTAGAAAATAAAGTAAACTGCTCAACCTTGTATGCTGCATTTAAAATAAATTCATTGGACCCACCTGTTGCTCCAGACGGCTCTCCCAAGTTGTGCAGCAGGCTGATCAGGTGACTGTGTGTCCTCTCTCTGGCTCTGCGAGATGAAGTTAAGATGTTTAAAGTGGGGATCTAACATGCAGGCGATGACTGGAACAGACTCCGTCAGATTCTCAGAATGCAGTTTGAAGCATGTTTCCAGCTGTTGGCGGACTATGTTTTTATATATTATTATATATACAAGTATATATAATAATATATATATATTATATATAACATATTATATATGTTTGTATAACTCCCAGGTCAGATGCTTCATCACGCAGAGTGGTGCTGATCATGTTGAAAATCACCGGATAGATGGAGAGTCCAACATGTAACTCTCCGCACATTATTTCAGTGGCCTTTGCCAGGGGTTGAAATACCGGAATCAGTTGTTCAATGACTTCCCACTATGATGCTCTCAAATCAAGTGACTTCTGGACATTTGGCTTGGTGATGGTTTCAGCAGCAAGTACAGACTGCACTGCAATCCTCTGCTCAAACAGCCGCTGAAGCATGACGAAAGTGGAATTCCAACGAACTGGACAATCATTCTGGAGTCATAGTTGGAATGGTTTTCTTGGGGTTGTTCTCATCCTCTAAACATGGCAAGTGGAATTGATCCCAAAAGCTCTATTCTGGTCTCATGTGACCACATTACCTTCTCCCATGCCTCCTCTAGATCATCTAGATGGTCACTGGTGAACTTCAAACGGGCCTGGACATGTGCTGGCTTGAGAATGGGGACCTTGCTGCCCTGCAGGATTTTAAACCATGACAGCATCATGTGTTACTAATGTAATCTTTGTGACTGTGGTCCCAGCTCTCTTCACGACATTGACCAGGTTCTCCTGTGTAGTTCTGAGCTTTCTCAGAATCATCCTTACCCCACAAAGTGAGATCTTGCATGGAATCCCAGACCAAGGGTGATTGACAGTCATCTTGTGTTTCTTCCACTTTCTAATAAATAATCATAACAGTTGTTGTCTTCTACCAAGATGCTTGCCTGTTGTCCTGTAGTCCATCCCAGCCTTGTGCAGGTCTACAGTTTTGTCCCTGGTGTCCTTAGACAGCTCTTTGGTCTTGGCTATGGTGGTCAGGCTGGAGTGTGATTGATTGAGTGTGTGAACAGGTGTCTTTTATACAGGTAATAAGTTCAAATAGGTGCAATTAATACAGATAAAGAGTGCAGAATAGGGGGGCTTTTTAAAGAAAAATTAACAGGTCTGTGTGAGCCAGAATTCTTGCTGGTTGGTATGTGTTCAAATACTTATTTGCAGCAGTAACATACAAATAAGTTATTAAAAAATCATACATTGTGATTTCCGGATTTTTTTTTTTTTTTTTTTTTTTTAGATTGTCTCTCACAGTGGACCTAAGATGCACCTAAGATGAAAATTTCAGACCCCTCCATGATTTCTGAGTGGGAGAACTTGCAAAACTGCAGGGTGTTCAAATACTTATAATAATAATTTATTAATTTATATAGTGCCAAATCACGAGTAATCGCCTCAAGGCGCTTCACAATCATTTAAAAGCAGAGTAAAATGAAATAAGATTAAAACACAATAAAAAAAAATTAACCATAAAACGGTAAAAGAAATAAATTAAACAAATTAAAAAAAGACACACAATCATATAAAATACTAATGATAAATGCTTATTTTCCTCACTGTATATTTGCAATTTGTCTCTAATGACTGGGAAATTCCCTTCTAAAATGAAAATGGCTAAGGTGATACCTTTGTTTAAATCTGGTAACAAGGATGTTTTTTTTTTCAAATTATAGGCCAATTTCTTTATCACAGTTTTCTAAAATTCTGGAAAAAATATTTGTAAAGAGGCTGAATGATTTTATATCCAAACATCATATACTTAGTGAACAGCAGTATGGTTTTAGAAAACGTCGCACCACTTCTTTGGCTATAATTGATTTTGTTGAACAAGTTACAAATGCAATAGCGATGAAGCAATACACTGTAGGGGTTTTCTTTGATTTACAGAAAGCATTTGATACCATAGATCATTCTTTATTATTGGACAAATTACAGAAGTATGGCATCAGATGATTAGCCCTTGATTGGTTAGCTAGTTATTTATCAAATACATATCAGTGTGTTCATTTTGGAGGGACAAATTCAGAATTATTCAGGATCACACGTGGGGTGCCTCAAGGGTCAGTCTTTGGGCCGTTGCTGCTTTTGTTGTATGCTAATGATATACGTAAGTTTAGTGTCAAAGTCTGTGCGTTGTATTTTGTTTGCTGATGACATGACTGTGTTCAGTAGTGGGGACAATTTGGACAACTTTTGGAAAGGATGGAGAAGGAATTATTAAATTTTAAATATTGGTTTGATTCTAATAAATTGTCACTTCATTTTGGTAAGACTAAGTGTATTATATTTGGAAATAAGCCCAGGAATTTAAATAGAAACTTATCATTGAACAGTGTTGAAATTGAAATTGTATCTGAAACTAAATTTCTTGGCATTTTTATTGATGATAAATTTCAATTTTGTACAAAGCACATTATTTTCTCCCCCAACATTTGTTCTTGTCATTCATTACTTGTCCCATATATGACCTATTGTATTGAGGTTTGGGGAAACATGTATAAAACAAAAACAAATTCAGTTTTTCTGTTACAAAAGAAAGTTATAAGAGTTATAAGTAAAAAAAAAAAAAACATGTTACAAACCAATTCTTTGCTTCTCTGGGTATTTTGAAATTTCAAGATTTGGTGGATTATTTTATGTTACAGATCATGTACAAAGTTAAAAATAATCTTTTGCCTCTACACGTTCAGGAGTTGTTTAAAATGAGGGAGTCCATTTGCGAGGAACATTGATATTTTGAAAGAAGAAAGATTTGAACTACTGTTAAGTCATTGTGTTTCTGTAAGAAGTGTTAGAATTTGGAATAATTGTTCTGATCAATCATGTGGTACATTGGTAGGTGTTAAAAGGCTCTATAAAAACAATGCAATTTCTTACTATAGTATGTTATATTAGGCTAATTGTTTTTGTGGTTCTTTTTTGTTTATTTGCACATCATATTATTGATTGATCTGTTCTGTTCTGTTATTTTCTGATTATTACCTTGTTTTAAGTGTACAGGGTGGGCGTTTATAAACTTTTGCTTCAGCCCATGCCCTTCGGCCGCACCCAATTGTCCAGGCCTGTTTGAAGTTCACCAGTGACTATCTGGATGATCCAGAGGAGGCATGGGAGAAGGTCATGTGGTCAGATGAGACCAAAATAGAGCTTTTTGGAATCAACTCCACTTACCATGTTTAGAATGAGAACAACCCCAAGAAAACCATCCCAACCGTGAAGCATGGTGGAAACCTCATACTCTGGGGGTGCTCTTCTCTAAAGGGGACAGGACGACTGCACCGTATTGAAGGGAGGATGGATGGGGTCATGTATTGTGAGATTTTGGCAAACAACCTCCTTCCCCTGTTGCAGTGTGTGAAAACTTGGTCAAGAACTACAGGAAACATCTGATCTCTGTAATGGCAGACAAATGTTTCTGTACCAGTTGTTAAGCTCTGTTTTTCTAGGGGGTCAAACACTTATTTTATGCAATAAAATGCAAATTAATTATTTAAAAATCATACAATGTGATTTTCTGGATTTTTTTTTTTTTGTTGTTTTTAGATTCTGTCTCTCACAGTTGAAGTGTGCCTACGATAAAAATGACAGATCTCTCCATTCTTTGTAGGTGGGAAAACCTGCAAAACTGACAGGGGGTCAAGTGCTTATTTCCCCCACTGTAACTACTACTTACAACAGTCAAGACAGATATGTTTGAGTACTTGTATGAAGGAAATGTTGTAAAAATGGTTTTCTTTTTTATATCTCTGTTTGTCATGTTCTGTTTTCTGAGCCTCTGTTCTTGTTTTTTTTATTGAATTGTTCCAGAATCATTTGTTAACATGCAGGTTTTTTCTGTTTTTGCAGCGGTGCATATAGAGAGAATTGTACTCAGGGGCATCTTTCAAAGCAGGATAGATAAAGAATACAATTTTGAGGTTGGTATTCACATGACATACTGCATGTAGTTAAGAATACAGAAACATTTCTGTTTTGTATGTGTGTCTTTTTAAAGTCTGTGTTCATATTTAGTCCTGGTCTGATCTCCAGTTAAGACTGCCAATGCAGAAGATATCACTGATCAGTTTTTCTTCCTGTGTATGTTCATTTGGCAAAAATAGATGCTTTTTTTGCAGGACACAATAGTTTTATTGTGACATCAAATGTTTGCTTTGAATAAAACCTTTTGTAAGTGTGCCTATGGGTACACTATAACACAAGACAGCTGATGATATTCAGTCTTAAAATTATTGTCAAAGGATATGTCAAACTGAAATCATAACAGTTTAGATTTAGGCTGTTAGTGACCATCTGATGATCCACCGGGATTACTTTGTGCACCTCAGTGAACGGTTTCAAAGTATACAGCATTCTCAACAAACAGCTGGAGGCTTTTAAAAACAAAGTACTCGTGAATACTCGGGTGTTTCCGACAAGCGGCGTAGCTCTGAGAAGAGTCCCAGCATGCGCTTCAATGGAATGTAGCTGCTAACATTAAGAATGGAGGCACAGATTAAGTCCAAAGTTAATGACTCATTTTTAAGTGAAAACTGTTCATTTTGACACAGTCACGGTAAAGCTGTGGTTCTGTGAAGGTGTCTGTGCACCGGCACAGCCGTGAGCCATAAAAACAGCCTGTCAGTCATCTGCTACAGGTTCAGCTTTGTGCATTATTAATTATGACTGTTATCAATAAAATTAAAAAAAATACATCTGCTGCTGGGAAAAACATCTTGGAGACATTCCTTTTCGCAGCGAGCTGAGAGGAGCAGTGAGCAGCAGCACACAGCGAGCTTTGCAGCACACACAGATGCGAGCGCACACACACACACGTCCAGCTTGCAAATTCACACACTCTCAAAGGGGGGAAAAAAGCTTGCCACAAAACAAAAAATGGGTAAATCCTGAACATGCCAGACTCACTGTGTTATATGCTTTTCCAAATTTAAACTAAACACGTCCAAAGAAGCGCGCGCATGTGAGATCGCCACCTGCAGCTTTGCCTGTCTCCTGATTGTGGCCCGCAAAATAACATCCATTAACTCTTGGAAATAATGTATTCCGACATTTTCCATTGTAATAAACCCGTCTCTGTGTCCAGGCAGTCTGTTAAAACAGAATCATGCAGATGTCCCGTGTCCATGTTCACAGCTTCAGTAAACCAGCATCCACACAAACAGCGTGTCACCACACCTTAGGTTCGAAAATCCGACACTCTGAAAAAGTTAAGAGTTTTGGGGTGAATGTGTCGTCTCCTGTTTGTAAATCCGAGCCATCACTTGAACGGCAGCTCAGAAGCTTTGTTTTCAGACAGAGAAGGTCTGTTTCCCTCTGTCTGTCCCTCTGTCATTCTAAAATGTGCATCACATGCCAAGAATTGCCGAGTGAAACATTTTCCGGAAATGCATCTACTAATGCTCAGAGTGAGAGGAATAAAATACATCAGAGATCACTAATTATTAGTACGTGTGTGGGGAGACTTACAGTCATGAGTACTTACATTGTGTTGCTAACTGGGACATTAAAAACGTGAGACGTGTCCTTTAAAAAGTGATTAAATATACAACCCCAATTCCATTGAAGTTGGGACATTGTGTAAAATGTCAATAAAAACAGAATACAATGATTTGCAAATCCTCTTCAACCTGTATTCAACTGAATACACCACAACAACAAGATATTTAATGTTAAAACTGATAAACTTTGTTGTTTTTGTGCAAATATTTGCTCAGTTTGAAGTGGATGACTGCAAAATGTTTCAGAAAGCTGGGACAGTGGTATGTTTACCACTGTGTTACATCACCTTTTCTTCTAACAACACTCGATAAGCGTTTGGGAACTGAGGACACTAATTGTTTAAGCTTTGTAGGTGGAATTCTTTCCCATTCTTGCTTGATGTACGATTTTCTTTTCATTTGTTCAACAGTCCGGGGTCTCTGTTGTCGTATTTTGCACTTCATAATGCACCACACATTTTCAGTGGGCGACTGGTCTGGACTGCAGGCAGGTCAGTCTAGTACCCGCACTCTTTTACTGCGAAGCCACGCTGTTGTAACATGTGCAGAATGTGGCTTTGCATTGTCTTGCTGAAATAAGCAGGGACGTCCCTGAAAAAGACGTTGCTTGGATGGCAGCATGTGTTGCTCCAAAACCAGGATGTTCCTTTCAGCATTGATGGTGCCATCACAGATGTGTAAGTTGCCCATGCCATCGGCACTAACACACCCCCATACCATCACAGATGCTGGCTTTTGAACTTAGCGCTGGTAACAATCTGGACGGTCTTTTTCCACTTTTGTCCGGAGGACACAACATCCATGATTTCCAAAAACAATTTGAAATGTGGACGCATCGGACCACAGCACACATTTCCACTTTGCGTCTGTCAAATGAGCTCGGGCCCAGAGAAGGCGGCAGCATTTCTGGATGTTGTTGATGTATGGCTTTCACTTTGCATGGTAGAGTTTTAACTTGCACTTGTAGATGTAGCGACGAACTGTGTTAACTGACGATGGTTTTCTGAAGTGTTCCCGAGCCCACGCGGTAAGATCCTTTACACAATGATGTCAGTTTTTAATGCAGCACTGCCTGAGGGATTGAAGGTCACGGACATTCAATGTTGGTTTTCAGCCTTGTTGTTCACAAAGTGGTGATCCTTGCCCCATCTTTGCTTGTGAATGGCTGATCCTTTTGGGGATGCTCCTTTTATACCCAGTCATGACGCTCGCAATTAGTGTCCTCAGTTCCCAAATGCGTATTGAGTGTTGTTAGAAGGAAAGGTGATGTAACACAGTGGTAAACATACCACTGTCCCAGCTTTTTTGAAACGTGTTGCAGGCATCCATTTCAAAATGAGCAAGTGTTTGCACAAAAACAATAAAATTTATCAGTGTGAACGTTAAATATCCTGTCTATGTGGTTTATTCAATTGAATATAAGTTGAAGAGGATTTGCAAATCATTGTATTCTGTCATTTACATTTTACACAAGGTCCCAACTTCATTGGAATTGGGTTTGTAAGCTGATGAAAAATGTAGACTTAGATGCGTCCATCCATCTGTCTGCTCAGCATAAGTCCAGTCCTGTTGTTGCCAGAGTCTTCAAATTCACAGGGAACATTCTTGGGACAAAGACCTTGCACTGTTTCAAAGATGGCTAATCTTGACCTATTTTAAGAGGTTAAAAAGTCACATTCTGTTTCAGTCTGTTCTGCTTTTTGTTTTGAGTGGCGGAGGTGACAGCCAATCAGACTCGTGCGGCACTGTGACGTCAGTGGGAGGTCTCTTTAAAACGCTTCATTTATGTGTTTATATATTCTGTAAAAGCTTGCGAGAAATAGACATTTCTAAAACTAAAAATGCTGTTTTTAAACCTAATAACACCTCTGAAATGATTTACAAGACATTTAGCGGATGTTAGCGTGGTGACATCACAGGCTTTTGCTAGCTGCAAACTCTGTTTTGTTTGTGTGTAACTATGATGCTTTTGTGATATGTTAAAGCTTGTGAGAAATAAACACTTCTAAAACAGAAAATGCTGTTTTTGTAACCTAATAACACCTCTAGATTGATTTACAAGACATTTCACAGATGAAAAGCTCATAAACGGAAATGTTATTTATGATTGATTGATTGATTGATTGATTGATTGATAGATTGAACATGTACAAATTGTAAGTAAGACAATAAATGTGTGTGTGTGTGTGTGTGTGTGTGTGTGTACACACACACACACACACACTGCACAGGGATACCAATTAAACAACTGCAAATTATAAAGAAGACAATGCTCATACGGCCAAGGGTATTTTAGTACTGAGTTAAATTTTTAAAGTGTTTCAAAAACCTGTCTTTGTCATAAAGCCAGGTTGTTATGAATCTGTGGGGGGAGAATTACGATACTGATATTGGGCAGCAAAAAAAATTTACGATATCGCCTGCATCTGCCACTATACACATTAGTATAGTGTTAATTTCATCAGACGAAACGAGATGAGACTGCACCAATTTTCTAAAAACACTGACTAAAGCTGTGGAAATGTTTGTTATTGTTGACGAATAAAAACGAGACGAAAATGTTTTGCAAGAAATATAAAATAAACAAAAAACTCCCTTTTTGTCTAGTACACAAGAAAAAAACGCAACATCCAGTCCAGCTGTCATGTGTTTGTGCCAGCAGTTCTACTGTACTGTCGGCTACGTTGCGTATCCTCTTGCTGCACCCAAATAGTTTTAGACTGGAACATTAATATCTCCCGCTTCTTTGGTTCCTAACCTAAAGTTAGCGTCCCTCATGAAAATAATAATATGAGCGAAGCACCGTGCAGCGACGTGAAGCTCGCTCATGGTACGGGGCGTCCTAAACAGGAAGTGCCAATTTTCAAATCCACAGTAAAACAAGAAATGTTCAAATGTCAAACACTTCCTGGATTGACAGACGAGATCCCATGGAATCTCGCGGGAACTCAGTGGCAAGCTCACACTCAAACAGCAAGTGCTGAATTCTCAGTCACAGGGAAACAGGAAATGTTCAAATGTCAAACACTTCCTGGCATGGGTGGAGCTAGAGCGGAGGCCGGAGTTTAGTTGAAAAAGCTGCATTTTCAAATCAGTGAGTCACATTGACTGATAGGTTCCTCCTGTCCAGTAGTTGGTGCTGTGTACCACAAAAAGTTCTAATCCACCTTAGAAGAATTTGAACTGAACACGTCATTTGAACTATGGAATTCTAATCACACCAGACTTACATTGGTGAGTAAACGACCATATTTTATGACAGAAATGAGGTCCAGGTTGTTAAAAGCAGCATTTGTCCTTTAATTGGGTGCCTTATGTACACATTTTTAAACTAAGACAGCAGCTTGTTCATGTTGGCTTATTAGTGCACCACATAACTGAAACAATCCTTCAAATGGTGATACAAGCATCAAATTCTGCACAATTACAGCTGGAGCAAAATTAATGGAGCAACTTTAATTTTTGACCCCTGTACAAACTGAAACTGACCTCTGTCACCATTATTGCTGCTTTTACTTCATAACTCCATAACATTCAGTCACAGATTGTCCAAACTATACTTTTTTTGAAATCGTTATGATCAGGCAAATAATGTGGTGTAGTTTACTATATGATTGGAGTATCTTTTAACTTAGACCAGGGTGGGCAACTTGTTCCAGAAAGGGCCAAGAGGGTGCAGGTTTTCTTTGCAGCCACTGATTCACCAGGTGATTTCACTCACTATATCACTTTGAGCAGATGGAATCAGTTAATCCGTGAAATCACCTGGTGGAATCAGTGGCTGCAAAGAAAACCTGCACCCTCTTGGCCCTTTCTAGAGCAAGTTGCCCACCCTGATTTTGACCCCTGTGTAATTCTTCAATTGACCCCTACCTGGCTGCCTATTGAAAATTCAAGTGGCCAATCAGTTTTATTTATTTTTTTTTAGAGTTCATGTCTATGGATTATTTGTGCCAAATTTGATGTTTGTATCACCATTTGCAGGATTCCACTCTAAATATTCTCTGCACTATATATGAGATGTAAGATGTTGCTTAGTGTTTCTCAGTTGCCTCAAACGTATTGGAACACTTGATATTTCACACATTTTAATTTGTTTATTCTATTTCAAATACATTTTTTTTTTCTAAAATGATCTTCCTTAACTCAAACTGAAATCAAATCTCTACAACTTGATAAAAATTAATTAAAAATATAAAATCCAGCTTCCTGATGAAGTGGTGTAGAGGAGGATTTTCTTAAAAGAAGACCTGAAAGTTCAGCTACAATTTAACAGAAAGTACATTTGAAGAAAACTGGCAATAAAACTGATTATTATTTACAAGTTTTATCAAGTTTTAGAGATTTGCTTTCAGTTTGAGTTTGAGGAAGATAATTTTAGAAATTTTAATTCTTTTTTGTATTTCTAGTATTTAAAATGGCATAAACAAATTAAAATGTGTGAATTCCAAGTGTTTCATTATTTTTGGAGGGCACAGTATCCTAACCTTATGATGAGTGTGGTATTATTACTGTTTTGTTTAAGAATGTTTAATTTTCACTGTTGCTGCACTTTGTGTCAAATCATGTCATATCGTTTATCATATTGATATGAAAATTCAGGTAAGATATATTTCTATTATACCTTCCAAATCTAAAGTAGAACTCTATATGTGTTTACTAGGTACGCATAAATACTATAGGTCTGTCCATAAAGTATCGTACCTTTTATTTATTTTTTAAACTATATGAATTTGATTCATATTGTTTCACGTCAGACAAGCTTGAACCCTTGTGCGCATGCGTGAGTTTTCCACGCCTGTCGTGATGTCATTCGCCTGTGAGCACGCCTTGTGGAAGGAGCTGGGTCCCACCCCGTCGTCGGATTTTCATTGTCTGGAAATGGCAGATGATTTGGGGTTTTTTTTTCCCATCAGACTTTTTTCAGAAGCTGTTAGAGACTGGCACCTGGAAACTATTTGAAAAAATTATGCGGCTTTCAGTGAAAATTTTACAGGCTTCACAGAGAATAAGGTCTGTTAGTACAGCTTTAAGGACTCCTTTAAGGACGCTCAGCGTGCCGCGCTCCGAGCTGCGACGACATGGCACAAGCCACCGGACCATTTCTAAGCTGATGGCTCTGTGGATACGAGACCGTCGTGTGCTCTTTCTCTGGTTATCACAAGAGCTGGACATCAGCCATTTTCCTGCAGATTTCACTTTTAACAAGAGATTTTGTCATGGAAAGCCGTGCGGAGGCTTCGCGCGTCACGACCGATTCGCTTTGGAAGCGAGACAAAGGAACACCTCCGTCTCTAACAGCTTCTGAAAAAATTCTGGTGGAAAAATCCCCAAATCATTCCGCCATTTCCAGACAATGAAAATCCGACGACGGGCAGGACCACTCCTTCCACAAGGCGTGCTCACAGGCGAATGACGTCACCGGACAGGCGTGGAAAAACTCACCGCATGCGCACAAGGGTTTCCAGCTTGTCTGACGTGAAAACATATGAATCAACTCCATATAGTTTAAAAAAAATAAAAAGGTACGATACTTTATGGACAGACCTCGTATCTTAAAAAAAAAAAAGAGCGTAGAGCCACTTCAGTGCCTGGTCTTGAGAACCAGGGATGGTAGGTTGAAAAACATTTTATCCCATGGGAACTCTCCCTACCCACCTAAGCAGCTCAAGAATATGGACAGCATGTATATAAGTGACATTTACACGACAATTTATATGACAATATTGAGATACGATAATTTGGCCATATTGTACCATATTGTACAGCCCTACTGTCAATTCACTGAAAACTTTGAATATTAATTTACATCTACAATAAGAAAAAATGCTTAAAGTGGCAGGGGGTTAAGAGGGCTGTAAATTGGGGGGTCAGCTGAAAAGCAAAAAAGAAAAATGCTTAAAAAGGTGGGGAGTATAGGGGGCAGAGCTCCCCAGAAGCTGAGAGTTTTTAGTCATGCTCATGCTCCCAAGAGCAATTTTAGTGAAAAGTCTGAAGGACCTAAAGGACATGGTTAGGTGGCGAGGAGCTTTTCCAGGCATGTGAGAGGCAAAGAAAGAGAAATGCTTAAAAAGGCAGAAGCTGGAAGGTTTTTGCCATACTAATGCTCTCTTGAAGCATTTACTCAAAATAAAGTCTGAAGGACCTAAATGACATGGTGAGATGCTGATGATCTTCACTTATTTATGTCGGCGACATATGCATATTAATAATGAAAATATCATCCGCTCTAGGGCTGCAGTTATTGATTATTTTTGTAATCGAGTATGCTATCGATTATTCTGCTGATTAATCGAGTAATTGGATAAAAAGTACTTTTGCATTTTTTAACAACGTCAACAGTCCAGGGCTCTCCCTAAGCACTGGTACAATGTCACTGTGCCATCGCACAGATTGTCAAATTTAGTGTATCCCTTTCTGTTTTCCTTTATTTTTTCACATCTTTACAAGGTTTGGATCTTTCCCTGTGTCAGGAGCTCATCCATAGTTGGGCCAAAATCTTGACATTTTGCTGAAATGGCTCATACCCTCATACTCCTTCTTTTACTAATGAGTCCTATAATCCTATCTCTTTTCCTGTTAATTTAGGCCTGGGTACTACTATTACCTTTGCTAGCTCCCATTGATTACTCGCCTGAATAGGTTTAGAATTAAATACCTTAGCTATTATTCCACTTATAGTTCAACAACACCATCCCCGCACAACTGAAGCATCTATTAAATATTTCCTAGTCCGAGCACTTGCTTCTGCCCTATTACTATTTTCTAGCACATCAAATCCCTGATTAACAGGTCATTGGCATATTAACGAAATAATTCACCCATTATTTAGTTCTATTATAATTCTAGCTATTTCTGTAAAAATAGGACTAGCACCCCTCCATGTTTGACTGCCAGAAGTCCTCCAAGGCTTAGACCTAATTACAGGATTAATCCTTTCTACATGACAACAACTCGCCTCACTAATTCTTCTACTCCAAATCACACAAGTAAACAACTTTTCTATTAATAACTTTAGCTTTCCTATCTATATTAGTAGGGGGTTGGGGTGGCCTCAACCAAAACCAATTACGTAAAATATTGGCCTACTCTTCCATTCCCCCATTTCGGCTGAATTATCATTATCATTAAATTTCCCCAATAATTACACTTATAACTTTAACTATTATATTGATAATAACATACTCCTATTTATTATATTTTACCTAAACAAAGCCACAACATCAATAAACCTAGCTCTATCATGAACTAAATTCCCAACCATAATGGCCTCACTAATTACATTCTTCTAGCCATGGGCGGACTACCCCATAACAGGCTCTTTACCAAAATGATTTATCCTCCAACAACGAACTATCATGGACCTAGTCTTCTAGCGTTATAACCGCATTATTTCCCTACTTAGCCTCTTCTTCTACCTCCGACTATCATATAATTAAATTAACTACAGCCCCTAATAATATATCTTCCCTTTACCATGGCGCCCTAAACCAATCTAACCTAAACTCTCTCTCCCTATTCCATCCTGCGATCTACAATATTACTTCCATTAACCCCCCTTCTAGAAATAGTTTTCTTCAAGCCTAGGTTAGCAAACACTAACTACTAGGATTTGCAATCCTACATGTAACCCCCTCTAAGCTTCCAAACAGGGTTAAGGATCATTTGACCAAGAGCCTTCAAAGCCCTAAGAGAAAGTTTTAACCTGTCAACCCCTAAATAACACCCGCTGTCAATTACACGTTGAATATTCTCAACTAATCACAAAGACATTGGCACCCTGTATTTAATCTTTGGTTGTCTGAGCAGCAATAGTGGGTATAGCCCTTAGCCTTCTTATCCGCACCAGAACTAACCCACCCGGCTTCACTCCTTGGAAGTGACCAAATTTATAAAGTTATTGTTACCGCCCCATGCTCTGTCATAATTTTTTATAGTAATACCTATTATAATCGGAGGCTTGGTAACTGATTAATTCCATTAATAAGTGGAGCCCCAGACATAGCCTTCCCCGAATAAATAACATAAGCTTTTGACTCCTTCCACCATAATTTTCTTTTACTCTTAGCTTCCTCTATGTTGAAGTGGTGTCCGGTACAGGTGAACCGTTATCCCCCTCTCGCCGGAAACTTGGCCCATGCTGGGCTCAGTAGACCTCACTATCTCTCACTCACCTTGCAGGTGTATCCTCCATCTTAGGCGCAATCAACTTTTATTACTACAATCATTAATATAAACCCCCAATTTATACAGAATATCAAACACCTTTATTTATTTGATCAACCCTAGTAAATGCTGTACTTCTCCTCCTATCTCTGTCTGTACTAGCAGCTGGAATTACTATACTTCTTACAGACCGAAACCTTAATACAACATTTTTTGACCCAGCCGGAGGTGGTGACCCTATCTTATCTTCAGACTTGTTCTGATTCTTTGGCAACCCAGAAGGAATATATCCTTATTCTACAGGATTCGGAATAATCTCCCAGTGTAGTAACATTTTTACTCAGGCAAAACAGAACCCTTTTGGATATATATGGCATAGTATGAGCCATGGTAGCCATCGGCTTCCACGGCTTCATTGTATGAGCCCATCATATGTTACTGTAGGAATAGACGTCGAAACCCGTGCCTATTTTACTTCTGCCACAATAGTAATTGCTATTCCAACAGGCGTTAAGTCTTTAGCTGATTAGCCACCCTCATGGAAGCACTATTCATGAGATCCTCCCCTTCTATGAGCACTCTGGTTTATCTTCTATTTACTGTGGCCGGCCTTACAGGCATTGTCCTGAGCAAATTCATCATTAGATATTGTCCTCCACGACACCTATACGTAGTTGCCCACTTTCACTATGTACTTTCAATAGGAGCTGTATTTTCAATTATAGCAGGATTTTACCCACTATTCTCCTTATACAGGCTCCATGCTAAACAACTCACTCTCAAAAGCCCAATTCTATATTATATTTATTGGCGTTAACCTTACATCTTTCCCCAACCTTTCCTAGGCTTAGCCAGAATGCCCCGACGTTATTCAGACTACCCAGATGCCTAAACTTCTTGAAACCTAATTTCCTCAATAGGTGTACCATCTCCTTAACCACAACCATTCTACTTTTATTTATTATTGAGAAGCCTTTACCTCAAAACGCAAAGTCCTAACCGTTCAACTTATATCTACTAAGTTAGAATGATTAAATAACACTCCACCCCATATCACACTTTCGAAGAGATTCCTTTTGTACTCTCTCCTCCTAAAACAGATTCTTCCAAACTGTATTCCTACATACTATCCGTCTTTATTTTTATAGACAACTAATTCACTACAGTAAATATAGTTTAATAAACACAAGATTGTGATTCTAGAAATAGGAGACCAAGTCTCCTATTTACCACTTTCCTTCGCCTGCGCCCCTTACATCCTACTTTAATAAATCACCACGACACAATCCCTTGAGTTATTTTCTAATACTACAATAGGGTTAAAATAATACACCACCCCAATTATTAACATCTTACCACACATCCCATACATTTCCCCTACTCCCACACCCCCTAATAAATCACTTAACTCACAGCTGACATCTAAAATCCACACTTCATCCAACCACCATCGCCAAAAAAACCCCTAATATGCTAGCTATAAATACCATCTATAATACACCACTATATAAAGTTCCCCCTAGTAATACCTCAGGAAATGGATAAGTAGCTAATGCCGTTGTATAAACAAACACAACTATTATCCCCCCTAAATAGATTAAAAATAGTACTAAAGACAAGAAAAACTCCCCAACTTCACTTAATAACACACAACATATGCCAGCAACAACTACCAAACCCAACGCACCAAAATATGGAGAAGGATTAGAAGCCACTGCCATCACCCCTAAAACTATTATAATGACTACTAAAACCGTTATATATACCATTATTCTAACTAGGGTTTTAACCTAGATTTATGACCTGAAAAATCACAGTTATAATTTAACTATTAGAACACGACACTTCTCCGAAAACGTAATCCCCTTCTAACATTATATAAAACTATCCTAGATCTTCCCTCCCCCGCTAATCTTTCCATTTGATGAAATACTGGGTCCCTTTTAGGGTTATGCCTTATTATACAAATAGCTACTGGTGTCTTCATTGCAATACACTACATTCCAGATACAAATAGCCTTCCCATCCCTAGCACACTTAACTTGTGATGTTAACTACGGCTGACTCCTTCGCAGCCTTCATGCCAACGGAGCCTCTGTTTTCCTTCATTTGCATTTACCTCCATATTGCCCGAGGCCTCTACAATGCTTCCTATCTTAACAAAGAAACTTGAAATATTGGGGTAATCATTTTTCTAGTAACAATACTAACAGCCTTCATAGGGTACGTCCTTCCATGATGCTAAATATCCTTCTGAGCTGCAACTGTAATTACCAACTTACTCTCCGCTATTCCATATTTGATTTGATTTTATATGATCGTTTTAGTCCCCATGGGGGCAATTCAGGTGCAGTCAGCAGTAAAAATTGCATTCATAAAAAACACATCATACAAGTTCATAAAAACACAGCAGAATAAATATACAAAACAAAAACAAGAAATAAGGTGCAAGTCAGTGTAGACCTTAAGTGCAAACAGTGAGTGCTTAGGTGTTATTTAGGAGAGCAATGGCTGTGGGAATAAAAGAGTTTTTTAGTCTGTTGGTTCTGCATCTGGGCATTACCAGGCATCTGCCCGAGGGCAGAAACTTAAATTGTGAGTGCAGAGGGTGTGCCGAATCCGCCATAATTGTCCTGGCTTTTGACACAACCCTTGTTTTAAAAAGGTCCATGATGTCTGTGCACTGAGTTCCCATAATTTTACCACATTCCTTGACAATATTAGAAAGACGGTTGCGATTCTTGAGGTTCAATAAGTTGATCCAACACAGGAAGGAAAAGGTTAACACAGACTCCACAAAGCAATATTTAGGACAACCATTAGTTTGAATGACTTGAGGAGGTTTCTCTGTTGACGCCCCCACCCTAACACGCTTTTTTCTCCCTTCACTTCATCTTTCCATTTATTATCGTGGCCCTAGTCCTCAATCACCTACTTTTCCTCCATGAAAATGGCTCCTCCAACCCACTAGGCCTAAACCCAAATCTCGACAAAATTCCATTCCATCCATATTATACCATTAAAGACATTCTAGGCTTCCTCCTAACCTTCATTTGCCTGTTCTACCCTAACCTATTTACAGACGCATAAAACTTCACCCCAGCCAAACCTATAGTTACCCCCACCCATATTAAACCTGAGTGGTACTTCTTATTCGCCTACACCATTCTGTGAGCATTCCCTAACAAACTAGGAGGAGTCTTAGCCTTAGTATTATCTATTCTAATTCTGTTTCTCGCCCCTATTTTACACACATCACAACACACCTCTATATCTTTCCGCCCAATCTCTCAAATCCTGTTCTGAGTATTCATCACTAACTTTATTATCCTCTCATGTATCGGGGGCCTCCCAGTAGAAGAACCTTACATCACATTAGGATGAATCTCTACAATAATTTACTTCTCTACTTTCCTTATTTTTATGCCTTTAGCTGGAATGTTAGACAACTACCTAATCAAAAAAAAACCTAAATTCAATATAATCTAAACCTAAACCCATACTTAACTTAAACTCTAGGACACTATACCTTATAGTGATCTTGAGTTTCTCCGCTTTCAAGCATGTTTATGTACTAATACATATTATGTATGTATTAGGACACTTATTTTTTTCGAACATTTATTACATTACCCAAGAAACCCATCAAAAAGTCATATACGACGAATTATTTCCTTGCTTTAAACACAGGCAAGTTTAAAGCAAGTTTTAACTACCAAGTTTATATTACAATTAAATTTCTCGAATCAAATAACAGTGAAATTTCACTACTTCATTATACCCTAATCAAGATCATCTTAAGTATCATCTTATACCGATCTGAGAAATCTCAGGTACATTTCTCACAAGTATCCCCAAGCCAGAATGCGTTTGAGACACACTGCGCACCTTACCCACTTATTACCCTTTATCCAATCATGCCGGGCGTTCTTTCTATGGTACCTGGGGTGCAGAATCATCTCAGGAACATCTTACCGATCATCGCGTCACCTATGGATGCCGTGCTCCGATTGAAAGGTGTTAATGGCGATTACCCTTTATCCAATCATGAAGAGCGTTCTCTCTAAAGTGCCTGGGGTATTTTTTTGGGTAACCTTTCCTCCCCATCTCAGAGTGCAGAGCGTCAGTGACTATCAAGCTTGTACATTTTTTCTTGTATAAGTAAGTACGTATCATGCGTTTAAACTCAGCAACAAGGGATTGCATATATTGTTCTAGTACATAATATTTTTTTTTCATCAATCATTCCATCATTTCCCCACAGGGTATTTTGCGTTTTTTTTCCCCCCAAACCCTCTAACTAGTAAAATTTAGGTTCTTAGAAACCTTTCAAAACAAAAATCATTTAACAACTCCAAGTATGAGGTCTATTAGAAAAGTATCCGACCTTATTATTTTTTTCAAAAACCATATGGATTTGAATCACGTGTGATTGCGTCAGCCAAGCTTGAACCTTCGTGCGCATGCGTGAGTTTTTTCACGCCTGTCGGTTGCGTCATTCGCCTGTGACCAGGCTTTGAGTGAGGAGTGGTCCACCCCTCTTGTTGTTTTTTTTCATTGTTTAGGAATGGCTCAGAGACTGCCGCTTTGCTTGATCAAAATTTTTTTCAGAAACTGTGAGGGACATCAAAGTGGACACCATTCAAGAAATTCAGATGGTTTTGGTGAAAATTTTATGGGCTTCAAAGAGATTACGGAGTGTTACTGTCGCTTTAAGGACGGCCCAGAGCGACTGGTGGTGCGCCGCGCTCCGAAGCCGCCTCGACAGGCTGAGGACCATTCATTTCTAAACGGATGGCTGTATGGATCCGTGACCATCGTGTGCAATTTCTCTGGTTATCACAAGGAGCTGGACATCAACCATTTCTGGCAGATTTCACTTTAACAAGAGATTTGTCATGGAAATGCCGAGCGGAGGCTTTCACGTGTCACGATGGATTCACTACTGAGCGAGACAAAACACCTCCGTTTTGGTCTCACAGGACGGCTTTGAGATGGCGTTCAGACGCTGTCGGTGGTTTTTCCATCGAGTGATTATCCGAGAAATTGTGGGATGTGCCTGGACATGCCAGAACATGTCCTGTGAGGCTTCATCACGGCGTTGCTTTGCGCCATGCGGCACCGCCGTCGATGCGCGGAATTCCTCCACACGTCTGTCTCAATGTGCCGAAAAAGTGCTGATGTCCACGTCTTTTCACAATTCCTGTGCTAGCCAGATGACATCCCGGATAAAACACAGCGTCCAGTTTGGAAATGAACGGCACATTCCACGTTACAGGAGTTTTTTGTCATGGAAAGAGGAGTGGAGGCGTTCGCACGTCATGCCCATGGCTTCACCTCTTCCGCACTATTCTGTTTAGCAAATACAAATTATGAACGAGTCCATAGCCGAACCATGCTCTTAACTCGGGGGTTACAAATTATCCTCCCACTTATATCCCATGATGACTTATTTCATGTCTACTTAACTTAGCTCTTCCCCATCGCTTAACCTTATAGCAGAATTAACTATCATTATATCGCTATTTTAAATGATGCCCATTTACAGGCGCTGGAGTCCTCATCACCGCTACCTATTCCCTATCTATATTTCTTATTACTCAGCAAGGCCCGTCCCCCCCCCAGTTGCATATTATCCCACCCACTCAACGAGAACACCTCCTCCTATTCCTCCACATCATCCCACTCTTCTCTCAATTAAGCCAAGCCTAATCTCAGGAACCTTATTTAACTTTTCACCCCGCAAATACTAAATACTTTAACTTAAACTCAGGAACATCTCACCGATCATCGCGTCACCTATGGATGCCGTGCTTCGATTACCATCTTATCTAGATCCTACATGACTCTAGAAAACAATTATATTCAAAGAAGGAAGACTTAAACATCCACTCTTGGCCCCCAAAGCCAAAATTCTACTTAAACTGTTCTTTGTTAAACCCTAAATATGCTAATGTAGCTTACATAAAGCATATTGATGAAAACGATAAGAAGAATATCTAATTCCAGAAGCAAATAAGGAGTTATGCCTGAAAAAGGGCCATCTTGATAGAATGACACATGAAAGCACTAAATCTCTCTAACTCCTAGAAAAAAGGGTTAGGGTGATCAAAACTCCCTGTGCGTCCCTCTACGCCACTTTCTAGTAAATGAGCTAAATTAAGCTTTGGACAATCTTACTCCTAAAAGGCTTTAATTTACTCTGTGTGTCCGTTGGAAAGGGGTAGCTTTTGTGCTAAATGGATTAGCGCATGATCTAGTCGTCTTCTGTTTTTTTTTTTTTTTTTTGTTTGTTTTTTGTCTGGGTACGTTACAGCGCCACACACAGGCCTGGCATATGTATTACAACATTAAACGAAGCTTCGAGGCACAGAATTTGCCTTGACCATTTTTTGTCATCGAATTATTTCAACCCTAATCTGCTTTGTGTGTGTTGTGGGATTTCCCAAAATGAGACATCATCCATTCCGTTGGGGAGAATTATCCCATTATCTCAGCGCTCCAGTCTGACCACAGCCGTGCAGCAGCACTCCAGGCGCGAGTATTGTACGGGAGATCGGGCCCAAAGTCACATTTTACATTTATATCCCTCTGAATCTGCTTGGCTATAAGAGTCTAGCTGTAATAGTTTAACACCACTTTTTATTTTATTTTATTTTGTTGGTGTTTCTAATAATATAAAAACATCAAAACAGTTGCATCATTTGTAAATATGTATTGAATCAACAAACAAGACACTTTTAGCAAGTTGCATTGAAGATTCATTCATTCATTTCACTTCAGTTAATTCAAGATGTTTGTTATTCCAGACATTTAATCAATATTTCGGCTGTGGAACACAAGTCAACTGGAATGAATAAACAAAAATTATCTCTGAAATAAACAGAAAAACACTGAAAGGGTTTTGACTGAAACTCGACTATACCGTGAGTTCTCATTTAACTAAAACTCGACCTAAAATGTTGAGACTTTAGTCGAAAATTGGTCAAGGTTAGCCATCTTTGAACTTGTCCAAGGCCTGTGCCCCAAGAATATTCCCTCTGATTTGAAGACCTGGCAGTTATAGGACTGGACTTATGCTGAGCACAGACAGACGGATGCAAGGCCTTCACATACCTGATGGCCATAGTTTTGGCTTCGGGTAAAAATAGCAGTGATTCTTAACTTTTGTTATCAAAACCTTATGACAAAGAAATATAATTGAGGCTTGATGTTTAACAATGTAAACATGGTCTGTATTATAAATAACCTATAAATATAACCACAGCACAGTAAGAAGCTTTATTGTGAAAGGGTAGGGCAGGGGCTTCGGGTAACATTAGCTAATGGGGACGGCAGTAAGATATTAAGACCAAAACATGAACATGTTTTAAGTGGGATTCATTTAGGAGCCATCGCTGTCCAAAAGATGTTCTATGTCCTTATGCCTGGTTGACATGGCAAGATTTTAAAGTTGTTGGTAAATTTTCGGTACCTGAGACACCCCACATATGGCGATTAAAAACATCATCGATACAACAGTTTTGATTGTACAGTGTGTAGTGTTCAGCCACATGGAAAAGACAACACACAACAACAGATTTCACTCATGAACATTCCCAGGGTCAGACGGGAAAATCTCGCAAAACCTCTTGAGATCAAATGTGACTTCAGAGTAAACAATTTTGGATTCCCCTCCATGCTTCCGTCACCTTACATTCTGATTGGCTACATGTCGCATTCAATAAGCTGTATGCTTGTTTGTGCTCGGGGCACACCCCCACTCACTGCGATATTGGGCCAAGACAGTCCAGCATGTTGAATATTCACGATTTGAGGTCTGAGTGGTCCCAACATCCTTCTGAGCAGACTGGAGCAATCTTAACACACCACACACAGCAGGAATATCTGAGAAGATTGTCTTCAGAGCCATCACGATAGTCGGGGCTTACTTAAGATTGTCGGAAGGGGAAGATCGAGTCAGAAATTGGCATCATTATCTTGACGTGTGAACAGGCATTAGCAAGAGCTGTTCAGGTTTACTGCATACAGGAGCAACAGGACAAGCTGCCATACTAACTACTAACTGTCATGTGATTAAATATAACTCTGAAGTGTTAAATAATTTACAGTGGTATGTAAAAGTTTTGGCACCCCTGATGAGTTCCAAGATTTTTCTTTATAAATCATTGGTTGTTTTAGGCAGCAATTTCAGTTAAATATATCATACAGTAGACAAACAGTGATATTTGAGAAGTGAAGTGAAGTTTATAGGATTTACAGAAAGTGTGCAATTCTTTAAACAAAATTAGGCAGGTGCATAAATTTGGGCACCCCAACAGAAAAAAATACATCAGTATTTAGTTGATCCTCCTTTTGCGGAAATAACAGCCTCTAAACGCTTCCTATAATTTCCTATGAGAGTCTGGAATCTGGTTGAAGGTATTTTGGACCATTCTTCTTTACAAAACATCTCAGGTTTGTTGGTTTCCGAGCATGGACAGCACGCTTAAAATCACACCACAGATTTTCAATAATATTCAGGTCTGGGGACTGAGATGGCCATTCCAGAATGTTGTACTTGTTCCTCTACATGAATGCCTTAGTAGATTTTGAGCATTGTTTAGGGTTGTGGTCTTGTTGAAAGATTCAGCCCCGGCACAACTTCAACTTTGTCACTGATTCATGAACATTGTTCTCAAGAATCTGCTCATATTGACTGGAATCCATGTGACCCTCAACTTTAACAAGATTCCCAGTACCTGCACTGGCACAGAGCATAATGGAACCACCTCCAAATTTTACTGTTGGTAGCAAGTGTTTTTCTTAGAATGCTGTGTTCTTTTTCTGCCATGCATACCGCCCCTTGTTATGTCCAAATAACTTAGTTTTATTTTCATCAGTCCACAGCACCTTATTCCAAAATGAAGCTGGCTGGCCAAAATGTGCTTTAGCATACCTCAAGTGACTCTGTTTGTGGTGTGTACACAGAAAAGGCTTCCTCTGCATTACAGCATCATCCAGTATGGCTTTGTGCAAAGTGCCCTATATAGTTGAATGATGCACAGAGACACTATCTGCAGCAAGATCATGTTGTAGGTCTTTGGAGTAGGTCTGTGGGTTGACTATGACTGTTCTGACCATCCTTCGCTTCAACTTATCTGAGATTTTTCTTGGCCTGCCACTTCCGGCCTTAACTAATACTGTGCCTGCGGTCTTCCATTTCCTCACTATGTTCCTCACCGTGGAAACTGACAGCTGAAATCTCTGAGATAACCTTTTTGTATCCTTCCCCTAAACCATGTTGTTGAACAATCTTTGTTTTCAGGTCATTTGAGAGTTGTTTAGAGGCTCTCATGTTGCCACTTATTAGAAGATGCAAAGATGGGAAACATTTGGAAATGGCCACCTTAAATACCCTTTCTCATGATTGGATTCACTTGTGTAAGGGGGTCAAGGGTCATTGAGGTTACCAAACCAATTTTGTGTTCCAATAAATAGTGCTAAATGTATTCAAATCAATAAAATGAAAAGGGTGCCCAAATTTCTGCACATGCCTAATTTTATTTAAATAATTATTGCACACTTGCTGTAAATACTAGAAACTTCATTTCACTTCTCAAATATCACTGTTTGTCTGCTATATGATGTATTTAACTGAAATTGCTGATCAAAACAACCAATGATTTATAAAGGAAAATCATTCAAATCTTCAGTGGTGCCCAAACTTTTACAAACTGTAAAAACAGCATAGTGTATCAGTGATACTACTTTCTACACATGCTATCCTCTTGACTATATCAGGTTGCCTTGTTTGTTTGTAATGCACACTGTTGATGTGTTTCAGGTGCAGTGGTCGGACTCCTCATCCAGCAGTGTGACCAAAACCCATCTGGAACTGGAGAACTTTCTACTTAAGGTGGCCACTTTTTCACTCACTCGCTCATATTTACAAAACTGCTTAAAGGGGTTATAGTGTGCTAAATTGTTCTATTTTAGAGTTATGTATGTTCTATCTTGAACATCCCCAAAGACTCACAGCCCTTCACTCAAGTCCTCTTGATGTAAGTGCAATAATTAGTGCCTTGTTCGTTCAGCCACCTGCTGTCATCTGTATTCATTTTGGTTCTGCCTGCCAGAAATCTCAGGAGGAAGAAAACTAGTGTGAAAATCTGGTACAGAGTTATTAATGTCTTGTATTTTTCCATTCGTGTTTACTTAATTTTAGCAGGTGAGCACTTCAGTTTCTTGTTAGTATAATGTGTTATAGGCAGGGCTTTGAACCAGAATTTTTTTTTTTTCCAACTGGTTCATTCCAAACAGAAATGGTATTTTAATGTTCCCGGTTTTGGGTTCCACCAAAAATTGATGTTCCTGAACCAGTTAGAACAAAAAAAAATATTGTTCCCACACCGGCTAATCATTGGTTAACCATTGGTCCATGTCAGCTGTGGGACATTGAAAACAATGTATATGCCAGACCTGTATGTGGCATAGCAGACACCGAGTAAAATAAAACCTTTTAATAGAAAGAGTGTCCGCAGTGATCATCTGAAATAGACTTATTGTGTATTTAAAGCAAAGCAGTGTGTTTCGTGTATTTTTAAGACACAGCACTGTGTTGCTCTCAGCTAAAATAATGGGATGGCAGCTAACCAGCAGCTAAAGCTGCACTTCTCACATGATCATTCAGTTCCGACTATTCACACACTGAGTAAATATAAAGTCTTAATCTGACCTGTTAGACATTTCAGTCTGATTGATCAGCAGCTTGATGATAAGACGTAATTGTTTTGGAAGATGACGTCTGGGAAATACTTTAATTCCTTATCGTGGAAATTACTCCTTTCAGGTATCCGCCGTCTTGAAAAAAATTCTATAAAAATTCAAAGAGGAAAAAAAAAAAGCATAATAATGCCAATAAACTCTGTGTCCCTCCATGTTTGTCTACTCTGGGTGCATTTCTCGGCATGAAACAGGATGCCAGCTCTTTGTCCCACCAACAACAACCAAAATAAGTGAGCGACAGGAAGTGAACCTCACCAGTTCATTGTAAATGGAAATCTTTTCAAGAACAACAACAAAAAAACTTTCTCGTTTTCATTTTTGTTCCACAGACCGGTTCAAAGCCTTGGTTATGTGCATCCCTGTGTTTACTGCTGTAGTACGGGGAGGTAAACCCACCTCTGCAAGGCTCTGCGTGTCTCAATACTACACCATGTAAATAACAGTTTTTGCTGGTTTATGTTGCAGATGCTTTTTGATGCCACTTGATTGCAGTGTGCTGTGTCCAACACCAACACATCCATGTGCACAGAAATGAGTGCAGTTATAGTTGCTACTTATGCAATATGGGGACTGGCTGTGAAAATCATGACTCAGTTGTACACTTGCTGTGTGTCACAATATGCACTCCTCTGTCCTCCATAGGGTCCTATAAGTTGAAGCATTTCATGTGTAGTTGAAGGTCTCTTGAAAGACAGTTGGTAATAGCATCAGTTGTACTAACATTGCTCTCAATGTGTTGCTGCTCTTGTTTCCATTCTCTCTGGCTGCAGCTTCCTAAGGAACAGTGCACTGAGTCATTTGCAAGGAGCATCCTTAGACTCCTGAATGAGGCGGAGCATCATGAAGCCAGGGACATAGAGAGGAACCTCAGGTACACAGACATGTTTGATTCATAACCCTGTTGTTTCACAAATTGGCTAAAAACAATGACTCAAGATGGCAAACCTTCTTTGTCATTCTCTTTCAAACTTGGAGAAAGTGTTACTGATGATCCTACCTATAATTGTGTTGTGCGGATATTTGTTGCCACCTGGCGTTGTTCTGCCAAAAGTGCGACTGAAAGGGGTCAGATCCCTGCCAAATCCATCCTTCCATATCACTTACACCAATCAGGGGTCACCGGGGGTGGGGTGGTCATAGGGCATGTGGCAGGATACACACTGGACAGGATGCCAGCCTATCACAGGGCCACATATATAGACAAACAAACAGATTCACTCCCGCACGCACACCTACGGTCAATTTAAAGTTTCCGATCCACCGAACCTGCATGTCTTTGGATGTGGGAGGAAACCACAGCACCCAGAGGGAATCCACTCAAACACGGGGAGAACATGCAAACTTTTGACTGAAAATCTCTGCTTTTTGGCGGATTTCCACTTTTTTGCCAGTCAAATGGGTCATTTTTGAGATCAGTGCAAATCTGTTGTGTTGTAAATTCCTTTAGTTGTAGCTGATTGTTATCTATGTGAGGCATCAATTTAGGCAGCCCCAATCTGCTGTTAGTTTGGTTGTGTTAGCAAGCTGATGACCAGAGTTAGTGGTTGTGCTTTAATTTATAGGTATGATTATTTTCTGTTATTTTAAGTTGAAAAGATATATTTGTAAATTCTTGTGAGAATGCTACTAGAGGAGTGATTCTGAATAAGGAATGTTGGTTTTTTGTTTGTTTGTTTTGTGTTTTCACCAAAATGGGTGCTGCGCTCACTGCAATTTATTGTCTGGAATCGCCCCAGATTGCATCTAAGAGCTACTAGAATTCCAAAATTTTTAACGTAATCCTCAAAATCAAACAAAGTGAAGTGTACAAATTGAAATCCTGATTTAGAATCTGGATCACCTCTAAAATTCAGTGGAGTCTTCCATGGCCTAATATATATCTGTGGTGCAAATTTGGTGAGAATCTGTAAAATAATTTTGACGTAATCTTTAAAAGCCTATATAAAGTGAGATCTTGATCTAGAATCTGGATCTGGATCACGTCCAAAATGTAATGGAGTCTTCCATGGCCTAATATCTATCTGTGGTGAAAATTTTGTCAAAATCCGTGCAGTAGTTTTTGACGTAATCCTGCTAACAGTCAGACAAATAAATAAATAAACACCGGTGATTTTATTACGTCCTTGGTGTAAGTAATAACCCACATGCTTATCAGTTAATACCAAAAACAAGACTACAACTTCTTTTTGTTTATTGGTGGATTGCAGACCAGCTTTAGAGGTGTATACCGCCACCTACTTTGTCGGAGTATGTGGATAATGCTTAATTCTAAGTCTATATGATGCACAACGTCAAACAATAAAATGGCTAATAAAATATTTAAAATGTACAGTCCGTGAGTGCTATAGTTTATTTATACCATAAAACCACAGTGTTGATGTGCTGATTCAAGTGGCATACTTGCATTGCTTTTGTTGTTGTTGATTTTTTTTTTTTTTTCAAAAATTGTTGACAGTTTTGTTTTTCTGCTTTATCCAGTCGAAAACAGGTAACCTCTGCTACTACTTTTATAAGGGTTGTCAAAACTCTACGGATCAAAGGAATTCCATGTATTTGAATGAATTAATGAATTGAATTTATTCAGCACACACAGGTCCAGAACAACAAAAAAAACTTACAAAGAAAGAAAGAAAGAAAGAAAATAATCCAACACTGCATCCAAAAGAGTGTAGGCAGAAGCCAAAGCTTGTAAACGCCTGCCCCTTAATCAAAAATAAAAATTATACATATGTATATAAAATTGTACATATACCAGTTATAACTAATACAAAGTATACATTGATCCATGAATGAGAATTAAAAAAAAACACAAACATGCAAGCAGCAGTGCACCCCCCCCCCCCCCCCAAAAAATAAAACTAAATCAGTAAACCTAATTTAACATGCTATAGCAAGTAATCAAATAATTTTATAGAGCCTTTTAAAGCCAACCAAACTACCAAGTGATTTTATGTTATCCGGGCAAATATTCCAAATATTTACACCTTTAATGGAAATACAAAGTACATAGCATCAACTGCTTTCTATAGATCAAAAAAACCTACGGTATTTTGTTTGTTTTCAATTGCATTTGTGATATGCTCCACAAAATCAATTGCCACCAGTGAAGTAGTATGATTTTTTTTCTAAATTCATATTCTTGTTCATTTAATGTGATGTTTGTATATAAAATCATTTAACCTCTAAAAAAAAAATGCTTTTTCCAGAATTTTTGAAAATTGAGGTAGCAGTGAGATTGGTCTGTAGTTTGAAAAAATGTGTTTATCACCAGATTTGAACAGCGGCATCACTTTAGCTGTTTTCATTTTGGATGGAAATCTCCCAGTTGTTAATGACAAGTTACAGATGTAAGTTTAAGGTTTGACAGAAACTGTTTTATCAAAGCCATATCAAAATTATCGTAATCAGTTGATTTTTTTTCCCTCCCTTTAATTTATGTACTTTGTCAATTATTTCATGTTTATCAGTTTCTCTCAGAAATATTTAATCTGAAAGGTTATTCCTCATTGTCCTGACATCCCAAGTACTCATATTAGAGGGTACAATTGAATTTGCTAAATTTTTCCCCACATTGGCAAAATGATCATTAAAATGATCTACTATAGCTTTCTTTTCCTTAACAACTATATCAGAATTTGAGTAAAAATATGTTGGGTAATCTTTGACAACTTTCTTATTTTTGATGATTTTATTTAAGAGCTTCCAAGTACCGTTGATGTTTGCTTTATTTTTTTTTTTTTTTCAAACAAATCGCTATAATACTGCCTTTTGGCAAGATTGCATAATATTAGTTAACTTGTTTTTATATGTCTTATATTTACACTCAGCCTCAGTTTTTCTGCATTTTAAAAAATTGCTTGTACATAAAAAAAATTCTTTTAACATGCATTCAGTAGTCCCTTTGTGATCCAGTCAGACACTTTACCACTGAGCTACGATCGCTATCCTGTGAAAGCTGCGGGAAACTGCCTCATATCAGGAAGGACATGGATGTATTTTTAAAAAAAAAACAGACACCATATAAAAACACTGCATTTTATTGAGTACCTCTTATCGAGCAGGCAGTACAAATATCATCTGTCTGTTCCTCTGTAGATGACCCATGGTCACAGACATACAGCCATTAAATGACATGAATGAGAAGCAGTTCGCTCTTCTCATGTCCACATCTACTGGTCCAGTGCCTCCAGCTGGCCCCGCGTGCATGTTCTGCCTGACACCCATGTCTTGTGGATGCCGTGCCACAGGACTGACACTGCATCATGTGGAACAGAGCTCACGTGGGTGATATGACAGTCAGATCACCTGCTGCATGTTCTGATCTGACGGACCATTTCAACCTGGGGGCAGCCTGTCAATGTCTGTGCCGTGCGTGTGCTCGCTGCAGTCTGTCGCCACAGCGATATATGCTTTTATTTATGTCCACTTAAGGACAGCAAGCAGACACACGCACATCACAATGGGCAGTTATTAGTCCATGTCCATCCAAACAGTGCGTGTTGTCCTGCTGGGACGTCCAGATCCACAGCTCCCCACAGCTGCTTCTGTCAGCGGCCACACCTCCTGTCAGTTTAGCGCACACACTAACGTGTCTGTGTGTGTGTGTTTGCAAAGCCACACTTGTGGGGAACGTAGACAGATTTCACATTCACCTTGACAGTGATTGTCTGCAGACTGTTTTCGTGATGATACGAGGGCTGTCCATAAAGTATAGGTCCTTTTAATTTTTTTCAAAAACTATATGGATTTCATTCATATGTTTTTACGTCAGACATGCATGAACCCTCGTGCGCATGCGTGAGTTTTTCCATGCCTGTCGGTGACGTCATTCGCCTGTGAGCACTCCTTGTGGGAGGAGTCGTCCAGCCCCTCGTCGGAATTCCTTTGTCTGAGAAGTTGCTGAGAGACTGGCGCTTTGTTTGATCAAAATTTTTTCTAAACCTGTGAGACACATCGAAGTGGACACGGTTCGAAAAATTAAGCTGGTTTTCAGTGAAAATTTTAACGGCTGATGAGAGATTTTGAGGTGACACTGTCGCTTTAAGGACTTCCCACAGTGCGAGACGTCGCGCAGCAGTCTCAGGCGGCATCATCAGCCTGTTTCAAGCTTAAAACCTCCACATTTCAGGCTCTATTGATCCAGGACGACGTGAGAGAACAGAGAAGTTTCAGAAGAAGTCGGTTTCAGCATTTTATCCGGATATTCCACTTTTAAAGGAGATTTTTTTAATGAAAGACGTGCGGACGGGTCCGCGCGTCGGGACGCGGCCGACGCGGTGCGGCGGCACAGGAAAAACACCTCCGTGTTGATAACCATTTGTAAAATCCAGGCGGCTTTTGATGGCTTTCAGTGGAGTGAGTATATGAGAAATTGTTTAACAGCTGGACATGTTCCAACTTGTCCTTAAGGCTTCCAACAGAGGTGTTTTTCCTGTGGCGGAGCGTCGCGGCGGCTGCGAGCCGACGCGCGGACCCGTCCGCACGTCTTTCATTAAAAAAATCTCCTTTAACAGTGGAATATCCGGATAAAATGCTGAAACTGACTTCTTCTGAAACTTCTCTGTTCTCTCACGACATCCTGGATCAATAGAGCCTGAAATGTGGAGGTTTTAAGCTTGTAACAGGCTGATGACGCCGCCTGAGAGCGCTGAGCGACGTCTCACACTGTGGGAAGTCCTTAAAGTGACAGTGTCACCTCAAAATCTCTCATCAGCCGTTAAAATTTTCACTGAAAACCAGCTTAATTTTTCGAACCATGTCCACTTCGATGTGTCTCACAGGTTTAGATAAAATTTTGATCAAACAAAGCGCCAGTCTCTCAGCCACTTCTCAGACAAAGGAATTCCGACGAGGGGCTGGACGACTCCTCCCACAAGGAGTGCTCACAGGCGAATGACGTCACCGACAGGCGTGGAAAAACTCACGCATGCGCACGAGGGTTTAAGCATGTCTGACGTAAAAACATATGAATGAAATCCATATAGTTTTTGAAAAAAATAAAAAGGACCTATACTTTATGGACAGACCTCGTAGTATGAATGGCCACACACTTAGAAAGTGTGTGGCCATTCACGGTGTTGATATTCGTGTGTGTCACCTAGAATTTGTCCGACACCTGCCACAAGAAGGTTCGATGGGCTCTCACAGCGCACACTCCGTCTTTCAGCCACTGGTGTACGCAAATAGTTGTAGCAACATGTGTACGAGATGGCTGCGATTTTACATGTTTTGCACACGATTCCTGCTTCATGCGCAATTTATGCGCAAATCGACCAAATTCGCACTATGTGTGAAGGGGCCCTAAGATTAGCCATAGATTCCTCAGTTATTTTCCTTTTAAAATTTGGGATGTCAGTATGGTCAACTTTATCAACTAAGGAATTGTAAACAACAGAAACCTGCAAGTGATCACTGATGTCACTCATAAGTAATCCACCCATTAAATTCCCAACAATAACATTTGTTAATATATTGTCAATGAGTGTCGAAGTGTTCATGGTAATACTGGTTGGGTGTGTTATCGCTGGATATAATCCCATACAGATCACAGAATCTAAGAACTTTGCTATATGTATATGGCCACAAATCTATATGTAAAGTCTCCACAAACAAGAGCTTATGTTTTTAATTGAGTTGTACATTGCAGTCAACTCCTCCACAAAAATGTTTATATTCGATCCAGGGACTCTATAAATACAACTTATAATGATGTTTTTTGATTTTTCACATGTAATCTCCACAGTGACACATTCCATAACGTCATCCAAAGAAAATTACATATTTGGAACAATTTCACAGCGATAATTAGATCTGACATAAAGAGCCACACCACCACTCTGTTTATTTGCCCTATTTCTGGCAAAAAAAAAAAATTCATAACCTTCAAACTGGACAGAATCAATATACTCATCTTTCAACCACGTCTCAGTAACTGCAATTACTGAAAAATATTTATTCGCAATTTAACACTCCTGGATTTTGGAAAAATTCATAGAAAGGCTTCTGCTATTAAAATACATAATAGAGAATGCCCCATTTGTGAAGGAATATTGCTTAAATTGTTCCTCCGTAAAGTAATTACATAGATGATTTGTATTTCTAAGAAAGAAACAATCCGGATCAATATTTTCAATGTTGTGAAATCTATGTTCGGCGTCTTCAAAAAATTTTTAATTGAGCTCCTGTGCAGGAGTAAATTGTGAAAACTCAGTTGTCATTATAAAAGAAATATAATCCACAGTTTGAGAAATGCAATTTAGCAAAATCTAACTTCACGTTGTGAACCTAAATACAGTATAGAATTTCTCAAGATTTTCCCCTTAACAAAGGATGAAGCATCCTTATTCAAAGTGTTCTAACTGACACATATTCCTGATGCACGGACCGCTGGCATTTTCAGGTGCATCCTTTGGTTTGACAAAAACCTTGCAATTTGTGACCCAGACTGAATACATTTTGCCCTGTTTTCTAAGCAGCCTTGCTTTCCTTGGTACGATGTAGAGCTGCCACAAACGACTATTTTCATATTCGACTAGTCAACGACTTTTGCGATTAGTCGACGAGCCGGATCATACGCAAATTGCAGCTTATCACATTTTATCGATGCCATTATCGATTCGGCTTATCGATCAAATTCCTTATCGATTCCCTTATCGATACCTCCTGTGAATTTTCTGTGTACTAAAAGTAAGCTTTACAGGTTTTCTATGTCAACAACACATTTTAGTCTTAAAGTAAATAAATATGAAATTGCTGGACATCAATAAACTCTACATGGTGGATCATTGATCTCTGGACATAGAAAAATCTCTAGATCTTGTCAAAAGCATTTCCTTTCAGACATTAACGGCATGGATGTCTGTCCATACATCTGAGCTGAGCTCAGCTGACTGCTGGAGTCTGCAGGTCTGCAGCCATACAGTCTTGGGCTGCTGCGTGTCAGCCAGGACAAAATTTTTTGGGAGGAAAAAAAACAAAACATTTTGATTGATTGCAGTTTATTGTTTGTGTTACAACGTTTGGAAAGAGGTCATTTGATTTAAACGGCGATTCGCTTTGAAGTTATTCATTCTGAGTGGACTCTATCTTTCTAACTTGACTCGGCAGCACAGCATTTGGAGCAACGGAATGGAGGACGATTCTCGTTTCTTTCTCCCAGTTAGTTGCTTTAATCCGTACAAAAGTGACTCACAATTGACATATTTTAATGGCTTTGAGAGGGGATACGAAGATCCAACAAAACAGCGGATCGAAGCACTGCTTCATTGGTCCAAGGTTCAAAGCAAATGACTCGTCGACTACTAAATTAGTTGTCGACGGTTTCAATAATCAACATAGTCGTGACTAGTCAACTAGTCGTGGCAGGCCTAGTAAGATGCTCATTTATATAAACATTTGTGCCTTTCAACTTCCTTCCCTGTTTGAGTAATTCAGTTTTGTGCCTTCTATTTGCAAAATGGATGATGATAACTGGAGTGGATGTCTTATCCCGAGTCGGCAGAGTGTGACATGCTTTGATATTTTCGTTATTAATGTCAATTTGTTTACTATGAAGGAATGCAGTCAACTGTTCCTCCATAGTTTCCTCATGTCCACCGTCCTCTGCACTAACTCCCGTTACAGCTTGTGAAAAGTTTCTTGGTTTAATTTTTAGTCTGGAGATAATGACATTGTTCACTCGTGAGTACTGCTCCAAGTCAGACACCTGATTTTAAAGATATAACATTTTCTGTTTTTGTTCAGAATTTTGACTTTTTGATTTCTCCCAGCAGTTCTGTAATGATGTGGTTTTGTTTTGTCAAAGAAGCCATTTCCGCAGACATCATGTTCATGGACTCCTTTAATTCCTCCATGTCTTTTTGAAGGTTTTTTAAGGCCATGTTGCTTTCATGACACAGTAGGTCTTGATTAAAAGCTAATCACACTACTACAGTTCCCAAACACCAAAAGCTATCTTACTGAGGCTAAACTAGCTTAGCTTAACCTGTGACGTCCCTGCTTCCCTGCAGGGACGACAAACTGACAGCCGATGCTGGTGGTGGATTCTGACGCTGCAGCGGGCCTGGTTAATGGATTCCAACGAGCCGCGGGTCTGGTTGGCGGCTTCCGATGAGCCGCGGGTCTGGTTGGCGGCCTCCGACGAGCCGCGGGTCTGGTTGGGGGCCTCGGACGAGCCGCGGGTCTGGTTGGGGGCCTCCGACGAGCCGCGGGTCTGGTTGGGGGCCTCCGACGAGCCGCGGGTCTGGTTGGGGGCCTCCGACGAGCCGCGGGTCTGGTTGGGGGCCTCCGACGAGCCGCGCGCCTGGTTGGGGGCCTCCGACGAGCCGCGCGCCTGGTTGGTAGACTCCGATGAGCCGCGGGCTTGATCGGCGACCTCAGACGAGCCGTGGGCCTAGATGGCAGATGGTGACGCGGCCGCAGACCTGGTTGGCAGACTCTTAACGTGGCTGCGGGCTGTAACAAACAGTATGGCCGAATGCACAAACGCCGATTGTCTGCTCTGGATCAGTGAACTAAAGGCTTGAAAACAGCATCCAGCATGTTGACTAGTTTCTTGTCTTCTCATTTCTTCTTGTTGCTCTGCAATGTGTTTGTTTCTACCAACTCAAATATCTTGGCATTAGCACCAATTAGCCGCTGTTTCAACAACATTCTCAACTGTTCCGTAACACACCCCCCCCTCCCCATGATTTCGGGGGGGGGTGTTGTACTCTGTAATCGTGATCATCACTGATTTTTTTTTTAAATGCCTTTCGCAGAGCATTCTTCTTTTTATGACATTGTGCAAGTTTTATAAGTCAGAGTGTGTGTTACAGACACAAATCGGTGTCCTCAGATCTGCAGAAGTCAGCAGAGAAAAATACCTCTCTCAAAGCGTGGCTGTTGCGACAGTTGTCATAAAGTGGGACTGGTTGGTTGCTACGGGAACGCTGTGGCTACTCCATGACGCTGTTCTGTAAGCTAAACATAACATGTAGACATCACATACTTTAAGAGCCATCAAGTTTTTAAAAGAAGAATTTTGCAGAAGAGTTTTGTGTCATGGAGTGATGTCAGACAGGGGGAAGATGGCGAGAAACGCGGTTTGAGAAAGTTTAATAAGGACAAAAATCCGTATAATTGGTTAGGTTGAATTTAAAGTTGGTCGTCATGAACACAGATAAAAGAAAACGTGAAAAGCTCACTGCATCTTGTGCCATGAAGAAACACGGTAAGAATTTTTTTTGTCTCTGGAAAATAAACATTGTGCTGTTCAAACGGGATTTCAGGCGATTATGTGACTTTTTTAAATTAATGTAGACTTTCTTTCAATGGAAAAAAAGACTGTGGCCTTGAATGGATTTACAGGAATTTACACAAGGATATACAACCCCTGGCAATAATTATGGAATCACCGGCCTCAGAGGATGTTCATTCAGTTGTTTAATTTTGTAGAAAAAAAGCAGATCACAGACATGACACAAAACTAAAGTCATTTCAAATGGCAACTTTCTGGCTTTAAGAAACACTATAAGAAATCAGGAAAAATAATTGTGGCAGTCAGTAACGGTTCTTTTTTTAGACCAAGCAGAGGGAAACAAATATGGACTCACTCAATTTTGAGGAATAAATTATGGAATCACCCTGTAAATTTTCATCCCCAAAACTAACACCTGCATCAAATCAGATCTGCTCGGTAGTCTGCATCTAAAAAGGAGTGATCACACCTTGGAGAGCTGTTGCACCAAGTGGACTGACATGAATCATGGCTCCAACACGAGAGATGTCAATTGAAACAAAGGAGAGGATTATCAAACTCTTAAAAGAGGGTAAATCATCACGCAATGTTGCAAAAGATGTTGGTTGTTCACAGTCAGCTGTGTCTAAACTCTGGACCAAATACAAACAACATGGGAAGGTTGTTAAAGGCAAACATACTGGTAGACCAAGGAAGACATCAAAGCGTCAAGACATAAAACTTAAAGCAATATGTCTCAAAAATAAGGAAAAACAAGGTTACAATGGGCTAAGGAAAAGCAATCGTGGACTGTGGATGACTGGATGAAAGTCATATTCAGTGATGATCTCGAATCTGCATTGGGCAAGGTGATGATGCTGGAACTTTTGTTTGGTGCCGTTCCAATGAGATTTATAAAGATGACTGCCTGAAGAGAACATGTAAATTTCCACAGTCATTGATGATATGGGGCTGCATGTCAGGTAAAGGCACTGGGGAGATGGCTGTCATTACATCATCAATAAATGCACAAGTTTACGTTGATATTTTGTACACTTTTCTTATCCCATCAATTGAAAGGATGTTTGGGGATGATGAAATCATTTTTCAAGATGATAATGCATCTTGCCATAGAGCAAAAACTGTGAAAACATTCCTTGCACAAAGTCACATAGGGTCAATGTCATGGCCTGCAAATAGTCCGGATCTTAATCCAATTGAAAATCTTTGGTGGAAGGTGAAGAAAATGGTCCATGACAAGGCTCCAACCTGCAAAGCTGATCTGGCAACAGCAATCAGAGAAAGTTGGAGCCAGATTGATGAAGAGTACTGTTTGTCACTCATTAAGTCCATGCCTCAGAGACTGCAAGCTGTTATAAAAGCCAGAGGTGGTGCAACAAAATACTAGTGATGTGCTGGAGCGTTCTTTTGTTTTTCATGATTCCATAATTTTTTCCTCAGAATTGAGTGATTCCATATTTTTTTCCCTCTGCTTGGTCTAAAAAAGTAACCGTTACTGACTGCCACAATTTTTTTTCCCTGATTTCTTATAGTGTTTCTTAATGTTATGTGTCGGACGCAGCTCAGAGAACCGACCAGCGTTTGAAGGACCCAGTATGAAATAAGCAGAGCACGGTACAAAGGATAACTGAGTTTAATACAAAACAGTGATACAAAACAACAAAAGAGTGTGCGGTCTGGCATGGTGGTGATACGGTGCGCTCCCAGCAGCGCTAACAGTCCGGAGCCAGAAGCTGTTCGGACCCAAGGACCCCGTCGACACCCCCCAGGTCGCAACAAACCGAGTCTGTGAAAGAAGGAACCATTATGTGAGTCCACACTCTACACACAGAGAGACCACTCAAAGGTGTACATAAACAGCAAACACTTCCTGGCTTAATTACTAATCAGCTTCCCAACCTGCAGGCATGGAACATCCAGTTCACAAAACTCCACTGCAGTGGAAGCCGATACATGACTAACGTACAGCTCAATATAATAAGGTGTGAGGGACACCACATTTACTGACTGTATAAATGTTAGTCACAAAATCTAACATACCTCAGGAAGTGTGCTGACGAGCGTGAGACCTCACCCCCTCCTCTTTCACAGACCGTGCATCAAACCCTGGACGTTCTCTGCATCCACTGATGATGAGATGGCTCCCGAGACGACGATCTCACCCGTCTGGTCACAAGGTCGAGTCTCTGGCAAATACACACTGTATACTCCAGTCTTAAATGCCACCATGTTCCAATCCATATAGATGCACCACAGCTGTGAGTCCTGACGAGCCGCAGGTGATCAGGGTGAGGTCCTGATAACCTCAGCAACACAGCCACTCAGTCCCAAATGCAAGCCACCTGGAAGGAAAAACAAAAGACAGAAACAAAAAGGCAGCCAGGCCCCCCAGCCATACAACACTTAAAGCCAGAAAGTTGCCATTTGAAATGACTTTAGTTTTGTGTCATGTCTGTGATCTGCTTTCTTTCTACAAAATTAAACAACTGAATGAACATCCTCCGAGGCCGGTGATTCCATAATTTTTGCCAGGGGTTGTAAGTGACTTTTTTTTTTTTTTTAACTATAAGGTATGTTATTGATATTTTACCATGATTTTCAAAATATTCTCCAAGCTTTCGCTGTGGGTCTTTGAAATGCTTTGTCTTTTCAGTCTTCATGAATTTCATGTAGTTGAATTGTTCTCAGTTAATGCATGATTTGGTTTACAATTAAAAAGAAAATCTTTCCATATGTCATATGTCTGTTATTTCAACAACATCATTGACAGTTCAAATGAAAGGTTGAATCTGGGATCATTTAAATATGCACCTCTTTTGAGATTTTTTTTTTTTCTTCCAGGAGATGCTGAAAATGTATCATTAGATACTAAATTAATTTGGTTCCTGGGGCCCCGCGGGCCATAAACCCTGGCTCCAGGGGTGTTGCGCCCCCCGACCTCCTGCAAGTTTTTCTCAGATTTCACAGTTTTCATTTCATATAAATGGATATGTAAATGAACTAAACCTGGCTTAATACTAATTGTTTTTGTTGTCCATTTTATTACTCACATCTGCCTTTCAGGGTACAAATATGAGAACTTGTGTCCTTTTTTGTGGTGCTTTTCCTGTTTACTGTCCTACAGTACAAAGTACATTCCTTTATCATCACACAGCAGATATGTAAACATGTTTCACAACTGAATAGCTAATTAGAACTGCAGCAACGTTGCACAACTTTCTTTATAGTTCTAAGGACTAGTGAAGAGGTTAACTCTCATCTATGCAGCACTATGATCGACTAAGAGTTCTGATACACAACTACAACAGCCAGTCCTCATCCAACAATGTTGCTAAAATGATAAAAGCCTTTGGCAAGGAATATACCTGCATGATGTACCATTGGAGTGCCATTACCACACATGCACAATAGTCACATTGCAGTGTGCAAACAAAGACAAATCATACTTGTCACCCTGCAACTTTGTTATTATTATTCTCATCTAAGCTAACTAATCAACAAGGGGCAAAAAATTAGCAGTTGTACTCCTAAAAGTGATGTCTGTCTATTATAACATGACTAACATATTGCCCGTGGGGATCCATGAGCTCTAGATTGGGTATTGTTTGTAAAATAGGTAGCTGACATTTTTCAAGGGTGGTAATACATTGTGCAATGTTTCTGAAATGATTTGGAATGGCGTGTGAGTCCAGAATGTTTTTAGAACCTTAGAACTTAGATGTCAACAATTTTTAGAAGAATGCCACCATTTTATTTTCCAACCATTTTTCCCATCGCTTCTTCCCTAGATCCTCCTGAAGTCTTAGTGAGTAGGTCATGCGTTCCATGAGTTTAATATTTTCAGCCACAGAAAAAAAATAGATTCCTGTTGGGTGGCTGCTTCTGTAGCCAACATTTTGTAATTGACTTTTTGGCTGAAGCTAGTAGTATCTTCAAGAGATAGGCATCATCTGAAGATATCTTTTCGGAGGAGTAACCAAAGTACATCATTGTGGGGGAATAATCAAGGTCGAAGCCCATTACCTTTGAGATTATTTCTGCCACCTCTGTCCAGAAAGGCTGAATGAGTGGGCAGGACCAGAAGATGTGGTGGCCATGGTCTGCTGAGATCTCTCCACAGTCTCTCCAACAGTTGGCAGGAGCCATGCTGTATTTCGATTTTTGTTTTGGTGTTATGAAAAAACGGATCAAATTTTTCCAACAGAAATCTCTCCAGGCAGTAGAGTTTGTAGTTAAGGATTGTGTTTCCCATATCCTTATCCACATGTCTTCTGAAATACTAACATTCATTTCCCTTTCCCATTTTTGCTTTATGTAAGTTATTGAGTCTGTTTTTAATACAGCCAAACTATGGTATAATTTGCAAATTAAACCTTTTAGACTTATCGAATTATAGGCATTAGTAAAAATACTGACTAGTGTTGAGAAGGCGTTAATTTTACAAATCTGTAGCTCTGTATTTATATAATTACGGAGCTGTAAATATCTGAAAAAATATTGTTTCTCCAAATCAAATCTCTTACATAAAGCAACAAATGACATAAGGTTGGACCTTTCATATGTAGTACATACAGCAGTAAGACCAGATGATGTCATGTGTTAAATCTAGAGTCTTGTGAAGCGGGTAGAAAGTCTGGGTCATATGCTGGCCATCTGAGGAATTTAATCTTTCTCTAGCTGTTTTTTTCTCACTACTGACTTCCAAATTTTAAGTGATTAAATTTACCCACTGACTACTTGTCAAATACTGAACAGTCTCAAGTGTAATATGACCGAGCCTTGATTGAATTGGGACCTCGGATAGCGACATTTCGATAGTTTTCCATTTTGCATAATATGATGGATTACACCAGTAGACCAGAGGTCGCAACTGGGCTGATATGTAATAGTCCCGTAATAAATGCAGAGCCTGCCCCCCCTTGTCCTTTGGCAATTGTAGAGTTGACAGACTAACCCTTGGCCTCTTTTTTAAGCCAGATAAACCTTGAGATTTGTTTATTCCACTCTCTGAACTGTTTATCGGGTACATGAACTGGCAAAGATAAAAAAAGATATAGCAATTTTGGGAGAACGTTCATCTTAATTGCGTGTATTCTGCCTCCGAAATCCAGAGGTAGCAGGCTCCAGCGATCAAGATCACCGTAGATGTCTCGGTTTATGCGGTTGTAATTTCTGTCAAACAATTGTGATTGGTCTTTGGGTAAGTAAACTCCTAAGTATTTAATATGATCTGCATCCCAATTCACATTAAATTTGGATTTAAGCTCATGTCCAGGTTGGAAATTAAATGTCATGATTTGAGTTTTATGTATATTTAAAACGTATCCAGAATATGAACTGTATTTCTGTAGTAGTTCTAGCAGCACTGGTAAACCAGTGTCAGGTTCAGTGATTGTTAATAAGACATCATCTGCGTATAGGCACACTTTGTATTCCTCTCCACCTATCGAGATGCCGCTTAACCTACTTTCTTGTCGTATTGCTTGGGCTAAGGGTTCAATAAAGAAATTAAATAAATTTGGGCGTCCAGGGCAGCCTTGCCTGCATCCACGCTGCAGCTGAATGGGGTTAGAGAGGCTTCCATTGATCTTAATTCTAGCACTGGGTGAGGAGTAGAGAGCTTGAATACATTTTATGAAATCATCACAGAATCCAAACCTTTTCATGACTAGATAAAGAAAATCCCACCGGACTGAATCGAATGCCTTTTCCGCATCGAGACTGATAATAACTGAATTCAGCTTCCTATTGTTTATCTGTTCAATAATATGGAGCGCTCTTCTTACATTGTCTTGGGTTTGCCTATTTTTCAGAAAGCCGGTTTGATCTTCTTCTATAAGTGATGACATCACTGCATCCATTCTCTTAACTAAAACAGACATATAAATTTATAATCTGTATTTAAAACACTAATTGGTCTGTAGGATTTACATTCTGTTTTGTCCTTTCCGTCTTTGGGGATCACAAATATAAAGGCTTCATTCCATGAGGGAGGGATAGGACCTCCTTTGAGAATAAAGTTAAAGCTTCTTTCTAATAAGGGGACAAGTTCTTCCTTCATTTTCTTGTACCACTCGGGTGGGAATCCGTCTGTCCCTGGGCTTTTATTTGAGTTCAGGGAAGATATGGCTTTGTCCATTTCCATTCGTGTTATAGGAGATGTCAACTTTTTATTTGCATCTCTGCCCAGGGAAGGAAGATCTAGTGAACGCAGAAAATTTGAGATATTCTTTTCATCGACTGTACCAGATTGACTGTATAATGATTTATAATAGTTCTCGAATGCTTTTTGAATATCATCCATATCAGTTACCATTCTATGACTTATTGGGTCTTTGATTTTGTGGATTGTATTCTCTGCCTGCTGCTTTTTTTTAGGCGCCACGCTAATAATTTTGATGCTTTCAGGCCAGTTTCGTAGTATCTCTGTTTCATGAAGCGTATATTTTTCTCCACCTCTTCACTTAATATCTTACCTATTTCTTGTTTGGACCATCTTATTTGTTGTATTAAATTATGACCTTTGTCAGTCAACTGTTTTTGTTCCAACATCTTTTAATTCCTCCTGTAATTGTAGAAGTTTTTGAAATTTCTGTTTTTTTAGCATTGCTGTTTTTGCTATTATTTTCCCCCTGAGAACAGCCTTAGCTGCGTCCCATACAATACTGGGGCTTGTCTCCCCATTATCATTATCCTGTAAGTACAGAACCAAGTCTGTTGACATTGCCTTTATAAAGGTGTCATCATTTAACATGCCAGTATTCAGTCTCCATAATGTCTTTCTCTGTCTAACATCAAGGTGTATTGTTAGATATAACCCTGAGTGATCAGAAATATCTCTTTGGCCAATTCTGCAATTTGTAATTCCATTTAAATCCTTACTGTACATAAAGCAATAATCTATTCATGAGAGCACACAATGGTGAGAGGAGTAAAAAGTGAACCCAGAGGTCTGACCATGCATAGAACGCCATACATCAACAAGGCCCAAATCTGAAAGCATTTTTTTGATTCATTTCTCCAGAGTAGTAAATTTCCTTCTTATATTGGTTGTGTCCCTTTTGGGATTCAGTAAAACATTGAAATCTCCTGCGCAAATTAAGCAACCATGAAATTCAGTGGCTATTGAGTTGAACAACCTCTTTAAAAAAGTGATATCACTTCCAGGGGGTGCATATACATTTAGCAGTCTGATATCCTTTTGATCAATTTTTCCTTTAACTAAAATATATCTGCCGCCTTTATCACTTATTTCTGACAAATTCAAATTTAAGTTTGTTTGAGATTAAAATTGCAACTCCCCGTTTTTTGTCACTTCTGTGAGAGGAATAGAAAGTATTTGCAAAACCCATCTTTTTCAATTTATCATGTTCTGCATTGGATAAGTGGGTTTCTTGCCAATAAACTATATCTGCTTTTTCTTTTTTCATTTTGACCAAAAGCTTGCTCCTTTTAATAGGATTGTTCAGCCCATTAACATTCAGTGACAGTACAGTATATTGTTTAAGAGACATTTGTCAAGTTTTGAAAGTGCAATGCCATCCAAGACCTCAATGTAATAACAATAACAGTGAAAAAACACGAACATATCAAACAAAGAACCACAACATTGAACTGGACTTCCAATGAGAAGGATATGGTGTTGTCCTTCGGTGTTGAGGGGATTGGCCACAAGGTGGGGCCCCTCGACCAGGTATGTATCCAGGGCGGGGTAGGAGGGATTAGAAGAAATAAAAATAAAAGAAAAAATATCAACTGAGGGTAGTAGTGCGGTGGTCTTCTGTCTATTTCCGTCGGTACTAGCCCAAACTGTAATTAAAGTATTTAAATCAAGCTACCGATCCGTATTTCCGAGCAGCCTTCACATAAAACTCACAGTGATGAGAATAATTTTACTTAATCATTCTCTGCTGTCTTCTTGTCTCCCTTAAGTTTTTCTCGTATGTTTTGGTGGAAGTCTCCGCGTCGTGATGGCTGTGTTTCCCATGGGAAGAGATCCGTCAGCGCATCCTCGATCATCTGGCTTTTGCTCAGCTCAACTGCAGTGATAACCCGGTCTTCAGTTATGCCCCGTTTCTGCAAGTCGTCAGCGGCCTGAGCCGCACTGTTGTAAAGGACACTTCCTGTTGCATAGAAGACGCGCATCTTACTGAGTGGCGTCTGGAAATGGATCCCTCTCTCTTTCAAAGCTCTTTTAATAGGAATGTACTCTTTTCTTTTGCACGTCCTGTGCGTAATCATGGTCAAAGTACACTTGCTTGCCATTGATACATATCATCTTTTTCCATGCTGCACGGAGCACCGCCTCTTTAACAGCAAAACGAAGAAAGCGGATTATTATTGAGTGTGGTGGGGCACTCGCTGGTGGTTTTGCTCCGAGAGCACAGTGCGCGCTCAATTCCAAGATCGTTACAGTAGGCAGGTAGGTCCACTCCCGGCTCGTTCTTGATAAGGTTTTCAACAAAAATGGTTGTGAACGTCCCCTCAGTGTTCTCTGGTACCCCGTATAGGCGAATGTTATTATGGCGTCCCCGTCCCTCTAGTTCTGGTACCTTCTCCTGGAGAGCTCGTTGGCTTTGTAGAAGTTGTACAAGCGTGTCCTTGACTCCAATGTCCCATCGCCCCATCAGGGCGAAGTCATTTTCAACTTGTTGCATGCGGTCCTCCACCGTTCTCATCCAAGTTTTTGGTTTATTTCCTTGGACAATTCAGCTGTTTGTCTTTTCATATCCTCGGAAATTTCTGAGCGTAAATCTTCCAAATTCCTCTTTAGTCCTGCTTGGAGAGTAGATATTTCAACCGTGAGTACTTCTCTCATAGCCTCTTGAATCATGGCCATATTCATCGTGGGACCGCCACGTTGTTCATGTGCTAGCTCCGTTACGTTAGCCGAGACCTCTTTCTCCATTTCCCAGTCAGGATTGTTTCGTAGCCCGTATCCACCTTTCTTAGTCTTGTCCCCTCTCATTCCCACTGTTGGGAGAGGGTCGTAACAGGGGGCCCAAATGAACAGACAATGGATAAGACAAAGAGTAACAATTTAATGTTGTGAATCGCACAACTAAATACAGACACAGATAATGCCAATTGTACACAAGGTGACGTGCGGGCAGGCTCGAAGATAGGAGACCTCTGGCGATCGGAGAGCCGGGACCCACACAGCTTCCACCACCAACGGCCTGAAGAACACCGGAGCCGCCAAGTCCTGAGTCCCCAGGTGGTCACCGTCTTCGGTTGCAGACCCTGGTACTGCTGGCAGAAGATGACAAAACAGTTATGGTGAGTGTGTATCTACACACCCAGTAATCCTTTTTCTGCAGGTCTTCAAGGAGGAAAACCTCCACCTCCAGACACAATTTCACCCGTGCAGCTCCTGCTAGTCTCCTCCCTGGATGGAGTAAGAGGCGAAGAACGTCGCACTCCCACTATCCGCCAATCCAGCTTCAGACTTAATCTACAGGAATGCGGCTGCACACAGAACAATGTTAGACAACAATAATCACAGCAGAGAAGATTACCTTCAACGGTAGTTGATTTCTCGGCGAGGAGGTGGAGTAATGATCCGGCTTTTGTAGAGCTGCAGGTGATTGGTGACAGCTGGTGTAAACGAGTGACAGCTGTCACTCTCTGTCTCGGCGCCCTCTCATGCTTGAAGCCCGCACTCCAAGCAGGGCGCCGACTGGTGGTGGTGGGCCAGCAGTACCTCCTCTTCAGCAGCCCACACAACACCCACTGCGATATGTCGAAGTTTTAATCAAGTTGACTACTCGGGTCTGGAGGTATTATAAGGCTAGTTACCGCAGCTCAGTCTTTATGCGTCCATATTCTATCAGGCGCCACCGGAAGTCCACTATGATCAGTATTATTATGATTATTATTATTTTATTTTATTGTTGCTTCTATTTTGTCATGTGATTTTTAAATGGACCACAATGGAAATAAGTGTTTTCACTTTCTTGTGTCATCCATGTATTTTTAACGTATTTACAATTATATTATGTACTTAAATTGAACTTACTAAGTTAACTCAGGCGCATGCTTTTAATATATAGATGATTTACCATCCCCTGCTGGAATGGCGTGTGAGTCAAGAATATAATTATGACATTGTTCAGTGTTGTTAGCTAATATCTATAGTTTCTCCAAAAATATTTGTCCTGTCAACTTTCTGTTTTGGCAATGTTCATCCTTGACTCAAAATACCAAAGGGCAAAGCTCATCTCTCCACAATTTGTCTGTGATGGAAGTTATATGCACATCCACGCGCAGAGCTTTTTGTGTTTCGTGCATTCTGCTGCAAGCAGACGCTTTTATTTTTACACATCCACAAACAGACAGTGGCGGAAGACATCAAACGCACTACACTTTTCACTCATGGTACCGGCAACATGACACTTAATTAAACTGACTAAACCAATTGAACTACAAAAACACAAGAAATCAGTAACACTAACAATGCTGTTAAACTAAAATGAACCACAATAACAACATTTAAAACCCCAAAACCCAGAACTCCCATGGTGCTTTGCAACACAATATCCATTGTTCACCATTGTTAGCTAATATCACTGATTTCTCCAAAAATATTAGTACTATCAACTTTCTGTTTTCGTAGCGTGCATCCTTGACCCAAAATACATAACCATACCAAACGGCAAATGTCAGCTCTCCCCAGTTTCTCTGTGATCGAAGCCATACTCACACATGCATACACACAGAGGCCACTTGTTATAATATAGATTACTCTGATTTAAGAGTTCTTGCATAAACTTAGGATTTTCTGCTCATAATCAATGTGCAGAAGCTGCATGTCAAGTTAACTGCAAGTTGTCACAAACTTCCAGTGCTTGTCTTTGCTCACCCATACGAAATTGTAGTGAAGGAATGACCTAATCATCCCACAAAAGTGACTTCAAAAGAGAAATATTGTTTACTCTTTTATCTTTCTACCCTGGGAGATACTGTGGGAGGTGCTGCGGGAGTATAGAGTGAAGGGGGTCCCTTCTCAGGGCCATCCAATCTCTGTGCTCAGGTTTTCAGCAGTATTTCAGACTCCTTTCTAGTGGGGATTGGCCAGTGGTGTGCATAGTTCTGCTAACTGCTAATTTGCAAAGGTAACATTTTTGTTAGCAGATTAGCTTTTCAGCTAACTTTGAAAACCACCAGCGGACCAATTAGCTTCTGCTAACTTTAGTTCTGATAACTTTCAGTCCTCTAACTTTTTTTTTTTTTTTTGCTGGCATAGTGAGTAAAGCTGAATGGTCAGAAACATCAGTAAAACCTAAAATCCTACATGTTAATTTCTGTTGTGTGCTTTGCAATAAACAGACCACTGTGAGAAGCTCAGTCCTCCCCCAGTAAAAGTGGGCGGACCAGCTGCCAGCTGCTCTTGCAAAGAAGAAAAAAAAAAGTCATTTACTTTCAACATGCTGATACTCAGACAGTGGGCAGGAGACATGAAGCACAAGGCACCTTTCACTCATGGTTTCATTTAAAACCAACTAATTCCAGACAGTTTTAGTGAAATTAATGACAACTCTGTCATTTTTACAAAGTGAAACTATGATATTGCTCATATTTTTTTAAAGTAATGCCCTAATTTCTGAAGGTTTGAGCATTAAACAGACATGTGCCGAAAGGCATTATGGGAAAATAAAAATGAGCTGCTCTCATTACATCCCCCCCCCCCCCCCCCCCCCCCCCAAATCAAGATGCAGAGAACACTACCATCCACTGGCATCCACATCTCACTTTGTAAAAATGACAGAGGTGACATTCATTTGGTAAATTGTCCTGAATTAGTTTAAAATTTTAACCATAAGTCAAAACTGCCTTGCTGTGTACATCTGCGAGACTGTATGGCTGTGAAAATAAATGAGCTTTTTTTTCTCCCCCCCTTTTCCCCTCTCTGGTCACTAGGTCTGTTTTGCTGAGAGAAGACTGAACTTAGACAGAAGCGCTAGCTCGTTGTTGTTTGCAATTGCCTTTGAATTTACTCAGAAGGTACCAGTAGCTGCAAGTGTACTGGAGTCAATACTAAAAGTTATCAGTTTAGCTGTAACTTCCGCTAAATTTTTTAGGGGTTTATTGGTTTAGCTTTAGAAAAGTTAAGTTTTCATTTAGCAGATTAACGGTTATTGAAGCTAACTTGTTGGTTTGCTCTGCCAACCACTGGGGTTGGCATCAGCCAGGGCTGCACCTTGTCACCAATCCTGTTTGTGATATTCATGGACAGGATATCGAGGCGTAGTCGGGGGGAGGAAGGCCTTTGGATTGGTGGAATCAGGGTCTCATCACTGCTTATTGCAGATGATGTGGTCTAGAGGTGGACGATATAAACGATTTAACTGCTTCACGGTATACGTTTGGCCAATGGTAGAGATTTAGACTCCACAGACCAATCGTGATAATGCTTGTTGATGACGTCATCATGTCTTCCTCAGTGACTCTGAACAACTGAAAAAGACTGCAGTCAGTGCTTTGGTCACAGGCTCCATCTCCACCTCAGTAGATTAAACCGTCTCCTTGTAAGAGTGTAAAATTATAAGCTATTTTTATCCTCTGGAGTCGCTTGACTGAATAATTTCCCAAGTGTATTTTTGTGAATTTCATGGTCATATTTGGTGTGCGTATTTGCGGAAAGCCGCAGTAAACAGTCTCTCATTTCCTCATTCCTTATTCCTCGGGCTGGAGAGTGGAGAAAAACACCCACACCGTCCACTTTATCATTGGTGGAACCCCACGACATAAGCTAATCAGGTTCATAAACCCATGTGGTGGGGTCTCTGAGGACTTTCTGGACAAAATGCAACCAAAAGCAGACAAACTAACACTGCCTCCTGGTGGACAGAAGCAGGAATGGCAAAATGAGATCATTCCAGTGCCAACAAATACGAGTCAGAGAACTAGATGCTCAAAATGAATTATATTTGTTTTTTGTTGTTGTTTTTTATTTATTTGTTTATTTTAATCCGTTTAGCTTTGCTAATGGACTATATAACCCATTCAGAAACACTCCCATTATAATTTTTATACTTAAGTTTATATCGCGATATATACCGTTACCATGAAGGGATTCAATTTATATTGTGATATGAATTTTAAGTCATATCGCCCAGCCCTAATGTGGTCCTGTTGGCTTCATCAGCCTGTGACCTCCAGCACTCACTGGGTCAGTTCGCAACCGAACGACTGAGATGAGGATCAAAACCTCTCAGTCTGAGGCCATGGTTCTCAGCAGGAAATGATGGATTGCCTACTCCGGGTAAGGAATGAGGTCTTGTCCCAAGTGAAGGAGTTCAAGTATCTCGGGGTCTTGTTCATGAGTGACAGGACAATGGAGCATGAGGTTGGCCGGAGAATTGGCACAGCAGGCAAGGTGTTGCATTCGCTTTATCATTCTGTTGTGATGAAAAGGGAGCTGAGCCAAAAGGCAAAGCTCTTGATCTATTTATCAGTGTTCCTTCCTACTCTCACATATGGTCATGACAGCTGGGTCATGACCGAAAGAACTAGGTCGCAATTACAAGCAACTGAAATGGGTTTCCTCAGGAGGGTGGCTGGTGTCTCCCTTAGAGATAAGGTGAGAAGCTTGGTCATCCGTGAGGAGCTCAGAGTTGACCCACAGATCCTTAGCATTGAAAGGAGCTAGCTGAGGTGGTTTGTGCATCTGGTAAGGATGCCTCCTGGGTGCCGCCTTAGGGACGTGTTCCAGGAACCACCAGCTGGGAGGAGACCCTAAGGGAAGACCCAGGACTAGGTGGAAATATTATATCTCTACACTGGCCTGGGAACACCTCAGTATCTTCCAGTCAGTCAGGTGGAGAATGTGGCCAAGGAAAGGGAAATTTGGGGTCCCCTGCTGAAGCTGTTGCCCGTGACCCGCTCCCAAATAAGCGGTAGAAAATGAGTGAGTGAGAGAGAGTCATAATGGACGGACCTGTTTTCTCTGCGTTGCATTGAAAGAAGCTCTTCTCCATGATGAATTGACAGTGCTGTGCTGAAAATGAGTGAAGACAAGAGAAAAACATAAACATCTGCAAAAACCATCAACTTGAGTTGTATGGAATTAGTCCAGGTACAGAAAGGCTGATGTTGACCAAAAACAGGTAGCTTGTTGAGAATACCTTGCTGGGTCTTTCAACTTTTTTGACATTAATTTTTTTTATTTTATGTACAGACACATTCCCCTACAAAGACACCCAAATCATTCTAAAATGTTGTTCTAGCCAAATAGTGCTGTTCAAGTTACATGTGTGTAAATGCCCTTTGTTTTTCTCATCGCAAGATATATTGCATACAAAAATAATACTTCAGTGCCAGTTGGATGTAATGCCGTGCAGCCCAAACAAGGACCATAAAACCGGGAAATCTGGCATTTGTCATTCCTGTAATATAAAGAAGTCTCACTATACCATTTCTACTTGTGGGGAAAAAATATTTTCCAACTCCAGATAGCATAAGCCCATTTAACACCAGAGTTTCCAGTATAGTTAGAAATGGAAACTGTAATTCTGCTGAACTTCAAGCCATAATTCCATTTGATCCACTGCCCTCAACCATCATAGCTTTTCTGCACATTTTATTTGTTAGGGGTAGAAGACTCATGGGCAGGGGACTGCTGTAGAAAGAGTCAGTGTTCACTGTGTTCAGTGTCTCAGCAGTGGATCAAGAAAGCAGAATTAGCTGGTAGCCTGAAAAATAATTCAAATAATCAGGCTGTGATATCGCTGTTTCAAACTAATGTCCAGTCATTATACCCATGCAAACAAAACTTTGGATGGTGTGTAGGGTTCACCCTGGCCATTAGTGTTAATTTTCTCAGCTGTTTTTAAATTTAGTCTTAGTCTTTTGTCAAATGTCCTTTTTAGTTTCAGTCATATTTAGTCATTCACAGCACCAAATCAAAATAAAGCTGCCTCAAGGCACTTCACACGAGGAAGGTCTAACCTTACCGGCCCCTAGAGCAAACACACAGGTGACAGTGGTAAGGAAAAACCCCTCAGATGATGTTGAGGAAGAAGCCTCAAGCAGGCCAGACTCAGAGGGGTGACCCACTGCTTGGGCCATTTTGACAGTGACAAGGTTTCTCTAAAGTTTTTACAAAGCTGAAGAAACAGAAAAACAAAGTAACATCAAAAACAAATTTCATTATTGAGATGACCACACAAGCATTTACGCCACAGTCGGGGTCATCCAGCACCCTGGGGTGCAGGGCCAGTGTCCTTCCATCATGCCGTCAGTGGGCCTATGGCAGAATTTATTCCAAACACAGACTGCAGTGTACTGTGTCAGCTTCACCTATGGCATCCACTGGTCAGTCCAGTGCCCTGTGGTGTGTCGCTGTCCGTGAGACGTCATCAGTACCTCAGACAGAGCAGAGTTCAGTCGGCTGGAAAAACTCCACCTAAGGTATAGTTCACCAGCAGTAAATCGACAGGGAAGCAGAGAGAATATTAAGGTGATTGCTGACTGCTAGCCCTTAGGCCTGACTGTTTTATCTCCATAAGGAGATCATTCCAAAAAATATGGGCACCATAAGAGAAGGCTCTGTGGCCCGCAGACTTTTTATTCACCCTAAGAACACAAAGTAGTCCTGCGCCCTGAGAACACACAGTCCAGCCCAGTATGTAGGGTTTAATCAGCTCAGCTAAGTAGGGAGGTGCTGGTCCATGAATAATCTTATAGGTTAGTAACAGAACCTTAAAATCTGACCTAACTGAGACAAGAAGCCAGTGAAGAGATTCCAAAATGGGTGTAATTTGTCTGGCAGCAGCATTTTGAACCAAATGGAGACCCCTAATGCTGGACTGCTGTAAACCAGAAAATGACCGCGTGGGATCAAAAATCACCCCAAGGTTCCTCACTGTCAGTGTGATGTATGATAGACAAGCCAAGGTTAAGCGTTAGCTGGTCAAGCTGATGCCGATGCCTCACTGGACCAAGAACCATCAGTTCGGGCTTGTCCGAGTTTAAATGTAAGAAATTACTGGACATCCAGCTTTTCACTGACACAAGATAATCTTCTAAGGACTTTATGTGTATGAGATGGCCAGCATGTACAACTGGGTGTCATCAGCATAGCAATGAAAAGTAATCCCATAATGCTGCAGTATGTGCCCAGGGGGGTGCTATGTAAAGGGAGAAATGCATGGGGCCTAAGACGGGCTTTATAAAGCGTAAGAGCTTGTAGACTAAAATGGAGACATTTTTTATTTCATGCAAACATTTTAGTCTTTTTTTGTCAACAATAATGTATGTTAATTTTGTCATCGTCAGCGTTTTAGAACACTGACGTAGTATCGTCATTGTCTTGTTTTCATCATGAAAAAAAATGGTCGTTGACGAATATATTTCATCTCATTTCGTCTGATGAAATGTCTGCTCATGAGTCTTCTAAGCACAACTCATCCTCAACTGGATCATGGACTTTAGTTAAATTTCACATAATGGCACCATCCCAGTTGAAGATGTGTGTGAAAGACAAGAAATCTTATATTACATTTTCACAGTGAGATAGTTGGACTTCAGTGTTTAATTGATGCATCAAATGGTGTTAATATGTGGATTTCAATGAAACTTCACACAGCGGTTGCACAGCAAGGAAAATTATTCCAGTCCACCATCTTCAAGGGGAGATAATTAGACTTTTTTTTAAGACATTATATTGGTTACTTGTACAGACCTGTTGTGGTCTTCATTACAGAGGTTGACCAGTTTCTTAATTCAGGTATTTCATCACAAAAGATTTGTTACTGCCAGTGGTGGGCACAGCTAAACAAAAAGTTAGCTTCGATAACCATTGATCCGCTAACTGAAAAGTTAACTTTTATAGCGCTAAACCGATAAACTACTATAAAATTTAGTGGAAGTTACCGATAACGCATAACTTTTAGTATTGATTTGGTCGCGGCCACATCGGATTACGCTGTCGGCTTCTGATAAACCAGTTTTAGTTTAAGTGCCACAGGGGATGCTGGGTAAATTCAAAGATCAAGTCACATAACCCACGCATTCCCAGGATCACAAACACAAAAAGAATGCACAAAAATAAAGGAATAAAAAATTAAACCCCAGACACTGTCATCATTTTTCAAAAGCAGTAAATCACAGTATCAGAAGTCACAGTTTATCTCGGTATTATATACTATATTTTCCGGACTAAAAGCTGCTGCTTTTTTCACATGCTTTGAACCCTGAGGCTTAAACAACGATGCAGCTATTTTATGGATTTTTACAGGTTTTCCTGTAATTTACTGATAAATCAAAATACATCCATTAATGCTGTCTATTGATTGGCAGAGTAAAAAACACAAGTAAATATACATTCTTACCTGTCAGTTTCAGTGGGATTCATTGCATTCTGAAGAAAAATAATCCACATAAAGTGATTATCCAAAACGGCGTCTAAAAATACTTTAATTCCTTGTAGTGGCTGAAGAAAAGTCTCTCTGTGACACAGCTGCTCCATCAGATCTCCTCTCTCCCACTGGATCTTTGCACCCAAAATCAGACGATTCTGGGTGCAGGTGATGAAATTATCCCATCAGCCACAAAGAAATAAAATAATGTTAAAATGACTCCTTTTTGCCTTTGTGTGGAACGGACGGTAACACTGTAACATCCAAAGTGAACCTGAACTACACACAATGCTCCCTGCATTGACCGGCCAATCACGTCTTGCACTCAGTGATGACATCATCAGCCAGGGACAGCCAGTCTACCACAAATACACAACAGACAGGGACTAAAATGTTTGATTTTAGGGTTTACAAACCTTTTTGACTGTTAAACTTTGCTCACTTTACCAGCAAAAATATGTTAGCGGACAAAAAGTTTGCAGAACTAAATTTAACAGAAGCTAATTGGTCCGCTGATGGTTTTAAAAGTTAGCTGAAAAACTAATCCACTAGCAAAAATGTTAGTTTTGATATTTAGCGGTTAGCTGAACTGTGCCCACCACTGGTTACTACCAATTTAATATGTGCAAGCATCTCGTATGCTATATTCAGTATGACTCAGCGTGAACACATATCAGAGAATTTTATAGGATTTTTTTATAGGATTTATATGACATAATTATCATAGGATTTTTTTTTATGCTGTCTTTCAGTCATTATTGTCATGGTGACTATTTTGAATCAGTATGATTTAGATAAGAAACTCACACAAGAACACAATGAAAGAGCTGCCTAAGCTGGATCTTTTGTATTTGTGTGTATGTAAAAGGTGACACAGATTTTTTTTTGTTTGTTTGTTTGTTTTAATGAGCAAACACTTTTTTGTATAATGAAACTGTAGAAAATGAAACACGGAAAATGAAACTTAAAGGTTTCATTTCATCTGACAGTGTTTATCAGAGCACATCTCACTTTCATTTTTCTGAAAGTGAAACAATGGAACATGAAACTGAAGAAATTAAACTGACAGTATCTGCTTGAAGGTCATCTGTCCAGCTTATACAGATGAATGCAGTACTGCACACAGCTAGTTTGATAAACAGTCCAACCAGAAAACTGTTATATTTACACATTTAAGGCCCGATTTACTAAAAGTATGAATATGTAAAAAAAAAGTCACTACATTGCAAAAACACCTACATGCTGAGTTAATGAGGATTGTGTCTTTCAAATGTGCAAAATGGCATATATTGTCCTCTTTTTTTTTTTTCTTTTTTTGCTTATTGTTATTTTTCCCCCAGTTGTGCGCGCTGCGTGCATTCTGCCAGTGAAACACACACAGACATGGTGCCTTCCACCTCTGCTGACAGGTGGGCTTCGTCCCTCAAAGATGCTGAACTGTGAACACTGTGTGCACAGACAGCTGTGTGCAGTGGTGGAACACACATTTGTCTATGTTTTGAGGTCACCGACTGAACAGTCCCCCCTAAAAAAAAATCGGTCCCCCTGCCTTCACTGCGCATGCATCATTTCTGTGCGTCAGCCACGGTACACCGATTATCACCTTGTTTCTGCTTAAAACTGCACTCGTCATCATCTATCTCAGCGACAGATATCTGAAGTTTCTGTACAACAATCATTTCCACATAAATTCAACATTATTTCATAATAAAGATGGAGGAAGTGATCCAAGCGCCACAGCCAGATGACCTGCTGCTGCTGTGTTCACTGCACTTGCGCCATTTCAAAGCATCAGTAGCGACTCACCAATTATCGCCTTGTTTCTGCTTAAAACGGCCTAGTATCTACTTAAAACTGGCTTTAGAATTATTTAAGCGGTTTTACTTTGTCATCTGATGGTTAATAATCACATTATTCCCTTTGATTGCTTTGTTTGTAAAGACTCAGTCTCAGACGAGCTGCTGTGGTCCCAAATGACGCATGCACAGTGAAGGCAGGGCGGACCAATTTTTAGGAGGGGACTGTTCGGTCTGCGACACCGGTACAACCCAGTATAGTTGTTCATCAGTTTGCTTAAATAACATGGATGGAAGAATTATTAAATATCTGAAATAGGAGGTTGTTTTTTGTTGTTTGTTTTTCCGTAATTGCTAGTGCATAAACATGCTCAATTATGTGAGAGAGTGGTGTTTTTTGTTGCGCGGCATGAACGGCTCGGTGCCGACACGCGAAATCCTCCGCACGTCTTTCATTACAAAATCTCCTGTAACAGTGGAATGTGCCACAAAAGTGCTATGTCCAGCTCTCTTGCCATTTCTGTGGTAGTCACACGATGTCCCGGATCAACACAGCGTTCAGTTTAGAAATGATCTGGTCGTTCCAGCCTGTCGATGGCCGCTCGGTGCGCCGCGCGCCCTCCGCCGCTGTGGGCCATCTTTAAAAAGGTTTTAACACTCCTTAATCCGTGTGACGCCGATGGAATCTTAACCAAAATCCATCTGAATCTTTCGAATGGTTTCCAACTGGCTGTCTCTAACAGTTTCTGAAAAAAATTTCATGGAGCAAAGCGGCAGTCTCTCAGCAAGTTCCCTGACAATAAAATTCCGACGAGGGGGGTGGACCAGTGCTCACTCAAAGCCTGCCCACAGGCGAAAGACGCAACCGACAGGTGTGAAAAAACGCACGCATGTGCACAAAGGTTCAAGCTTGGCTGATGCAATCACGTGATTCAAATCCATATAGTTTTTGAAAAAAATAAAAAGGTCCGTTACTTTTTGGACAGACCTCGTATGTGTGTATATATACGAGGGCTGTCAATAAAGTATAGGTCCTTTTTATTTTTTTCAAAAACTACATGAATTTCATTCATATGTTTTTACATCAGACATGCTTGAACCCTCATGCGCATGCGTGAGTTTTTCCACGCCTGTCGGTGACGTCATTCGCCTGTGAGCACTCCTTGTGGGAGGAGTTGTCCAGCCCCTCGTCGGAATTCCTTTGTCTGAGAAGTTGCTGAGAGACTGGCGCTTTGTTTGATCAAAATTTTATCTAAACCTGTGAGGCACATCGAAGTGGACACGGTTCGAAAAATTAAGCTGGTTTTCGGTGAAAATTTTAACGGCTGATGAGAGATTTTGAGGTGATACTGTCGCTTTAAGGACTTCCCACGGAGCGAGACGTCGCGCAGCGGTCCCAGGCGCCGTCGTCAGCCTGTTTCAAGCTGAAAACCTCCACATTTCAGGCTCTATTGATCCAGGATGTCGTGAGAGAACAGAGAAGTTTCAGAAGAAGTCGGTTTCAGCATTTTATCGGGATATTCCACTGTTAAAGGAGATTTTTTTAATGAAAGACGTGCAGACGGGTCCGCGCGTCGGGACGCAGCCGGCGCGGTGCGGCGGCACAGGAAAAACACCTCCGTGTTGATAACCATTTGTAAAATCCAGGCGGCTTTTGATGGCTTTCAGTGGAGTGAGTATATGAGAAATTGTTTAACAGCTGGACATGTTCCAACTTGTCCTTAAGGCTTCCAACAGAGGTGTTTTTCCTGTGGCGGAGCGTCGCGGCGGCTGCGAGCCGACACTGCAATCCGCCCGCATGTCTTTCATTAAAAAAAATCTCCTTTAACAGTGGAATATCTGGATAAAATGCTGAAACCGACTTCTTCTGAAACTTCTCTGTTCTCTCACGACGTCCTGGATCAATAGAGCCTGAAATGTGGAGGTTTCACCAGGTTTGCACACACTGCAGCAGGGATTTTGGTCCACTCCTCCATACAGATCTTCTCTAGATCTTTCACGTTTGGAGTTTCAGCTCCCTCCAAAGATTTTCTATTGAGTTCAGGTCTGGAGACTGGCCAGGCCACTCCAGGACCTTGAAATGCTTCTTACGGAGGCCCTCCTTAGTTGCCCTGGCTGTGTGTTTGGGGTCATTGTCATGCTGGAAGACCCAGCCATGACCCATCTTCAATGCTCTTACTGAGGGAAGGAGGTTGTTTGCCAAAATCTTGCAATACATGACCCCATCCATCCTCCCTTCAGTACGGTGCAGTCGTCCTGTCCCCTTTGCAGAAGAGCACCCCCAGAGTATGATGTTTCCACCCCCATGCTTCACGGTTGGGATGGTTTTCTTGGGGTTGTTCTCATCCTCTAAACATGGTAAGTGGAGTTGATTCCAAAAAGCTCTATTCTGGTCTCATCTGACCACATGACCTTCTCCCTTGCCTCCTCTGGATCATCCAGATGGTCACTGGTGAACTTCAAACGGGCCTGGACATGTGCTGGCTTGAGCAGGGGGACCTTGCTGCCCTGCAGGATTTTAAACCATGACAGTATCATGTGTTACTAATGTAATCTTTGTGACTGTGGTCCCAGCTCTCTTCAGGTCATTGACCAGGTCCTCCTGTGTAGTTCTGAGCTTTCTCAGAATCATCCTTACCCCATAAATTGAGATCTTGCATGGAATCCCAGACCGAGGGAGATTGACCTTAGACAGCTCTTTGGTCTTGGCTATGGTGGACAGTTTGGAGTGTGATTGATTGCGTGTGTGAACAGGTGTCTTTTATACAGGTAACAAGTTCACACAGGTGCAATTAATACAGGTAAAGAGTGCAGAATAAGAGGGCTTCTTAAAGAAAAATTAACAGGTCTGTGAGAGCCAGAATTCTTGCTGGTTGGTAGGTGTTCAAATACTTATTTGCAGCAGTATCATACAAATAAATGATTAAAAAATCATACATTGTGATTTCCAGATTTTTGTTTTTTTTTAGATTATGTCTCTCACAGTGGACATGCACCTAAGATGAAAATTTCAGACCCTTCCATGATTTCTAAGTGGGAGAACTTGCAAAACCGCAGGGTGTTCAAATACTTATTTTCCTCACTGTATATATATATATATATATATATATATATATATATATATGAGGTCTATTAGATAATAAACCGACCCTTTTATTTTTTTTTTAACTATATGGATTTGAATGACGTGCGATTACACCAATCATGCTTGAACCCTCGTGTGCATGAGTGAGTTTTTTCACACGTGTCGGTGACGTCATTTCCCTGTGGGCAGGCCTTGAGTGAGATGTGGTCCCGCCCTCTTGGCTGAATTCCTTTGTTTCACACGCTGCTCGAGACGGCGTGCGTTGCTTTATCAACATTTTTTCTGGACCTGTGAGGAATATCCGAGTGGACACTATTCGAGAAATTAAGCTGGTTTTCGGTGAAAAGTTTAACCTCTGATGAGAGATTATGGGGTGTTTCTGTCACTGTAAGGACTTCCCACAGAGCAGGACGTCGTGCAGCGCTTCCAGGCGCCGTCGTAGGCCTGTTTTGACCTGAAAACATCCTAATTTAAGGCTTAATTCACCCAGGACATCGTGAGAGAACAGAGAAGATTCAGAAGAGGCCGACATGAGGACTTTATGCGGACATTCCACTGTTTAAGGACATTTTTTAATGAAAGACGTGCGCGCAAATTCGCCGAGTCGTTTCCGTGACGACTCGGCAAATCTGTGTGCGCCGCGACAGGAAAAACACCTCCGTGTTGAAAACCATTTGTAAAATTCAGGCGGCTTTTGATGGCTTTCAACAAGTGAGTAACTGAGAAATTGTTTAACAGCTTGGGCATGTTCCAACTTGCCCGTTAAGGTTTCCAACAGAGGTGTTTTTCCTATCGCGACCACCCGCGGTCGGGTCCGGCCTGACATGCGACTCTGCCCGCACATTCTTTCATTACAAAATGTCCCTTAACAATGGAATGTCCGAAAAAACTCCTCATGCCGACTTCTTCTGAAAGTTCTCTGTTCTCTGACGACTTCCTGGGTCAACAGAGCCTGAAATGTGGAAGTTTTCAACTTGAAACGGTGAGACGCTGCCGCCTCGAAGCGCAGATCGCCGTCAGGCGCCGTGGGCCGTCCTTACGGCGACACTACCAGACCAAAATCTCTCAACAGCCGTTAAAATTTTTACCGAAAACCAGCTGAATTTATCGAATGGTGTCCACTCAGTCGTGCCTTACAGTTTTGAAAAAATTTTGATCAAACAAAGCAGCAGTCTCTGAGCCATTCCTAAACAATGAAAAAACGATGAGAGGGTGGGCGACTCCTCACTCAAAAACTGCCCACAGGCGAATGACGTAACCGACAGGCATGAAAAAACTGTTGCATGCCCACGAGGGTTCAAGCATGTCTGATGTAATCACACGTGATTCAAATCCATATGGTTTTTGAAAAAAATAATAACGTCGTCTACTTTTCTAATAGATCTCATATATATATATATATATATATATATATATATTTTTTTTTTTTTTTTTAAGGTAAAAATGTTTTCTGGTGTTGCTTTAATAACTCGTACAGAATCGAAATGGTTGTTGCTGATTATTAGTGTTATTATCATTATTATTATTAATATTACACAAAGTACACAACATACACTTTACTAGATTTTACAGTGTTCTTCAAATGCTTTGTTATTTTTTAGTTATTGTTGCCTGGTTCCTTCTATTTATGTGATTAAAACTACAGTCATTTGTTTCCTGTCTTTGCTTCTTCGTTTGCTTTAGGGAAAGCTTCCTGTCTGCGCCTCCAGTTTTTAGACAGACCAGAAAAGTCTGCAGCTTCTTCAACTGTGACTCCATTAACTTGACAAAGCCTACGTGTTGCAGATGTAAGTATTATATTTGTACAGTTTAACTTGCATTTGCAAAGGTAAAGTGCAGGTATAGGAGTTGTTTTTCTCTCTCTCTCTGTGTGTGTGTGTGTGTGTGTGTGTGTGTGTGTGTGTGTGTGTGTGTGTGTGTGTGTGTGTGTGTGTGTGTGTGTGTGTGTGTGTGTGTGTGTGTGTGTGTGTGTGTGTGTGTGTGTGTGTGTGTGTGTGTGTGTGTACACAATATATTCACAAAGACTTATCAAGGTGAAAACTGGTACAAGTCACCTCAGTATGATTTCAGTCAGATTAAACATTGAACATTTTTCAATAACAGTTGTGGCCACAAGGTGCTACATCTCTGATACACTGTGTACATGTTACAGCTTGGTATACAGGTAACAAGTTCAAACAGGTGCAGTTAATACAGGTAAAGAGTGCAGAATAAGAGGGCTTCTTAAAGAAAAATTAACAGGTATGTGTGAGCCAGAATTCTTGCTGGTTGGTAGGTGTTCAAATACTTAATTGCAGCAGTAACATACAAATAAATTATTAAAAAATCATACATTGTGATTTTCCAGATTTTTTTTTTAAATTATGTCTCTCACAGTGGACATGCACTTAAGATGAAAATTTCAGACCCCTCCATGATTTCTAAGTGGGACAACTTGCAAAACCGCAGGGTGTTCAAATACTTATCTTCCTCACTGCATATATACAAAGGCATCATGTATCTGTGTCAGAATTGGTAAACCAGGTTACCACGTTAAGATCTCATATCAGTTTGACGTTGGGTGTGTTTCAGTTCTAACTGTGTTCACCTTGTCTGCCAAGGTGAAACTTGGCAGACAAGGATACCTCACAAAAAACTTAGGACAAAATAGACATTGGCCACATTTCAGATTTAATTGTGGCCATGAGGGACCTGACTCTGCGAAACCTTATCTATGTGATTGGTTGACAAAGACTTTCTGTATAAAGATGAAATGTGGTAAATTAGATCTCCTCTGAGATCTTGGACAAGTTCAGTGTTGTGACCACCAGGGAGTTGAGTCTTGAAAACCTTGCTTATGCAATAAACCATTGCGTAGCTTTAGCCATCTAGGGTTGATGGATGTGCTGGCACATCTTAGTGTACTTTTCATCATGTTTCTATTAATATATCAGAGACTGAATGCCAAGGAAACCTCATTATACTCAAAGAAAGTGCCTTAAATGGGGAATTACAGAAAATATGGCAAAATCCAGAAAATGCCCTTAGACATAGAGGTTTAAGCATTAAATTTGTAAAAACTCCCATATTGACTTTTGATTTCATTACTTTTTTCTCCAAAGCCAAATGCCAGCTGGGAAAGGTCTATCATGACAACTGTTCCGATTGTTCCAGTCAGGACGAAGGTGAGCAGACATGAAATGACTCAAACACTTGTGATGTAGAGTTTTTCCGACAGTAAAAGGAGGAGCACCCGGTCATGCACAGTAAATGAGTGAACTATGAGTAAATGATCATGTGTCATAGTTATATGCGCCTTGTCATCTACTGGGCTGTTTGTGTCGCAAGCAGATGTCAAAAGCTTGTGTGTATTAGCCTCCTGCAAAACAAAACAAGAGCAATCTGAGATTTCTGATGTTCACCAATCCAGATCTGGATTACCTCCAAAATTCAGTGGAGTCTTCCATGCCTTAATACAAGGTCTGTTAGAAAAGTATCCAACCTTTTTATTATTATTTATTTTTTTGCAAAAACCTGATGGATTTGAATGCATGAGCCAACCTTGAACCTTCCTGCGCATACGTGAATTTTTTCACGCCTGTCGATTGCGTCATTTGCTGGCAAGCAGCATTTGTGTGAGGACGTGTGTAGTGCTCTCTGCGGATTTTCATTGCAAGGAAAATGGCGGAACGACTGGAGCAGCACTACTGAATCAAATTTTGCCAGAAACTGGGCGACAGCCAGGTGGAAACCTTTCAGAAGATTCAGACGGCTTTCGGTGACGATGCCATGGGCACCACACAGATTAAGGAGTGGTACAACCGGTTTAAAGACGTCCGCACAACGGTGGAGAGTGCGCCACGCTCCGGTCGGCAATCTGCTGAAATGACCAGATCATTTCCAAAGTGAACACTGTGGTGATGCGGGACCGTTGTGTGACTATCTGAGAAATTGCGGAAGAGGTGGACATCAGCACTTTTTTGGCACATTCCACTGTGACAGAAGATTTGGCCATGAAAACAGTGGTGGTGAAGCTGCTAACGGCGGGGCAAAAGCACCTCCGTGTTGAAGTCTCACAGGACATGCTGGACTCAGAAAAATGATGCCCACCTCCTCTACAATTTCTCGGATAGTCACACTACTGAAAAGCCACCGAAACCCGTCTGAATCTTCCAAATGGTTTCCACCTGGCTGTCGCCCAGTTTCTGGCAAAATTTGATGCAGTAGCGCTGCTCCAGTCGTTCCGCCATTTTCCTTACAATGAAAATCCGCAGAGAGCACAACACACGACCTCAAGCAAATGCGGCTTGCCAGCAACTGATGCATTCGACAGGCGTGAAAAAATACACACATGCGCACGAAGGTTCAAGGTTGGCTCATGCAAGCAAATCCATCAGGTTTTTGCAAAAGAAAAAAAAAAAAGGTCGGATACTTTTCTGACAAACCTCGTGTGTATCTGTTGTACAGATTTGGTGAGAATCCGTGAAGTAGTTTTGATATAATCTTCCAAAGATTATATAAAGTGAAATCCTGATCCAGAATCCGGATCTGTATCCAGATCACCTCCGAAATGCAGTCTTCCATGGCTTAATACAGAGTGCCCAACCTTTTTTGAACCGAGATCTACTTTTAAAGTTGACAGTGTATCGAGATCTACCGAGCCATATGGAACGCCACAGCGTAGCTGCAATATATTGTGCACCAATATAATAACACAATTTTCTGGCAGGTTTTAACAATAATGATGCATCATTGAAGTAAATGTGCGTGGTGGAAAAGAATAAGCACAAGTCGGCCTAGGACTGGCCTCAAGCTGGAGAAGTTGCTCCTTACCTTAGTGCAACTTCTGGCCGCGAGAGGAGGAAGCTGGTCTCTCATAGTCCGGACAGTCGGCGCTGAGTGCAGCCTTAAGCATGCACTCAGACACTGTCTGTCTGCATTAGATTCCAGATTTGGACATTCATGTCAGGTGTTGCTCTGGATTTGAGCTCAATGTCATTTTTCAGTGTGAGTATCCAAGTTGTAGAGTGATGCCACTTTGGACGATATACAGTCCACATCTATATTTTCCCCAAAATGGAAAACAGAAAACTGACAACAGGCTCTTTGGATGCAAAGTCAGTGAAACACCTGTCAAATTCTGACAAGATGCTCTGCACATAATCATCATAACGTGCACTCTATGGCTTCACGGTCTTTGTCTTGGGGCTTACACCCCTTTCACACCGGGGCTGCTCCCAGTTGCTTCCTGTGGCGTCATGACGATGCAGGAATATCTGCATCAGGTGCACGCAGCAGGGGTCAGACAGGAGGCGAGAACGCAGCCTGCAGGTTCTCTGCACAGAGAAGTCAGAGTGCACAGTTTGGCTGCAGCCAGACTGAGAACTCTGATTTCTCTTCTAGTTTATATTTGTTCTTGTGCTGAGCTGCAGGTCTGCACTCTGAGTTCTGTTATAGTTTAGCTTTCCTCCTTTGATCGCGAGATGCGTGCGCGCGAACGAACCATCTGTGAGTAAATGTGGAATGTGGAGTGGAGTAAATGAGTATATGTCTGGAGTTATAGTTGATGTGGACATCAGTCTGTGAGCAGGACTTATGTCCTTTTTTGTCCTTTTTTTTTAACAGTGATGAGAGAGTTTGAGGGGAGAACAAGGAACTAACTGCCTGCAGCCAGACAGTTTTTTTTTTTTCTTTCTTTTAATTGTTCACAATTACCTGCGTTCAGGTACCGTCAGAAATTACAGGACTTTTTTGTTGTTTCAAACTCAACAATTGCTTGTGGCAGGAGCATGGTTTTTGCTTTATTTTTGGTAAAATAATTGTGTCTATACAGAAGATTAATTCTGGCCTATATAAGGTGCCTGAGCCCAGTGACGCAGACCCCCCACCCACATAAAAAAAAAATCCAAGCAAATAGGTTGTAATTTCTGATGGTACATGAATGCAGCAGCAGCAGTGAGGGATTGAAGGTCACGGGCATTCAGTGTTGGTTTTCGGCCTTGCCGCTTACGTGTAGAAAGTTCTCCAGATTCTCTGAATCTACTGATTATATTATGGACTGTAGATGATGGAATCCCTAAATTGAATGTTGAGAAACATTGTTCTTAAACTGTTGGACTATTTTTTCCACGCAGTTGTTCACAAAGTGGTGATCCTCGCCCCATCTTTGCTTGTGAATGGCTGCTTTTGGGGATGCTCATTTTATACCCAATCATGACACACACCTGTTTCCAATTAACCTGTTCACCTGTGGACTGTTCCAAACAGGTGTTCTTTGAGCATTCATCAACTTTGCCAGTCTTTTGTTGCCCCTGTCCCAGCTTTTTTGAAATGTGTTACAGGCATCCATTTCAAAATCAGAAAATATTTGCACAAAAACAAAAAAAGTCTATCAGTTTGAACATTAAATATCTTGTCTTGGTGGTGTATTCAATTGAATAATACGTTAAAGAGGATTTGCAAATCATTACCTCCGCCAAGGAGGTTATGTTTTCGGTCGAGTTTGTTTGTCTGTCTGTCTGTTTGTCAGCAGGATAACTCAAAAAGTTTTGAATGGATTTTGATTAAATTTTTTGGAGTGGTTGGAAATGACAAGAGGAACAAGTGATCACGATCCGGATCCAGGAATCCAGGATTCTTAAACATTGCAGGATAGGGCGAATTTCGACATTCTAGTTTCTAACTCCACAAAAACAAGGCAGAAAGGCTTGAAAAAAATTAGGGTGTAACATAGTCAAATGTTCTATCAAACAACAAAGATTGGTGATGATCGGCTCCGGATTCCGGATCTGGTGATCCAGAATATGCAAAAATATAGGGAAAATAGAAAATATGTCAGTGTGAGGTGACAAATGAAGCTAGAGATGCACAACTAACACCAAATTGTAGCTGAATCTGTACTGATTCAGTAAGGTGTCATCAGATTTGATGTAGCTTCAAATGTTATGAAGCTAGATCCAGAAGAAAACCGCCATTACCGAAAAATCTTTTTTATACAATACCTTTTGAACTAATAAAGACATAAAAGTGATTCCAAGTTCTAGTGGTATGTTTTCATGGTCAAGGTTGTCAAATATAAAGGAAAGGAAAGTGTATGTATCATAGTTTTGGTTATAACACTGAATTGTTTAATAGATCACTGTGCCAAGGAGGGAATCTCTTTAGGGTCAGTGACCCCATGGCCTTGTGTAGCACATGCAACACTTAAAAAATAGTTCTATTTCAGAATTTACTGTTATTTATTTAGAGAAGTGTTTCATAAATGTTAAAAAATTCATATATTTGCAGTTTAGTTGAATAATAAATTGAATTTTGTCTCTTACTTGTTTTTGTCTATAAGCACATGCAATATCAATATCAGTGCTCAGATGACAGTAGCTTCTGGGAAAGGTGCAAGTTGCAATAAACTGTGATGCCAAGCGCTAAGGATACATGCTATCCAGTCACAGCAGATGAAACTTTTTTTTACTAGCAATCATCATTGTTAGACTTTTTTAGGTTCAATGATTCTACGGTGTGTAGATGTTATGGCGTCAGTGACCACATGGCCTTGGCGGAAGTTTGCACTCTCCGAGTGCTTCTAGTTGTATTCTGTTTTTATTTACATTTCACACAACGTCCCAACTTCATTGGATTTGTGGTTGTAAAATGTTTGTGAAAATATCGCTGTGTTCCAACTGGGCAAATTGTTCTTTTCATCAAGTCATTTTATTGATGCTATTACAAAACAACTACTTCCTTTGCATTGTATTCTTAGCAAGTATTGTAGCCTATAAATACTTTCAGGTGGGGTCACACTGTGATGGATTGAGTAAACTGATTGGTAATGGATTGAAATAATTTATTGGATGACAAAAGCAGTCTGATCTGTCAGTCTCTGCTGGATTTGGGGCTCTGATAGAATGAGTGAACAACCACTGAATGCAGATGCACAGCGCTTCCGGACTTCAACATAAGACAAACAGATAATGCACAGATAAAACTAACATCTACCAGACATGTAGTGGCAAGCTGGGAAGAAGTACAGCACAAAATTGTTAACAAACATGCAACCACTGGGGAAGCGCTCCGTCTGATGTCCACTCAAAGTTTTGAGCATGTACAAAACTTCCCGACAAACTCGCCAGACATCACCTGGCATCAACTAACAAGGAATGGACTGAAAGACTGAGAAAAGGATTTGTACAGGACAAAAACGAATGGATATTTAAATTTCATATCTATTACACATTCCTTCAGTCTGTGAGTGTGTGACGCAAACATTATTCATTGGGTTTTCAGAACAAGTGATCTTAGGTCCGAGAAGTAACAACCATCCTTAAATTTCAGTTTTTGTTTTCTGATAGGCTCCCACAAAGTAAGCTCCCATTTCAATTATTTGGGGATATACAAACTATGTGTGGAATAAAAGCATCTTGTTTTTAGTTGCTCAACCTGTTTTTGTAGTGCATGTGTATCCACACCAACATATTTTCTACCCTACAGTGCCTCAGGGACACATACTGTACCTTTACTGAATGATAATGAAAACCAGTTCTCACAATTATTTCTAACTAAGCTGATGTTGTAATTAATGAATAATATCGATATTTTGTTCTTTCAGATTTAGAATCTTATGTTCACGGGCACAAGAAAAAACATGGAAGCAAGGGTCCTTGTCATGGGTAAGTAGACTGCGTGTAGTCAAGTTTCAGTTTTGTGAAATTCCTCAGTGTTGTAATATAGGACTGAAAAACAGCCCATTAGAAACCTTTTGAAGTCACACAGAAGTGATAATCAGATCTTCTCTGACTTTCACAATGTGATACAATTCTACTTGACTTATTGGTGGCCCTGATTTGATTGAACAGTTTGAGAGTAAGCAGCACTTAGTGAACTAAGAGAAATAGTCCCATGCAGGTCAAAATTGGCTGTGGCCCATGGATGTGGCAACAGCACTGTTCAGCTGGGGCCTAACAATCAACTACAGCACCTAGAATATCTCCCTCACCTCTGCTGTTTGAGGAACCTCTTCTGTGTGAACAAATCCACAAACTTCAAACCACAACTGACATTCTCATGAAGGCGGGTGCTACAATGAGGAGATGGCAGATAGATGCAGGATATAGGCAAGAAAGTAGTATGGCAAAGAGGAGGTATAATTTTGTAAGAATGCTCTCAGATCTGTAGATTTTTAGAAACGTAATAAAAAAAAATGACATAGTTCTGGAGACTAGATTTAACTTTGATTTCAGAAAAAGTAAAAAAAAAAAAAAAAAAAAAAAAGATGTTTCAGCAGCCATTTGTCAAAGTAAAACTGGCCATTGGTGACTGGATCTTCTTGTACTGTCCACCTCTTTTTCCAGTGCCAAAGGCTCCCCGGCTGAGGCTTGGAGGGGAATCCGCAGTTCAGAGCTCAGTGGTCCAGCAGACAGAAGGAAAAAGAGCTGTATGCTCAGGAGCAGCCAGGATGCAGCACAGGTGAAAGAATAGATATAGATAAGAGAATTGTGGATCGGTTTCTGGCACGGTTTTCCAGTATGTTATACGAGGTCTCTTAGAAAAGTATCCGACCTTATTATTTTTTTTCAAAAACCATATGGATTTGAATCATGTGTGATTGCGTCAGCCAAGCTTGAACCTTCATGCGCATGTGTGAGTTTTTTCATGCCTGTCAGTTGCGTCATTTGCCTGTGAGCAGGCTTTGAGTGAGGAGTGGTCCACCCCTCTTGTTGTTTTTTTTCATTGTTTAGGAATGGCTCAGAGACTGCCGCTTTGCTTGATCAAAATTTTTTCAGAAACTGTGAGGCACGTCCAAGTGGACACCCTTCGAGAAATTCACATGGTGTTTGGTGAAAATTTTATGGGCTTCAAAGAGATTACGGAGTGTTACTGTCGCTTTAAGGATGGCCCAGAGCGACTGGCGGTGCGCCGCACTCCGAAGCCGCCATCGACAGGCTGAACGACCATTTCATTTCTAAACGGATGGCTGTATGGATCCGTGACCATCGTGTGCAATTTCTCTGGTTATCACAAGAGCTGGACATCAACCATTTTCCGGCAGATTTCACTTTTAACAAGAGATTTTGTCATGGAAAGCCGAGCGGAGGCTTCGCGCTACTGGAACGAGACAAAACCACCTCCGTTTTGGTCTCACAGGACGGCTCTGAGATGGCGTTCAGACAGCTGTCGGTGGTTTTTCCATCGAGTGATTATCTGAAAAATTGTGGATGTGCCTGGACATGCCAGAACATGTCCTGTGAGGCTTAATCACGGCGTTGCTTTGCGCCATGCGGCACCGCCACGACGCGCGGAATTCCTCCGCACGTCTGTCTCAATGTGCAGAAAAAGTGCTGATGTCCACGTCTTTTCACATTTCCTGTGCTAGCCAGATGACATGTTTTCTAAGCCTAGCTTCTGCTACTCTTTCCCATAACTTCATGCTGTGGCTGATAAACTTTATGCCTCTGTAGTTACTGCAGCTCTGCACATCACCCTTGTTCTTGAAAATAGGAACCAACACACTTCGTCTCCACTCCTCAGGCATCCTCTCACTTTCCAAGATTTTATTAAACAATCTGGTTAGAAACTCTACTGCCATCTCTCCTAGACATTTCCATGCTTCCACCTGGAATGTCATCTGGACCAACTGCCTTTCCACTCTTCATCCTCTTCATAGCAGCCCTCACTTCTTCCTTACTAATCTCTTGTACTTCCTGATTTACTCTCACATCATCCAGCCTTTTCTCTCGCTCATTTTCTTTATTCATCAGCGCTTCAAAATATTCCCTCCACCTTCTCAGCACACACTCCTCATTCGTCAGCACATTACCATGTGCATCTTTTACCACCCTAACCTGCTGCACATCCTTTCCAGCATTGTCCCTTTGTCTGGCCAGTCGGTACAAGTCCTTTTCTCCTTCCTTACTATTCAACTTCTTGTACAGCTCGCAATATGCCTTTTCCTCCGCTTTTGCCACTTCTCTTTTCGCCTTATGCCTCATCTCCTTGTACTCCTGTCTACTTTCTTCATCTCACCGACTATCCCAAAACTTTTTCGCCAACCTCTTTCTCCTTATGCTTTCCTGGACCTCTTCATTCCCACCAAGTCTCCTTGTCTTCCTTCCACTGTCCAGATGTCATACCCAGTACTGTCCTAGCTGTCTCCCTCACCACATCTGCAGTACTTTTCCAGTTGTCCAAAATTGCTTCCCCTCCAACCAGTGCTTCTCTCACCTGCTCGCTAAATTTCACACAATAGTCTTCCTCCTTCAGCTTCCACCATCTGATCCTTTGAGCTCTTACTCTCGTCTTCTTCTTTACCTCTAAAGTCATCCTACAAACAACCATCCTATGCTGTCTAACGACACTCTCTCCTGCCACCACCTTACAGTCTCTGATTTCTTTTAGCTTGCATCTCCTATAAAGAATGTAGTCCACCTGTGTGCACCTTCCTCCAATCTTATATGTGCTCCTCCCTTTTCTTAAAGTAGGTATTCACCACAGCCATTTCCATCCTTTTTGCAAAATCAACTACCATCTGTCCTTCCCCATTCCTATCCTTGATACCATATCCTACCCATTACTTCCTCATCACCTCTGTTCCCTTCACCAACATGCCCATTGAAGTCCGCTCCTATCACCACTCTTTCATGCTTGGGCACACTCTCCACCACCTCATCTAACACACTCCAGAAATCTTCTTTCTCCTTCATCTCACAACCTACCTGTGGGGCATATGCACTGATATTCATCATCACCCCTTCAATTTCCAACTTCACACTCATCACCCTGTCAGACACTCGCTTAACCTCCAACACACTTTTAACATACTCTTCCTTTAAAATGACCCCAACACCATTTCTCTTCCTGTCCTCACCATGGTACAACAAGTTGTAGCCACCGCCGATACTCCTGCTCTTACTTCCCTTCCACTTGGTCTCTTGCACACACAATATCAATCAATTTTTTTATATAGCGCCAAATCACAACAAACAGTTGCCCCAAGGCGCTTTATATTGTAAGGCAAGGCCATACAATAATTATGTAAAACCCCAACGGTCAAAACGACCCCCTGTGAGCAAGCACTTGGCTACAGTGGGAAGGAAAAACTCCCTTTTAACAGGAAGAAACCTCCAGCAGAACCAGGCTCAGGGAGGGGCAGTCTTCTGCTGGGACTGGTTGGGGCTGAGGGAGAGAACCAGGAAAAAGACATGCTGAGGAGGGGAGCAGAGATCGATCACTAATGATTAAATGCAGAGTGGTGCATACAGAGCAAAAAGAGAAAGAAACAGTGCATCATGGGAACCCCCCAGCAGTCTACGTCTATAGCAGCATAACTAAGGGATGGTTCAGGGTCACCTGATCCAGCCCTAACTATAAGCTTTAGAAAAAAGGAAAGTTTTAAGCCTAATCTTAAAAGTAGAGAGGGTGTCTGTCTCCCTGATCTGAATTGGGAGCTGGTTCCACAGGAGAGGAGCCTGAAAGCTGAAGGCTCTGCCTCCCATTCTACTCTTACAAACCCTAGGAACTACAAGTAAGCCTGCAGTCTGAGAGCGAAGCGCTCTAATGGGGTGATATGGTACTACGAGGTCCCTAAGATAAGATGGGACCTGATTATTCAAAACCTTATAAGTAAGAAGAAGAATTTTAAATTCTATTCTAGAATTAACAGGAAGCCAATGAAGAGAGGCCAATATGGGTGAGATATGCTCTCTCCTTCTAGTCCCCGTCAGTACTCTAGATGCAGCATTTTGAATTAACTGAAGGCTTTTTAGGGAACTTTTAGGACAACCTAATAATAATGAATTACAATAGTCCAGCCTAGAGGAAATAAATGCATGAATTAGTTTTTCAGCATCACTCTGATTTATATGTCTACCTTTCTCCTCTTCATCATATTAGTCAGCTCTCTCCCTTTACCAGTCATACTACCAACATTCAAAGTCTCCACTCTCATTTCCACCCTTCTAGTTTTCTTCTTCTCGCGCTGTTTGTTGAAACGTTCTCCTCCTCTTCGTTGTTGTCTTCACCCAGCAGTAGCCCAGTTTCCACCGGCACCCTGTTGGGCAACAGCACCAGTGGCGCACGTTGTTAACCCGGGCCGCGACCGATCCGGTATGGGAATTTGATTCTTAGTCTGCATAGTTGGGTTGGCTTGTTTTACGCCGGATGCCCTTCCTGACGCAACCCTCCTCATTTATCAGGGCTTGGGACCGGCACTCAGAATGTACTGGCTGCACACCCCATGTGGCTGAGTTAGGAAATCACATTGTAAGATTTTTAAAGAATTTATAAATTGTGGTGGAAAATAAGTATTTGGTCATCCACAAACAAGCAAGATTTCTGGCTCTGACAGACCTGTAACTTCTTCTTTAATAAGCTGTTCTGTCCTCCATCTGTTACTTGTATTAATGGCATCTGTTTGAACTCATTATCTGTATAAAAGACACCTTTCCACAGCCTCAAATAGTCAAACTCCAAACTCAACCATGGCCAAGACCAAAGAGCTGTCGAAGGACACCAGGAAGACAATTGTAGATGTGCACCAGGCTGGGAAGAGTGAGTCTACAATAGTCAAGCAGGTTGGTGTGAATAAATCAACTGTGGGAGCAATTGTAAGAAAATGGAAGACATACAAGACCATTGATAATCTCCCTCGATCTGGGGCTCCACGCAAGATGTCATCCTTCGGGGTCAAAATGATCATGAGAACGTTGAGAAAAAAAATCACAGAACTACATGGAGGGAACTGATGAATGACCTGCAGAGAGCTGGGACCAAAGTAACAAAGGCCTCACTACGCAGAGAGGGACTCAAATCCCGCAGTGCCAGACATGTCCCCCTGCTTAAGCCAGTACGTGTCCAGGCCCGTCTGAAGTTTGCCAGAGAACATATGGATGATCCAGAAGAGGATTGGGAGAATATCATGTGGTCAGATGAAATCAAAATAGAACTTTTTAGTAAAAACTCAACTAGTCGTGTTTGGAGGAAAGAGAATGCTGAGTTGCTTTCCAAGAACACCATATCTACTGTGAAGCATGGGGGTGGAAACATCATGCTTTGGGACTGTTTTTCTGCAAAGGGGACTGGATGACTGATCCGTGTTAAGGGAAGAATAAACAGGGCCATGTGTCATGAGATTTTAAGCCAAAACCTCCTTCCTTCAGTGAGAGCATTGAAGATGCAACGTGGCTGGGTCTTCCAGCATGACAATGATCCCAAACACACCTTTCAGGCAACGAAGGAGTGGCTCCGTAAAAAAGCATTTCAAAGTCCTGGAGTGGCCAAGCCAGTCTGCAGACCTCAACCCCATAGAAAAGTTGTGGAGGGAGTTGAAAGTCGGTGTTGCCCAGCGACAGCCCCAAAACATCACTGCTCTGGAGGAGATGTGCATGGAGGAATAGGCCAAAATACCAGCTACAGTGTGTGCAAACCTGGTGAAGACTTACAGGAAACATTTGACCTCTGTCATTGCCAACAAAGATTATATTACAAAGTATTGAGCTGAACTTTGGTTATTGACCAAAAACTTATTTTCCACTATAATTTACAAATAAATTCTTTAAAAATCCTACAATGTGATTTCCTGGATTTTTTTTTTCTCATTTTGTCTCTCATAATTGAAGTGTACCTATGATGAAAATTCCAGACCTCTCTCATCTTTATAAGTAGAAGAACTTGCACAATCAGGGACTGACTAAATACTTTTTTACCCCACTCTATATTGAAAATATCTGTTACTAAAATAGGTCAAAAAGAAAACTATCTTCAGTAAATGTATGTTTCAAAGTCTCAATGAGTATTTTTTTAACCTATAGGAGAAAATACAATCACATATGAGTGAATACCTTTTTATTTTCGAGTGTATAATTAAATATAACGCACTGCTAAAATAATATCGGCCGTACCACCATTGTCTTCTTGATCATTTTCAGTTATTTAATTGGTATCCCAGTGCAAAGTAAGTGTGTGTGTGTGTGTGTGTGTGTGTGTGTGTGTGTGTGTGTGTGTGTGTGTGTGTGTGTGTGTGTGTGTGTGTGTGTGTGTGTGTGTGTGTGTGTGTGTGTGTGTGTGTGTGTGTGTGTGTGTGTGTGTGTATAAAATTCTGCATTTATTACTTACATAAATTTTTAAGATCCTATTGTCTTACATACAATTTGTACATGTTCAGTAAAGTCCCGCTAGCTAGCTAGCTACAGGGATGCTTATTCACCCTCTTTGGATAGTTTTCTGTCTTTTTGTAAATTCTTGCTGTCTGAATGAAATGGCGGAACATTATTTTTTATTTCTTCAAATTGACGAACTAATACTATATTTGCTATAAAATGCCCAAATTCCTTATAAAGTGGTTTGTTTACCGGAGAAGGAGGCCACCATTTTGGTATACGGACAACATTTCAACGCGCATTCTCATTGGTTGAAAAACAACTCTCCGTGCGCAGTCGCTTTTCGCCACACACTCTTGTGAAGGTAGTAAATGCGCAACAATGTCTTGATGTTCCAGACAATTTCCTGCCTGCTTCCCGCGCCACATCTCATAGCAGCGTTCACCAGTTTTTCTACCTCATCAGTTTCTCATCGTTTATTTACAATATTACACAAGATACGAGACAGGTATGGCAATAGTTTAATGCTGTTATCATTTAAACAAGCAAATTCTGTGATATTTTGGTATTGTATGATAAATGTAATGCTTAGGGAGTAAAACACTGCGATCATTGAAGTTTGTTACCACCAATGGCACCATCCACCACGCATTTTAGTATGTGGCCATGTGTTTTTTTTTTTTGGTTGTAAAACTGTTATATAACCTGCCAAATCGATGGAATCTTTGAAACAAGCTTAAATACTTCGTATGTAGCCTGTTTCCATGAGAAATACATCTTGTATTGAAAAACATGAAACAAATTACACATGGGGGGGTTAAATAAAAATAAATAAATGCCACTCACGGGAGTCAAACCTGTAATTTACAAAAGCTCTGATTACCAGACAGAAACTTTATCACTGCGCTACAATCACTGCCTTATAACAGGAGTGTAAAATGCCTAAAAATCATGTATTTTATGTCATGTAATCATGTAATGTATTTTTTTGAAAAAACAGAAAAAAGCGCAGAAATAACTGACAAAACAGTGTTTGTTACAGTGTATTTTTGGTGATACGTGACTAAAAGTGGCGTATTGTCATAGTCCTGCGGCGCGCATGCCGCAGGACAGTGTGCTCTCCCCCTGCACGCCACGTGTGTGTGTGTGTGTGGTGGGGGGGGGGCGCACACGTGCAATACACATTCACACCACATGTGTGGCTTTTTTGAAAGCCATACTCATGGGGCCACTTCTAAAATTCTCATATCCAGCTCGAAAGTGATTGTCTGCTCACTGTTTTCATGCTAACAGCGTGAATGGCCACACATTTTCTAAGTGTCAAGCGAGCGGTCATAGATGTTCGTGTGTGTCACCCGGAATTTGGCTGACACCAGCCGTGAGAGGGATCGAATGGGCTCTCACAGGGCACACTCTGTCTTTCATCTGCTGGTGTATATGAATTTTTGTAGCAACAGGTGTACAAGGCAGCGCCGATTTTTCACGAATGGCATGCAATTCCTCCGTGCGCTAGTTGGCTTCAATCGTGTTATGTGTGAAGGGGCCCTAACGTTCGCGAAATATCTTGTTAATCATTTCAGATATATTATCAGGTTCCAAAAACAGCATTTTCAGTTTTAGAAGGGCTTATTTCTCACTAGCTTTTACATAGTATCAATCAATCAAAGTTTATTCATATAGCCCTTTCCACAACCCAGAGGGTGACCAAAGTGCTTCACAGTCAGATAAAAACATAAAGAATAACTTAAGACAATAAACAAATTTAAAACAGACACATCAATAAAAATATACATCCAAAATATTTGCACATCAGGACTGAATAAAATGTCAGAGCGCTGCTGGTTGACAGAGGTTATATTTACATTATATTTACACACAAATGAAATGGAGTTTGCAGCTAGCTAGACCAGCCTCTGACTTCATGGTGCCGCTCTACTCTGATTTATATATACATGCGCACACACACCCCCCCGTTTATCTGTCGGAGGGCCCAGGGCCAAGCATCAGCCCACACCCTTTTTTGACAGCAGTTGGTTAAATGCCCACCTTAAATTAAATTACATGGAATACATTTGGGAGACTTATTACACAATTGGGAGACTTATTTGTGATATATTTTTTTAGTTGTGATGTACATGATATTGGCCATGCTCATGCATCAGGCCACCCCGTCTTCAGGCAGAATTTCATATGAACCTTGGGCAGCTATGATGGGAGAATAGTGTATGTTCATACACACTGCTCAAAGTAACTAAAGGAACACTGTACTCCCTGAGGGCGGCACAGTGGATTAGTGGTTAACACTGTTGCCTCACAGCAAGGACATCCTGGTCCTTCTCTGTGGAGTTTGTATGTTCTCCCTGTGTTCGTTTGGGTTCCCTCTGGGTGCTGTAGCTTCCTCCCACTTCCAATGACATGTAGGTTGGGTGAATCGGTGACTCTGAGTTGACTGCAGGTGTGCTTGTCTGTCTGTACGTGGCCCTGTGATAGACTGCCGTCCTGTCCAGAGTGTACCTCGCCTCTCACCCTATGATTGCTAAGCTCCTCCGTGACCCTTGATGGGAGTAAGCGGGTATAATATGAATGTCCCTGAATTGTTTTGTAAATTTGCTCTCTCTGTCTCTCTCTATACACACACAATCACACACACATACACATTCAGTGCTGCATACAGTCAAAATATAACAGTGGCCAAGGGAACAAACTGTGTTCTTTCCTGCAGCTCTATAATTACTTTACCAAATGTCCCAGTAAGTTTTAAGGTGCCGTGGTCCTGTAGCCTGACCCCCAGCTACTTAGAAACAATTTGAAAAACCGGCATGTGTGTGTGAGAGACATGGGGGCAATCAAGACCGATTGAGGCATCTTGTTACTGTATTTTAACACACCTGGGTCATAATCTGATATGATCTATTTCAATCATATTGGCCACATAACACTGGTCAAGAAAAACTTTTTTTTTCTTGCATGGACATTGAGAACTGATTTTGGGTAATTTGGGGCGCTGAATCTGAGCTCTGACATCCTCTGTCACATCACGTTTTTTGCAATCTGCATGTAACTTATTGATGGATTATGCAAGAGTTGCTCATTCACTTACGAGATTCACACCACTCAGAGAGCACACCACTTTCACACCGCTTTCATGCACAAAAGCAGCTTCAAAGCATAGTTTTTAAACCAAGTTCACGAAATGTGAACAAGAGTCGTAATGTCATTTATGGCACTGAAGTGGTGTGCGAGACTGCAGCTTTTGCTTTGATGATTGATACGAGAAATATGTTTTCATATCTCAAAAATGTGATGTGATTGGCAAAAACTAACATCATATTTGGATTCAGCGCCCCCAAAATGACCCAAAATCAGTTAGAAAAACTTCTTGCAAGAAAAATCGTGTTGACCAGTGTAATAATCTTTCATTAGGGTAATACTACAAAACAGTCTACACCTACAATATTACCAACTTAAATGTAACAACAACAACAAAAAAAGAACAAAGAAAATGAAAGTTTTTGTCCCTCAAAGTTTGCAAAGTAATCCTGTGTGAAAAATAATAAAATTTCGGACATGCTTTATTTATGTTTAAAGGAATGCTTTTTTGGTGGTCATCACAGTGACTAAAATAGTGGATGGTTTCTAAGAAATTATGTGGGACGTGTCTGTGGTAGAATGTTCTGACCCTGTTGACCTCACACTTTGCAGCAGCAAGATGGTGAGAAGAGAAGCCATTCTGTCAAAACAAAGACCAGAGTCCTGCCCACAGACAGGTCAGTGACCCACAGCTAATCCAAGTCTAATGTCAGCACATCTTGCTGATGTGCTGATAATGTAAAAACATATTGATCACCATGATTGATATTATAAGCACATCTTGATCATCTTGATTGATATTGTAAGTACATCTTTGATTGTTTCTTTAATGTAAAGATTAAATGAAACAATCAAAGATGTGCTTTTAGCGTTGACTTTAATTTTATTTCAAGAGACTTAAAAATATCACATTAATCATTTAGGAATTAAAGCGACTGGTATACATAGTGCCTCTGTTTTCAGAATGCATGTCATTGGACAAATTAAATGTAAGGATTCTTTTTAATACAAATCATCACTTTCAGAACCTGGGTTCTGTCTACATATCAGGGGAGGATACATGAACATTTCCAAGTCAATCAGTATGTCTTGGATGTCATTTACATCAATCTTTAAGACATCCAAACAGTGTGGTACTGTATGGTAAATCTGTCTGGATTAGGTGTGCAAATAGAAGACTAATGAGGAAAGACACCAAGACACCATAACAGCTGTCAAGGAGTTATCTGCTTCTGTGGCTGTGATTGGGGAAACTGTGCATAGTGCATAGCACAACACCACACTGGAATATCACATTGTTTAGGCTTCATGAAAACCAAAAACACATCCTCAAGCACAGATCCTCTGGCCAGCTCCAGACTGTGTTCCCCCCAGAGAAAGTGATCTAAAATCATATGTCAAAAACTAACGAATGAGTGAATTTGAATCTTTTCACCTTTTATTCATCTGTATCGCTCTTTTCTCTGCACTGTTGACTCGTCACTCCAATGTTTTTCTTATCAGGGATATTGGGAAAGTTAAAGTTCTGGGATCTGCCTGTGTGACCAATGGCTGTGTGCTACCAGTCCACTTGTCTCAGGGAAAAGGTAATTGTTTTCAGCGCCAGCTGCTGCATCATCACTGCACGCGGTACTGGACAGCCAACCGACAAGCGGTTAATACACTTCTCCTCACTTCAAGGCCACCCATGCCCCAGAGTTAAGCAAGACATCCAGCATAAAACTTGCTCCAGCAACTCACAGAACCCAAAAGAAACTAGTTTTCAGGAAATTCCTCTTAATTTGGCTATTGGAATAGAAAAATTTGAACTGGACACAGTGATTTATGGAGCTTCCCTCTGCTGTGCACTTTGTGTTTGACATGAAGGCTTAAATACAGTTAGTTACATTACTCACTATGACCACTATCAAGACTGTTTCAAACATTTTTATCCCCTGGTACGAAATACGGAGGGATATAGTGATCAGCATGCCCGTCTGTCCCTCTGTCCATTTTCACTTGTTAGCGAAATATCTCAAGAACCACTTGACCAATTTAATTCATATTTAGCATAAAGGTGTGTGATCACCTGACACCAGTAAATTACAGTGGCCTTGGAGTCAATTTCAAGGTCACAGTGAGATATTCAAGATATTGTCATCGTCACCCTTGTTAATGCGATATCTCAAGAACCAGTTGATCAGTTTCATTTATTTGTACCATAAGGGTGTACTTGGGTGATTCCCCCTACACTTTAGTGTAACTAATTTGTGGGGACCTGGAGGATCTGTCATCTCCTGATGACTCTTGTTTTGAAACCATACTACTTGCAATATGTCTGTACAGTTGTAAGCAAAGGTTTGGGCACCCTTGATAATTTTCATGATTTTGCTTGGTTGTCTGTATCAGAAATTTCAGTTAAATATATCATATAGCAGACAAACACACTGATATTTGAGAAGTGAAATGAAGTTTCTAGTATTTACAGAAAGTGTGCAATAATTATTTAAACAAAATTGGTCAGGTGCATAAATTTGGGCACCCTTATCATTTTATTGATTTGAATACATTCAGCACTCATTATTGGAACACAGAATTGGTTTAGTAACCTCATTGACCCTTGACCTCCTTACACAGGTGAATCCAGTTATGAGAAAGGGTATTTAAGGTGGCCATTTGCAAATGTTTCGCCTCTTTGCATCTCTTCTAATGAGTGGCAACATGGGAGCATCTAAACAACTCTCAAATGACCTGAAATCAAAGATTGTTTAACATCATGGTTTAGGGAAAGATACAAAAAGCTATTTCAGAGATTTCAGCTGTCAGTTTCCACTGTGAGGAACATGGTGAGAACAGTCATAGTCAACCCACAGACCTGCTCCAAAGATCTGCAATATGATCTTGCTGTAGATAGTGTCTCTGTGCATCGTTCAACTATACAGCGCACTTTGCACAAGGAAATGCTGTATGGGAGAGTAATGCATAGGAAGCCTTTTTTGCGCACACGCCACAAACAGAGTCGCTTGAGGTATGCTAAAGCACATTTGGACAAGCCAGCTTCATTTTGGAATAAGGTGCTGTGGATTGATGAAACTAAAATTGAGTTATTTGGACATAACAAGGGGCAGTATGCATGGCTGAAAAAGAGCACAGCATTCCAAGGAAAACACTTGCTACCTACAGTAAAATTTGGAGGTGGTTCAATTATGTTGTGTGACTGTGTGGCCAGTGCAGGTACTGGGAATCTTGTTAATGTTGAGGGTCACATGGATTCCAGTCAGTATCAGCAGATTCTTGAGAACAATGTTCATGAATCAGTGACAAAGTTGAAGCTGCGCCAGGGATGGATCTTTCAGCAAGACAACAACCTTAAATACTGCTCAAAATCTACAAATGCATTCATGCAGAGGAACAAGTACAACCTTCTGGAATGGCCATCTCAGTACTTGTAAAGAAGAATGGTCCAAAATACCTTCAACCAGAATCCAGACTCTCATTGGAAGCTATGGGAAGCGTTTAGAGGCTGTTGTTTCAGCGAAAGGAGGATCTACTAAATATTGATGTATTTTTTTCTGTTGAGGTGCTCAAATGTTTGCACCTGTCTAATTTTGTTTAAAGAATTATTGCACACTTTCTGTAAATCCTATAAATTTTATTTCACATCCAAATATCACTGTGTTTGTCTGCTATATGATATATTTAACTGACAGTGCTGATCCAAACAACAAATGATTTATAAAGGAAAATCATGGAAATTATCAGGGGTGCCCAAACATTTACATACAACTGTATCTGTAGCTGGAACATTGAAATGAATGTGATCTTTTAAAAAGTGCTAAGTAAAACAAGGCTGCAAAATAAAATCTAGAAATATTTAAAAGTTTTTGAATGTGCATTATTTAAAACAACCATGCCTGTTTGAAATTGCTCCATGTTGCATTATAACAAATACACATACACACACGCAGAGAAAGAGAGATTGCTTTGTCTGCATGAATACTGTCTGACAGTAATCCACCTCCACAGGAAATTACCTGTGGAGGTGGATTACTTTTGAACTGTTTTGTGATAAGGTCTGTTGCTTTTTACATTGCGTTCAGGACAGTGGACATCTGCAACATTAGCCACATTTAATTTAAGATGACATGACCTGATCTGGAGTTTATTTCAGTGAAACATTTGTGCACATTAGACAAATGGTTTGTAGTGTGATGAGTTTCTCACAGTGGTGCTTTCACAGGCAGGAGATCCAGACTAGAAATGCTTGGTGACACATCATCAGAAGCCTACAGTTCTCCACCCAGCCCACAGCATCTTGACAGCGACGACGACAACAACAAAGGTAAATATACGCAGCACTGGTGCACCTGATCCCTGATCATAAAGGAAATGAGGGGCTTTGTGCTCTTGTGTGACGGGGCCCTTCCACATGCACTGTATGTACAAGTGGACTTGAAATTTAAAGAACCTGGGTGTTTGGTGTTAAAATGACGCCAATGTTGGTTGCAAAAGAGCAACGCCATGTTTGCTACACTGTGGGCTGCTTTGTACCAGGGTGTTGAATAAGGAATGATTCCAACTAATACAGTTATTGATACGTTGGATCAATTTCAGTTTGTTCCAATTGTGCAATTGTCGAGATATTTATTTATTAAGATTATTTCATAGTTTCTGAGTTGTTCCTGGTCAAACCAAGCCTGCTTGTATTTATATCAGTTTTCTAATAATCGTGTTGAAGTCATAACTGTTACGTCAACTCTTATTAGCTGTGATGTGGTCTTGGTGGTGGAACACTAACTGAATCTTTTTCTCAGACACAGATAGTCATTCTGACAACTCCACCAAAGTCCCTGATACCGTCTTCACTGAGCAGACAAATGCTGTGATGGGGAACTTGTCCTCTGTTCTTCCTCTGTCATCCAGTACCCATCACGTCCAAACAGATGTCCTCTGCCCAGAGAGCACCACCAACTTTCCCCCCCTCTCCTTTGTAAATTCTCTGCCCTATGCTCTGAACAACGGAGGTGCTGAGAATCCCATGAACCCTCCTCACAGCCAGAGCTTCGGGCCTGAAGGAAAGTCCTTGCCTGCCACAATCATGATGCAGATGCCCCTAGTTCCTCTCGGTGTTCCGGGCCCTGGAATTGTGGGAGCTACAGAGAAGAGGGAAATTCTCCCCACCTTTGGGATTCCCACTTTAGGTCTCCACCCCCCAATGAGCCCAGCCATGCAGCCTCTGGTCCAGAGGTTCAACACAGCTTTGTCTCATAGTAGTGGTGGCACTGATGGAACATCAGGGATTGTTTCTGGTTCTGCTGCTACACAGTCTCCACACGAAGCTCCTGTCAGAGCCCTGAGTGGCCTATCTTCAGGTTCCACATCTTACTCCTCGACACTTCAGTCCTGCCAAGACCCAGTCATTGTCACTTCTTGCATGACCCCCTCTTTGCCTGTCGCGGAGACTTCACATGCCAAACATCCTGGTTTAAACTTAGCATTTGGTCTGCCTTCTTCATATACTGTGCCGTCTGTCTCGACATCTGCCATGCCAACCTTGGGTGGACCTGCAGCCACTGAGATGCCATCACCTGGACATGTACAAACAAGTGCACCTCCAGATGTGCCTCCCGATACTCCTGGGTCTGTCCCCAGCTCCAGCCCAGCACCGGTTCACAGCCTGGGACACAGTGAATATACATCTTACTACAACAGTGACACTTTAACAGGAAGCAGTGCTGTTACCCCTGGCAACCCACTTGTCCAGCAGCAGCAAGATGCTCCTAATCAGCAACAGCAACCAGTTGGCTGTGGGACTTGCGGCTGTCACAACAACTGCGGTGGTCGAGGCACCATCAACACCAATAGCGGTGTCAGTGGTGCCACAGGCTGCCAGGCTCCACTGTTCTTTCCTCAGCACCAGATGGCAGCACGACAGGTATTCAGTATTTCACCAGCTCTCTTCCACCTCACAAGTCTGTCCAGTAATAGCTACCTCACCCAGGGACAGTGTCCACACCAGGCTAACAGTGGTGCCGCCACCCTGTCTGCCTTTTTCCCAACCTCTCCTCCTCCTCCTGCCCACCCACCCCCCTACGGCCCAATCCACAGACCACTCCACACGCATTCCAACAGTCATGCGGATGTACCATCACACATGCTGGGCACCCAGGCAGCAGCAGCCGCTGCAGCTGCAAATTACAACCTGCAGCAGCAGATGGGGCCAGCTCCAGCATTCTGCCAGCGCATCTACCAGAATATGTACCCAAATTCTTTGGGTCTGCAACCTGCTGCTGCAGTAGGGGGAGGAGGCATTAACAAGAAGAATGGAAATGTGTCCTGTTATAACTGCGGCATGAGCGGCCACTATGCACAAGACTGCAGCCAGCCCTCTATTGACTCCACCCAGCAAGGTAAGACAAGAAGACAGCCAGGGACTTTTAATGTCCCCGTCCTTCATACTCATGTCCAAGAGCAGTGTACACCATCAGGGTCCAACATTCACAAATAAAAATGTCAACACTTTTGGCATGGGTTTTAGCAATAAAGAAGAAGAAGAAATACAACTTTGTCAAAAGAGAAATTATCATCAGATATTCAAACTTCTGATGGTCCTTGAACTGACCATCAGTATTAAACACTTCTGTCAGGAAGAATAATTGTTGCTGAAATGGCCTTTGCTTAAAATAATGGTATTTCAACAAATAACTTTCACAAATAAACCTTTGCTGTATCCTGATTCTCTTAAAAACAAACTAAAACATTCTATGCTTCTCAGCTTAAATATATAGTTTTGAATTATTTGACTGAGAACAACAGTCACATGACAAAAAATCATCTACTGAAGCAGACTGAATAAGAACAAGAGTGGAACATTATATTGAGAGAGATGGTAACAGAAAAATAATCAATCTTATGTGTACAGTATGTAGTGCCCCCCCCCCCCCCCCCCCCCCCAATATTGGTAATACTTGGAAATGTGTGTGTGTACAATCCACCTTTTTCAGTTCTTCAAACAAATTCAACTTGTGTTTTTAACATTCTATCTATACAGTTGTGTTCAAAATAAAAGCAGTTTGTTTAAAAAAGTGAATAAAGCTCAAAATCCTTAAAATAACTTTTAATACCATATACACAAATGCATTGGGTACATGGGAACATTCTGTTCCATTTCAAAACAAATGTGCATACAGGCTCAAATCTATAAAAGCCAAAAATGACCCTGACATTTATGGCCATGTTGAGTGTATGTAAATGTCCGACCACAGCTGTATATATAATTATAGCAACATTATAAAATAATTATAACAACTGCAGACTAGAGTCCCTTGATTGAGGAGAGTAACATCAACTCAGAACATGGCACCATTTTGGTTCCAACTGCACTGAACTACTGAATGGACCTTTTATGTTTTTAACTTTTTTTTTTTTAAATCATTTAACCACATATGCCAACACATCCATGTACAGGTGCTATCAAATAAATAAATAAAATTAATTAAGCTATCAAATTTACACGAATATACAATTTATGATTTTATTTAATTAATTTAAAGCCTGATGTATGCTTCTGCAGCTCTGTAACTCATGACTGTTTTAAAGTTCTCTGTCTCTGGATTATGCTTCTTTATGGATTAATTTGACCCTCCACAAGCTTTTCTCTCTACAGTCATCACCTCCAATTCAAAGGTAAGCTACACAATTTACTCTTTTTCAGACTCCGTGCTGTAAACTTGCAGACTTTTCTGATCCATTTGTAATCAGCGTGCGCACTGTAAAACCTTTTATATGATGGCAGACGAAGCAGTGAAAGCAAAAAAGTGTCAAATCACAGCCTTTTGTGTCTGATTTAACAGGTGCACATCAGGCTGAGCACGGTGTGAAAAAAAAAAAACGGTCAGGTTTTTAATCATGGAATTGACCCACTTTCCTCAAATCGGCGAGTGTCAGAGCTGAACTTTAATTTGTACCTCTGTTACTTTGTATATCCAGACTGCTCGGGGGTTTTTAACGGAAGTACATTGCGATTGCGACATTTTGTCCGATGTGAGCGAAAAATCCATTATACAAAATCCGTTATATACAGTGTTTATTACATGGAAAACAATCCAAAAACATTGGAACTTTTTTTGTCCGGTGAGTGCGAATATCTGGTTTATACAATGACGGTTTAGGTGAGTTTTACTGTACATGGGACTTAACAATAACTTTACATCTCAAAGCTTTGACGATGAAGTCGCTTCCATCCCACACAGCTGACTTTATTTTCCCAAATTTTTTATTTGTTCGGATCTGAACGGAATCTGTACATCTTGAAGCCCTTGTTGTGTGTTTTGTGCATCCAAGTGCACAGCAACCCAGCATTTTCAGTGAATAAATAAATAACATAGCTGGATTTACATGCAGACAGATTAACAGCAAACGTTATTTTGGACCCAAGATGGCACCACGAGTCACGTGACAGATTGTTTTGTTTTTTTCTTTATTTGTTTTTTTCCCTCGGCTCATCATGTCGTTACTCTCAATCAAGGGACTCTACGGCAGACTGCCCCCCTCTGAAATTATTGGAACAAGGCTGGAGCATTTGCTTCTGTTGTACACTTAAGAATGTCTGTAACTACTCTGTTGCTTCTAACAGTATGTGGTGTTTGACTGAATTGTTTGTGTGACCTCTCCAGACTTTGATTTGATGTTTTTTGTTTTGTTTTGTTTTGTTTTTTTGCAGGTGGATTCCAGTTGAAGTACACAGCATCGCATATTTCTGAAGCACCTGACAACACTGACTGAAGAAGGAAAAGATGACAGCAGATTTTTCTGCTAAGGGCTCAATGGACAAGTATTCATTTGTGCCTGAAAATCTTGTTTCCATGGAGATGTTTCAGCATTTCACGCGCACTAACAGTCTTTCAGTTAGTTTGTGATATTTTTGCACTGATGTTTGGAAATAATTTATTAAATATTAGGAAGATCCATTTTTGTTTTTTTGTTTGTTTGTGCAGTAAAGTCGAGTCGTCTCGATGCAAACGTTAGACAGCGCTTTCTAAAAGTGCGTATTTTTGGTTCTTCCTCATTCCTACTCTTAACATAAGATTTTATTGTGTGGAAAACTATACAGGAGTTTTCCCTGTTAAAACAAGAATACAAAAAGTTGAAAGAATAAGATTTGTTTTGGTGATTCTGCATTTTGCTGTAGAGTTTTTTTGAATGTACACTTTTTATTTCAGGCAAAGAGTTCGCGAGTGTGAGTTGTGAAAAACAGTTATGTTGGAAGCCAATAGGAATGAGTGAAGTAGTATTTTGTTCCATTTTAAGAGCTTTACTTGTTTTATATGTCTGATAGTGAACATGAAACGTTCATGCACTAAACAGACCTTAACACATCCAAACTGATGTGACACTGAAGCAGTTTCATTTCACTACAAAAAAATCAACAAGAGGTTTGCAGTTCAGTTAGTACTTAGTGTTGAAATTTGTCAAGTTTTTTTTTTTTTGAGGGGTTAAAGACAATATGATTTTTCTCAAACTTCATATACTGTAGAAATACAATAAAGAGGAAGTTTGTTTTCTGCTCTGAGACCTGGACCAGTTTTGTCAACGAGTCAGTTTCTGTCTTCATAAACAGATCTGTAGATGTGCACATCACCAGCCACCTGTCTGTCCAACGGTTAACCCTACTTTCAAAGACATGCAGGTTAGGTGAATTGGTTTGCAGTGTTTGGCACAAGTCCAAACTTAGTACCGCTCTCCTTAAACCAGAGTTCTCAAACTAATTCCAGAAAGGGCCAAGAGGGTGCAGGGTTTCTGTGCAACCACCCACTCCACCAGGTGATTTCACAGATTAACTGATTCCATCTGCTCAAAGTGATGGTGGAGTGGGTGGTTGCGCAGAAACCCTGCACCCTCTTGGCCCTTTCTGGAATCAGTTTGAGAACTCTGCCTTAAACTGACAGTTTAAAGAGAGTTTTCAAATGACAGGGTGCACTTCACCCTCGATCTCGTGACACAGAATGAGAATCATTTCTATAATGTGTATAATGTTTTATATGTCGGTGGCTGTCCACGGCTGCTATCCCTACTAAAGCTACTCACACAGAAGGTGTGTGTGTGTGTGTGTCTCGTGTCAGTGACACTGGTGTGTTACTGTCACTGCGCACACGCCTGCACTCACCATCAATAGCAGTGACTGCTGCTGTGTGTGCAGCGTTTAGTTGTGTTTATTTTTCTTCCATTTGATCCTGGATTTGGAGTTTCTGAACAACGTGATGCTTTCCAGCCTGTCACAGACGACGTGCATGTGGAGAGTTTTACAGAGTAAACAGGCGATGATGTAGTTTGTGTTTTGAACATGATCAAAATTTTCACCACACCTCAGTGAGTGAAAGCAACCATGTGGTGAGTAGTGACGTGTTTGTGGTGGATACTGGTAAGCTGGATTACGAATGCTGCACACACCTTTAAACACCACACACAACTTGTGTGTGAGGGGATCTTTGCAATTCATGGTTCTGACTATGTGCTTTTGCACAAAGGTGTTAAATGGACAGTACGCTGTATGCTACATCCAGTTGTGTTCAAAATAATAGTGTGTTTAAAAAAGTGAGTAAAGCTCAAAATTCTGAAAAAAGTTATATCCGTTCACACAAATCATTGGGAACACTGTACATTCTATTCAAAATCAAAACATGAAGAAAAATGTATCAAATGTATTACTTTACAGAAAGTGAAGAAAAAGGAATATTATACTCTTCATAAAAATGGAAGTGTCTGCATTTTTCTTTTGTGAAAAAACAGGTGTCAAGCAGCAGTAAATGTACATGCTGGCTGTAGTGCATTTCTCTCTGAAAATCTGAATAAAATGGATTATTTTATCACATACCAGGGATCATGGATCAGTTTGAATACATCAAGATAACTTGAAGAGGTTATGTTGCCATATGATGAAAAGGAAATTCCCTTGAAATGAGTTTCACTCCAATGTAATCCAGTAAAGGATGCCATGTTATGTAAAACTGTTCTTCATTATCATGTATAATACTGGTGAGCTTTTCCAGAGGAAGAAAATCAAAGAAATATTTTGGGATTGGGTGTTTTAACCAGACAATAACCCCAAACACACCAGCAAGTGAGCAGCATCTTGGTTCCAGAACAAGATTAACGTGGAATGGTCAGCCAAATCGTGGGACCTTACTCCAATAGAAAACTTGTGGAGTGACAGCAAAAATGCTGTTTCTCAAGCAAAACCAAGAAATGCAAAGGAATTGTGGAATGTAGTCCAACTGTCCTGGGTTGGAAAACCTCACAGGTGCCACAGGTTGGCTGACTCTATGCTACACAGATGTGAAGCAGTTCTCAGAAAGTCTTTATACAAGTAAATATTAGTTCAGTGATTCACAGGAAAGCAAAATTTTCAAGCACCTTTCATTTTATAGAGTAAATATTTTGTTTGTAAAGAAAAATGCAGACACTGCTGTTGTTTTGAACAGCCTAATATTCCTTTTCATATTCTGTAAAGTAATAAATTTGATACATTTTTCTTCATTTGGAATAGAATGGGCAGTGTTCCCAGTATACAGTGCATCTAGAAAGTACTCACAGCATTTTTTCCACATTTTGTTATGTTACAGCCTTATGTTGTTATATTAGTCTTTTTTGAGCCTGTGTCAGGCAAGTTTGGCTGCCACCAGTTTTTGCAATGTCTCCTTCCCAGGTGGGAAAGGCCGTGCACAGCCTCAAAAGTACGTCGCTTCCATGTGGCGGGGATGACGGGCCGTGTCTGTCCTGTGGAGATGTCACAGCATGGCACCGCCCTCACCAAAAGTGATGTCTGTCAGCTGCAGTCCAGTTGCCAAACCTGAGTGCCTGCACGTCTGGGTCGATGGTCTCGTCAGCTGCCATGAGGGTGTATTCCAGCCTGAGGTGGGCTGTGGCTGTAAAAGCTTGAGAGAGGCAGTCCACGATGAAGTACCTCTTGCCCGTGATATGCTGTACATCTGTGGTGAACTCATAAGAGAGCTGTCACTGTTGTTGGGCAGACCAGGGTTCAGACACTTTAGCCTTGGCAAAAGTCAGCCGTTTGTGATCGATGAAAGCTGTAAACCGCCGGGCACCAGACCTCCGATATTGTGTGGAAGTGTCGATTGGTGAGGTGGAGGGCAAGCAGCTCCTGGTTATACTTGCACTCACTGGGGCATAACTATCAACTAAAAGACGCTGCACCCACAGCATAGTCTGATGCATCTGTAGTGATGGCTATGTGGGGCTCCGGCGATGGGTGAGCCAGCAGCTTTGTGGCAGCTTTGGCATCCGTGAATGCTGTATCTCTCTCTCAGTGGACCAGTCCACCGGTGCTTGGATGCTATCCCCTTCAGGGCCTCATTACAGAGGGTGCGTAACCGCTGCCGCTTTGGGAATGAAGTGGTAAATGTTCACCATTCCCAAATACTCCCGCAGGGCCTGAACTGTGACCGGCCATGGAAAAGTTAAGACCGCGTCCAGCTTCGACGGGAGTGGCACAGCCCCATCCTTGGTGACTCTGTGTCCCAGGAAGTCAATGGTGGGTCAAACCAAACTGGCACTTAGCTGGGTTGATAATCAGCCCATGCAGACTGAGGCATTCAAACAATATCCGCAGGTGGGACAGGTGTTCTGTTTGGGAGGAACTGGCCACAGGGATGTCGTCCAGGTACACAAACAGGAACGGCACGTAGTAGAGAGTCCATGAGGCACTGGAAGGACTGGGTGGCGTTCTTAAGGCCAAATAGCAGTCTCAGGAACTGAAGAGTCCTAAAGGGGTGATCACCACTGGTTTGGGGATGTCCAATGGGTGGACTGGCACTTGGCGGTGCCCACATACAAGGTCCACCTTTGAGAAGATTGTGCCCGCCAATTGCACTGAAAAGTCCTGGATGTAGGGAAATGGGTTTGGTATCGTGGCATTGTTAAGTTGCCGGCAATCACCGCAAGGGCACCAACCACCATCAGGCTTGGAACCATGTAAAGGTGTGGCGTTGGAGAGACGAATGATATCCAGGCGTTCTGTGTTGTCAAACTCAGCCTTGGCAATGACGAGCTTGGCCGGGTCGAGACGCCTCATTCGGGAGTACACGGGGGGATCATGGTGGTGATATGGTGCTCCACTCTGTGCTTGGTGGCAGAGAATAAAAATGTTGGCTGTATGAGTGCGGGGAATTACCCGAGCAGGCGGTGAAACACGTCAGCCTGTGACAGCATGCTGGACAGTCAGACGGAGCCCCCCGGTGAGGGTGCAGCTATTTGACCAAAAGGTGGTGGCGTCAATCAATCCCCGGGTTTTGACACCTACCAGTAGTCCATAAGTGCACAGAAAATCTGTGCCCAGGAGGGAGACGGTGACTTTAGCCATGATGATGTCCCAGTGAAATCTCTGTCCCCCGAAAAACAAGTCCACATGTTGTGTGCCATAAGTGCATATGGGAGAGAGAAAACCAAGACACTATTTGTTAAAAAGGCCATGAAGCCATAAACTCATCATAATTTAATTTAGTATGTACGTTGGGGACATGTTCATCTTAAAAGTGTGTCTGTGCGCGTGCACATTTCACCAGCCAGACGGAAATCCAGCGCAGATTTTTTAATCTTTTAGATAAACAGACGGATTGAAGCCCCTGTGTTAGATTCTTAGATCTCAGGCTTTATAGAGCAGATAAAGCCGTATTTTTACGACCCTCAATTTCCAGCAAATGAATTTACATCCTTGAGGAAAAAATGTCTTTCCTGCTACCTATCATAAAACTCAGACCCCATGCGACAACAGAAGCCGGCTCTTTACTGAGGCGGGTCTTTTTTTCAAGCATACATTTCTTTAATTCATGGTAAATTTCCTGATCAAAGATTATACGTGTTTCCTGATGCCTACCATAAAACTCAGATGCTGGTGAGGATGTGTGTTCTTTTAAGATTCAACAATGGGTACATTTTCTGATCAAAGATTATACCTGTTTCCAGCTTGTGTATAATAAATTCAGACCCCATGTGATGAGCCTGGACAAACGCAGTGTTTAAAATTCCCCCTTCAAACTATTCGCTGACATGAAGTTGACAGAATGGCAGCCCCGTACACTGATACTGCGTTACTTAACTGAGACACCGGTGACTTATTACATCAGTGTCTGATGGACCAGGCGCCCCCAAAAAAGCTCAGCTTTATGTCAGCTGTTTGAGAATGCCGCTACCGGAGGAAGACCAGACCATGGTTCTTGCAGATCCTGACCATCTGGGTTACATGTTTGATCCCTACCAGTTCAGCGTAGGGTTTTTCACGCTTCTCCCTGGGGCTACACTGCGATGCAGAACGCCAAGAGTCCCTCTGACATCTACAGACTGGGGCATTATGTCTACAGCCGCTGGACCGTGAGTCAAAGATGTCATCTTCCCGAAAGTCCCAGGTGAACAGACACCCCAGAAAAAAAAAGCATTTCCAGATGACATGGCTTAGCCACCACTGAGTGACCTACAAAGTCACCTTCAGGAGTGATGGTTCTGAAACTAGGTCAGTAGATCAAATGAAACTGGAGCATATTAATGGCAATCGCTGTACCTCCGTGACTGCATCAGCAGAATCCTGGTGTGAAATGCCAATCACCCATGCTGAGAAAGTAAACACGCTTTTCACGAGGTGCCTCACTTGGCGAGTTATGATTGAGGTCAGGAAAAACCTCGCCCCCTTTTTTGTTAAAATCATCTGTGACTCTTCCCACTCTACAGACATGCTTTTATACATCACCTCACCAGAATTCCTTTAAACAGCTGTCAACATGAACGCCGCACACGCCGACTTTACATCTCCAGTGTCCCCCGCGGCCTGCTGTGAGAGGTTTGCAGAGAGTGACTCAATTTTTATGGCTGCTTCAGGAATCCTCGGTTGATCTTTCCAGGGTGATGGGGCAGCCATGGTCGAGTCCTCGTAATCTTTCACCTGCTGATGCGGTACCTATGTGGAGTGTGAGTTCGCTGGGAGGTGTGTGCAGCCTGCCCACCGTGCTGGAAGACTAGAAGCAGCAGGATGCTTCACAGCCTGTTACACCAGCAGTCCTGAAACTTCTGGCACAGCATTTCATCCACCCTTCAGCAGCGAGAGTGTAGGGCATGGCTGAGAACATTTAGCGAGCTGAAATATTGTGACAATTTCACTGAAAAGCTGACCCACATTTACACTTGCTTTGGTGAAAGCTTCGAGGGGGATCTAGGTGAGGTGGAAGATGTCTGGAATTCTGAGGACTGAACACCTGCAGGGTTTTTTTTTTATTATTTTCATTATATTGTTTTCTGTCATGGGTAACTGTGTGATGAAATTGCTTCAAAGCGTGAGGGAAGTGTATGTTATACGCGGACTCTTGTATCTGTTGGAAGAAATTATCATTCACAAACTGGACAACCCTGACGAGTCATTTTCAAATGTTATGGAACATGTTTTGACATAATCAGACGTCAAACTGAGCCTGAAAAGCCACTGTATGATGTATTAGTGTTTTGACTACTGATAATTTTACATGGTTTAAGATGACCCCGAGTCAGGTTACAAACCACAACATCGGAGAAGTTTTTCAGAACTTTTAGACTCCCTGCCTGCCCATCCCCCATGTGTGAAGATGAAATTTAAGGCAGGGGATATAGTGAGAATATCTAAATTGAGGGGTGTGTTTGATTAAAAAAAAAAAAAATATGAGCAGAGTTACACCGACGAAGTGTTCACAGTTTCAGAATATATACCTCTTTTACCGCCTGTTTATAAATTGAAAGATTATGACGGTGAACTTATTCAGGGGTCATTTTATGAGCAGGAATTACAAAAGGTTAAAATAATCAAAGACAAACCCTATCAGGTGCCAGACATTCTGGATGAACAGATGAAGAGGAGGAGAAAATATCTTCTGGTCAGATGGAGGAATTGGCCGAATAAATTCAACTCCTGGGTTGAATCAGCTGATCTCTGTATAAATACACCGGCCGTCTATTCTCGTTAACCACACTTCGAAATGCGTCAGGAACTGAGACAAAGGTTTTATGTGACCCTGCTGTCAAATTCCTGCCTGGATGTGTTTAAAGACAACACAACTTTATGCTATCAGGTCGACTTAGCTCAGCATCTTTATTTAGAAGGGGCGTTATCTTGCGAAAGGGGGGAAAGGTGGCATTATCAGAGATTTCTTACCCCCACACTTGGTTAAATATTCCAGACAGGCAGCACTCTGCATTTCACTGGATGAAAAATGTATCCCCCAGACCCAAGGACTGGAAGGATTTTTTGGGGTAAATATTACAGACAGCTGGCTAAAAAATGTAGCCCTCCAACACTGAGGAAGATTTCAAGTCAGTATACGAGGTCTGTCCATAAAAACATATGAATCAAACCCATATAGTTTAAAAAAATAAAATAAAAAGGTACGATACTTTATGGACAGACCTCGTATTATGATGACTCCGATGTAATCGCGAGCCAAATAAGTTCTCCTCTGAAGAATATCCAGGTCGACCTAAAATATAAAAGCATAAAAAAAAATTTCAAGTTGGCCGGGGACGGGAGCTGTTGCCTCCATTTTCAACCACCGATGGCCTATATGCTGGACTTATGGTCTAATGAATGGGTCGGGTGCGGGTCGGGACCCGTGGACTCACCCCACCATCTGGATATAAAAGTGGGCATGTATCATCTCTTGTTACACAGACGTCATCCACCAGAGCAGTAGGTAACTCATTCGCCCATCTTCTCCGCGCTTTTGAAATTCCAGGCCATTTTGGGGAAATAATGACAAAGAAATTCAACCCGGCTTATTACATACTGGTGTCTAAAAGACATATTGAAAAAATACGCGTTGAAATCAAAAGCGATCAAGATCAGCCAGTTAATTTTATATACGGTAAAGTGACTGTGATGTTACATTTTAAACTGGTGGGTTAAAAAAAATGTATGGAGCAACGCACAAACTCGACATTTATAGATTCATCCCTTACTATGAAAACCAAGTCAGGAGCCATTTACAGGGTTTTCATGGGGCGCCTGTTATGTACGGGAAGGGGCTAGGCAACATACTTTCGAAACTATTCAAATTTGTAACACCGCTATTTAAACGAGGATATGCAATCACCAAGCCTCACCTAAAAAAATGCAGCTTGAAGCACTGCTACCGACGTGGTGACCCACATTGTTGAGCGGGCCGGATGGCACCAGGAGCCGGAATCGGAACAGCAGCAGGGTTCTGGCATCATGGTACACTCTTGAGAAGACCGCAGAAACATCCCCCGGGAAAATGTGTGAAACCAAATAAAAAAACGCAGGATCTCTCGCAACACAAAACAGTTCAGAGGAACAGCAAGAAGAGAAGGTTGTCCAGAGATATTTTCTCTTAAACAATGTCTCTTTTGCGGTATAATTCCCCCGAATGCACCATGAGCGAATTGGATTTATTCACCGTTCCTGGGACCCAGTTATCCATTGAGCAGAGTCAGTATGTGGAAGTCACCCTGTTATCTGTGTTGACGGACACAGGCCTTATCGAATTTTTCATCCCTGGAGATGGTGAGAGGTACTTAGACCTCAACAATACTTTACTTCATCTGCACTTAAAAATTACAAATGCTGATGGGACTGACCTGACCGATGATGCCCGCGTGGGGATAATAAACTACCCTCTCAACACAATTTTTTCACAAGTTGAAGTGACTCTGGGAGACATTAATTTTGCAGTCCAGCGCAGCCCACCCCATACAGAGCTATGATCGAGACACTGCTGAACTTTTCACCCAATTCTTTGAAATCACAGTTCACATCAGGACTGTTTTACAAGGACACAGCTGGTCCTCAGAATTCAGCCATTGTGGCTGCAGTGGGTCCAAACACGGGTTTCGTGGCCAGAGCGTGCTTTAGTGCTGGATCAAGAGAATTTCACATTCAGGGGCCGTTGAACATGGACATTTGTTGTGAGAGACTTCTTTTGAACAACGTGGATCTTAGAGTTAAATTAATTCGAGCCAGCAACACTTTCTGCCTGATGGGATTGGACACCAGCACTTTCAAGTTGAAAACTCTGGGCGCATCCCTATTCATCAAAAAAGTGTCCGTATCCCCGGCCATGAGACTGGGTCACTCCGCGGCTCTCATGAAAGGGAACGCCCTGTATCCATTATCACAAATCAACATCAAGACTTACGTGATCCCCCACCACTCGAGGATATGCAATCAGGAGAACCATGTTTTTCGTAACCATGCCCAAATATGTGGTGTGGGTATGGTGAATCACAACGCGTTCAGCAGCAGAAGAGCTCTGTCGCATTTGAATTTGGACACTATGACATGGAGTACTTTGCACTCAGTCAAAACAGGAGACAGGTGCCGGCTAAAGCTTTCCAGCCCCAATTTAACAACGGGCTCTCAGTGAGGGAGTTTTATAATCTGTACACAGCCACGGAGACACGGACTTAGAATTGTGATTATATATCATTGACCAGTAGGATTTTGCTCAGGGTTACGCCCTGTATGTCTTCAATTTAAACCCGGAAGAGCAGAGCGGTGCTCTGAGCCCTGTCTCCACAGGGAGCCTGTGACTTGAAATGAGATTCTGAGTTGTGACTCCTCACACCATCACGCTGATCATGTACATGTGTTACGATTCTCTCCCTGAAATTAATTCCAAGCGGCAGGTCCTCGTGGATTATTATTGAGGCCGTTATGACGGGATTAATAGGAGGCCTGTTTGGCGGTATTTGACCTCCCATCTATTTTATTGTAAACACCCACCTGAGACATTTACCCAGGGAACACTGACTGGTGATCACTGTTGAAAAGAATGGCCAAGCTACATTTTTTGATTCTTCTCCGTAGGGCAGATTTACCTCACGTGAAAAGCCAAAGATCTTTTTCAGGAGTGATATGTTACGAGTTGGCCCATTTGAATAGCCCCCTGGATGCTCCAATGAGTACATACTATTAGTACATACTCAGTGTGCCCTGCGCCATTATGCACAGCGATCAGTGAAAGCAGGAGCACATGGAAAGCCTCTGATGACAATCTCACATACTCAAACAAAGAGTGTGTACCTATCAGGATTGCTCCACTACTTTGCATGTGAATGTTACTGGATCTGTTTACCATATCAATGGACAACAAAACGCATAGACCATTTTGTATATATTGTTCAAAATGTGCAATTGTGTTTATTGTTTGAACCTTTTTGTTGTACAGACTTTCACACAAGACCTCAAATTACCTTTATAAAGTGTCAAAACAGTTCTATAGTTTGCTGTGTGTTTTGAATAAATGTGTGTGGAAAATTATTTTTCGGTTTATTTTTTCCTTGCCTATTTTTGATTGTAAACCTTTATTACACTTATAAAACACAACAAAAACATATATATTCTGAAAGCACAGGTTGTCCTGAAAAAAAAGAGACATAAAACTTGATTGTGGGATGCAGGGAGAGCTGTTAACAGCAATAATAAAACATTTATGCCAGGCGAGTGAACTGTCCAAAAAATGCCCTCGGACCCCAGAGGGTTAACCACTAGACCATCATCTCTATAGTCCTAATAAGTCTTGGGATCTTGGAAATTTCTATCGCTAGTTTTTGAATGCCGGGTATGTAAAATTTACAATGACGTAAAGGTAGAGAGAGGTTACACCGACGTAATGGACCCACTCGCCTTCCCCAGCTATGTACCTCAGCCGCAAGGCGCAGGTTCAGCCCCCATATAAAGCATCACAAGGCTTGAGAGGACTCAGTAACCCCCTGCGGTTGAGAAATTGTTGAATGCTCGGATCGTTCTGTTTCATATCGAGCCATTCGTGCTCTCAGATTACACTGACTGTGACGCCCTGCATAGCACGCAGAGCCCCTATTTTTTCATGACACGCAGCATGCAGCGCTTCAAATGAGGTGTTTATCAGACGATTGATCTCATGCAGTGTAAAACATGAAGGATAGCCGTGGTAAAAAGATTCGAGAAACTCCCACACTTATGCCTCCTTCAATCTTGTCATAACCGTCCACAGAATAAGATCCTAATTTTCCTAATCCCCTGTTTAGAGTGTGATCGATCGCTATGTTTTGTTTCTCTGCAACCCATTCTAACCACTGCACCGTTGTCTTTATTTTTATACCTCCTTCTGTAACTGTCACCTGATGGGATCGCCAGCGTCTTTGGGGCGAGGAAGTTGGCTTTAAAGACTTTCATACAGGCAGACACTATTGTCACGCATGTGAAAGGATCCACACGTGTTTCAGAGACAAATTCTGACATAAACTTGGAACATGCTGCAGCCAGGATCTTTGTATCATTGTTGCAATACATTATGGCCTCGGCTTTAAAGTCAAAAACAGTTTTTTTTTTGTTTGTTTGTTTGTTTTTGGTCTTGTACCATGTGTTAAATTCCTGTCTTTCCCTCTCAGTCACATTGGCTAACCCGTGAGCTGCAGAGTCAGGGTATGGACCGACATATTTCAGGTTTTTTCTGAGCTGAACAGGTGCAGAAAGTAGCCTTGATGTAGGAATCCGTAATTCATCTGAAATCCCATGGCTTTCAGAATTTGTGCCAGACGCATGGTTAAAAAAGAAAAGGAATCAATATATTTCTGTTTAAATGTGCCATCGGTCATGAGTAATAGTCAGTGGTGGGCAGGGTCGGACTGGGAACAAATTTTGGCCCTGGCATTTTTCCTCTGGACCAGCCCACTATGGGCCCGACGAATCCACCCCCAAACAGGCACACCCACCCGTAAATACCGAACCCCCAATGAACAAATACTATACACCTAAACAACATGAACACACACTTTCACTGTCATTTCACATTGATCATAGTACACAACGGAAGCAAAAGCACACAAGCGGAAAAAAAGATTTTGTGTCTCCAAGAGAGAGAGAGAAAGGTAATGTGTGTGTGTGTGAGAGAGAGAGGTAATGTGTGTGTGTGTGTGTGTGTGAGAGAGAGATAAAGGTAGTGTGTGTGTGTGTGTGTGTGAGTGTGTGTGTGAGATAAAGGTAATGTGTGTGTGTGAGTGTGTGAGTGAGAGAAAGGTAGTGTGTGTGTTAGAGAGAGAGAGAAAGGTAATGTGTGTGTGTGTGAGAGAGAGTCAGAGAAAGGTAATGTGTGAGAGTCAGAGAGAGAGAGAAAGGTAACGTGTGTGTGTGTGTGTGTGTGTGAGAGAGAGAGAGAGTCAGAGAAAGGTAATGTGTGAGTCAGAGAGAGAGAGAAAGGTAACGTGTGTGTGTGTGTGTGTGTGTGAGTGAGAGAGAGAGTCAGAGAAAGGTAATGTGTGAGAGTCAGAGAGAGAGAGAAAGGTAATGTGTGTGTGTGTGTGAGAGAGAGAGTCAGAGAAAGGTAATGTGTGAGAGTCAGAGAGAGAGAGAGAAAGGTAATGTGTGTGTGTGTGTGAGAGAGAGAGCGTCAGAGAAAGGTAATGTGTGAGTCAGAGAGAGAGAGAGAGAAAGGTAATGTGTGTGTGTGTGTGTGTGTGAGAGAGAGAGAGAGAGAGAAAGGTAATGTGTGTGTGAGAGAGAGAGAGTCAGAGAAAGGTAATGTGTGTGTGAGTGAGAGTCAGAGAGAGAGAGAGAGAGAGAATGTGTGTGTGTGTTGAGTTTATTTTACCTTACAGCAGACAGTCTTGGGGAACACAACCACTTATTCAGGGTCTTTTTTGTGTTCGGTGTTGGGTGTTTTTCAAAAAATAGACAGCTCGTTTCGGTTAGGGCAGCTGAAATAATCCATAGCAGGCTCGGCCTCAGACGTGCTCACTGGACACGGAATCCTCCGATTCCGACCCAACATAGACATCGATTGGCTTTGAGCCTGGACTAACCTCTCCAGTAAAGTTGTCCTCATTTTCACCCGTTGAAGTTGCATTTTCGCCCGTTGTAATAGGGACGTCGGGAGCACTAGCAGCAACGCTAGAAGTAGTACTGGCCACAGCAAACAAATTATCTATTTTAAAACACCCGGAAGCCTCAGCTTGTAGAGCTTTCTGCTTTTTGTCCCGAATCTTCTCCGCTCCCCCCTTCCTCTTTTTGCCACCTCTTTCCATGATTTATCTAGTGAAAATATATGCGCAACATGCATCCGTGTTCCCATGGACCTGCGCCACTCATCACATCAGCAGGGTTGCCAGATGTGACTGACTGATGATTTACAGCCCCCCCCAAAAAAATGCTCAAAAACCGCCTGGATGCACTATTCTCGCCCAATCTGAACAAAAGTCTACTGATCTCTATGGCCATAAATCTACAGAAAAACATTTTTTACCCGCAGACGGCCATCCTAAACAACCCAACTGGGAAACTGCCCAATCTGGCAACACTGCACATCAGATGGAAAACGACAGCCTTTAGATACATACCCCCATGCACCGCAACACATTTTTTGCAAAATCTTCAGACATAAATCCGCCAAATACAAGAGGAACATTGTAGTTTTGCTTAAAGTAATATTTATTATAATTTAGTTTGTTGCAAGGATATGACAGTTTAAAAAAGAAAAAGAAAATTACACCATATTCCAACCGTCACGAAGATGTTTACTACAAATAAAGGGTATATAAACTGCACGTACCACCCTAACGGGCCAGTGTGAACTTGGGAGGGCCGGCCCACGCACGTCTAAACGTGCAGCGGCCCAACGGGCAAATGCCCAAAATCACAGATTATCAGTCCGAGTGTGGTGGTGGGCACAGCTAACCAAAACGTTAGCTTCAATAACAGATAATCAGCTAACTGAAAAGTTATCTTTTATAAAGCTAAACCGTTAAACCACCCAAAAATTTATCAGAAGCTGCAGCTAAACGATAACTTACATTATTGTCTCCTGCAACTGCAGCTACTAACAAGCTAGTTTTGAGTTTTAACACCACAATCACTTCTGGTAGTATCAAAGGTGACCACAGACCCAAACAATGAGTCAGCACTTCTGTCTTTGAGCGCCCTGCCCACTGTAGGAAGCTCCTGAACTGCCCACTTTAAGTGAGCTGTGAGCTTTTCATCCACGGTTTTTTGCAGCTGCTCGACTCGTCGTCTCCTCTTAAAGCGCGGTGATCAGCACACCTGCACTGAGCTTTACAAAGACATTTTTATACTTTTTTTCCTCCTTTATTTAGAGCTGAGCTGAGCCACTCCGTATCTGCACGTTAAAACAGCTGATCCTCCGCAACGCGTCAACAACTAACACTATTTTCCACTCAAATGCACCTAAACTCTCTGAGGACCACATGATGTGAAAACACAAAACTTTCTTACCTGTAAATCTGGTCACGTTTTCTGCATAAATAAATGTTATCCATTCTTTGTGCTCAAACGCCAAAGTAGGGGCGAATCCAGATGGAATGGGGGCGTGGGGGAGGGATGTGCCCCCCTCACAATACCCCTAGATTAAAGGTCCAGTTTTGAAGCCTTTTTTTACTACAACTACTAATACTACTTAAAATAATATTAATTTCGACAAGTAAAATATTTAGAGAGAATTTAAATGTTAGAAAAATGCTAGAATGAATTTAATAGTTACATTTATAAACAATGTAGGTTCGAAATTGCAAGTTTTACTGTTACAGTGCTGTCAACAGTTAAATATGGGGTCAAGAAAGAGGTCTTTATTTTACTTTTTATAAAACAAGTATTTATTTTCATTGAAGTCAAGAAAGGGTGACTATAAAGTAAGTTTTGGCAAAACAGGTATCATTGTCATGTTGAGGTGGCAGAGGGTTGTTGTCGGCAGCTGGGAAAAGTCACTAAAAAAGTAACTAGTAATCTAACTTACTTTTACAATTGAGTAATCAGTAAAGTAACTAAGTTACTTTTTCAAGGAGTAATCAGTAATCAGTAATTGGATTACTTTTTCAAAGTAACTGTGGCAACACTGCCCATAATGCACCTAGACACAGCATGTCCACACTAAAACCTTCAAAATTAGTGCATTACTTTAAAACTAAAACATATATCTGATATTTTCACTTCATAAAACTTCAGACGTGACATTAATGTAAATATTGTGGAATTTGTAAGTTGTGTAAAAGATAATGTGTATATAGTGTACAGTAAGTTTATGATCATGTCAAATTGTATATACGAGGTCTGTTAGAAAAGTATCCAACCTTTTTATTTTTTTCAAAAACCATATGGATTTGAATCACGTGTGATTGCATCAGCCAAGCTTGAACCTTCGTGCGCATGCGTGAGTTTTTTCGGTTGCGTCATTCGCCTGTGAGCAGGCTTTGAGTGAGGTGTGGTCCACCCCTCTCGTCTATTTTTTATTGCGAATAAATGTCTGAACGATTTGGAGCTTTGCTGCATCAATTTTTTTCCAGAAACTGTGAGAGACCTCCAGGTGGACACCGTTCGGAAAGTTAATATGGCTTTCAGGGACGTGTTTATGGGGATTACACAGATTAAGGAGTGATCCAGACGGTTTAAAGACCGCCCACAACTGCTGAGAGCGTGGCGCGCTCCCAGCCCCCATCGACAGGCTGACACCCCGCTGGAACAACCAGATCATTTCCAACGTGAAGGCTTTGTTGATCTGGGACCTGGTCTGACTTTCACAAAAAGGCTGAAGATGTGGACATCAGCACTTTTTCTCGGTACATTCCACCGTTACAGAAGTTTTTTTTCATGGAAAGAAAAGCGGAGGGACGCGCCACGGAGCCGTTCATTACGCGGGACAAAACCACCTCGGTGATGGTCTCTCAGGACGGCTTAAAGGTGGATTTCAGATGGATTCCGGTTGCTTTTCAGTCGTGTGATTATCCGATTGTGATTGTGCATGAGCTGGACCTGCACCAACATGTCCTGGAAGGCTTCATCACGGCGCTGCTTTGCGCCATGCAGCTCCACCGTGACGCGCGGTGGAGCCGCTCCTCTTTCCATGACAAAAACTCCTGTAACAGTGGAATGTGCCGTTCATTTCTAAACTGGACGCTGTCTTGATCCGGTATGTCGTCTGACTACCACAGGAATTATGAAAAGAGTGGACATCAGCATTTTTTCGGCACATTGAGACAGACGTGCGGAGGAATTCCGCGCCTCGCATCTCCAGCATCTTCTGACAACTTCAGCAGTTCTTTCAGGTGCTTTGGACGCTCCTCACCAATGCTGATGAGATAGGACTTCAGCTGGACCCAGTTCTGCAGCAGGCGGGTGATTGCAGGGTTGAGTGACAGCCATCCTCACCAATGCTGGTGAGATAGGACTTCAGCTGGACCCAGTTCTGCAGCAGGCGGGTGATTGCAGGGTTGAGTGACAGCCATCTTGTCATGACATGGTGCAGGATTTCATTGAACTCAATGTCACAGAATTCACAGAACTCCTTCAGGGACTCTCTCCTTTTGGTAGAGGTGGAAAAGAAGCTATATATCTTTAGGACAATACTTAGGACAATATATCTTTACGCAATATTTACAATATTTGCGTTGTTATTAACAACACAACACGAAAGGGCAGGCTTGGAACCCCATGTAAAAACGGAGCTATGATTTAACCAAAGGGTTTAAAACATCATTCTTTACATACCATATCTGCCTCTGGCGTGGCTTGGTGGACAACAAACTCATCAAGGGTTCTCCTGGTTGTCTTGTCTGTCATATTTTTCATGTGTCCTGCAGTAGAAGCATGCTGCTTCAAGTTGGCCAGTCCACCATGGGCTATAGAAAATGCACGGCAGCACATGGTACAGTGCGCTTTATTGCTGTTGTCGCGCACCTTTTCCACCCAGCCATTTTCCTTTTCCCATTCGCCCCTGTATTTTTGCATTCTCTTTTGTTTTTTTTTTGTTTGACTTTGCTGTTCGTAGGCATATCTGCAGTGCCAGTGTTGGTGTCTGTATCAGTATCAGCCATGCTGCTTTGTTATGGTCGTCGGCTTATGACGTCTCTCTTCTCGTCCGGTATCTTCTTGTGAGCAGATGTCCCTCGACCAATGAGATAAGAGTGATTCTGCATTGTCAGCTCGTGTCTGTCAGCTCATTGGTGAAGAGCAGGAGAGAGCCTGGCATTTACAGACATTTTGATTCTCACAGAAATACGGGACAAACTGCGTCCTGTTTCAGGTTAGTATGGAACACACACTTTTATTTCCAAATAAGGACGATTCCGTTTTTCAAGGGACGATTGACAACCCTAATCACAGATGTGTAAGTTGGGCACTAAAACACCCCCATACCATCACAGATCCTGGCTTTTGAACTTTGCGCTGGTAACAACGGTCTTTTTTCTCTTTTGTCCGGAGGACACAATGTTGATGATTTCAAAAAACAATATGAAATGTGGACTCATCAGACCACAGCACACTTTTCCACTTTGCATCTGTCTATTTCAAATGAGCTTGGGCCCAGAGAAGGCGGCGGTGTTTCTGGATGTTGTTGATGTATGGCTTTCACTTTGCATGGTAGAGTTTTAACTTGAACGTGTAGATGTAGCGACAAACTGTGTTAACTGACAATGGTTTTCTGAAGTGTTCCTGAGCCCATGTGGTAAGATCCTTTACACAATGATGTCGGTTTTTAATGCAGTGCCGCCTGAGGGATCGAAAGTCACGGGCATTTAGTGTTGGTTCTCAGCCTTGCTGCTTACATGTAGAAAGTTCTCCAGATTCTCAGAATCTTCTGATTATATTATGGACTGTAGATGATGGAATCTCTAAATTCCTCGCAATTGAACACTGAGAAACATTGTTCTTAAACTGTTGGACTATTTTTTTCACGCAGTTGTTCACAAAGTGCTAATCCTCACCCCCGGGGTGATCAATATTTATCAATGCTTATTAAAACATGTAATCAACAGCTAAAGTTATATCTCCAGGATATCTATATATTCAAATACTTTTGAAATATATGTTTGTATGCTTTGTATGCTCTCCCTCAGCCCCAACCAGTCCCAGCAGAAGACTGCCCCTCCCTGAGCCTGGTTCTGCTGGAGGTTTCTTCCTGTTAAAAGGGAGTTTTTCCTTCCCACTGTAGCCAAGTGCTTGCTCACAGGGGGTCGTTTTGACCGTTGGGGTTTTACATAATTATTGTATGGCCTTGCCTTACAATATAAAGTGCCTTGGGGCAACTGTTTGTTGTGATTTGGCGCTATATAAAAAAATTGATTGATTGATTGATATGCTTTTGAACTGTGTATTGTGTGTACCAAATTAAAGGTAGGTTATGTTTATGATTATATCTATCTATATCTATTATATCTATATCTATTATATATATGTTTCAAGATTTGCTTTTGCTTTATTAGTTCAGTTTCTTAGCATGCTGTTATAAAGATTTACTTATATAATAATTTTCAAAGTGTTGTAAATGTGATGTGTCCCTGTTTCGGTGAGGCCCCGAAAGATACATTGAGAAACATCCATGTGTTGCAAACAGCATATGGAACAGGATGCCAGTACTGACCACAAACTGTCAGAGAAGGAGACTAAACTTGATAAGCGGGTATGATTAGACTTGTTTGCAGTGGTGGGAACAGTTACGATAAAAAAAAACCCTCATTTCTTTTAATCCCATACTGATATGCAGGCAATATCACCCAAGTCATCCAGAGGCATACATTTTTAACTTATGGTTCAAATTTTAACCAAACTAATTTCAGCCAAGTTATTTAAATTAACGTCACTTCTGAAGTTTTATAAAGTGAATATATCAGATATATGTTTTAGTTTTAAAGTAATGTGCTAATTTTTAAGGTTTTAGTGTAGACATGCTGTGTCCAGGTGCATTATGGGTATCTCAGTACGTTCACGACCTGAGAAATTCATTTCAGACATTCTGATCAGGCTCCATGGACAACAGCATTAAACTCTAGTGCCTAAAACTCTTTTGAATATATTCTCTGGGTTTATAGATTACGTTATTGTGTTTGCATTTATTAAATTTCACATATCTTAAATGTAGCAGACAGATTTTCTGGAATTTTGTTTTGGCATTTGTTTTCACAGTCTCTACTGCCATCTACTGGCCAGTAGTGTTCATGGCAGTATTGGCCCTGAAGCTGGGCTGATATTTTCAATCACTGTACTCGGTTCCAGCCCAAACTGTACCACAGAACCGCACGGTGTAAAAGTTCAGAGCGCACGATTTATGTTCTCACACACATTGTGCGTTTAAAAACCACACGTAGGACTCGTGTTTCCAGAAGCAAAACGTAAACAGAAGCTTTTTTCAAACTTAATTTACAAAAACTCTCAATGGGAGACATCAAAGTTAAAAGAACAACAAAAACCATTACAAGACAGGTCTGCGGTGTTTGCACATGCACAGTGATAGAGGTTTTTTCAGTGGGATACCCTCACGACGGCCAACCAGAATATCAAACAGGTTTGATTTTCATCTGACCATATGATCGCCGATCAGGAGGTGGTCATGAGATATACTATACTAAACGATGCAGGACGCGCGATTAACCTGAAACTCGGTGCGATCCAAAAAATTCTCACACGAATGAAAAACCAGCTGAAAAGGGCCAAAACTCACACTGGCACCAGTAGATCATGGCAGTGTTCTATTTATTTTGACACCAGTTATATCAGATGGTTATCTAATTACAACTGGGTTTTGTTTTGTTTTTTTGAAAATGCCTTTTTTTTTTTTACAAATAAAAAATGGCATATTTTACAAAAGCACATTTATCACCAACACAAGACACACCTCACATTAACGTGTTGGTTTACATAGAATGAGCCAATCAGTGTTAGAGGAGACACATTTTACCCAGAATGCCATCTGTCTGTGTTTGTTACAAAACTTCAGAATTAGTGCATTATTCAACATTAAAAGATATATATCCTAACTTTGCACAAATGACAGAATTGACATTAATGGAGTTATTCTATCAGTATTCATTTTATTTACACCAAACCATAAGTCAACATTGCTTTATTTTCGAAGACCTCTGCCTGACGGCAGCATTGTGATTGAGTAGAGAGTTGAGCTTTGTGGCTCCTCTCAGCTGCATTTGTGCTGGAAGCCATGTAATAAACTGGAGCTTTCAGCAGGGGCAGGATGCTCAAAGACAGAAGTGCTAACTATTATTTGGGTCTGTCATCACTTTTGATGCTTCCAGAAGCGATTGTGGTGTTAAAACTCAAAATCAGCTTGTTAATAGTTGCAAGTGTACCGGAGACAATACTGGAATTTATCGGTTATCTGTAACTTCCGATACATTTTTGGGTGGTTTATCGTTTTATCTTTATCAAAGATAACTTTTCAGTTATCTGATTATCTGTTATCAAAGTTAATTTTTTGGTTATCTGTGCCCACCACTGCTTGTTTGTCAGAAGGTTGTGCAATTTTGAAATATGTAAACATTCTTGTGGTATAACTGCATGATGAGACTTGCTGACAGTCCTTCAGTTAGCAGTTTTTGCCCAAAAACAATTTCTTATCAGTTTAGGCACAGGTATCACTTCAGGAGCAGGAGGAAGTAAGAATACTGCACAGTGCAAGTAGGCAAGACCAATGCCATGAAGTAGAGGGATTGAAGACCATTCAGATGAAGGACAACGCCTATGTTTTGCATAAAAACATTGCATAGAGTATAAAAACAGAGCCCAGCCCACTGTTCGGGGTTCCTCTTTGCTGAGAGCTTGCTGGAACACCAGGCGCCTGGTTGGAAGCTCTCAGCTCCTGGGATCCTCAGAACCTCTGGGTATGATCTCACTCATTCTGTAAAACTTGCATTCTGTTAAAATTCTGAGACATTTAAATTCTGTTTAATAAATCTCTGGGTGGTGGACTAGCCCTCAGAGTAATTATGTTCAAACTTAAATAACTGGAGAAAACCTTCTTTCAAATCAACAGACGCGCAGGAGACAGGGGAGAGCGAGGTCACTGGAGATTCCTGAATTATCCCAAGATAGCCTTTAAACGTGTAACACGTCTTTTCTCAATTTGATATCAGCCTTTTAGGAAAGAGAATTAATGCACTTTATTAGATTTATTCTAAATGAAGGTATCATTGCTACAATACAAAGGTAAAGGCCATTGCCCTCTGCTGGATCTGATCTGTTTTTTAACCTGCACATTTTCAAGAAAGATTGAATCAAGTTGAACTTGAGGATGAGATAATGCATTCTGTCTGGCCAGGGGATTGTTCAGCACCATAGACTTGGAGTTCTTATTTTCATATTTTTACCAAAACAGACCCTTTTTTTTTTCCATTTTGCAGTGAAAAGGAATTCAACACCTCAACCACATTGCTGACTTAATGCTGGCAAGTTCATGCCTTTGTGATGGAGGTCAGTGGGGAGTCACTCTGTATGTGGTCGTCAGTAAAACCTCACTCTCTAACAGCTAATAAGACTCTCTGGCCACAGGGAGAGAGGTCTGGGTTTTTAGTCTTCTGGTTAGAGCATCAGCCTTCCGTGCCGGAGATAGTGAGTTCGAGTCCTGAAGGAAGTGATTGGGAGGAGTCATCGAGAGAGAAAGAGAGAGAACTAGCTGCTACACCTTCGCTTTAGCATCTACTCAGCTGTTCTTAATACTTGTTTCCAGTGTGCAATTAACAGGACAGACTGCAAAACCAGAAAGTGGGTGATCTGGCCCAAACAGCTTCTACCGATGCCAGTCGTTATTTTAAGAACTCACCCATTTATTTTGGTGAAACAATGCCCATGCTTGCTATAGGATAGTTAGATGATAATGACGAATTAAGATGGAAATAAGGCACAGAACACTTAATTTTCCAGCCCAGTCTCGCGTTTTTTTTTTTGTTTTTGTTTTTTTTTTGTGCTCCCGTCACGAAAATGATTCAAATTTTCGTGACAGGGTTTTTTTTTAAGTCACTATTCTTAACCCTACTCCTACCCCCAGCAGACCAGATTGTGAGTACAAAGCAACAGGAATGTACTGACTTTAAAAACTTAAAATCCTGTTAACCATACAAATTCTGTGGTCCACCACACAATTAGGTGTGTGGTGGCCAATCAATTAGTGCACTTGCTTCCCAAATACTTCTTCCTAATTCAAAAACAACCTTGCCCATTCTTCAGGTAAGGTGGAGTTGTGTCAGGAAGAACCTTCAATTTTATACCCACTTACTCCAATCAGCATGAACACAGGGAGAACATGCAAACTCCACACAGAAAGCACCAGGTGGGAAGTGATCCAGCAACCTTGTGGGGCAAGAGTGCTAAGCACTGAGCCACAGTGCTGCCCTCAGGAAGGAAATGTAGTGTAAAAATTGTGCCAAATCAATATGCAGGTCCAGTAGCAGAACTGTAAATTATAGCTCTTAGCTACACATCATGTATTTATCAAACATTCCTGGAATTTATGATTTACAATCATTTTAATGTGACTATTTAGTGTCTGCTATGTTTGCAGTGAGCGAATTCACTTCTAAGACAGATTGTGAGTTGATATAAACCTGTACATTTTGGGGAAACCAAAAAAAAAACACAGCGCAAACCCTCATACCTGGCCATATCTTCATGTGGTGATGACTCCAAAGTAGGTTGTGGTGGTATTTTGTTGCTATGTTAATTGTAAAGTGGGTTTTGCTTTTTATTTAATTTCCTGAAAAGCTGGCCCATTTATTCCGTTCTCCAGTGATTTTTCAAAAAAAATTAATAAAATAAAATATTCTTGCACACAAAACAATTCATAATGGTTAGTACAGTGAATAACGCTGATGCTTGGCAGCAAATGTTTTAATACAGGTTGCTTAAAAAACAACAATGTGAACTTACCATTTAAAGCGTGAATATTATGTGATAAATGAATTTTACTTGAATGAATAAAAATAAAATTTTGACTCAAGTTCAATACTACTTTGACATTTAATTACTAATTTATCTGGCCAATTTTATTAAACCCTCCAAACCGTGACTATCCAGGGTTGGGACCAGGAAGCAGAGTTGTAGTCTTACACACCTCTCTGCAGCTTCTCTCCCCCTGCCATCCCCCCCAATACCCCATCCCCGTAGAGACGGTGCCTGCTCCCAGACCACCAACAACCAGTAAAAATCTATTTAAGCATAAAAATTCAAAAAGAAAAAATAATATAGCACCTTCAACTGCACCACAGACTAAAACAGTTAAATGTGGTTTATTAAACATTAGGTCTCTCTCTTCTAAGTCCCTGTTAGTAAATGATATAATAATTGATCAACATATTGATTTATTCTGCCTTACAGAAACCTGGTTACAGCAGGATGAATATGTTTAGTTTGTTTAAATGAGTCAACAGCCCCGAGTCACACTAACTGTCAGAATGCTCGTAGCACAGGCCGAGGCGGAGGATTAGCAGCAATCTTCCACTCCAGCTTATCCTAAGCTTGACTCTTAGTCTTGTCCATCCAAATTGGAAGTCCCAATTTATTTGTTATCTATCGTTCACCTGGTCGTTACTGTGAGTTTCTCTGTGAATTTTCAGACCTTTTGTCTGACTTAGTGCTTAGCTCAGATAAGATAATTATAGTGGGCAATTTTAACATCCACACAGATGCTGAGAATGACAGCCTCAACACTGCATTTAATCTATTATTAGACTCAAATGGCTTCGCACAAAATGTAAATGAGTCCACCCACCACTTTAACCATACTTTACATCTTGTTCTGAATTGACTTAACAGTATTCCCTGAAAACCCCCTTCTGTCCGATCATTTCTTAATACCATTTACATTTACTTTAATGGACTACCCAGCAGTGGGGAATAAGTTTCATTACAGTAGAAGTCTTTCTGAAAGCGCTGTAACTAGGTTTAAGGATATGATTCCTTCTTTGTTATGTTCTCCAATGCCATATACCAACACAGTGCAGAGTAGCTACCTAAACTCTGTGAGTGAGATAGATTATCTTGTCAATAGTTTTACATCCTCATTGAGCACAACTTTGGATGCTGTAGCTCCTCTGAAAAAGAGAGCCTTAATTCAGAAGTGCCTGACTCCGTGGTATAACTCACAAACCCGCAGCTTAAAGCAGATAACCCGTAAGTTGGAGAGGAAATGGCATCTCACTAATTTAGAAGATCTTCACTTAGCCTGGAAAAAGAGTCTGTTGCTCTATAAAAAAAAGCCCTCCGTAAAGCTAGGACATCTTACTACTCATCACTAATTGAAGAAAATAAGAACCCCAGGTTTCTTTTCAGCACTGTAGCCACGCTGACAAAGAGTCAGAGCTCTATTGAGCCGAGTATTCCTTTAACTTTAACTAGTAATGACTTCATGACTTTCTTTGCTAATAAAATTTTAACTATTAGAGAAAAAATTACTCATAACCATCCCAAAGACATATCGTTATCTTTGGCTGCTTTCAGTAATGCTGGTATTTGGTTAGACTCTTTCTCTCTGATTGTTCTGAGTTATTTTCATTAGTTACTTCCTCCAAACCATCAACATGTCTATTAGACCCCATTCCTACCAAGCTGCTCAAGGAAGCCCTTGATGCTTCGATCTTAAATACGAGGTCTGTTAGAAAAGTATCTGACCTTATTATTAAAAAAAAAAAAATATGGATTTGAATCACATATGATTGTGTCAGACAAGCTTGAACCCTCGTGCGCAAGCGTGGGTTTTTTCATGCCTGTCGGTTTTGTCATTCACCTGTGAGCAGGCTTTGAGTGAGGTGTGGTCCAACCCTCTCGTCTATTTTTTATTGCAAATAAATGTCTGAACGATTTGGAGCTTTGCTGCATCAGTTTTTTTCCAGAAACTGAGAGAGACCTCCAGGTGGACACCGTTCGAAAAATTAATATGGCTTTCAGGGACGATTCTATGGGGATTAAACAGATTACGGGGTGTTACTGCCGCTTTAAGGACGGCCCACAACTGCTGAGAGCACGGTGCGCTCCCAGCCCCATCGACAGGCTGACACCCCGCTGGAACCAGATCATTTCCAACGTGAAAGCTTTGTTGATCCGGGACCTCGTCTGACTTTCACAAAAAGGCAGAAGATGTGGACATCAGCACTTTTTCCAGCACATTCCACCGTTACAGGATTTTTTTCATGGAAAGAAAAGCGGAGGGACGCACCACGGAGCTGTTCATTACGCTGGACAAAACCACCTCGGTGTTGGTCTCTCAGGACAGCTTTCAGGTGGATTTCAGACGGATTCCGGTTGCTTTCCAGTCGTGTGAATATCCGATTGTGATTGTGCATGAGCTGGACATGCCAGAACATGTCCCGTGAGGCTTCATCACAGCGTTGCTTTGCGCCGAGCGGCTGCACCGCGACGCGCGCTGGAGCAGCTTCTCTTTCCATGACAAAAACTCCTGTAACAGAGAAATGTGCCGTTCATTTTTAAACTGGACGCTGTCTTGATCTGGTATGTCATCTGACTAGCACAGGAATTGTGAAAAGACATATTAGTTGGCTATGTACCACAGGCTTTTAAGGTGGCAGTAATTAAACCATTACTTAAAAAGCCATCACTTGACCCAGCTATGTTAGCTAATTATAGGCCAATCTCCAAACCTTTTCTCTCAAAAATTCTTGAAAGGGTAGTTATAAAACAGCTAACTGATCATCTGCAGAGGAATGGTCTATTTGAAGAGTTTCAGTCAGGTTTTAGAATTCATCATAGTACTGAAACAGCATTAGTGAAGGTTACAAATTATCTTCTTATGGCTTCAGACAGTGGACTCATCTCTGTGCTTGTCCTGTTAGACCTCAGTGCTGCTTTTGATACTGCTGACCATAAAATTTTATTACAGAAATTAGAGCATGCCATAGGTATTAAAGGCACTGTGCTGCAGTGGTTTAAGTCATATTTATCTAATAGATTACAATTTGTTCATGTAAATGGGGAGTCTTCTTCACAGACTAAGGTTAATTATGGAGTTCCACAAGGTTCTGTGCTAGGACCAATTTTATTCACTTTATACATGCTTCCCTTAGGCAGTATTATTAGAAAGCATTGCTTAAATTTTTATTGTTACGCAGATGATACCCAGCTTTATCTATCCATGAAGCCAGAGGACACACACCAATTACTTAAACTGCAGGAATGTCTTACAGACATAAAGACATGGATAACCTCTAATTTCCTGCTTTTAAATTCAGATAAAACTGAAGTTATTGTACTTGGCCCCACAAATCTTAGAAACATGGTGTCTAACCAGATCCTTACTCTGGATGGCATTACCCTGACCTCTAGTAATACTGTGAGAAATCTTGGAGTCATTTTTGATCAGGATATGTCCTTCAATGCGCATACTAAGCAAATATGTAGGACTGCTTTTTTGCATTTGCACAATATCTCTAAAATTAGAAAGGTCTTGTCTCAGAGTGATGCTGAAAAACTAATTCATGCATTTATTTCCTCTAGGCTGGACTATTGTAATTCATTATTATCAGGTTGTCCTAAAAGTTCCATGAAAAGCCTTCAGTTAATTCAAAATGCTGCAACTAGACTACTGACAGGGACTAGGAGAGAGCATATTTCACCCATATTGACTGGTGGTTGGCTCTCACTGCGGTATTGTATCACTTCCTGTTCCGGAGCACAGCGGTGTTTTTCTGTATCTGTTAGCTGTTTAATCTGCGCAGTTAGATTGATCTAGTTATCTAGATTACGATTTGTTTCCCAGTGTAATCTTTACGTGCCTTAACTAAAGCACTCATTCTGCTGAATCACCTCTAAATTATTTACACATTATTCACTTTGCGTGTTTTTAGGAATCCGCTAGCTTAGCGTAGCTACTAGCTCTTAGCCGATTTAGCATGGCGGCTTCTCCTGTCTCTCCCGCACTTTTCTGCTCTGGGTGTGAAATGTTTAGTTATTCCTCGGCCTCCTTTAGCAGTAATGGTACTTGTAATAAGTGTAGCTTATTCGTAGCTTTGGAGGCCAGGCTGGGCGAATTGGAGACTCGGCTCCGCACCGTGGAAAATTCTACAGCTAGCCAGGCCCCTGTAGTCGGTGCGGACCAAGGTAGCTTAGCCGCCGTTAGTTCCCCCCTGGCAGATCCCGAGCAGCCGGGAAAGCAGGCTGACTGGGTGACTGTGAGGAGGAAGCGTAGCCCTAAACAGAAGCCCCGTGTACACCGCCAACCCGTTCACATTTCTAACCGTTTTTCCCCACTCGACGACACACCCGCCGAGGATCAAACTCTGGTTATTGGCGACTCTGTTTTGAGAAATGTGAAGTTAGCGACACCAGCAACCATAGTCAATTGTCTTCCGGGGGCCAGAGCAGGCGACATTGAAGGAAATTTGAAACTGCTGGTTAAGGCTAAGCGTAAATTTGGTAAGATTGTAATTCACGTCGGCAGTAATGACACCCGGTTACGCCAATCGGAGGTCACTAAAATTAACATTAAATCGGTGTGTAACTTTGCAAAAACAATGTCGGACTCTGTAGTTTTCTCTGGGCCCCTCCCCAATCAGACCGGGAGTGACATGTTTAGCCGCATGTTCTCCTTGAATTGCTGGCTGTCTGAGTGGTGTCCAAAAAATGAGGTGGGCTTCATTGATAATTGGCAAAGCTTCTGGGGAAAACCTGGTCTTGTTAGGAGAGACGGCATCCATCCCACTTTGGATGGAGCAGCTCTCATTTCTAGAAATCTGGCTAATTTTCTTAAATCCTCCAAACCGTGACTATCCAGGGTTGGGACCAGGAAGCAGAGTTGTAGTCTTACACACCTCTCTGCAGCTTCTCTCCCCCTGCCATCCCCTCATTACCCCATCCCCGTAGAGACGGTGCCTGCTCCCAGACTACCAATAACCAGCAAAAATCTATTTAAGCATAAAAATTCAAAAAGAAAAAATAATATAGCACCTTCTACTGCACCACAGACTAAAACAGTTAAATGTGGTCTATTAAACATTAGGTCTCTCTCTTCTAAGTCCCTGTTGGTAAATGATATAATAATTGATCAACATATTGATTTATTCTGCCTAACAGAAACCTGGTTACAGCAGGATGAATATGTTAGTTTAAATGAGTCAACACCCCCGAGTCACACTAACTGTCAGAATGCTCGTAGCACGGGCCGGGGCGGTGGATTAGCAGCAATCTTCCATTCCAGCTTATTAATTAATCAAAAACCCAGACAGAGCTTTAATTCATTTGAAAGCTTGTCTCTTAGTCTTGTCCATCCAAATTGGAAGTCCCAAAAACCAGTTTTATTTGTTATTATCTATCGTCCACCTGGTCGTTACTGTGAGTTTCTCTGTGAATTTTCAGACCTTTTGTCTGACTTAGTGCTTAGCTCAGATAAGATAATTATAGTGGGCGATTTTAACATCCACACAGATGCTGAGAATGACAGCCTCAACACTGCATTTAATCTATTATTAGACTCTATTGGCTTTGCTCAAAAAGTAAATGAGTCCACCCACCACTTTAATCATATCTTAGATCTTGTTCTGACTTATGGTATGGAAATAGAAGACTTAACAGTATTCCCTGAAAACTCCCTTCTGTCTGATCATTTTTTAATAACATTTACATTTACTCTGATGGACTACCCAGCAGTAGGGAATAAGTTTCATTACACTAGAAGTCTTTCAGAAAGCGCTGTAACTAGGTTTAAGGATATGATTCCTTCTTTATGTTCTCTAATGCCATATAACAACACAGTGCAGAGTAGCTACCTAAACTCTGTAAGGGAGATAGAGTATCTCGTCAATAGTTTTACATCCTCATTGAAGACAACTTTGGATGCTGTAGCTCCTCTGAAAAAGAGAGCTTTAAATCAGAAGTGTCTGACTCCATGGTATAACTCTCAAACTCGTAGCTTAAAGCAGATAACCCGTAAGTTGGAGAGGAAATGGCGTCTCACTAATTTAGAAGATCTTCACTTAGCCTGGAAAAAGAGTCTGTTGCTCTATAAAAAAGCCCTCCGTAAAGCTAGGACATCTTTCTACTCATCACTAATTGAAGAAAATAAGAACAACCCCAGGTTTCTTTTCAGCACTGTAGCCAGGCTGACAAAGAGTCAGAGCTCTATTGAGCTGAGTATTCCATTATCTTTAACTAGTAATGAGTTCATGACTTTCTTTGCTAACAAAATTTTAACTATTAGAGAAAAAATTACTCATAACCATCCCAAAGACGTATCGTTATCTTTGGCTGCTTTCAGTGATGCCGGTATTTGGTTAGACTCTTTCTCTCCGATTGTTCTGTCTGAGTTATTTTCATTAGTTACTTCATCCAAACCATCAACATGTTTATTAGACCCCATTCCTACCAGGCTGCTCAAGGAAGCCCTACCATTATTTAATGCTTCGATCTTAAATATGATCAATCTATCTTTGTTAGTTGGCTATGTACCACAGGCTTTTAAGGTGGCAGTAATTAAACCATTACTTAAAAAGCCATCACTTGACCCAGCTATCTTAGCTAATTATAGGCCAATCTCCAACCTTCCTTTTCTCTCAAAAATTCTTGAAAGGGTAGTTGTAAAACAGCTAACTGATCATCTGCAGAGGAATGGTCTATTTGAAGAGTTTCAGTCAGGTTTTAGAATTCATCATAGTACAGAAACAGCATTAGTGAAGGTTACAAATGATCTTCTTATGGCCTCGGACAGTGGACTCATCTCTGTGCTTGTTCTGTTAGACCTCAGTGCTGCTTTTGATACTGTTGACCATAAAATTTTATTACAGAGATTAGAGCATGCCATAGGTATTAAAGGCACTGCGCTGCGGTGGTTTGAATCATATTTGTCTAATAGATTACAATTTGTTCATGTAAATGGGGAATCTTCTTCACAGACTAAAGTTAATTATGGAGTTCCACAAGGTTCTGTGCTAGGACCAATTTTATTCACTTTATATATGCTTCCCTTAGGCAGTATTATTAGACGGTATTGCTTAAATTTTCATTGTTACGCAGATGATACCCAGCTTTATCTATCCATGAAGCCAGAGGACACACACCAATTAGCTAAACTGCAGGATTGTCTTACAGACATAAAGACATGGATGACCTCTAATTTCCTGCTTTTAAACTCAGATAAAACTGAAGTTATTGTTCTTGGCCCCACAAATCTTAGAAACATGGTGTCTAACCAGATCCTTACTCTGGATGGCATTACCCTGACCTCTAGTAATACTGTGAGAAATCTTGGAGTCATTTTTGATCAGGATATGTCATTCAAAGCGCATATTAAACAAATATGTAGGACTGCTTTTTTGCATTTACGCAATATCTCTAAAATCAGAAAGGTCTTGTCTCGGAGTGATGCTGAAAAACTAATTCATGCATTTATTTCCTCTAGGCTGGACTATTGTAATTCATTATTATCAGGTTGTCCTAAAAGTTCCCTAAAAAGCCTTCAGTTAATTCAAAATGCTGCAGCTAGAGTGCTGACGGGGACTAGAAGGAGAGAGCATATCTCACCCATATTGGCCTCTCTTCATTGGCTTCCTGTTAATTCTAGAATAGAATTTAAAATTCTTCTTCTTACTTATAAGGTTTTGAATAATCAGGTCCCATCTTATCTTAGGGACCTTGTAGTACCATATCACCCCAATAGAGCGCTTCGCTCTCAGACTGCAGGCTTACTTGTAGTTCCTAGGGTTTGTAAGAGTAGAATGGGAGGCAGAGCCTTCAGCTTTCAGGCTCCTCTCCTGTGGAACCAGCTCCCAATTCAGATCAGGGAGACAGACACCCTCTCTACTTTTAAGATTAGGCTTAAAACTTTCCTTTTTGCTAAAGCTTATAGTTAGGGCTGGATCAGGTGACCCTGAACCATCCCTTAGTTATGCTGCTATAGACGTAGACTGCTGGGGGGTTCCCATGATGCACTGTTTCTCTTTTTGCTCTGTATGCACCACTCTGCATTTAATCATTAGTGATCGATCTCTGCTCCCCTCCACAGCATGTCTTTTTCCTGGTTCTCTCCCTCAGCCCCAACCAGTCCCAGCAGAAGACTGCCCCTCCCTGAGCCTGGTTCTGCTGGAGGTTTCTTCCTGTTAAAAGGGAGTTTTTCCTTCCCACTGTAGCCAAGTGCTTGCTCACAGGGGGTCGTTTTGACCGTTGGGGTTTTACATCATTATTGTATGGCCTTGCCTTACAATATAAAGCGCCTTGGGGCAACTCTTTGTTGTGATTTGGCGCTATATAAAAAAAAAATTGATTGAATTGATTGATTGATTGATATTGGCCTCTCTCTCACTTTCCTTTTTGCTAAAGCTTATACGAGGGCTGTCCAAAAAGTAACGGACCTTTTTATTTTTTTCAAAAACTATATGGATTTGAATCACGTGTGATTGCATCAGCCAAGCTTGAACCTTCGTGTGCATGCATGAGTTTTTTCACACCTGTTGGTTGCGTCATTCGCCTGTGGGCAGGCTTTGAGTGAGCACTGGTCCACCCCCTCGTTGGATTTTTATTGTCAGGGAAATGGCTGAGAGACTGCCGCTTTGCTCCATGAAATTTTTTTCAGAAACTGTTAGAGACAGGCAGTTGGAAACCATTCGAAAGATTCAGATGGATTTCGGTGAAGATTCTGTCAGCGTCACACAGATTAAAGAGTGTTAAAACCTTTTTAAAGACGGCCCACAGTGGCGGAGGGCGCGCGGCGCACCGAGCGGCCATCGACAGGCTGGAACGACCAGATCATTTCTAAACTGAACGCTGTGTTGATCCGGGACATCGTGTGACTACCACTGAAATGGCAAGAGAGCTGGACATAGCACTTTTGCGGCACATTCCACTGTCACAGGAGATTTTGTAATGAAAGACGTGCGGAGGATTTCGCACGTCGACACGGAGCCGCTCATTGCGCACAACAAAAAAAACACCTCCGTGTTGGAAACCATTCAGAAGATTCAGCCGGCTTTCGATGGCTTTTCAGTCGAGTGAGTATCCGAGAAATTGTGTAAAAGCTGGACATGCCACAACATGTCCTGTGAGACTTCCAACTGGCTGTCTCTAACAGTTTCTGACAAAAATTTCATGGAGCAAAGCAGCAGTCTCTCAGCCATTTCCCTGACAATAAAAATCCGAAGAGGGGAGTGGACCACACCTTACTCAAAGCCTGCCCACAGGTGAATGACGCAACCGACAAACGTGAAAAACTCATGCATAAGCACGAAGGTTCAAGCTTGGCTGATGCAATCACACGTGATTCAAATCCATATAGTTTTTGAAAAAAAATAAAAAGGTCCGTTACTTTTTGGACAGACCTCGTAGTTAGGGTTGGATCAGGTGACCCTGAACCATCCCTTAGTTATGCTGCTACAGACTTAGACTGCTGGGGGGTTCCCATGATGCACTGAGTGTTTATCTTTTTGCTCTGTATGCACCACTCTGCATTTAATCATTAGTGATTGATCTCTGCTCTCTTCCACAGCATGTCTTTTCCTGGTTCTCTCCCTCAGCCCCAAGCAGTCCCAGCAGAAGACTGCCCCTCTCTGAGCCTGGTTCTGCTGGAGGTTTCTTCCTGTTAAAAGGGAGTTTTTCCTTCCCACTGTCGCCAAGTGCTTGCTCACAGGGGGTCGTTTTGACCATTGGGGTTTTTCTGTAATTATTGTATGGCTTTTGCCTTACAATATAAAGCGCCTTGGGGCAACTGTTTGTTGTGATTTGGCGCTATATAAATAAAATTGATTTGATTTGCTTAAATATCCGAGAAAAACAGTCACCTAAACATGCAGTTACTGCTACTTTTATTTTACTGTTACATCACATACATTTTCCTTCAGAAAACATTGGTCCGTCATAAAACTGGTCAGACCCAAAACATAAATCTTACAAGTCACAGGAGCCTAAAAGGTAGCTAAAATTGATTTTGTACAATCCAACCCCATTAATTGCTACCCCACTGTCCCTTGCTTTTCAAACAAGGGACAGTGAGCAAGGCACAGTGGAGTGCTAGTACTGCTGCTAGTTTCTACACAATGCAGTTTCATTTTTCCACCCACATCCTATAAATATCAACACACAGCATTTTGGAATGTGATGTAGCAACAAAAAGGTGATGTTCTCTGACACAAAATGTTCCTACACCCCGACACAAATCACCTATGAAAAATACAAACTGCTTCACCTTAGGGAGCTTTGGTGTCTGCTGTCTGCTCCAATAGGATGACACTAATTTGTTAACCCTCCACAACATCTTTATCAGTAAGATAGCACTGTGTGCCTTTTGGCAAATTCCAGGTGGGCTGCCATGTGCATTTTACTAAGGAGTGGCTTCCATCTGGTCACTCTACTACACAGGCCTGATTGGTGGATTGCTGCAGAGATGGTTGTCCTTCTGGAAGGTTCTCCTCTGTCAACAGAGGCATACTGGAGCTTTGACAGAGTGATCATTGAGTTCTCCCTGACTAAGGCCCTTCTCCCTGATCGCTCAGTTTAGACGGGCGGCCAGCTCTAGGAAGAGTCCTGGTGGATCCGAAATTCTTACATTTACGAATGATGGAGGCCACTGTGCTCATTGGGATGTTCAAAGCAGCAGAAATGTTTGTACCCTTCCCCAGATTTGTGCCTCGAAATAATCCTGTCTTGGAGGTCCACAGACAATTCCTTTGACTTCATGCTTGGTTTGTGCTCTGACATGCACTGTCAACTGTGGGACCTTACACAGTGCCCACCAAATATATTGGAACACTTGGTATTATAATTTCTAAAATTGTTCTTCATGTCCTTATTTATTTATTCTTGCTATTCATTTTAACTTCTTAAGTCTGTTTTATTTGTTTTTATTAGTTTTATTGTTTTATTTATTTATATATTTATATATATATATATATATATATAGCTTAAATGAAATTGCCCCTTGTGGGATTAATAAAGTTGTTAATTGATTGATTGAAAATTATCTTCCTTAAATTCAAACTGACAGCAAATCTCTACAACTTGATATGAATCAATTAAAAATATAAAAGCCAAGATGATGGGTTGTATACGTAATGAAATGCTTTGGTATAATACCTTAACCCCATGCGACATACCACAAGTGGATGTGAAGTGGTATAGAGCAGTATTTTCTTAAAAAAACCTGAAAGTTCAGTATCTGAGATGCAAGCCTAGATTAGATGTTTTGGTGAAAGAAAACCCTCCACTCAGTTTTGAGAATTATCTGCTCTATATAGATTTACCACAGAGTACCTTACTGTTTGTATTTCTTCATAACTGACATAAAGTCCAAGACATACTCAGTGACTTGGAAATGTTCATGTATCCATCCCCTGACTTGTCTGAATAAAACTGCAAATAAAACTAATTATTTACAGGTATTATACCAAAGAGTTCCATTACTTATGCAACCCATCATCTTGGCTTTTATATTTTTTAATTCATTTATATCAAGTTGTAAAGACTTTCTTTCAGCTTGAGTTTAAGGAAGATAATTTTAGATTATTTTTTTTTAATGACAAATTTAAAAAAGTGTGATATAAGTGTTCCAACACTTTTGGAGGGCACTGTATGTAGACAGGTGTGTGCCTTTCCAAATAAAGTCCAATCAACTAAATTTACCTCATGTGGACTCCAATTAAGCTGTAGAAAAATCTCAAGGATGATCGGTGGAAACAGGATGTACCTGAGCTCAATTTTGAGGCTGTGAATACTTATGGACATGTGATTTCTTAGTTTTTGTTTTTATTTTTTAATACATTTGCAAAAATCTAAAAAAAAAAAACCAAACAAAAAAAAACAAACAAAAACTTTTTTCACACTGTCATTATGGAGTATTGTATGCAAAGGTTTTGAGGAAAAAATGAATTTCATCCATTTTGGAATAAGGTTGCAACATAAAATGTGGAAAAAGAGAAGCACTGTGAATACTTTCCAGATGAACTGTACAATAGCAAGAGAGAGAATGATAATCACATCAGTTAAACTAGTTTTGTTTTTGTGTTTAGCTTCAGCTGGTTTTCAGTGATTCGATGAGGCTCTTGTTGTATTCCGACACCTGCTGCATAACGTTCTTGGCGACTGAAGAATAATCACTCTCCTGTGATTTTGAGGCAATGACTGAGGAGGATGGTACAGTCAAGGAAACAAAAATCTTGAGTGAAAATAACCTGACAGCTGTTAAAGGAAAACTGTGCACATGCCTAAAACAAACTGTTTTAGTAAACATTCATTTTTGATGACTTGTGCAGTTCATGAATTCATAAATAATTATTTGTATTTATGTCATTTCCCAAGTTCAGTTTGGTGTTGACTGTACTGTTCCAAATAGAAGATGGCCCTGATTATAATGGGTGGCTCAGTGGATAAGGTGCTGGCCTGCCAATATCTCGACCAGAGTTTTTTGCTACCGGTCTGTGTCCTTGAACCAGACACTGAGGGCCTGATTTACTAAGATTCTATATCATGAGTGCTGAACTGCGTGGGCTTCTCAGACATTTGCATGTTGGTTTGGTGAAGGTTTTGCAGGTGATTACGCTGAATAACTGTACACGTAATAGCAGGTGATAACGGATTGTAGACAGCAGTATGTAAATTAGATTTTACACGTATTAATGACCATAAGTGCAAAATTATATTGAATCAGTCATCTGCAGCGATGTGAAACAAACACATTTTCACTGAAAATGTCATTTACCAAATCCAAAATGAATGTGCCTTGAAAATGGTTTATCACAGCAGATGTGCAATGATTAGCACAAGTCCAAATTCAGCACTGCTGACTTTAAACCATCAGTTTAAGGTGAGCAGTGCACGTTCACACGACGATGTTAATAGATTCTCTTCACTTTCACATAATTGTAGAGGACGTGATACAGAATGAATGATTATTACGTGAGAGGCTGTTCACGGTCCTGAGACACAGACAGTGGTGCTGACTGATGTCAGGCTGTGCACGTGGGCTGCACTGGACAGATGTGCACAGAACATTCTACTTATCTTTGTATTACACAGAAAGACATGATGAATGTCATTTAATTTTACTTAGGTAGTGGACATTTTGTTAAAAATCAGCCACTATAAATGAATGTCACTCATGGTGTTTTCTGGTTGAAGAAGCCTGAGTGAAAATACAGACTAAATGCATACCTCAACAGTTCACAAAGAATGACTGTGAGTCAGATTTATGAGTCTCTGCACCAGGGCTGTGAAATGAAAATTGTGATATCCGAGGAAAATTCGCAGGGGGTCTGGGGGGCACTGCCCCCCCCCCCCCAGGAGCCGGGGTCTAGGGCCTTGTGGGGCCCCAGAAACCAAATTAAATTTTCATCTACTATTCATTATTCATTCTACAACCCCTGGCAAAAATTATGGAATCACTGGCCTCGGAGGATGTTCATTTTGTTGTTTAATTTTGTAGAAAAAAAGCAGATCACAGACATGACACAAAACTAAAGTCATTTCAAATGGCAACTTTCTGGCTTTAAGAAACACTATAAGAAATCAAGAAAAAAAGATTGTGGCAGTCAGTAACGGTTACTTTTTTAGACCAAGCAGAGGAAAAAAATATGGACTCACTCAATTCTGAGGAATAAATTATGGAATCACCCTGTAAATTTCCATCCCCAAAACTAACACCTGCATCAAATCAGATCTGCTCGTTGACATTAACCCTATGTCATGAAATTGACCCTATGTGTCTTTTTGCAAGGAATGTTTTCACAGTTTTTGCTCTATGGCAAGATGCATTATCTTCTTGAAAAATGAATTCATCATCCTTAAACATCAGAAAAGTGTCCAAAATATCAACGTAAACTTGTGCATTTATTGATGATGTAATGACAGCCATCTCCCCAGTGCCTTTACATGACATGCAGCCCCATATCATCAATGACTGTGGAAATTTACATGTTGTCTTCAGGCAGTCATCTTTATAAATCTCATTGGAACGGCACCAAACAAAAGTTCCAGCATCATCACCTTGCCCAATGCAGATTCGAGATTCATCACTGAATATGACTTTCATCCAGTCATCCACAGTCCACAATTGCTTTTCCTTAGCCCATTGTAACCTTGTTTTTTTTCTGTTTAGGTGTTAATGATGGCTTTCGTTTAGCTTTTCTGTATGTAAATCCCATTTCCTTTAGGCAGTTTCTTACAGTTCGGTCACAGACGTTGACTCCAGTTTCCTCCCATTCGTTCCTCATTCGTTTTGTTGTGCATTTTCGATTTTTGAGACATATTGCTTTAAGTTTTCGGTCTTGACGCTTTGATGTCTTCCTTGGTCTACCAGTATGTTTGCCTTTAACAACCTTCCCATGTTGTTTGTATTTGGTCCCGAGTTTAGACACAGCTGACTGTGAACAACCAACATCTTTTGCAACATTGCGTGATGATTTACCCTCTTTTAAGAGTTTGATAATCCTCTCCTTTGTTTCAACTGACATCTCTCGTGTTGGAGCCATGATTCATGTCAGTCCACTTGGTGCAACAGCTCTCCAAGGTGTGATCACTCCTTTATAGATGCAGACTAACAAGCAGATGTGATTTGATGCAGGTGTTAGTTTTGGGGATGAAAATTTACAGGGTGATTCCATAATTTATTCCTCAGAATTGAATGAGTCCATATTTTTTTCCTCTGCTTGGTCTAAAAAAGTAACCGTTACTGACTGCCACAATCTTTTTTTTCTTGATTTCTTATAGTTTCTTAAAGCCAGAAAGTTGCCATTTGAAATGACTTTAGTTTTGTGTCATGTCTGTGATCTGCTTTTTTTCTACAAAATTAAACAACTGAATGAACATCCTCCGAGGCCGGTGATTCCATAATTTTTGCCAGGGGTTGTACTATTCATCTACTATTGGCCCGACGAATCTAAGCTTTCTAACTTAGATTCAAGATGGCGCCGCTGTGTATGGTCCGCCATCTGCCTCATCTGTTTTTACTGATATTTTTCTGGAGTACTCTGTTTGTCACGTCTTTTGCCTCAGCACAATATGTTTATGATAGAGAAACGCTGTTAAATATCCGTGACGCGGTTGTTAGACATTCTTTCTTTGATTATAAGGGATATTCAAAGACGCCACCACCTCTCCTGGCGTCTGTGCCGGTATACCTACACCGGCTTGTCACAGCATTTCCACGCAACAAGCGCCACAGGCGGCGTGGGAAAAGAGGTGGTTTCCATGTGAAAGTCAAGTCCTACCTGGCTTCTGCAGATGAAAGTGCTCCCCGCTGCCCAGCGTATGGATACTGTGTGGATTTATAAGTCCATATCAGCTACCGATGGCTCTTACAGACTGCTCCTGGGACCAGCTGCACACTTCCGCATTGGCGTTACGCTAAGACCCAGAGACGGGGCAGTGTACCGGGGAATCTCCGCCCGCTCAGCCGCGCGGAGCAGCAAAACGAGCGCGCCATCTCCATACAAGGCGCGCTAGTGAATACTAGGTCCCTTTCCAACAAGACTTTTATACTTAAGGATTTTATTTTAACACATAAGTTGGACCTACTTTTATTGAATGAGACATGGGTAAAAGCTGGCGATAACAGCACTTTTACTGAACTCATCCCGGCTGGGTACTCATTCTTCAGTGCACCACGGCTCTCCGGACGTGGTGGGGGCGTGGCCACTCTCTTCAGAGCTTCAGCTGTCATTTAGTTCCAATACAGCACTATTCTAGTTTTGAATTACAATCATGTATAATTAACTTTGCCTCTCCTGTGCTTTGCGTCGTCATATACCGCCCCCCTAAATATAATAAGGATTTTATGACTGACTTTTCAGAGTTTTTATCAGATATAATGCCTAAATATGATAATACACTCATCTGTGGGGACTTTAACATACATGTTTGTTGTGCCTCAAATCAGTTGGGCAATGACTTCAAAAGCCTCTTGGACTCTTTTGGTCTATTACAATCAGTGCATGGCTCCACACATCAATTCGGTCATACACTAGACTTAGTCATTTCACATGGACTTTCCCTGGCTCTTAGTAATACAGCAGTTGCTCCTATCTCAGATCACCTTCCTGTTATTTTTGAATTTACAGCTCCTGTCAATACCCCCAGGCCCTCCATACCAGCCCGCTCCCGCCGCACCATCACCCCCTTGACTGTAGGGGACTTTGAGGCTGCTTTTAGAGACACTGCACTTTATTGCACAGAGGATGTGGCCTCCTCCCTTAGTCCAGATGAGTTCATCTCATATTTTAATACCACATGCTCTGATATTTTAGATACTGTGGCACCTTTTAAATCCAGATCCACCAAACCCAAACCAGACCCCTGGCTCAATGACACCACCCGTGCCTTACGCCGTCACTGTAGACAGGCTGAGCGGAGATGGAGAAAGGACAGGCTTCAGGTGTTCTTGGAAATGTTACGGGATAGCCTTACAGAGTATCAGAATGCTGTGAAGGAGGCAAAAACCCAGTATCTGTCAAGTATTATAGCCAGTAGTTCTAACTGAGAGTGTTATTTGACACAATCAAGTCAGTTTTAAACCCACCCACCATATTGTCTGACATTTCGCAGGCTACATGTGAAAAATTTCTCAAGTTTTTTATAGAGAAAGTAGCCACTGTCAGACAGAATATTTTAAACTGTAACACGGTTTTTAATAGCCTTTACACTCTACCTGAACCATCTGCTGTTTTTAATAGTTTTGAGCCGGTTACTCTGATACTTCTCACTGAGGTTGTCCAGAGCATTACACCCAGTTACTGCTCATTGGACACTATTCCAGGAAAGGTTTTTAAAGAGGCTTTTAACACTGTGGGTCCGAGCTTGCTCTCTTTTATTAATAGCTGCCTCAGCTCCGGGACAGTTCCAGCCCAATTTAAACATGCTGCAGTTAGGCCTCTTCTTAAAAAGCCCAACCTAGATCCCTCAGTTTTATCTAATTTTAGACCAGTGTCAAATTTATCGTTTTTATCTAAGGTTTTAGAAAAAGTTGTTTTTAATCAGTTGCAATCGTTTTTAGAACACAACTCTGTTTTAGATCAATTTCAGTCGGGTTTTAGATCTCGACATAGCATTGAGTCAGCTCTTTTAAAAGTACAAAATGATATTCTTTTATCGTTGGACTCTAAAAAACCTGTGCTGCTGGTGATGTTGGATCTAACAGCTGCGTTTGATACTGTGGACCACTCAATCCTCCTCACATGTCTGTCCCAGCAGGTTGGCCTCCGGGGGACTGTCTTGGAGTGGTTTCAGTCTTATTTGACCAACAGGACTTTCAGGGTGATGGTTAATGACGTCTCCTCCTCCACAGTTCCTCTGACCACTGGTGTGCCCCAGGGCAGTATCCTCGGACCGCTCTTGTTCTCTTTGTACATGCTTCCACTGAGTTCAGTCATCACCAAACACAATCTTCAGTTTCATTTTTATGCCGATGACCTCCAGATTTATATGCCAGTTGTGCCTAATAATAGAAGTGCTTTGGACTCCATACATAGCTTTTTTTTAAGGATATTAAGGACTGGCTGGCTCAGAATTTTCTGCACCTTAATGAAGCCAAAACAGAGTGTATTCTGTTTGGAGCTAAAACTAACTCTGATCCAGATCTTGGCTCCCTGGCTCCTTATCGTAAGGCTGTGGTAAGGAACCCTGGTGTGCGGTTTGACGACTGTTTAAAATTTGAGAAACAAATTGACAGTGTGGTAAGAGCCAGTTTTTTCCAGCTGAGACTCCTGGCAAAAGTCAAACCCTTTCTAAGCCAAAAGGACCTTGAAAAGGCTATGCATGCTTTTATCAGTTCCCGGATTGACTATTGCAATGCACTTTATGTTGGTATCACTCAAGGCTCTCTAAACCGACTCCAACTGGTCCAGAATGCTGCTGCTCGCCTGTTGACCAATACCAGGAAGCACAGCCACATCACTCCTGTACTTTACTCCCTGCACTGGCTTCCAGTCCGTTTTAGAGTTGATTTTAAACTGTTAATGTTTGTTTTTAAAGCTGTAAATGGCATTGCACCTTCTTATTTATGTGACCTGTTAAAAACACACAACCCTGTCAGAGCACTTTGGTCTGCTGACCAAAACTTTGAGGTTCCCAGGTCCAGGTCCAAACAATGGGGTGACCGTTCTTTTGCAGTAGCAGGTCCTAAGTTGTGTAATGCATTACCTCCTGAACTGAGGTCCATTAATAGCTTGCCTCTGTTTAAAGCTAAGTTAAAAACATACTTGTTCAGGGCAGCTTTTTGCACATAATTGCTTTGACACTTTTTTGTCTATTTTTATTCTATTTTGGATGCTCTTATTGTGTTTTATTGTGTTTTTCGTACTTTTCTTTTTATTTTATCTCTAGCTGGTGCTACTGGAAAGCACTTTGGTTCAGTGAAAACTGTTGTAAAGTGCTATAGAAATAAAACTTGATTGATTGATCTACTGATACATTTTCAACATCTCCTGGAAGAACAAATCTAAAAAAAAAAAAATTGTGTATATTTAAATGATCCTAGATTCAACCTTTCATTTGAACCGTCAATGATCATGTTGAAATAACAGAATATGACATGGAAGTAGGACCTGGTATGATTTTCCTTTTAATTATAAACCAAATTATGCATTAACTCAGAACAATTAAACTACATGAAATTCATGAAGACTGAAAAGACTGTTAAAGTATTTCAAAAACCACAGCTATAGCTTGTAGAATATTTTAAAAATCAGGGTAAAATATCAATAAAATACCTTATAATAAAAAGCCATACATGTAAATCCACTCCTGTAAATCCACTCAAAGCCACAATGTCTTTTCCCATGAAAAAGTCTACATTAATAAAAACTAATTTACATTGTTGCGTAAATTCATGTAGCCTAAATTCATTCGAAGCCACAGTCTTTTTTTTCAATGAAAGTCTAGATTAATGAAAAAAAAAGGCACATAATCTTTTCTGAAATTCTGTTTGAACAGCACAATGTTTATTTTCCAGAGAGAGAAAAAAAATCTTACCAGTTCGCTTTCCCCGTTCATCTTTCAAGTGTGTTCATGAAGCCAGCAACAATTACACGGATTCTTGTCCTTATCAGACGTTTTCAAACCGTCTTTATCGACATCTTCGCTCTGTCTGATGTCGCTCCGTGACACAGACATGCTGCAAAGTTGTTCTTTTTAAAACTTGAAAGTTCTAAAAGTTTGCGATGTCCACATGCTACTTTTAGCTAAGTTTCGCACAGGAGCCACACAGTGTCACCTCAGCAACCAACCAGTCCCGCTTTACGACAATTGTCGTAACAGCCAGGCTTTGAGTGGCGTTTATTCTCCTCGAAACTCCGCGGATCCGAGGAAACTGATTTGTATCTGTAACACACAGATCAGTGTCCGCGGACTTATAAAACTTGCATGATGTCGTAAAAAAGAACGCTTTGTGATAAGCATTTTAAAAACTCAGTAACGATCACAATTAAAAAGTACAACACTACCGCCCTCGCCCCCCTCCTCATGATGAAATCCGCGGAATCCCGCGGATCCGCGGAGTTTTCACAGCCCTGCTGCACTGATCACTTACCAACTGCAAGACTGGGTAAGTTAGCACCAAGTTTTCAAATGTGCTAAATTGCAGACACAATCTTAGCCCCTGAAATTGCTAAACAATCACAATCATGGGGTAAGATGGCTGAAGCCACAATTTTCCAGAAGATACTCACGGACATCTTCCACAAGGGGAAAAGCCACAGAAGGTCATTGTAAACAGGCAGAGCTTTTAGCAGAGTTCTGGATCCAAGCATCAAGTTGACTGGAGGGGAAAAGTGTGTTTGGAAAAGATGCACAAGCAACAGGGATGACTACAGACTTGAGAACATTGTCAGGCAAAGCTGATTCAAGAACTTGGGGAGCTTCAGAGGGAGTGGACTGAGACTGAAGTCAGTGCATCAAGAGCCATTACACAGAGATGTGTCCGGGAAATGGGCTACAAGTGCTGTATTCCTGGTGTCAAACCACTCCTCAACCAGAGACAATGGCAGAAGCATCTTACTGAGGAGCTGAGCCGAGGAGAAAAAGAACTGTCAAAAGTCTTCTTTTCAGACAAAAGTAAATTTAGCATTTCATTTGAAAATCAAGGTCCCAGAGTCTAGAGAAGGAGTGAAAAGGTACAGAATCTTGGAGTGCAGTGTGAAGGTTCCACATAGTGGAGCAGATAAGTAAGACTTTTGGCCAGAATTGTTCACATGGTTATGCAAGCATCAGATTTGACATGAATGTTCTACATAATAATAATAGGATAAATAATATTATAGGATTAATAAATGGAATAGTTTTGACTGTGTTGAATGCTTGGTTTGCAGAGTAAATGTCAAACAATGTTGACGTACATTGGATTCTATGACATGTGACGTATGTTACCTTGTAACATGACAACTTAGCATGACATGGTGCAAACTATTCCTTTTTAAAAACCCTATTAACTCAACCAATAATTTGCATCACATTTGACAAAAATTGGAGGAACTTTAACTTTTGACCCCTGTACAAACTGAAACTGACCTTTCTTACCATTCTTGCTGTTTTTACCCCATAACTCCATAACATTCAGTCATAGATAGCCCAAACTATACCTTTTTGGAACCTTTGTGATCAGACGCATAATGTGGTATAGCTTTCAGTATGATTGGAGCATTTTTAAATTTTGACACGTGTGTAATTCTTCATTGACCCCTACCTGGCCATCATATTGGATTTTCACATGGCCAGCACTTTTTTCCCCAAACACTGATTTATGAAGAACATTCATGCCAAATCTGATGCTTGCATAACTATGTCAAGGATTGTTTCAGTTATCTGCTGCACTGTCAGTGAAGATTTGGCACCATGTCATCTACTGATGTTGATCCACTGTGTTTTATCAAGTCCAAAGTCAACCCAACCCTCAACCAGGAGATTTTAGAACACTTCATGATTCCATCTGTTGACAAGCTGTATGGAGATGCTGATTTCCTTTTCCAGCAGGGCCTGGCACCTGCACACAGTGCCAAAACTACTAGTACCTGCTTTGCTGACCATGGTATTGCTGTACTTGACTGACCCCATAGGAGGTACTTCATAGATTCTCCATGCAGTATTGTCAAGAGGAAGATAAGAGACATCAGAAGTAACAATCCAGATGAGCTGAAGGCTGCTATCAAAGCAACATGGACTTTCAGAACACCTCAGTAGTGCCACAGGCTGATCGCCTCCAAGCCACACTGCACTGAAGCAGGAATTCATTCAAAAGGAGCTGCAAGTACTGAGTGAACAAATGAACATACCGTTCAGAAATTTGACATTTCTGGATTATAAATCCTTTTTTAAACTGACCATCTGAAATATTCTAATATGTTGAGATATGCATTTTAATTTTTTGGGAGCTGTAGGTCATAATTATCAAAATTCAAATCAAAGAATGAGTGAAACATTTTAGTTTCCATTTATTAAAACTAGAATATGTAAAATGTTCACTCTCTGCAATACCTGACCAAATATATTGAACTTTAACAAAATTCTATTTTTTTAGATGCACTTGAACTTTCTGATGTCAGAAACTTGCAAGATAATTTGCAGTGCCCTCTAGTGGATATTTTGCTTAACATCCATGCCAGTGTGAAGGATGAATCAGCATGTATAAATGAGCAATAGAGGGTGCATCACTTTAGCCCCGTGGGGGATAATCCTTTCACAGGTATTTGGCACCACTTAATGTTGCAGATGTAATGAAAAGTAAAAGTCTATAACCTGAATATATATTTTCCAAATGCAGTAGGGAGAGAGAGAGAGAGAGAGAGAGAGAGAGAGAGAGAGAGAGAGAGAGAGAGAGAGAGAGAGAGAGAGAGAGAGAGAGAGAGAGAGAGAGAGAGAGAGAGAACCCCCCCCAAAAAATCATCTTATGTACTTGAAAATCCTGTCATTTCACAACTACTAACCATCATATTTTAGAAGGATACACTCTTTCATAACAAAGTTGTTCTGCTCCAGGTGCTGCCATCTCCTCTCTAGGTTTGTTAACTAAAGAAAAAGAACAAAACAATTAGAAATCATGAGCACGTACAGACAACATTTAAACACTGGGCATTGATAAATAATATGCATGCTTATTTTCCATATGTCTGGATTGGCATATATAATTACAAGATATCCCACAATATGTGTCAGATCTTGAAAGTGTGTAGGTAAGTAAGTGCCTTCGGCTGCTCCCTTGTTTTCACTCGGGGGTCACCACAGCAGATCTAATGTTAATTTGGCACAAGTTCTACACCAGATGCCCTTCCTGACGTAACTCCAAATTACACAGAGAAGAGACAGAGGTGGAGTTTGAATGTTTACTCAGACAAAATGTGGTTTGTCAGACCACTCTTTTTTTTGTGCAGCTGCTGAGTGATTTATGTTGAATCACAACTTTTCAAAAAGGGAGATATCACTCCAGAGCTCCTTTTCAGGCAACAAATCGATAATGAAGACTCATCACTTTGACAAAGGAAAATGGAGACGCTTGTTTTGGCCACTTTGAGCTGTACGACATGGGCTGTGTCCCAACTGAGGGGCTACACCCTTCTAAGGTTGAAATCAATGGCCACATATGTCATAAGTGGTGCGACCACACTGTCCCACCTGCTTGGAGTGTGGCAGACCTGTGCAGCCTTCTTGTTCCAAAAAAACCCCAAGGCTGTAACAGGCGTGTCCTTCGCAGCCCAAATAACTCCATGACTCATTTTGCGATTGTTCACCCCAGAGTCCGTAATTAAGAGAGTAACGTCAATCAATCAATCAATCAATTTTTTTATATAGCGCCAAATCACAACAAACAGTTGCCCCAAGGCGCTTTATATTGTAAGGCAAGGCCATACAATAATTATGTAAAACCCCAACGGTCAAAACGACCCCCTGTGAGCAAGCACTTGGCTACAGTGGGAAGGAAAAACTCCCTTTTAACAGGAAGAAACCTCCAGCAGAACCAGGCTCAGGGAGGGGCAGTCTTCTGCTGGGACTGGTTGGGGCTGAGGGAGAGAACCAGGAAAAAGACATGCTGTGGAGGGGAGCAGAGATCGATCACTAATGATTAAATGCAGAGTGGTGCATACAGAGCAAAAAGAGAAAGAAACAGTGCATCATGGGAACCCCCCAGCAGTCTACGTCTATAGCAGCATAACTAAGGGATGGTTCAGGGTCACCTGATCCAGCCCTAACTATAAGCTTTAGCAAAAAGGAAAGTTTTAAGCCTAATCTTAAAAGTAGAGAGGGTGTCTGTCTCCCTGATCTGAATTGGGAGCTGGTTCCACAGGAGAGGAGCCTGAAAGCTGAAGGCTCTGCCTCCCATTCTACTCTTACAAACCCTAGGAACTACAAGTAAGCCTGCAGTCTGAGAGCGAAGCGCTCTATTGGGGTGATATGGTACTACGAGGTCCCTAAGATAAGATTCAAAACCTTATAAGTAAGAAGAAGAATTTTAAATTCTATTCTAGAATTAACAGGAAGCCAATGAAGAGAGGCCAATATGGGTGAGATATGCTCTCTCCTTCTAGTCCCCGTCAGTACTCTAGCTGCAGCATTTTGAATTAACTGAAGGTATAGTTTGGACAATCTGTGACTGAATGTTCTGGAGTTATGAGGTAAAAGCAGCATTAATGGTGACAAAGGTCAGTTTCAGTTTGTACAGGGGTCAAAAGTTGAAGTAGCTGCATTAATTTTGCTCCAGCTTGTATTTGTGCTGAATTTAATGCTTGTATCACCATTTGAAGGGTTGTTTCAGTTATCTGCTGCACTAAAATCAACCAGCTGTTAGTTAGTTTAAACATGTGCAGATAAGCCAACCAAAATTAAAGGAGAAATGCTGCTTTTAACAACCTGGACCTCATTTCTTACATAAAATGCAGTCGTTTACTCACCAATATAAGTTTGGTGTGATTAGAAGTCCATAGTTCAAATGACATGTTCAGTTCAAATCTGGAGCAAACATTTTTCTTCTTCTATTAAGGTGGATTAGAACCTTTTGTGGTACACAGCACCAACTACTGGACAGAAGGAACCTAGCAGTCAATGTGACTCACTGATTTGAAAATGCAGCTCTTTCAACCAGATGTGTGGTGCCGTGATATGTAAATCATCTGTGTCCAATCAGATTTCATGAGTGTCCAGCGAAGCCTCCGCTATAGCTCCACCCATGCCAGGAAGTGTTTGACATTTGAACATTTCCTGTTTCACTGTGACTGATAAATTGGCACTTCCTGTTTGAGTGTGAGCTTGTCACTGAGTTCCTGCGAGATTCCATGGGATCTCATCTGTCAATGCAGGAAGTGTTTGACATTTGAACATTTCCTGTTTTCACTGTGGATTTGAAAATTGGCACTTCTTGTTTAATTTGTACCTTTGTTACTTTGCACATCCAGACTGCTCGGAGTTTTTAATGGAAATACATTGTGATCGGACTGGACATTTTATCCGATGTGAAAAGTCAGTTCTACAAAATTCATTATATACAGTGTTTATTACATGAAAAACAATACAAAAACTTTGGGACTTTTTTTGTCCGGTGACTGCGAATATCCGCTTTATACGATAACGATTTAGGTGAGTTTTACTTTACATGGGACTGAACAATAAATTTACCTCTTAAAGCTTTGACGATGAAGTCACTTCCATCCCACACAGCTGACTTTATTTACCCAAATTTTCCTTCTATTCAGATCTGAAGGGAATCTGTACATCTTGAAGCCCTTGTCTATTTGTGCATCCAAACACACAGCAACCCAGCATTTTCAGTGAATAAATAAATAAAATAACTGGATTTACATGCAGACAGATTAACAGTGAACACTATTTTAGCTCCAAGATGGCACCACAAGTCACATGACATTTTTTCGACTCGTCATGTCGCTACTCTCTCAATTAAGGGACTCTAGTTCCCCCTTTCCGCCCCAACAAAAAGACAAAATGGTTGATGAACAGAAATAAATAAAGAATTTCAGGCTCCATATGTACAATAGTAAGTAATGTTCATAAGTATAAATAGGTATCAACAAATGGTTATTTTTTTCTCATGGATGAAAACATCAGGATGAAGTAGACCCCAGTGCTTTTCTGCAATAATAATAAACAGATAAATAAAAATCAAATTTAAAAAATGTAGCTCACCAACAGACATTTTTCAGATCATTTTATTTATATATCTCCAAATCACAAGTCATCTCAAGGCACTATACAAGCAAGGTCTAGAGTCCATCAAACATGAATCTGCTGCAAATAGTGACTTATCCGCAAGCCATTAATGAAAATTTATGCAAACTGTAAATAATTTATGCAAACCATTAATAATTTTGCTGCAAACTATGAATAAAATAAATGGTAAATGGACTGCATTTATATACGTCTTTTCCATCTGCATCAGATCCTCAAAGCGCTTTACACATCAATGCCTCACATTCACCCTGATGTCAGGCTGCTGCCATGTAAGGTGCCCACTAAACTAAAAATATCCCACAAAACGTGAATGCAGGTCTCACAAAATGTAAGTCGCAAAATATGAATATCATTCATGAATCTGATATATATTTTCTTTCAGTTTAAGTAGTTTACAAATTTCAGTTTATGGATCAATTACTTCGGGAAATCTGTGACAAAGCTGTGGTACTGTATAAAGAAATCAGGAGTGCCTGAGGAGTATGTCAAGGGCAGTAAAGCTTTTTCTGATTGTTAAAGCTGTGAGATAAGCAACAGGACTCACAGATGGGTTAAAGATAAAGGTAGGATTAAGTTTTGGATGAACAAAGAGCAGAGCAACCACAAACAGGTTAGACAACAGAAAGTATACACGAAGTCAGGTGGGTGGCTGTGCGTTTGACAGAGCAGTCTGCCCCGAGACTTCAGAAAAAACCCTCCCAGGAGCTAGTACAGCGGGCAGCAGCAAGGATGGAAGTCCAGGAAAAGGGCCCAGTTGCCAATGCAGGGTTGGAAAAAATGTGTGGGACCACCATTTCCCAAGGAACAGGAACAGCTGAAGCACAATGACCCTTGGCTGTCTCAAAGACTGGAGTGGACTCTGGTGGTGTTGCTGTATCCTCTGGAGTGGACTTCAATGAATGAATGAATTCTGGAGCAATGAAAACAATAGAGAGTCTACTAACGAGTAGTATCTCTATGTGGCATGAAAGTAGCAGTCTTGCAGACAGGAAGGCACTGGGGAGGGTTGTGAAGGCAGCAGAGAAGATTATCGGGGCCAGGCTGCTGACTATTGGTGAACTGGCAGAACAACGCTGCTTGTCAAGGACAAGGATAATCAGGGGCACTTCACTGTTTTCCCGAATTGGGAGCTGGTTCCACAGGAGAGGAGCCTGAAAGCTGAAGGCTCTGCCTCCCATTCTACTCTTACAAACCCTAGGAACTACAAGTAAGCCTGCAGTCTGAGAGCGAAGTGCTCTATTGGGGTGATATGGTACTATGAGGTCCCTAAGATAAGATGGGACCTGATTATTCAAAACCTTATAAGTAAGAAGAAGAATTTTAAATTCTATTCTAGAATTAACAGGAAGCCAATGAAGAGAGGCCAATATGGGTGAGATATGCTCTCTCCTTCTAGTCCCCGTTAGTACTCTAGCTGCAGCATTTTGAATTAACTGAAGGCTTTTCAGGGAACTTTTAGGACAACCTGATAATAATGAATTACAATAGTCCAGCCTAGAGGAAATAAATGCATGAATTAGTTTTTCAGCATCACTCTGAGACAAGACCTTTCTAATTTTAGAGATATTGCGCAAATGCAAAAAAGCAGTCCTACATATTTGTTTAATATGCACTTTGAATGACATATCCTGATCAAAAATGACTCCAAGATTTCTCACAGTATTACTAGAGGTCAGGGTAATGCCATCCAGAGTAAGGATCTGGTTAGACACCATGTTTCTAAGATTTGTGGGGCCAAGTACAATAACTTCAGTTTTATCTGAGTTTAAAAGCAGGAAATTAGAGGTCATCCATGTCTTTATGTCTGTAAGACAATCCTGCAGTTTAGCTAATTGGTGTGTGTCCTCTGGCTTCATGGATAGATAAAGCTGGGTATCATCTGCGTAACAATGAAAATTTAAGCAATGCCGTGTAATAATACTGCCTAAGGGAAGCATGTATAAAGTGAATAACATTGGTAGTAGCACAGAACCTTGTGGAACTCCATAATTAACCTTAGTCTGTGAAGAAGATTCCCCATTTACATGAACAAATTGTAATCTATTAGATAAATATGATTCAAACCACCACAGCGCAGTGCCGTTAATACCTATGGCATGCTCTAATCTCTGTCATTTGTAACCTTCACTAATGCTGTTTCTGTACTATGATGAATTCTAAAACCTGACTGAAACTCTTCAAATAGACCATTCCTCTGCAGATGATCAGTTAGCTGTTTTACAACTACCCTTTCAAGAATTTTTGAGAGAAAAGGAAGGTTGGAGATTGGCCTATAATTAGTAATGGTTTAATTACTGCCACCTTAAAAGCCTGTGGTACATAGCCAACTAATAAAGATAGATTGATCATATTTAAGATCGAAGCATTAAATAATGGTAGGGCTTCCTTGAGCAGCCTGGTAGGAATGGGGTCTAATAGACATGTTGATGGTTTAGATGAAGTAACTAATGAAAATAACTCAGACAGAACAATCTGAGAGAAAGAGTCTAACCAAATACCGGCATCACTGAAAGCAGCCAAAGATAACAATACGTCTTTGGGATGGTTATGAGTAATTTTTTCTCTAATAGTTAAAATTTTATTAGCAAAGAAAGTCATGAAGTCATTACTAGTTAAAGTTAAAGGAATACTCGGCTCAATAGAGCTCTGACTCTTTGTCAGCCTGCCTACAGTGCTGAAAAGAAACCGGGGGTTGTTCTTATTTTCTTCAATTAGTGATGAGTAGTAAGATGTCCTAGCTTTACGGAGGGCTTTTTTATAGAGCAACAGACTCTTTTTCCAGGCTAAGTGAAGATCTTCTAAATTAGTGAGACGTCGTTTCCTCTCCAACGTATGGGTTATCTGCTTTAAGCTGCGAGTTTGTGAGTTATACCACGGAGTCAGGCACTTCTGATTTAAAGCTCTCTTTTTCAGAGGAACTACAGCATCCAAAGTTGTCTTCAGTGAGGATGTAAAACTATTGACGAGATACTCTATCTCACTTACAGAGTTTAGGTAGCTACTCTGCACTGTGTTGGTATATGGCATTAGAGAACATAAAGAAGGAATCATATCCTTAAACCTAGTTACAGCGCTTTCTGAAAGACTTCTAGTGTAATGAAACTTATTCCCCACTGCTGGGTAGTCCATCAGAGTAAATGTAAATGTTATTAAGAAATGATCATACAGAAGGGAGTTTTCAGGGAATACTGTTAAGTCTTCAATTTCCATACCATAAGTCAGAACAAGATCTAATATATGATTAAAGTGGTGGGTGGACTCATTTACATTTTGAGCAAAGCCAATTGAGTCTAATAATAGATTAAATGCAGTGTTGAGGCTGTCATTCTCAGCATCTGTGTGGATGTTAAAATCGCCCACTATAATTATCTTATCTGAGCTAAGCACTAAGTCAGACAAAAGGTCTGAAAATTCACAGAGAAACTCACAGTAACGACCAGGAGGACGATAGATAACAACAAATAAAACTGGTTTTTGGGACTTCCAATTTGGATGGACAAGACTAAGAGTCAAGCTTTCAAATGAATCACAGAGGATGTTTCATTTGGAGCTTTTTTCCTCTCTCTGTCTTGTGCGCTGAGGTGGAGAACGTATTTGGAACAGCCTAAAAGGTGATTATTGGTAATGTTTTAATAGCTTGGTAAAACAGTTGCATGTTCATTCCTTCTTTATATGCAGCTGTAAAAGTATATCATCTTGTTATAATGGATCAGACGAGCTCCTCGCTCCTGTGTGTGCACTGACACAATGAATCGTACTTATTCGTACTATGTGTGAAGGGGCCCTTTGGTGTCACTTGTAATGCTCACTTTCTGTGCTGACTAAAGCTCTCTTCTCACATTCATATACAGTCGTATTTCTGCAGTACTTCACTATCATTTGGCATACCTGGCAAATGGCTTTGCTTATGTAAAGCTCATCTTTGTCACTGCTGTTTATGAACCCAAAATGGCAGCAGATAGTAGCTTTAAGTGTTTGGGCATTTTCCTGCTAGTGTCAAAACAGAATGGCATTACTGTATCAGGTTTGTTGTCCATTCAGTATGTGAGAGGGGAAGTTGCTGCAGAACACCAGAAGGCTTCTGGGCTACTGATTGAAGATTCAAGAGGCTAAATGAAAGTTCACGATGAACTCTGCCAACGTTCACAAGTGTTTCTCTACTGCAGCTTAAGGCCCTGTCACACCTTAACAATTTAGCCAGCGTAGCCAATCATATTAAAAATGCTGGCATACATCTAATATGTTATGGGTAAGTTTTGTTTAAGTTAAGAGCATACTGAAGCTCGCTGATATACGACATAATATGCTGAGCACCTCGAAAAATTTGGGGCATGCTTAAAATTGTCAAAGTATGCCAGCGTATGTTTCATATGTCCTGCATGTGCAGGACATAAGTCGTGCGATTGTTGACACACGTTTTCTCAAAATTTACTCATAAGTCGAAATACGTCCATTAATGCTGTCCACTGATTGGTTGAAAGCTGCAGTCTTCATGCAAACAGAGTGTCCCAGATATTAAAACCATTCACACACGGAGTAAATATATAGTCTTAATCTTACCTGTTCATTTCAGTCCGATTCATCATTACATCCTGATGAAAACGTATCCACATAAATCATCCTGATTTTGGAAAACGACATCTGAAAATACTTTATTTTCTTGTTGTGGCTGAAACGCACCATTTTAAAGCAAGTCCCTTGGTGGTTTTGCTGTTCGAGGTGCACCCTGACCCAGAGGATGTGGATCTTTTCACCACAAAGTTTAAAGAGTCACAGCACCTCCTTCACCTCAGCGTTTAACACAGCCATCAGCAGTCTGCAAGTGATGAAAATAATCCAACTATCCACTGAGAAAAACATCCACTAAGACAAAAATAAAATAAATGTTAAAATAATGTTAAATATATCTATTTTGACTCTGTGTAGAGAAGAGATGCTGTGCAACAGTGTACATGTGCCCGATGATGTGTTTGTCAATATTTAACTGTTCCACCTGCCAAACAAAAGGGTTGTGCCGGTGGTAGAAACGCAAACCAAGCCAGATTTAACCGTATTATACTGTGCAGTACCGACCCCAAACCACTTGGTGGAAACTCAGCTGTCAATATACGCTGATTAAATCATCATGGTGTGACAGCTGCATTAATTTGAAGTACGCCCGCGTATGCCAGCATTTTTAACATGATCGCCGTACGCAGGCTAAATTGTCAAGGTGTGACAGGGCCTTTACGTCTGCGTAGGTGGCAGAAGAGTAGGACAGAGACACCACAGAAGGTGTCATCTTGGAAGTACAAATGTTACAATGTTAATGAAAACAAAGGTTTTGAAAATGAATGCCCAAAATTTTCATAAAGGATGCACACCATCGTGCCATGTACAAACCATATCCAAAAACTGAGTTTCTCTGACAACCAGTGGAGAGAGATATGTGAGCCCCATATACACACAGACGCATCTTGCTTTATAGATAGATTATGAATAAAAGTCACCTCAGTGTGAGTCACATTCTCTTGTAGTTTTGTCTTCAGTGTTTCATATTTCTGGTTCATTTCCTGTAAGAGCTGTCGGAGTGCATCCCGGCGCTGCATCAGTGACACATGCTGCTGCTGCAGTTTCTGTATAAGAAACACAAAAATGTGCTTAGTTCACAGCAAGGGCTTCAAACTAAGTTGTTCAGGTTGCATGCAACCCCCCAAAAACTTTTCACTTTGTTACCAGAGGCTGCTGGTAACAAAGCTATTGCACAAAACCAAAAATAAACCATCCACCTGTATGTACTGCAGGTCATCCACCTTGTTTTATCATGTTCTATCATGGTATGATGTTAACTGATGTCAAAATGTAAAATAACCAAAAAAACAGTATTGATACAACATCGCCATGTCAGCTGGGATGTTTCTAGATCTTTGTAAAGTCACAGAGCTGGTTGTTAAAACTGTGGCAGGGAGTTGATCAGATCTGATCTAATGACATAAAGACCAGTTCTGCACAAGGTTTTATTAAGTCATCCAAGTTAATGGTTTCTCACAAAATGTGAGAAACCATTAACCATTCCTTTTCTCTCAAAAATTCTTGAAAGGGTAGTTGTAAAACAGCTAACTGATCATCTGCAGAGGAATGGTCTATTTGAAGAGTTTCAGTCAGGTTTTAGAATTCATCATAGTACAGAAACAGCATTGGTGAAGGTTACAAATGATCTTCTTATGGCCTCGGACAGTGGACTCATCTCTGTGCTTGTTCTGTTAGACCTCAGTGCTGCTTTTGATACTGTTGACCATAAAATTTTATTACAGAGATTAGAGCATGCCATAGGTATTAAAGGCACTGCGCTGCGGTGGTTTGAATCATATTTGTCTAATAGATTACAATTTGTTCATGTAAATGGGGAATCTTCTTCACAGACTAAAGTTAATTATGGAGTTCCACAAGGTTCTGTGCTAGGACCAATTTTATTCACTTTATACATGCTTCCCTTAGGCAGTATTATTAGACGGTATTGCTTAAATTTTCATTGTTACGCAGATGATACCCAGCTTTATCTATCCATGAAGCCAGAGGACACACACCAATTAGCTAAACTGCAGGATTGTCTTATAGACATAAAGACATGGATGACCTCTAATTTCCTGCTTTTAAACTCAGATAAAACTGAAGTTATTGTACTTGGCCCCACAAATCTTAGAAACATGGTGTCTAACCAGATCCTTACTCTGGATGGCATTACCCTGACCTCTAGTAATACTGTGAGAAATCTTGGAGTCATTTTTGATCAGGATATGTCATTCAAAGCGCATATTAAACAAATATGTAGGACTGCTTTTTTGCATTTACGCAATATCTCTAAAATCAGAAAGGTCTTGTCTCAGAGTGATGCTGAAAAACTAATTCATGCATTTATTTCCTCTAGGCTGGACTATTGTAATTCATTATTATCAGGTTGTCCTAAAAGTTCCCTAAAAAGCCTTCAGTTAATTCAAAATGCTGCAGCTAGAGTACTGACGGGGACTAGAAGGAGAGAGCATATCTCACCCATATTGGCCTCTCTTCATTGGCTTCCTGTTAATTCTAGAATAGAATTTAAAATTCTTCTTCTTACTTATAAGGTTTTGAATAATCAGGTCCCATCTTATCTTAGGGACCTCGTAGTACCATATCACCCCAATAGAGCACTTCGCTCTCAGACTGCAGGCTTTCTTGTAGTTCCTAGGGTTTGTAAGAGTAGAATGGGAGGCAGAGCCTTCAGCTTTCAGGCTCCTCTCCTGTGGAACCAGCTCCCAATTCAGATCAGGGAGACAGACACCCTCTCTACTTTTAAGATGAGGCTTAAAACTTTCCTTTTTGCTAAAGCTTATAGTTAGGGCTGGATCAGGTGACCCTGAACCATCCCTTAGTTATGCTGCTATAGACGTAGACTGCTGGGGGGTTCCCATGATGCACTGTTTCTTTCTCTTTTTGCTCTGTGTGCACCACTCTGCATTTAATCATTAGTGATCGATCTCTGCTCCCCTCCACAGCATGTCTTTTTCCTGGTTCTCTCCCTCAGCCCCAACCAGTCCCAGCAGAAGACTGCCCCTCCCTGAGCCTGGTTCTGCTGGAGGTTTCTTCCTGTTAAAAGGGAGTTTTTCCTTCCCACTGTAGCCAAGTGCTTGCTCACAGGGGGTTGTTTTGACCGTTGGGGTTTTACATAATTATTGTATGGCCTTGCCTTACAATATAAAGCGCCTTGGGGCAACTGTTTGTTGTGATTTTGTTATATGGCTGGGGGGGCCTGGCTGCCGGTTTGTTTCTGTCTTTTGGTTTTCCTCCCAGGTGGCGTGCGTTTGGGACTGAGTGGCTGTGTTGCTGAGGCTGTCAGGACCTCACCCTGATCACCTGCGACTCGTCAGGACTCGCAGCTGTGGTGAGGCTGAGGCATAACAGATTTGGCGCTATATAAAAAAATTGATTGAATGATTGATGTAAAGTGTGTAAAATGTGCATCATAAACAGTTCACATCAAAACAGAAATAATCACTAAAATGTCATAAAGAGTACACAAAACTTACTTTTGAGTGTCTGCTCATCCAACATCAGTGACAATCAACAATATGAACGACTACAGGGGATGAAACATAAACCGTTTACTGGTGTAATGGATTATAGCTGACCCTCCCTGCCCATTAAGCACACGTATCAACCATGGATTGACTGCAGTACATGATAACGCATTACACAATAAAGTGAAATAGAGTTGTTTTCTTGGTGTTTCCAGGTTAATACCTGCATAGTAAATCTCAATGTAGTAAAATCAAAGTTTGAGCAGGGAAAAAGATATTGTGCATTCACATGAATGGCAACATGATATGGCAACATGAATGGCAACATGATAGAAACAAATTATTAAATAATTATATTAAAATATCCATCGCCTTGTGCTCCACTCAAGGCAGCCTGATGGATTCTCTACACACACCGGGGTCCAAGCATGGAAAGGAACTCTCAAATATCAGGAGTAGAGGACAGAGCATGTGCAGCATTATGCCCATGCTATCCGGAGCTGAGCACAGGTCAAACCAAGGTGGTTTAAAATCCACTGGGTTTTGGAAGAAATGAACAACATTTCCAGACTTTTGCCACATGTTGTGACACATTTTCCCATTCACTTAAATGGGAACGTGTCCAAACATTTGGTAGTGTATTTCTCTTTAAAGTGCTATAAAAATGAAGTTATTATTAATATTATTATTACACTCTCACCAGACAATGTAGGCAAGCTCATAAAAAAAAAAAAATCAAAATTATAAACTCAGGTCTGCTTTCATATGATGTTAACAAACAGTGAATTCACTGGCAGTGTTCACACTGCAAGCAAATGTTAGAAATACTATTCAAGCTTTGGACACCTTATTTTCAGAACCATGAACAAAAATTCCTTGTTTTCATTGTTGTTTAAGTTACTTTTAAAAATTGAAAGCAAAGTTTGTTTGTTTTTTTTTGTTTTTTTTTTTCAGATCTGAAAAAAGATTTGATGTATTGATATACACTGTGATCTGATCTGAACCATGGGTTTTGTGATCCATTACATCCCTTCAGTTTAGTATATGAAGCAGCACCTCCAATAATTTCAGGTAACAATTCCTTCAGTAAGCTAACAGCAGCATTGATTTGTTTTTTCTTGCATTCACCAGCTGACAATCACCAGCTGATTGTCAGAGGAGTGGGAATTCTGTTGATTATGCAAACTGTGATTTTTGTTTCTTCTGCAGCAGGGCCGAGCTTTTACCTTTTTCTTTTCCTCTGCTGTGTACTTCAGGGTATCCAGGTCACGATAAGTGATCAGCTCAGTTTCCATGGTGCTGACATGCTCCTGCAAAGCACTGAGATCAGTGCTGATCTTCCCCTCCAGTTGTTGCATCTTCTCCAGGTCATGCTGAAGACGCTGGTACTCTGGATGGCAATGTTCCAGTCAGCATTTTATGACAATATATCATTTACTCTGAATTACATTTGGTTGGTATGTGTGTGCGTGTGTGTTTTACTGACCAGTTGTCAGGCCTCTGGTCGTGTTCTCTGATTGGACTACGTCTAACTCCTTGTTGGACAACACCTGCTGGATGTCCTTCAACTCTGTAGCTGTTACGGTACCAACATGACGCAGTCGTAGCATGTTCTAGAACATACAACAATAATTATTAACAACAAGCAAGCATTTTCTTGACAACTCATGAAAATGAAGCAGTGCAGAGTGAGTTATTCCCCCAATTTGGCAAAGGCTGGAGATCACTGGAATCAGCATTTCTGTTTTTATGCTCATATCTTTGTTAGGTGTTTTTTTTTTTTTTTTTGCCACTTGTCATTAAATCAATGGCCTTCCATCTTTTGCTCCCCAGTCCCTCCCATCTCCTCACCCTGCTGCAGTGTTCCAACAGAGAGACTATATTTCCTTGTGTTTGTGTCATATTTTCTTCTTCCTGAGCCTTGACCTCCTCAAATGACTCCAAGAATCCTGAAACAAAAGTATGAGGAAAGCAAGAAAACTATTTCAAATTACTACTGTCTGAAAAAATGAGGTGGGCTTCATAGATAATTGGCAAAGCTTCTGGGGAAAACCTGGTCTTGTTAGGAGAGACGACATCCATCCCACTTTGGATGGAGCAGCTCTCATCTCTAGAAATCTGGCCAATTTTATTAAACCCTCCAAACCGTGACTACCCAGGGTTGGGACCAGGAAGCAGAGTTGTAGTCTTACACACCTCTCTGCAGCTTCTCTCCCCCTGCCATCCCCCCAATACCCCATCCTCGTAGAGACGGTGCCTGCTCCCAGACCACCAACAACCAGTAAAAATCTATTTAAGCATAAAAATTCAAAAAGAAAAAATAATATAGCACCTTCAACTGACCACAGACTAAAACAGTTAAATGTGGTTTATTAAACATTAGGTCTCTCTCTTCTAAGTCCCTGTTAGTAAATGATATAATAATTGATCAACATATTGATTTATTCTGCCTTACAGAAACCTGGTTACAGCAGGATGAATACGAGGTCTATTAGAAAAGTATCCGACCTTATTATTTTTTTCAAAAACCATATGGATTTGAATCACGTGTGATTGCATCAGACAAGCTTGAACCCTCGTGCGCATGCGTGAGTTTTTCCACGCCTGTCTGTTGCGTCATTTGCCTGTGAGCAGGCTTTGAGTAAGGAGTGGTCCACCCCCTCGGCGGATTTTCATTGTCAGGAAATGGCGGAATGATTTGGGCTTTTTTTCCCATCAGAATTTTTTCAGAAACTGTTAGAGACTGGAAGCTGGAAACCATTCGAAAAATTTATCTGGCTTTCAGTGAAAATTTCACGGGCTTCACAGATAATAAGGACTGTTACTACAGCTTTAAGGACGGCTTTAAGGACGGTCGGCGCGCTGCGCTCCGTGCCACCATCGAGAGCCACAAACCACCGGATCATTTATAAACGGATGGCTCTGTGGAGCCGGGACCGTCATGTGCACTTTCTCTGGTTATCACAAGAGCTGGACATCAACCATTTTCTGGCAGATTTCACTTTTAACAAGAGATTTTGTCATGGAAAGCCGAGCGGAGGCTTCGCGCATCACGATGGATTCGCTACTGGAGCGAGACAAAACCACCTCCATTTTGGTCTCACAGGATGGCTTTGAGATGGTGTTCAGACAGCTGTTTGTGGTTTTTCCATCGAGTGATTATCCGAGAAATTGTGGATGTGCCTGGACATGCCAGAACATGTCCCGTGAGGCTTCATCACAGCGTTGCTTTGCGCCATGCGGCATCGCCGCGACGCGCGGAATTCCTCCGCACGTCTGTCTCAATGTGCCGAAAAAGTGCTGATGTCCATGTCTTTTCACAATTCCTGTGCTAGTCAGATGACGTCCCGGATAAAACACAGCGTCCAGTTTGGAAATGAACGGCACATTCCACTGTTACAGGAGTTTGTGTCATGGAAAGAGGAGCGGAAGCTTCGCGCGTCGCGGCGGTGCCGCATGGCGCACAGCAACGCCGTGATGAAGCCTCATGGGACATGTTCTGGCATGTCCAGGCACATCCACAATTTCTCGGATAATCACTCGATGGAAAAACCACCGATAGCTGTCTGAACGCCATCTCAAAGCCGTCCTGTGAGACCAAAATGGAGGTGGTTTTGTCTCGCTCCAGTAGTGAATGCATCGTGACGCGCAAAGGCTCCGCTCGGCTTTCCGTGACAAAATCTCTTGTTAAAAGTGAAATCTGCCGGAAAATGGTTGATGTCCAGCTCTTGTGATAACCAGAGAAAGTGCACACGATGGTCCCGGCTCCACAGAGCCATCCGTTTGGAAATGATCCGGTGGTTTGTGGCTCTCGATGGCGGCACAGAGCGCCGAGCGCCAAGCGTCCTTAACGCTGTCCTTAAAGCTGTAGTAACAGTACTTATTCTCTGTGAAGCCCGTAAAATTTTCACCGAAAGCCAGATAAATTTTTCGAATGGTTTCCAGTTGCCAGTCTCTAACAGTTTCTGAAAAAATTCTGATGGAAAAAAATCCCAAATCATTCCGCCATTTCCTGACAATGAAAATCCGCCAAGGGGACTGGACCACTCCTCACTCAAAACCTGCTCACAGGCGAATGACGCAACCGACAGGCGTGGAAAAACTCACGCATGTGCATGAGGGTTCAAGCTTGTCTGACGCAATCACACGTGATTCAAATCCATATGGTTTTTGAAAAAAATAAAAAGGTCGGATACTTGTCTAATAGACCTCGTATGTTAGTTTAAATGAGTCAACACCCCCAAGTCACACTAACTGTCAGAATGCTCGTAGCACGGGCCGAGGGGGAGGATTAGCAGCAATCTTCCACTCCAGCTTATTAAATAATCAAAAACCCAGAGAGAGCTTTAATTCATTTGAAAGCTTGACTCTTAGTCTTGTCCATCCAAACTGGAAGTCCCAAAAACCAGTTTTATTTGTTGTTATCCATCGTCCACCTGGTCGTTACTGTGAGTTTCTCTGTGAATTTTCAGACCTTTTGTCTGACATAGTGCTTAGCTCAGATAAGATAATTATAGTGGGCGATTTTAACATCCACATAGATGCTGAGAATGACAGCCTCAACAGTGCATTTAATCTATTACTAGACTCAATTGGCTTTGCTAAAAATGTAAATGAGTCCACCCACCACTTTAATCATACTTTAGCTCTTGTTTTGACTTATGGTATGGAAATTGAAGACTTAACAGTATTCCCTGAAAACCCCGTTCTGTCTGATCATTTCTTAATAACATTTACATTTACTTTAATGGACTACCCAGCAGTGGGAAAATAAGATTCATTACAGTAGACGTCTTTCTGAAAGTGCTGTAACTAGGTTTAAGGATATGATTCCTTCTTTGTTATGTTCTCCAATGCCATATACCAACACAGTGCAGAGTAGTTACCTAAACTCTGTGAGTGAGATAGATTATCTCATTAATAGTTTTACATCCTCATTGAGCACAACTTTGGATGCTGTAGCTCCTCTGAAAAAGAGAGCCTTAAATCAGAAGTGCCTGACTCTGTGGTATAACTCACAAACTCGCAGCTTAAAGCAGATAACCCGTAAGATGGAGAGGAAATGGCGTCTCACTAATTTAGAAGATCTTCACTTAGCCTGGAAAAAGAGTCTGTTGCTCTATAAAAAAAGCCCTCCGTAAAGCTAGGACATCTTACTACTCATCACTAATTGAAGAAAATAAGAACAATCCCGGTTTCTTTTCAGCACTGTAGCCAGGCTGACAAAGAGTCAGAGCTCTATTGAGCCGAGTATTCCTTTAACTTTAACTAGTAATGACTTCATGACTTTCTTTGCTAATAAAATTTTAACTATTAGAGAAAAAATTACTCATAACCATCCCAAAGACATATCGATATCTTTGGCTGCTTTCAGTAATGCTGGTATTTGGTTAGACTCTTTCTCTCCGATTGTTCTGTCTGAGTTATTTTCATTAGTCACTTCCTCCAAACCATCAACATGTCTATTAGACCCCATTCCTACCAGGCTGCTCAAGGAAGCCCTACCATTAATTAATGCTTCGATCTTAAATATGATCAGTCTATCTTTATTAGTTGGCTATGTACCACAGGCTTTTAAGGTGGCAGTAATTAAACCATTACTTAAAAAGCCATCACTTGACCCAGCTATCTTAGCTAATTATAGGCCAATCTCCAACCTTCCTTTTCTCTCAAAAATTCTTGAAAGGGTAGTTGTAAAACAGCTAACTGATCATCTGCAGAGGAATGGTCTATTTGAAGAGTTTCAGTCAGGTTTCAGAATTCATCATAGTACAGAAACAGCATTAGTGAAGGTTACAAATGATCTTCTTATGGCCTCAGACAGTGGACTCATCTCTGTGCTTGTCCTGTTAGACCTCAGTGCTGCTTTTGATACTGATTACCATAAAATTTTATTACAGAGATTAGAGCATGCCATAGGTATTAAAGGCACTGCGCTGCGGTGGTTTGAATCATATTTATCTAATAGATTACAATTTGTTCATGTAAATGGGGAGTCTTCTTCACAGACTAAGGTTAATTATGGAGTTCCACAAGGTTCTGTGCTAGGACCAATTTTATTCACTTTATACATGCTTCCCTTAGGCAGTATTATTAGAAAGCATTGCTTAAATTTTCATTGTTACGCAGATGATACCCAGCTTTATCTATCCATGAAGCCAGAGGACACAAACCAATTAGTTAAACTGCAGGAATGTCTTATAGACATAAAGACATGGATGACCTCTAATTTCCTGCTTTTAAATTCAGATAAAACTGAAGTTATTGTACTTGGCCCCACAAATCTTAGAAGCATGGTGTCTAACCAGATCCTTACTCTGGATGGCATTACCCTGACCTCTAGTAATACTGTGAGAAATCTTGGAGTCATTTGTGATCAGGATATGTCCTTCAATGTGCATATTAAGCAAATATGTAGGACTGCTTTTTTACATTTGCGCAATATCTCTAAAATTAGAAAGGTCTTGTCTCAGAGTGATGCTGAAAAACTAATTCATGCATTTATTTCCTCTAGGCTGGACTATTGTAATTCATTATTATCAGGTTGTCCTAAAAGTTCCCTGAAAAGCCTTCAGTTAATTCAAAATGTTGCAGCTAGAGTACTGACGGGGACTAGAAGGAGAGAGCATATTTCACCCATATTGGCCTCTCTTCATTGGCTTCCTGTTAATTCTAGAATAGAATTTAAAATTCTTCTTCTTACTTATAAGGTTTTGAATCTTATCTTAGGGACCTCGTAGTACCATATCACCCCAATAGAGCGCTTCGCTCTCAGACTGCAGGCTTACTTGTAGTTCCTAGGGTTTTTAAGAGTAGAATGGGAGGCAGAGCCTTCAGCTTTCAGGCTCCTCTCCTGTGCAACCAGCTCCCAATTCGGATCAGGGAGACAGACACCCTCTCTACTTTTAAGATTAGGCTTAAAACTTTCCTTTTTGCTAAAGCTTATAGTTAGGGCTGGATCAGGTGACCCTGAACCATCCCTTAGTTATGCTGCTATAGACTTAGACTGCTGGGGGGTTGCCATGATGCACTGAGTGTTTCTTTCTCTTTTTGCTCTGTATGCACCACTCTGCATTTAATCATTAGTGATTGATCTCTGCTTTCTTTCACAGCATGTCTTTTTCCTGATTCTCTCCCCTCAGCCCTAACCAGTCCCAGCAGAAGACTGGCCCTCTCTGAGCCTGGTTCTGCTGGAGGTTTCTTCCTGTTAAAAGGGAGTTTTTCCTTCCCACTGTCACCAAGTGCTTTCTCACAGGGGGTCGTTTTGACCGTTGGGGTTTTTCTGTAATTGGGGCAACTGTTGTTGTGATTTGGCGCTATATAAATAAAATTGATTTGATTTGATATACAGTCAGGCCTCTCCATCCATATTTAGACACAGATAAAGATTCTAGAGTTGATTTCAAGCATTACATATACCTTAAATCAATCATTAATGAATTAATTAGTTGAACCAATCATTAATAAAGGTAGGCCATGCCTCAATCTGGAAAATCTGTAGTCATACAGGGGTCACCTCTACAACCCCTGGCAAAAATTATGGAATCACCGGCCTAAATCACCGGATTTGATGCAGGTGTTAATTTGGGGGATGAAAATTTACAGGGTGATTCCATAATTTTTTTCCTCAGAATTGAGTGATTCCATATTTTTTTCCTCTGGTTGGTCTAAAAAAGTAACCGTTACTGACTGCCACAATCTTTTTTTTCTTGATTTCTTATAATGTTTCTTAAAGCCAGAAAGTTGCCATTTGAAATGACTTTAGTTTTGTGTCATGTCTGTGATCTGCTTTTTTTCTACAAAATTAAACAACCGAATGAACATCCTCTGAGGCCGGTGATTCCATAATTTTTGCCAGGGGTTGTATATCCTCTACCTAATTTGTAAAATATGCACTGAGATCCATTTCTTCTTCAAGTTATGATAGAATGAATAGGTTGATAAGGTTAGTCCTTACCCATGTGAAGTGGTGAGGCAGCTTTATGATTTGGCACTATATAAATAAAATAAATGGAAATAAACTGAATGGAAGCTGAAACATTTAGCACGTGTTATGTGGCACATTTCAAGTCATACAGGATTCCACACATGGCTTCATACTGTAAGAAACTGACCATCTGAAGCATGAAAATTCAGTAAGGTATGTCTTCTATAACACATTCCAATTCTAAGGTAGAACTCTACTAGTGTATACTAAAGTATATCTAAATATCTAAAAAAAAAGAAGAGTAGAGCAGAGCCACTTAGGTGCCTGGTCTTGAGAACCAGGGATGGTAGGTTGAAAAGCTTTTTTTTTTATCCCATGGGAACTCTCCCTACCCACCTAAGCGGCTCAAGAATATGGACAGCATGTATATAAGTGACATTTACACAATCAGGGTAGTAAACAACATATACAAGAAATATAGTTACTACATAATATTATAGGAGTTAGCATGTTCATGATTGTTAGTATATACGTGTGTTTGTGTGTGTGTGCATATAAATAATAATATAAAATAGATTAAATCAAGAATTTCATTGTGCTGAAATGTTTATTCATAAATGTGGCTAGAAATTAAATAATATTAAGCCATTATATTGCCATGGCTACTGACTTTAATCCTTCCCAAAGCTGACATATGTACGTACAGCAGTATAAGCATCCATAATGTTAGCCTATTTTTGTGTTCGAAGAACAACATAATGCAAAATGGTTAAGATTATAATTCATTCAAATCTATTTCTACTGACAAAAACATCAACTTACGATCTATTTCCTCCAATTTCTTCTTCAGCTCCTTGTATTTCTGGTGAGACTCTCCTTGAAAAAAAAACAAAACCACAGCATTTCCCGTGTAAGACAAATATATCATTTATTAAATATATAACACATCTGGTTGAAACAATCATCGGCTAAATGTTTTTCTAGACAGTAAAATTTTCATATAATGGTCTTCAGTTCACACACATACACAGGTGATTCTTTAACTACAGGCACTATTGGCCTTGTAAATGTAATTTCCACCACACCATTGCCTTACAATATAAAGCACCTTGGGGCAACTGTTTGTTGTGATTTGGCGCTATATACATGTGCTCTGATGTCACTGTTTATCTTCCATAGAAACTACCCAAACAATCTTTCATACAAACTGTTTAGGGACATTATAGTGTTGTGGTGGAAATTACGGCAATAGTGTGGGACAACTACATTTTGTTTAAAAAAATCACAACAGTTGTATGACATTGAATACCCCAAATATGTTTTGATTATTTTACTGATATTTTATTCAGAGATATTTTAAAACATTAGAAAAAACGTTTCTTTACCATTCATTTTTATCATTGAAGATCAAAAGTCTGGGTGTGGGACAAGCACAAAACGGCAATATTTGCGTATAATGATGCTGAAAAAAGGTGAAAAGGTCATCATAGCCTACTAGAACAAATTTCTTAACACACTTTCATTGTAAAGATAACTATAAAAGTGTGAAATTTCCCCTTTTTTTGTTTTTCATACAATATGATCAAAGGACATAAGTGCCCGTAGTCTAAGAAACACACACACACACACACACACACACACACACACACACAGACACACACACACCTTCAACAGCTTATCCAAGATCGGGTCACGGGGGGCTGGAGGCTATCCCAGCAGTCATAGAGCATGAGACAGGGTACACCCCAGACAGGATGCCACTCTGTCGCAGGGCCATATACAACCCCTGGCAGTAATTATGGAATCACCGGCCTCGGAGGATGTTTATTCAGTTGTTTAATTTTGTAGAGAAAAAAGCAGATCACAGACATGACACAAAACTAAAGTCATTTCAAATGGCAACTTTCTGGCTTTAAGAAACACTATAAGAAATCAAGAAAAAAAATTGTGGAAGTCAGTAACAGTTACTTTTTTAGACCAAGCAGAGGGAAAAAAAATATGGACTCACTCAATTCTGAGGAATAAATTATGGAATCACCCTGTAAATTTTCATCTCCAAAACTAACATCTGCATCAAATCAGATCTTCTCGTTAGTCTGCATCTAAAAAGGAGTGATCACACCTTGGAGAGCTGTTGCACCAAGTGGACTGACATGAATCATGGCTCCAACACGAGAGATACATACTGGTAGACCAAGGAAGACATCAAAGCGTCAAGACAGAAAACTTAAAGCAATATGTCTCAAAAATCAAAAATGCACAACAAAACAAATGAGGAACGAACGGGAGGAAACTGGAGTCAATGTCTGTGACTGAACTGTAAGAAACCGCCTAAAGGAAATTGGATTTACATACAGAAAAGCTAAACAAAAGCCATCATTAACACCTAAACAGAAAAAAAACAAGGTTACAATGGGCTAAGGAAAAGCAATCGTGGACTGTGGATAACTGGATGAAAGTCATATTCAGTGATGAATCTCAAATCTGCATTGGGCAAGGTGATGATGCTGGAACTTTTGTTTGGTGCCGTTCCAATGAGATTTATAAAGATGACTGCCTGAAGAGAACATGTAAATTTCCACAGTCATTGATGATATGGGGCTGCATGTCAGGTAAAGGCACTGGGGAGATGGCTGTCATTACATCATCAATAAATGCACAAGTTTACGTTGATATTTTGGACACTTTTCTTATCCCATCAATTGAAAGGATGTTTGGGGATGATGAAATCATTTTTCAAGATGATAATGCATCTTGCCATAGAGCAAAAACTGTGAAAACATTCCTTGCAAAAAGGCACATAGGGTCAATGTCATGGCCTGCAAATAGTCCGGATCTTAATCCAATTGAAAATCTTTGGTGGAAGTTGAAGAAAATGGTCCATGACAAGGCTCCAACCTGCAAAGCTGATCTGGCAACAGCAATCAGAGAAAGTTGGAGCCAGATTGATGAAGAGTACTGTTTGTCACTCATTAAGTCCATGCCTCAGAGACTGCAAGCCGTTATAAAAGCCAGAGGTGGTGCAACAAAATACTAGTGATGTGTTGGAGCATTCTTTTGTTTTTCATGATTCCATACTTTTTTCCTCAGAATTGAGTGATTCCATATTTTTTTTCCCTCTGCTTGGTCTAAAAAAGTAACCGTTACTGACTGCCACAATGTTTTTCCCTGATTTCTTATAGTGTTTCTTAAAGCCAGAAAGTTGCCATTTGAAATGACTTTAGTTTTGTGTCATGTCTGTGATCTGCTTTTTTTTCTACAAAATTAAACATCTGAATGAACATCCTCCAAGGCCGGTGATTCCATAACTTTTGCCAGGGGTTGTATAACGAAAACAAAAGATAAGTGAGGCTACATGAGTCCACGGTTGCAACATGTGCTTGTTAGTCATGTGCAGATACGTTTGCAAACAACTGATTTAATAAATAAATAAATAATTTCTGCCAGGGGTTGTATAGACAAACACATGCATGGCACACCCACACAATTTAATGTTTCCAATCCACCTAACCTGCATGTCTTTGGATGTGGGAGGAAGCCGGAGCATTTTCTTTTGTTTTTTTGTTTGTTTTTTTTATATAGCGCCAAATCACAACAAACAGTTGCCCCAAGGCGCTTTATATTGTAAGGCAAGGCCATACAATAATTATGTAAAACCCCAATGGTCAAAACGACCCCCTGTGAGCAAGCACTTGGCTACAGTGGGAAGGAAAAACTCCCTTTTAACAGGAAGAAACCTCCAGCATTTGGAGTGAACCTACGCAAACACGGAGAGAACATGGAAACTCCACATAGAAAATCCACAGGTGAGAATCAATTCCATGACCTGCTCACTGTGAGGCAACGTTGATAACCACTAAGCCACCGTGCTTCCCACCTTCAGTTCCACTGCATCAAAAATTACATTCAGCAGACATACATACACAATATATGCTGTGTAAATACTCATGTACAACTTTTGATGACACATGCCATCACTTAAACATGGCCTATTACTTACACTCAACAAAAATATAAACGCAACACTTTTGGTTTTGCTCCCATTTTGTATGAGATGAACTCAAAGATCTAAAACTTTTTCCACATACACAATATCACTATTTCCCTCAAATATTGTTCACAAACCAGTCTAAATCTGTGATAGTGAGCACTTCTCCTTTGCTGAGATAATCAATCCCACCTCACAGGTGTGCCATATCAAGATGCTGATTAGACACCATGATTAGTGCACAGGTGTGCCTTAGACTTTCCACAATAAAAGGCCACTCTGAAAGGTGCAGTTTTATCACACAGCACAATGCCACAGATGTCGCAAGATTTGAGGGAGCGTGCAATTGGCATGCTGACAGCAGGAATGTCAACCAGAGCATTTAAGGGTAAAACCAAGTGTTTTAAATGTTGTATATTTTTTTAGGACACCCTATATAGTACCACACCCCTTAAGAGTTTTATCAGTCAATAAAAGGATCTTAAAATACATTCTAAAACTATCAGGAAGCCAATGCAGACTTTACAATGTGTGTAATACGAGTATGATCTCTCTTTCTGGTCCTCACACAGTCCAACTCTTTAGCTGAATGTTGTGATAACTGAAAATGAGCAAAATGTTGTCTTTGGGAGACCAGAGAGAAGAGCACTGCAACAGTCAGTTCTGTAGGTAATAAAAGCATGAGTTGATGTGTATTTGTTTCAGAGTGAAATGGTCTGACTTTCTTCGGATTATAAAATGTCATTTTTGTTAAATTTCTAAAATGTGGTACAAAACTGAGATCTGCAGCAAAGGTAACTCCTTGATTCTTAACTTGTTGACATAGATTTAATGCCAGAATTTTCAGTTTTGCAATGACTTTCTCTCTCAGAGCTTCAGAACTGATAACCAAGACTTAAGTTTTATCCTGGTTGAGCTGCAGAAAACTCTGCCATCCATGACGTAGTATCTAAAATACAGTTAAAAGGGCATCAACAGACTGTGGATCATCAAGGGACACAGCAGTGTACAGCTGTGTATCAGCATAAAGGTGGAAATTTATGCCATGCCTCCTGATGACGTTTCCGAGTGGTAACATATAAAGATTAAAAAGTATTAGGCTTAAAATTGAATTGAAATTTTTGAAAGAACATTCATCTATACCAGGGGTGGGCAATTATTTTTTTTAAAAAGGGAGGGCCGGGCCAAAAGGCTAAACTCAAATCTGCACAATAATTTTATTCCTATATAAAAAGCAGTGAATAGCATTGTTTTGACAAACTGTTATATGTTCTGATCAGGCAATGGAAAAAAGAAATTACCTTACAAAAAAATGAAATTTATTCAATCAAATTTTCCAAGACAATAGTGAATAAAATGTAAACCATTTCTGACTCATTCTTTTTCAGTCACATTGACCCCAAAACACATATTTGAGTTGAATATGTTGTTGAAACTGAAACTTCCTGTTTGAACTAGGAGGTTCTTCGCTTTCTAAAGACATCACATCAATTGTCATTGTAAACCAGATATTAAAGACAAGTCACAATATCATTGCCACTGAGCTGTGAAGAAAAAAAAGTGTCCCAGTACATTAGTTCATATGTCTTTTGTATTTTCCACCACTTTCCACATTTTAGTCTTTTTCAGTTCTTTTTACTTGTTCAGTGAAAGAAATCTAGTTTCTGTTGATCTTTAACAAGTGTATCAAAGTCAGGCTGAATGTCTGAAGTGAAGATGTGAAGCACAGCTGACAGATGACCATCAGTGAGAGAGGACCTGTACCTGGATTTATTAAACTTCATTCAAATTCAGCATTCAGCATCTACCTCTCTCTTTTTGGCATGAGCGGACATTTTTGAGGAGCGGTACATACTGAATGGATGAATCATTTCCGAGAACAAATAAAAAAAACAGGCTTCAAAATAAAAGCAATGCGGTTTTAGTTCAGTCATAAAGGCCGGTCACATGGCACACAACAACAGCAGAACGAAGAAGAAAAAGTCAAAAGTCACAAAACATCGGGAAAAGGCGGACAAATGATCTGTACCTTTCTCATCACCGAAAAGCCTGCAAACCAAGCGCGCATGAGTATGAAAACGAAACATTCACGATCACGAGACGGAAAGCAGGTATAAAACCAAATTGTCTCCGGTGCTGGATCCACAGATAGTTCCCCATGGATCATGCAAATGCACCGTGCCAGGCTGTGTGGCATGCATTACGCAATGGCGCAGTGCCAGGCTGTGTGGCATGGGGCGATCACTCCGTGCCAGGCTCTCCTATTATGCGATGGCACCGTGCCAGGCTGTGAGGCGTGCATTACACAATCGCATTGTGCCAGGCTGTGTGGCATGCATTACGCAATGGCACAGTACCAGGCTGTGTGGCGTGGGGCGATCGCTCCGTGCCAGACTCTGCTATACTGCGGAAAACATGCACACGCAGCCACAAACGGCTTGGGAGAATAGTAAATACTTTATTTTTAATTTCCAGGTATTTGCGGGTCAGTCCGAGTCAGTCAAAGGGCTGGATACAGCCCGCGGGCCATAAAATTCCCAGGTGTGATCTATACTAACACAGAATTCTAGGTAAGATAAGAACTAAACCATTTCAGAACAGTGTAAGAGGTCAATCATGCTGTGAAGTCTAGTTAAAAGAAGGGTATGATCTACTATATCAAAGGCAGCACATACATCGAGGAGGGCCATTACCAAAAGTTTTTTCATATCCATATTTATTTATCTATAACCTTGACTAGTGCTGTTTTGGTGCTATAACTGTCTCAAAAACAAGACTGGAAGTATTCCAAAATATTATGAGTTTATAAAACCTTAAGTGAATTTTTTTTTTTCTTTTATTGTTTTTTATGCTGACATATATGATGCAGACAATATAGTGCCATATATTCTGGAGTCAGGTTTATTTATTTATTTTTACGAGTTTGGGAGGTACTGCAACTTATACTCTGGTGTGATTTATACAATAAAAAAATATATATATTTGTTATTAATAATGATAATAATAATCATTTAATTTATATTTATTAATTTATATTACATTTATATGGTTCCAAGGTTGTTACAGCCATGGAGTTGCAGTGAGGATAAGCTCCCACTGTCGGTAAATTCTCCTCATGGTGTACGTCTCAAATAGTCTCTGACAACCCAGTCCAACTCTTCGCCTGCTCATGATGGAACTGCTTCTACTGATAGGAGAAGGGGCAAAGGCGGGTTACTGGCACCTCAAAACCAGTTGCTCGTGGGCACATGGGGCTCATCAGACTGGCAAGACAGTTCATCTAGGAGAAGGAAAACTCTTATTTCAAACCCCCGCTGCCTTGCGGTGATACTCAATCATGGGAAACACTAAGGAGTAAACCCTATACAAATCCAGAATGGAGCCACTAAAGCAGTTGGATGGACTACTAGTCACCCTTCTGGCAACTCCTGTGGCCATGCTGGTGCCAAACGTACTGCTCTGCATTCCTTTGGACCACATCAGCAAGGCGGAGAGGGGGCCTTTGGTGTCTGGGCAGCCCTGAGTTTCCATACACCCCGCCTAGTTTCTGCACCCCAGAATGGTCACTTTGGTGCTGCTGCAAAGTAACAAAAACAACAAGGGAGGCAACAATCTATGAGTGATAAGTCTTGCCTGATTGGCATAGGGTAGGACGCTATGGATTGCCTCTGTCGGCGGGAGGGATCATCGTTGGATGGCAGAAACCTTGCCGCTCTAAGAACCGCAAGGGACAATGCTCAGAGGACAGCACAACACTGCGCCAACCAGTACCGACTGAACCTGTGTCAGGGAATTCAACAAGCCACTGCTGGTGGAAATGTGCGAGGAGTCTATGAAGGCATAAAAAAAAGCTTTTGGCCCCAGCGCAAGAAAAACAACCCGTCTGAAGTCATCCACTGGAGAGACCATCACAAACCACAGTGAACAGATGGATCGTTGGGCTGAACATTACAGGGACCTCTACCTCAGAGAAAATAAACCACCCACAGAGGATGAGCTGAGCAAGACCATTGGCTGTCTTGTCCACGGGAAAGCCCCAGTGAATGATGGCATCCCGGCAGAGGTTCTCCAGTATGCCAAGCCCACCCTCCTCCCCCACCTCTGTGAGCTGCTTCTCCAGTGTTGGGAGGAAAATTCAGTCCCCCATGGCATGCGTGACGCTAACATCATCACCCTATATAAGAACAAGAGAGACTGCAGTGACTGCAATAATTATCAGGGCATCTCGCTGCTTAGCAGCATTGGGATGGCATTTACTCAGGTAGTGCTGAAGAGACTACAACAGCTTGCTGAGCAAGTATATCCCAAATCTCAGTGCAGCTTCAGAGCAGAGAGGTCTACGATCAATACGATCTTCACAGTGAGACAGCTTCAGGAGACGTACCAAGAACAGAAGAAGCCTCTGTACCTTGCCTTCACAGACTTGTCAGCAGGAAGGACCTCTTCTGGCTCCTCGAGAACATAGGATGCACACGAAGCTGCAGAGTGTGACTGTTTCATACCACGAGGACATGAAAGGCACCGTACTGTTCAACAGCTCATCCTCCCTCCCCTTCTCCATCATGTGCGGAGTGAAGCAAGGGTGCATCCTGGTGCCCAGATTCTTTGGCATCTTCTTCTCTCTGTTGCTGTTCTATGCCTTCAGTGCATCAGATGATGGAGTTTTTCCTCCACATGCAATCAGATGGCAAGCTGTTTAATCTCTCATGACTGAGAGCAAAGACCAAGATCCGTAAGATGACGTTGAGAGAGATGCTGTTTGCCGATGACGCTGCTCTGGCTTCCCACACACAGGCAGGACTCCAGAGGCTGATCAACTGTCTCACATGCCTGCAGGAAATTTGGTCTCACCACCACCCTAAAGAAGACTAACGTGATGGGGCAGGATGTTACTGAGACACCCAACATTGCCATTGGTGACTACACCCTGGAAGTCATTGAGGAATTCACGTACCATGGCTTGACAATCTCCAACAACCTGTCCCTCTAAGATGAGATTGGCAAACACATCAGCAAGGTCACATCCACCATGGCAGGACTGTCTCAGAGAGTGTGGGAGAACAACAAGCTCACCATAAACACTAGGAGATCTGTGAACAGTGCTTGTGTGTTGAGTACCCTACTCTATGACAGCAAAACCTGGACAGTGTACGCAAGACAAGAGCATCGCCTCAACAGCTTCCACCATCAGTGCCTGCAGTGCATTCTGAGCATATCTTGGTAGGATGGAGTACCGAACAGGGAGGTACTTCAACAGGCAAACATTCCAAGCATGTCTGCACTCCTGTCCAGTGACGCCTAAGATGACTCTGCCATGTTCACTGCCTTCCAAAATAGACACCTGCCAAAAGATGTCTTTACGGCGAACACGCTTCAAGCTCCAGACCAGTTGGCTGTCCAATGCTGCGATACAAGGATGTTTGCAAGAGGGACATGAAAGCCTCCGAGATGAGTACATGGGAGGCCACTGCAGATGATTGCAGCAACTGGTGGCACACCATCAAGAAAGGCACACAGAAAGCAGAGGAGAAGAGAGGACAACATTGGCAAAACAGGAAAAAACAACAGAGGATGAGAGAAGCTTCTGCCTCTGTGTCACAGTGCCTTCCTGTGACAGAGACTGCCACTCATAAATTGGACTGTTCAGCCACAGCCGATGCTGTTCAACAGCAAAATAATATGTCCTGCGCAGTCCATTGTCTTCCGAGACAGAAGATGATGATTAATTTATATTTCTATAGGACTTTCACAGGAATCAAAGCACTAAACAAGATGAACTCTAATAACAGAACAAATGCCAGTAATAAAAACTACACTTCAAAAATGCACAAAAATCACAAAGCAAAGAGCTGATAATAGAGAAAAAAAGGTGCCACTTATATGTAGGTCTTTCCTCTTCAAGAGGCATTTTTTAACAAGTGCGACTTATACTCAGGTGCGACTTAGACTCCAGAAAATATGGCATCTATTTTGTTTAAAAAACATTTTATAAGATGTTTAACAAAATACATAACTGGAGTTCTCCTGTACAACTACCCTTTAAAAAAAAATTAATTAATAAGTTGGAACATTTCATGAGTAATACCAAGTCTTAAAAGAAAGCAGCCACTCAGTGTGTTACCATTGGTGTCCTCTAAGTCCTGCTCAAGCTGTCGGATCTCCTCAGTGATTCGACTGGTCCTGTCCCTGGTCTCCACAAGCCTGAACACACAAGATTAGTGGTCTATAGAGTTCACAAAATTACTTCACAAGGCAAATACACGCAATATGGTGTGTGTGTGTGTGTGTGTGAGCGTGCGCGAGTGCGAGTGTGCTTGTGTGTGTGCATCCCAATACAGGCACCGATGTGCACTGGGTGAACTGAGACTGGGACTGACAGGGATGCACATAAAGTGTTTTGCCCAAAAACACAGACAGGCAGTGTGATTAGGAATCAAACTAAAATCTACATATTTATTACCCAACTCTTTAACCTGCAGCTATGAGGAATGACTGAAAAGATTTGAGCCTGAGCAAAAAGAAATCACAACTGAATTAATGTAATGCTTTATTTCCAACATAATCCCCATGTAATTCCACACACTTATTTCAGTGTGGCTGCAGTGCCTTAATACTCCTACCACAGCTAACAGGACCTAAGTTGCAGGCTGTGCAAATGTGCCCCAGAGACAGTCCAAAATACAGCAGCAGGATGCAAGATGTAAACTAGGACAATGTACACTGAGAAGCACAACAAAGTGACAGGAATAGTGTACAGGAACATCTGTGCCACATATGGATTAAAACTCTAAATTCCAAATGGGAGACACCTCCAAAGGTGGCTGAGAATGACAGGGTTAAGGTCCTGTGGGACTTTAAATTTAAGACAGACAAACAATTGCTGGCCAACCAACCAGAAATAGTGGTGGTTGACAAGGAAAAGAAGACCACAGTTGTAATCGATGTGACAATCCCAGCTGACAGCAACATCAGAAAGAAGCATGAGAAAAATTGAGAAACACCAGGGGCTGAAGGAACAACTGGAGCAGATGTGGAAGGTAAAGTATAAAGTGGTCCCAGTGGTAATCAGGAGCTGTAACCCCAAAACTGGAAGAGTGGCTTCAACAGATTCCAGGAACAATATCAGAGGTCTCTGTCCAGAAGACTGCAGTCCTAGGAACAGCTAAGATACTGCAAAGAACTCTCAAACCTGAACAGCTACTCCGTGATGTGACCCTTAACTGGAATAAGTGGATGCAGAAAATGGATTGATGGATAATTGACAATGTAGATGTACTGTGTAATTTTGTGTGAGAACAGTACATACTGTCTCTCCATGCTGCTGATTTCCTGGTTGTCCTCCTTCACCTGGAGGGAGGAAAAAAAAAATGTTCACAATCAGCCTCATTTAGTTGAAGACATTTCTGCTGTCAGTTTGACACCCTGCTCAGACCAACATGGTGATGCTAGTCAAAGCTTTATTGTGACCAATATGAAAAGGTTAACAAAACCTCACTGGCTCATAGAACCTGCTCCCAGATCTGACGACTGGGGTGCTGCTCTTATGGTTTGGTACCAGGAAAGCAGTGGCTCACAGTGTCACATATTTTACTGCTAAGCCATGTATTGGCACATTTTTAATGGTGCACAGTTCACAAAAAAGTGTCTCAAGTTAATTACAGTTGTACTTACGAATTTAAAAAATTAATTGTATAATCTGTACATTTTCAATACCCACACAGCCATTTTATTAATCCTGCATCTATCCAAGTTACTTATATGTTCAGTATAATAATCAAGCATCACCTTTTTCTCATATTTCATTGTTAGAACGTGTCCCAATTTAAGAAAAGAGAAAAGATTTTAAATATCAGTCTGTTGACTTGATGTTAACAAATAATGGAAATTACCATTATCATGTGAACAGAAATTAGGTTTTTGATCACAATATCTCAAACAATCTATTACTTTACATGCTGAACATACAATGGGGTGGCCCATATGTGTGTTTATTGCCTCTAAATGCATGGTTATACTTCCAGGTACATAGGCTCTGTGGAAACAAACTGACATTGTTCCGCTAACTCACTCTGCTGCTGCTTCAACAATCAGCTCTACATTGACTAGCCAGTGCAGTGTTTAAAAATTTAAACACTGGTGACACAAAAGGGGAGACTTGACATACTGCCCAATTTATCAACAGTGAGCTGAGATGCAAACAAAATATGCAATAGCAGTTTTTAACAATAATAATTTTTTTCATGACATTGGGGTTGCCACTCCTAGTGGAGGGTCTGGGGGACCTCCCCCTTATATATTTTAAATATCACATGTAATTTGGTATAATTAATAAGCTAAATGAGAGCCATCTCTTAGTCCCATTTTCTTGCTCCTTTACCACACTGAAAAACTCAAAAGAACTCCGACTATCAAAGAAACTTTTGTTGCCATTAAAGACATGAAAAAACAACAAAGCACTGGGGGAAGACAACATTCTGTTGAGGTCTTCCAACTCATCATTAAAATCTGAGCTCAAGAAGAAATAATAGCAGACCTGAACGACTCAATGATTGTCACCATCTACAAGCAGAAGGGAGGCAAGTCTGACTGTGGAAACCATCGCGGAATCCCCTTGCTGTCTACTGCAGGAAAGGTTCTGGCACAGACGGCCAACAACTGTTACAGACCACAAGCAGAAAACATCCTTCCTGAAACCTAGAGTGGCTTCTGACCATTAAATGGGACAACAGACATAATCTTCACTGTATGCCAATCGCAGGAAAAGTGTCCAACCATTGTACCTTATCTTGTTTGACTTGACAAAGGTGTTCAACAGTGTGTCATGCCAACTACTGTCTAAGATCCTGAGCAAAACAAACTGTATGGAGAAATTCATTAAGATCCTGAGGCTTCTCCACAATGGCATTTCCGCCACAGTTCTGGGAAATGGCACAAAAACTGAAGCCTTCAATGTTCAATCAGGAGTAAAGCAGGGCTGCATAATCGTCCTTACATTCCTCATGTCTGTCATGGCAACAATCCTCCACCTGACCAAGGACAATGTGGTACCATGAATTGACACCATGTACAACACATGGAAAGCTCTTCAACTTGAACCGACCTAGAGCCTAGCAGAAAATCACCACCAGTTCGTTCTTGGACATCCTGTTGAGGTTTGATCTGTGTCTGGGTTTTTTAGTTGTCCCTTGGTCTTTTATGTAAAATGGTCACTTGTCCTGTCCTGTCTACTCATGGTCTGTGAGCATGTTGTTCAGCTGTCTGAGTCTGCATCCACATTCTTGGGTGTGTGCAAGTGTGTGCGTGGCTCTCATCTGTCCTTGGTGTGCTCCTCCTCCTAATGTCTGTGGGTGCGTGTGTGTGTGCGTGCTCCTAGCGTGAGTGTCTCCCATGTCTCTGTCTTTGTCTGTTATTGCCTGAGTGTGTCTCTGTCTCCCATGGTGTGCATGTGTGTGAGTGTGTGTGTGTGCATGTATGGGTTATGGGTGTGATCCTCAGTCAATCTCCTGATGTTGTCCTCCTCTCCTTCGGCCACTCGCTGTTGTCATGGGTACGCCTGACAGCTGTGCGCAGCGGTTGACAGCTCTTCAGAGTCTGAGGGCCCCGCCCCTCATGATCTGGTTTGCTCCTCATCTGCTCCATTTGTGTTTGTTCTAATGTGTTCTTTGTACATCGATTCTGGGGTCAGGTTGTCACTTTTATGATATGCCTGTTTTGTAGCTCAGGTCGATGTCCATGTTTGTTTTCTGTCATATTGCAATCGGGTTAAATACTGATGGTGTTTATTGTGTTTTATTTTCTGCTCACCCCCTGATGTCCGTTGTTTTTCTGTCACCGGATATTGTCTACTTAGTTTATTCTCTCTTTGTGTTCCGTTCAGTCTCATGTGCACTCTGTAGTTCTGCCTCATTGTCATCTGCACACCTATTGTTAATCAGTTCATTTATAGGCGTGCCTTCTCTCTGTTCAGAGCCATACCCCAGGTCTGACTCTTGGAAGACAGAGGAGGATACTGACACTGCACCAGCAGTAATAAGCAGGTTCCAGCCATGGAGAACACCAGGAGTCCAGGTAGAGACACTTTCCCACCAAAGTCCAAAAGACCTTTTTTTTGTTGTTTTTTGCCACTGACATAGTCAGGACAATCTGCAGCAACACCAATAAAAACGCTGCAAAAAACAAAGAATTAAGGAAGAAGTACAAATGGACTGATACTGAGATGGAAGAGCTAAGTTGAAGATGGAGATGGAAATTTTTTGGGCTTCTGTCGTTGGTGTCGCTGCCAAGTCTCCAGGACTATTGGACACAGAATCACATTTTGACTGTGCCCCTTCCAGCAAACGTCATGACAAGAGACAGATTCACATCCATATTTTGGAACATCCACCTCAGTGACCCGGATGAGGATGTAAAAAATTAAAGAAAAAAGAGACCACCAGGCCATGATGAACTTTTTAGAGTCAGGTCTCTTTATGACGACATTCTCAGTGCCTGCCAGGCTTATTACCACCTGAGGAGGGAGGTGACAGTGGATGAAAGGATGGTGGTGACAAAGGCAAAAACTGGCATCACATAATACAAGAAGGACAAGCCAACTAAATGGGGGATGAAACCTTCTGTATTGGCTGAGTCAAGCAGTGGCTACACAATCAGGTTTATCATCTACACTGGGAAAACTGCGACCACAAGAGAGCATGGGCTGTCCTATGATGTGGTCATGAATCTGATTCAGCCATCCTGTCTTGGGAGTGGGTACCATATATACATGGACAATTTTTATACCAGTCCCAAACTATTCTTGGACCTTGCCAACATTAAGTTTGAAGCATGTGGCGCCTACAGGGGGAACAGAAATGGATGCCCCAGAGGGAGAGCAAAAGCTCTCACCAAAAACTGTAGACGAGGATCTGTGAGATGGATCAGAGAGGGGCCTCTGGTTTTTGTAAAGTGGTTGAACACATGGGAGGTGTCTCTGTGCTCCACCATTCATCCTGTCCTCAGGTGAGATGGAGCACAAAAGAGTGAAGGATGGAAAGGATGGACGCTGGAATGTGAAAGACATTCCTTGTCTTGTACCTACAATAAAAATATCGGTGGCGTCGACCTGTCTGACCAGCTCATTCAGTACCACTCCACCCACAGAAAAACTGCTCACTGGTACAGGACCATGTTTCTGTACTTTATGGACATTGCAACCACAAATGACTTCACCTTGCACCCTGAGATAAGCAGTGTCAAGCAGGTGCAGGAGAGAGAATTACATTCCTGTGCCCGCTGTGACAGGCACAGAACCTGGCCAAAAAGCCACCAAAGGCAGACTGAGATGAAAATTCTGCCTCCAGGTGGATAACAGGAGGAGTGACACACCCTGGATGTGTCAGGCCTGTGACGTGCCCCTCTATCTTGTGCTGGACATTAATTATGTTTTGAGTTTCACAAATAATTTGTGTGGCATCTTCTTGTGACATCTGATTGTTTTGTAAATAGTTGTACAAAAAAACACCTGAAGCATTTCTGGCATTTTAATGGAAGTAGTTGTATATAACTTTGTTTTTTGCTACATTTGTACATATGATTATGAAATTTACAATTTATATATTTACACTCTATATTTACACTCATAAGTTATAAAAATGTTTCGTTAAAAATGTTTGTAGTTTTCACAGTCAAAAAAAAACCAAAAACTTTTTTACTCTGATTTAATGTTTTTGTGTGAATGTAGGTCCACTTTGTTGATACAGTATGTCAGAATGAAAGAAAAACTGTATAGTCACATGGGTGAGGTTGTGCTGAAAAAAATGACACCAAACAAGACAAAGTAAACAGTTTTAAAGGTAAATTATAAAAGCAAAACCAAAAGTAGTCAAAAAAGGACAATTATACCCTTGACCCCAGAGGGTTAAAATACTAAAATATCTTAAATTATTATTTTTACCTTTTCATTAGACAATATAGACATCCTAATCTTCTGTAACAAAAAAGAAGTTGAAGTTAGAAACTCAAATCCATTTTGCTTCTTTTCCTCTTTTGTACTTTCCATGATTTTGACTAAAGCTATTTTTTATTCATTGATACTGTTCATATTGCAATTTAATACAACAATTAAGTATTTTATTTTAAAACATTCTGTAAAATATTGGAGATCTTGTTTTCCTTCAGGACCATAGACAAGAGTTCCTTATTTTCATTAATGTTATTTGTAAAGTAAAAACAAAGTAGGATCTGACTTTTTTTTCTTTGGTGATGTGACCCACGGTTTAACAAGAGCACTCTGAGAACACAATGTCCCCTGCTGGAAAATGCTGCTTTGGTACAAGTGGTTGCTACATTCTGATAACATTTCAAGGACTCATACCGATTTTCACAAAATTCCAAAAATGTCTTAAATATGTGAGGAGTTGATTTCAGAATGCAGGTATTCATTCAAGAAACTGACAAGAGTCGAGATTTGTTAATCAAGGGACATAACTCTGGTAAAATGGGCCCAACTCAACTGATATGACAAATGTGTATTACCAACTTATAACCAGGACTTGTACCAAGTTTCAAGAAATTAATCCTAAAAATGTGAGAGAAGATTTTAGATCGCAGGCACCCACTCATGAAACTGATGGAATCTAGATTTGTTAATCAAGGGCGATAACTCTGGTAAAATGGGCTCAATTCGAATGATATGATCCGATCCAAAGTGATTTATGTGATACATGACACCCCTACTAAAAGACATCACATGGTGCGATGCTAATGGGCTAAAGTTACGTTGAAAACTCGCTAGCATCAGATAATGAGATGCTAACAGATTAACATTAGTATGAAAACTTGCAAGCGTCACACAACATGATGCTAATGGGCTAACATTAGCATGAGATGCGGGCCTCCATTGTGAACAGGATTTATAATGTACCTAAAAACATACTGAGCTACAATTTTGCTGAGAAAAATTTTACTGCACTTCTCCAGGTAATTTTACATATTGTTTGAAAAAAAAATGATTATGTGTGCTTTTTGAGATTTTCACCAGACAGACTAAATACAGATGTGAGCCTTTGAGAATTATGGTATAGATGTGGGTAGTTGTGAAGTTGACCTGTTTAAACAGTCTTTCCCGCTCCTCCTGGGGGGAGCCTACATTCTTGTACTCTGCCTCCATGGTGTCGCGCTTCTCCTCCAACAGTGATAATTTGTCATGATAGCGCACCATCTCCTGCTTTATCTGGGAATGGGACAGCTCCTGCACAGAAGAGAGCATAAAACTTAAACTACTACAGCTGGAAATGCTTCTGCTATATCTGACAAAAACAAAAAACACAAAAACAAAAAAGTCTATCAGTTTGAACATTAAATATCTTGTCTTTGTGGTGTATTCAATTGAGTATACGTTGAAGAGGATTTGCAAATCTTATTCTGTTTTTATTTACATTTTACACAACATCCCAACTTCATTGGAATTGGGGTTGTACTTTCTGTTTGTTATACTTTTGCCACATGTTTGTTCTAGTTTCATCCCCAGCCTTTAATTCTCTTGTTGATCACTTTTAAGTTCTCACCTTTGTTTTCCTGGTTTTGTTTCTTTGCTCCTTCCATATGTAGATTTCTTTTTTTTTTTTTTTTTTTTTTTTGGATTACGTTTGGGACTCACCTTCCAGTTTATTTCTGTCTGCTTAGTGTTTGTTTTACTGCACTCACTTGCCCCAGTTTGCCTCAGCTTTGTCTCCTTCCTGAACTCTCTCACACACTTGTTTTCACTTTCCTTAATCACTAGGATTGGGTATCGAGAACCTGTTCTTTTCGGGTATGGTTAAGAAATGATTCGATCCACCGACATCAATAGCCTTTTTGCTTAACGATTCCCTTATCAGTGCTTCAGAGCAGTCATCGTTTTTGAGGGTGTTTGTAGGGAAAATATGATAATTTCTCTACGTTTATTACAGACCCTGCAGTGGGTCTATAATCAACCCCTTCTGCAGCTCAACACAGCTTCGAAGCTTGAACCAATGAAGCAGTGTTTCGATTCACTGCTCTTCAGAAGCGGCAAATCCACTGTCTCAAATCCATTAAAACAGGTCAATCGGGAGTCACTTTTGTGCGGATTAAAGTCACTAACTGGGACTCTTGTCTTGTTGCAGTCAAGAAACGAGAATAGTCCTCCGTTCACACAGCTTCAAACTCTGCGTTGCTCTCTGCCGAGTCACGCTCCAGTCAAGCCGGAATTAGTAACTTCAAAGCGAATCGCCACTTTAAATTAAATGACACCTCTTCCCAAACACTGTAATACAGACAATAAACTACGAGGTCTGTTAGGAAAGTATCAGACCTTTTTATGTTTTGCAAAAACCTGAAGGATTTGAATAACATGAGCAAACCTTGAACCTTCGTGCGCATGCGTGAACTTTTCACGCCTGTCGATTGCATCTGGTAAGCAGCCTTTGCGTGGGACGTGTGCAGTGTGCTTGGCGGATTTTCATTTCAAGGAAAAAGATGGAATGACTGGAGCAGACCCGCATCAAATTTTGCCAGAAACTGGGGACGGCCAGATGAAAAAAAAAGTAAAAAAAAAAAAAAAACCCAGTAAAAAAAAAAAAAAAAGTAGAAAAGGGGGTGTTCACAATAACAGTAGTGTGGCATTCAGTCAGTGAGTTCATCAATTTTGTGGAACAAACAGGTGTGAATCAGGTGTCACCTATTTAAGGATGAAGCCAGCACCTGTTGAACATGCTTTTCTCTTTGAAAGCCTGAGGAAAATGGGACGTTCAAGACATTGTTCAGAAGAACAGCGTAGTTTGATTAAAAAGTTGATTGGAGAGGGGAAAACTTATACGCAGGTGCAAAAAATTATAGGCTGTTCATCTACAATGATTTCCAATGCTTTAAAAATGGACAAAAAAAAAAAAAACAGAGACGCGTGGAAGAAAAAGGAAAACAACCATCAAAATGGATAGAAGAATAACCAGAATGGCAAAGGCTCACCCATTGATCAGCTCCAGGATGATCAAAGACAGTCTGGAGTTACCTGTAAGTGCTGTGACAGTTAGAAGACGCTTGTGTTCCAAACCAACAAAATTAATGCCTCGCAGATGTGAAGAAATCATGAAAAACTGTGGTTATACAACTAAATAAATCAAATCAAATCAATTTTATTTATATAGCGCCAAATCACAACAAAGAGTTGCCCCAAGGCGCTTTATATTGTAAGGCAAAGCCATACAATAATTACGGAAAAACCCCAATGGTCAAAACGACCCCCTGTGAGCAAGCACTTGGAGACAATGGGAAGAAAAAACTCCCTTTTAACAGGAAGAAACCCCTAGCAGAACCAGGCTCAGGGAGGGGCAGTCTTCTGCTGGGACTGGTTGGGGCTGAGGGAGAGAACCAGGAAAAAAAAACATGCTGTGGAGGGGAGCAGAGATCAATCACTAATGATTAAATGCACAGTGGTGCATACACAGCAAAAAGAGAAAGAAACACTCAGTGCATCATGGGAACCCCCAGCAGTCTAAGTCTATAGCAGCATAACTAAGGGATGATTCAGGGTCTCCTGATCCAGCCCTAACTATAAGCTTTAGCAAAAAGGAAAGTTTTAAGCCTAATCTTAAAAGTAGAGAAGGTGTCTGTCTCCCTGATCCAAGCTGGGAGCTGGTTCCAGAGGAGAGGAGCCTGAAAGCTGAAGGCTCTGCCTCCCATTCTACTCTTACAAACCCTAGGAACTACAAGTAAGCCTGCAGTCTGAGAGCGAAGCGCACTATTGGGGTGATATGGTACTATGAGGTCCCAAAGATAAGATGGGACCTGATTATTCAAAACCTTATAAGTGAGAAGAAGAATTTTAAATTCTATTCCAGAATTAACAGGAAGCCAATGAAGAGAGGCCAATATGGGTGAGATATGCTCTCTCCTTCTAGTCCCTGTCAGTACTCTAGCTGCAGCATTTTGAATTAACTGAAGGCTTTTCAGGGAACTTTTAGGACAACCTGATAATAATGAATTACAATAGTCCAGCCTAGAGGAAATAAATGCATGAATTAGTTTTTCAGCATCACTCTGAGACAAGACCTTTCTAATTTTAGAGATATTGCGCAAATGCAAAAAAGCAGTCCTACATATTTGTTTAATATGCATACTGAATGACATATCCTGATCAAAAATGACTCCAAGATTTCTCACAGTATTACTAGAGGTCAGGGTAATGCCATCCAGAGTAAGGATCTGGTTAGACACCATGTTTCTAAGATTTGTGGGGCCAAGTACAATAACTTCAGTTTTATCTGAGTTTAAAAGCAGGAAATTAGAGGTCATCCATGTCTTTATGTCTGTAAGACAATCCTGCAGTTTAGCTAATTGGTGTGTGTCCTCTGGCTTCATGGATAGATAAAGCTGGGTATCATCTGCGTAACAATGAAAATTTAAGCAATGCTGTCTAATAATACTGCCTAAGGGAAGCATGTATAAAGTGAATAAAATTGGTCCTAGCACAAAACCTTGTGGAACTCCATAATTAACCTTAGTCTGTGAAGAAGATTCCCCATTTACATGAACAAATTGTAATCTATTAGATAAATATGATTCAAACCACCGCAGCGCAGTGCCTTTAATACCTATGGCATGCTCTAATATCTGTAATAAAATTTTATGGTCAACAGTATCAAAAGCAGCACTGAGGTCTAACAGAACAAGCACAGAGATGAGTCCACTGTCTGAGGCCATAAGAAGATCATTTGTAACCTTCACTAATGCTGTTTCTGTACTATGATGAATTCTAAACCCTGACTGAAACTCTTCAAATAGACCATTCCTCTGCAGATGATCAGTTAATTACTGCCACCTTAAAAGCCTGTGGTACACTGCCAACTAACAAAGACAGATTGATCATATTTAAAATTGAAGCATTAATTAATGGTAGGGCTTCCTTGAGCAGCCTGGTAGGAATGGGGTCTAATACACATGTTGATGGTTTGGAGGAAGTAACTAATGAAAATAACTCAGACAGAACAATCGGAGAGAAAGAGTCTAACCAAATACCGGCATCACTGAAGGCAGCCAAAGAGAACGATATGTCTTTGGGATGGTTATGAGTCATTTTTTCTCTAACAGTTAAAATTTTATTAGCAAAGAAAGTCATGAAGTCATTACTAGTTAAAGTTAAAGGAATACTCGGCTCAATAGAGCTCTGAATCTTTGTCAGCCTGGCTACAGTGCTGAAAAGAAACCTGGGGTTGTTCTTATTTTCTTCAATTAGTGATGAGTAGTAAGATGTCCTAGCTTTACAGAGGGCTTTTTTATAGAGCAACACACTCTTTTTCCAGGCTAAGTGCTACAGCATCCAAAGTTGTCCTCAATGAGGATATAAAACTACTGACGAGATACTTTATCTCACTCACAGAGTTTAGGTAGCTACTCTGCCCTGTGTTGGTATATGGCATTGGAGAACATAAAGAAGGAATCATATCCTTAAACCTAGTTACAGCGCTTTCTGAAAATACTAGTTTAGTGATTCACAGGATTGCTAAAAAAGCAGTTTGAACATAATAGTTTTGAGTTTGTAGTGTCAACAGCAGATGCTACTATTATTGTGAACACCCCCTTTTCTACTTTTTTTAACTAATAGCTCAATTTCATAGCCTTAAGAGTGTGCATATCATGAATGCTTGGTCTTGTTGGATTTGTGAGAATCTACTGAATCTACTAGTACCTTGTTTCCCATGTAACAATAAGAAATATACTCAAAACCTGGATTAATCTTTTTAGTCACATAGCACTACTATTATTCTGAACACTACTGTATTTACCATTGTAATTGTCTTAGTAATTGATTGAACAATGACATGGAAGAGGAAGTATACAAAGCGCACAGATAAGATTGATGAGACGAGACATTCATTCCTCAGTGCATGATGAACGAGTGGGAACAGACTTTGAGACTGACTGTGTTATGCTATCAAATAATTTCATTCAAGAAACTTTGGTACACCTCTGCACTGTATATAAGTGCCATGAAAACTGAATGTACTTGTATTTGTGTTCAGACCTGTACTCTGTATGAGATCTACCTTTAAAGCTTTAAATAAAAGATCGAAACTGAAACCTGTTTTCCCTGGTATCTCATTTGTTGTCTGTGAGAGAGTTTTTAGGTAAATTTTCCTAACACTAAGTATGGGGAGACAGCCTATGTAGATGACAATGTCAGGAAGTAAGTATGTCACGCAAAGTTCTTTAGTCTGACTGCAACACTACAGCGTGAAACCAAACTAACCACACCAAATGTACACAAAATGAACCTTGGTTCATATATTCTTCCAGACTTTCATGTGTAAAAATGTTATATTTCCATTTCCACACAACCATTTTCGGCATAGCCCCCCGAATTGTAAGGTCACAAACTTAGGCGAATGCCTTGGCATTTGCTTCATTACTTGCTCGTCGACTGATTCTGTTTAACTGGAAGGCAACTAAACTCCCATCGTTTCTACTGTGGTTGAAGGAGGTGCTTTTCTTTCTGCCTCTGGAAAAGCTCAGATACAAGACAGGCAAAAGAAGCAAGGGCTTTTCTGTGACCTGGAGTTCTTTTATGGACAACGAGGTCTGTCGAAAAAATATCGGACCTTTTTATTTTTTGCAAAAACCATATGGATTTGAATAATGTGTGATTGCATCAGCCAAGCTTAAACCTTCGTGCGCATGCGTGAGTTTTTTCACGCCTGTCGGTTGCGTCATTCACCTGTGAGCAGGCTTTGTGTGAGCACTGGTCCACCCCTCTCGTCATTTTTTTATTGCGAATAAATGTCTGAACGATTTGGAGCTTTGCTGCATCAATTTTTTTCCAGAAACTGTGAGAGACCTCCAGGTGGACACTGTTCGGAAAATTAATATGGCTTTCAGGGACGATTTTGTGGGGATTACTGCCGCTTTAAGGACGGCCCACAACTGCTGAGAGCGCGCCAGGCTGAATCAACCAGATCATTTCCAACGTGAAGGCTTTGTTGAACCGGGACGTGGTCTGACTTCCACAAAAAAAGGAAAAAGGCGTGGACATTAGCACTTTTTCGGCACATTCTACTGTTAAAGGAGTTTTTTTCATGGAAAGAAAAGCAGACGGATGCGCCACCGTGCCGTTCATGGCGCGGGACAAAACCACCTTGTCCCGCGCCATGAACGGCACGGTGGCACATCCGTCCGCACGGAATTCCTCCGCTCCTCTTTCCATGACAAAAACTCCTGTAACAGTGGAATGTGCCGTTCATTCCCAAACTGGATGCTGTGTTTTATCAGGGACGTCCTCTGACTAGCACAGGAATTGCAGAAGACGTGGACATCAGCACTTTTTCGGCACATTGAGACAGACGTGCGGAGGAATTCCGCGTCGCAGTGGAGCCGCATGGTGCAAAGCAACGCCGTGATGAAGCCTCACAGGACATGTTCTGGCATGTCCAGGCTCATCCACAATTTCTCGGTTAGTCACACGACTGAAAACCCACCAACAGCCGTCTGAAAGCCGTCCTGTGAGACCAACACGGAGGTGGTTTTGTCCCGTGCCATGAACGGCACGGTGGCACATCCATCCGCTTTTCTTTCCATGAAAAAAACTCCTTTAACAGTGGAATGTGCCGAAAAAGTGCTGATGTCCACGCCTTTTTCCTTTTTTTGTGGAAGTCAGATGATGTCCCGGATCAACAAAGTCTTCACGTTGGAAATGATCTGGTTGATTCAGCCTGTCGATCAGCGCTGGGAGCGTGGCGCGCTCTCAGCAGTTGTGGGCCGTCCATAAAGCGGCAGTAACACTCCTTAATCTGTGCAATCCCCACAAAATCGTCCCTGAAAGCCATATTAATTTTCCGAATGGTGTCCACCTGGAGATCTCTCACAGTTTCTGGAAAAAAAATTGATGCAGCAAAGCTCCAAATCGTTCAGACATTTATTCGCAATAAAAAAACGACGAGAGGGGTGGACCACTGTTCACACAAAGCCTGCTCACAGGCGAATGATGCAACCGACAGGCGTGAAAAAACTCACGAAGGTTCAAGCTTGGCTGATGCAATCACACGTGATTCAAATCCATATGGTTTTTGCAAAAAAATAAAAAGGTCCGATACTTTTTGGACAGACCTCGTATATCGAACTTTTCCCCTTACAATAAGTACTCTCCTCCAGTGTTGCCACAGTTACTTTGAAAAAGTAATCCAATTACTGATTACTGATTACTCCTTGAAAAAGTAACTTAGTTACTTTACTGATTACTCAATTGTAAAAGTAACTAAGTTAGATTACTAGTTACTTTTTTAGTTACTTTCCCCAGCTGCCGACAACAACTCACTTTATAGTCACCCTTTCTTGACTTCAATGAAAATAAATACTTGTTTTATAAAAAGTAAAATAAAGACCTCTTTCTTGACCTCATATTTAACTGTTGACAGCACTGTAACAGTAAAACTTGCAATTTCAAACCTACATTGTTTAGAAATGTAACTATTAAATTCTAACTCTCTAAACATTTTACTTGTCGAAATTATTATTATTTTAAGCAATATTAGTAGTTGTAGTAAAAAACGGCTTCAAAACTGGACCTTTAATCTAGGGGTGTTGTGGGGGAGGGGGGCACATCCTTGCCCCACGCCCCCATTCCATCTGGATTCGCCCCTGCTTTGGCGTTTGAGCACAAAGAATGGATAACATTTATTTATGTAGAAAACAGGACCAGATTTACAGGTAAGAAAGTTTTATTGCGTTTTCACATCATGTGGTCCTCAGAAAGAGAGTTTAGGTGTATTTGAGTGGAAAATAGTGTTAGTTGTTGATGCGTCGCGGAGTATCAGCTGTTTTTAACGAGACGATACAGAGCGGCTCAGCTCAGAATTCTAAATAAAGGAGGGGAAAAAGTATAAAAATGTCTTTGTAAAGCTCAGTGCAGGTGTGCTGATCACCGTGCTTTAAGAGGTGAGGACGAGTCGAGCAGCTGCAAAAAACCGTGGATGAAAAGCTCACAGCTCACTGAAAGTGTGCAGTTCAGTCGAACCCCGACCTCCTGCCCACAGACCAAGTTTAATGCTGCTATCGACCCACAATGAAAAATAATAGTAACGCACAGTGACATGGATAAGTAACTTTAATCTGATTACTGATTTGGAAAGATTAACGCGTTAGATTACTCGTTACTAAAAAAAGTGGTCGGATTAGAGTAACGCGTTAGTAAGTAACGCGTTACCGGCATCACTGCTCTCCTCATTTCGAGGCAGTTGCTCTATTTTCAAGAATTTATGTGGAAATAATACTGTTGTATTAAAAAAACAAAGAAACAAACACAGACTGATTGTAAAAAGACTGCCCAGTTTTGTGGCCCCTTTTTTCCCCTATGCCTCAGAGGGGTGGGGGAATTGATATTTTCATTTGTATTTTTTTTTTTTTTGCTGTTGTTGGTATGCTATGTATGTTCAGTTAAATGTGAACATAGGAAAATAAAGTGTTAAAAACAAACAAAAAAGTTATATTTCCATCTGCAACTGTCACCACCTACTCCTTCCATTATCTTTTCAAATCAACTTACTGCTTCATAGTCTTCTTTCCTGGTCAGTAGGATGTCCAGCTCTTTCTGGAGAACAGATAGATTCTAGAAAACAAGAACCAAATCAGCAGGTCAAGGAGACGGGAAAAAAGAAGATGAAGAAACAACAATGAGGGGGGGGGACAGTGACAACAATGAAAACTGTATTATGAATAATATTAAAATAGTAACAGCTGCATAAAAAGTGATTTAAAAATAAAGCACATTACCCAGGCGCAGCTAAGCAAAATCACTGCTGTTGTAATGTTATGGTAAGTGTTTATGTCTGAAAAGTAAAAAAAACAAAAAAAACAGATAAGACATTGATGATGCAATGCATACTGAAGATTTTTATGATATGCGGTTGGCTGAATTCAGGTGCATTTCTGGCTCATGTATTCCATTATTGAATTCATATATTGTTTTTTTTCCCCCACAAATGGTGCACTAGAATGTAATTTTCTCCCAAAATATTTATGTTTCTAATTCCCTATGATTAGCACGGCAAGAATAGGAGTGGTAATAAATGTAGGCACAAGCCGCGACTGACGATGTCAAGCCCTGTAGCCGCAATTTAATCCATGAGTAACATGTCCTGAAAAGCTCCCCATGCTACCTGTATCTTTCTGTGACACTGTAACTGCCTGTCTGTGCTACTGCACTTTTGTCATTAATGGTTCCAAAAATGTGGAGCCATTAATGACAAATCCTCCCCCTGGAGCCATTAATGACTAATGACTATTAATGAGGGAGGATTAGCAGCAATCTTCCACTCCAGCTTATTAATTAATCAAAAACCCAGACAGAGCTTTAATTCATTTGAAAGCTTGACTCTTAGTCTTCTCCATCCAAATTGGAAGTCCCAAAAACCAGTTTTATTTGTTATCTATCGTCCACCTGGTCGTTACTGTGAGTTTCTCGGTGAATTTTCAGACCTTTTGTCTGACTTAGTGTTTAGCTCAGATAAGATAATTATAGTGGGCGATTTTAACATCCACATAGAAGCTGAGAATGACAGCCTCAACACTGCATTCAATCTATTATTAGACTCAATTGGCTTCGCTCAAAATGTAAATGAGTCCACCCACCACTTTAACAATACTTTAGATCTTGTTCTGACTTATGGTATGGAAATTGAAGACTTAACAGTATTCCCTGAAAACCCCGTTCTGTCTGATCATTTCTTAATAACATTTACATTTACTTTAATGGACTACCCAGCAGTGGGGAATAAGTTTCATTACAGTAGAAGTCTTTCTGAAAGTGCTGTAACTAGGTTTAAGGATATGATTCCTTCTTTGTTATGTTCTTCAATGCCATATACCAACACAGTGCAGAGTAGCTACCTAAACTCTGTGAGTGAGAAAGATTATCTCGTCAATAGTTTTACATCCTCACTGAGCACAACTTTGGATGCTGTAGCTCCTCTGAAAATGAGAGCCTTAAATCAGAAGTGCCTGACTCCGTGGTATAACTCACAAACTCGCAGCTTAAAGCAGATAACCCGTAAGTAGAGAAGCTTGAATCTTCGACTGGACTGGTTTGCTTGACGTGAGGACATTTCGCTTCAAATCACAGAAGCTTCCTCAGCTAAAATTCTTGCTCTGGTAGTCTCTACTATGGAAACCACCTGGACAACTGAGAGCCTACACAGAAATAACCCGTAAGTTGGAGAGGAAATGGCGTCTCACTAATTTAGAAGATCTTCACTTAGCCTGGAAAAAGAGTCTGTTGCTCTATAAAAAAGCCATCCATAAAGCTAGGACATCTAACTACTCATCACTAATTGAAGAAAATAAGAACAACCCCAGGTTTCTTTTCAGCACTGTAGCCAGGCTGACAAAGAGTCAGAGCTCTATTGAGCCGAGTATTCCTTTAACTTTAACTAGTAATGACTTCATGACTTTCTTTGCTAATAAAATTTTAACTATTAGAGAAAAAATGACTCATAACCATCCCAAAGACATATCGTTATCTTTGGCTGCTTTCAGTAATGCTTGTATTTGGTTAGACTCTTTCTCTCCGATTGTTCTGTCTGCGTTATTTTCATTAGTTACTTCCTCCAAACCATCAACATGTCTATTAGACCCCATTCCTACCAGGCTGCTCAAGGAAGACCTACCATTAATTAATGCTTCGATCTTAAATATGATCAATCTATCTTTATTTGTTGGCTATGTACCACAGGCTTTTAAGGTGGCAGTAATTAAACCATTACTTAAAAAGCCATCACTTGACCCAGCTATATTAGCTAATTATAGGCCAATCTCCAACCTTCCTTTTCTCTCAAAAATTCTTGAAAGGGTAGTTGTAAAACAGCTAACTGATCATCTGCAGAGGAATGGTCTATTTGAAGAGTTTCAGTCAGGTTTTAGAATTCACCATAGTACAGAAACAGCATTAGTGAAGGTTACAAATGATCTTCTTATGGCCTCAGACAGTGGATTCATCTCTGTGCTTGTCCTGTTAGACCTCAGTGCTGCTTTTGATACTGTTGACCATAAACTTTTATTACAGAGATTAGAGCATGCCATAGGTATTAAAGGCACTGCGCTGTGGTGGTTTAAATCATATTTATCTAATAGATTACAATTTGTTCATGTAAATGGGGAGTCTTCTTCACAGGCTAAGGTTAATTATGGAGTTCCACAAGGTTCTGTGCTAGGACCAATTTTATTCACTTTATACATGCTTCCCTTAGGCAGTATTAATAGAAAGCATTGCTTAAATTTTCATTGTTACGCAGATGATACCCAGCTTTATCTATCCATGAAGCCAGAGGACACACACCAATTAGTTAAACTGCAGGAATGTCTTACAGACATAAAGACATGGATGACCTCTAATTTCCTGCTTTTAAATTCAGATAAAACTGAAGTTATTGTACTTGGCCCTACAAATCTTAGAAACACAGTGTCTAACCAGATCAGGACATGTCCTTCAATGTGCATATTAAGCAAATATGTAGGACTGCTGTTAGATAAATTATACTGTAAAAACATGTTTTATCATTTATTATCAGCTACTACGTCTGCTTATTTCAAACTGTTCTTTCTGTATTTTAAAATCTGCAAACTGTTTCTCTCAGATATTCACAGCTGCAGTTTACAATTTGACATTTAGCAAGCTTCAGCAAAATCGCACACTCTGTACCCTCTTTACCTAAGATAGGAATGATTCAGTTGTCACTCAGTACAAGACTGGAATGATTCAGTTGTTTGCAAACGTATCTGCACATGACTAACAAGCACATGTTGCAACCGTGGACTCATGTAGCCTCACTTATCTTTTGTTTTCGTTATACAACCCCTGGCATTAAGAAACACTATAAGAAATCAGGGAAAAAAATTGTGGCAGTCACTAACGGTTACTTTTTTAGACCAAGCAGAGGGAAAAAAATATGGAATCACTCAATTCTGAGGAAAAAATTATGGAATCATGAAAAACAAAAGAACGCTCCAACACATCACTAGTATTTTGTTGCACCACCTCTGGCTTTTATAACGGCTTGCAGTCTCTGAGGAATGGACTTAATGAGTGACAAACAGTACTCTTCATCAATCTGGCTCCAACTTTCTCTGATTGCTGTTGCCAGATCAGCTTTGCAGGTTGGAGCCTTGTCATGGACCATTTTCTTCAACTTCCACCAAAGATTTTCAATTGGATTAAGATCCGGACTATTTGCAGGCCATGACATTGACCCTATGTGCCTTTTTGCAAGGAATGTTTTCACAGTTTTTGCTCTATGGCAAGATGCATTATCATCTTGAAAAATGATTTCATCATCCCCAAACATCCTTTCAATTGATGGGATAAGAAAAGTGTCCAAAATATCAACGTAAACTTGTGCATTTATTGATGATGTAATGACAGCCATCTCCCCAGTGCCTTTACCTGACATGCAGCCCCATATCATCAATGACTGCGGAAATTTACATGTTCTCTTCAGGCAGTCATCTTTATAAATCTCATTGGAACGGCACTAAACAAAAGTTCCAGCACCTTGCCCAATGCAGATTTGAGATTCATCACTGAATATGACTTTCATCCAGTCATCCACAGTCCACGGTTGCTTTTCCTTAGCCCATTGTAACCTTGTTTTTTTCTGTTTAGGTGTTAATGATGGCTTTCATTTAGCTTTTCTGTATGTAAATCCCATTTCCTTTAGGCGGTTTCTTACAGTTCAGTCACAGACCTTGACTCCAGTTTCCTCCCATTCATTCCTCATTTGTTTTGTTGTGCATTTTCGATTTTTGAGACATATTGCTTTAAGTTTTCTGTCTTGACGCTTTGATGTCTTCCTTGGTCTACCAGTATGTTTGCCTTTAACAACCTTCCCATGTTGTTTGTATTTGGTCCAGAGTTTAGACACAGCTGACTGTGAACAACCAACATCTTTTGCAACAATTCGTGATGATTTACCCTTTTAAGAGTTTGATAATCCTCTCCTTTGTTTCAATTGACATCTCTCGTGTTGGAGCCATGATTCATGTCAGTCCACTTGGTGCAACAGCTCTCCAAGGTGTGATCACTCCTTTTTAGATGCAGACTAACAAGCAGATTTGATTTGATGCAGGTGTTAGTTTTGGGGATGAAAATTTACAGGGTGATTCCATAATTTATTCCTCAGAATTGAGTGAGTCCATATTTCTTTCCTTCTGCTTGGTCTAAAAAGGGAACCGTTACTGACTGCCACAATTATTTTTCCTGATTTCTTATAGTGTTTCTTAAAGCCAGAAAGTTGCCATTTGAAATGACTTTAGTTTTGTGTCATGTCTGTGATCTGCTTTTTTTTCTACAAAATTAAACAACTGAATAAACATCCTCCGAGGCCAGTGATTCCATAATTATTGCCAGGGGCTGTTTCTCTCCTTTGCAAAGCTCACTAAAGACATCTCAACTCTCTGTCTGGTTCTTTCTTGTATGTCTAGCCGAGGTCAAACCTGACATATTTTCTGGTGCCGTGAACCCGGATGTCAACATACCCAGTCGCTGCGGAAAGGAGGGAGACACACCAAAGCCCGTTGACGGCCGGCTCCACAGGGAGGCCGAAAGAAAGTCCTAGGGAGTGAATTCTCTGCCAGGCCGGTGATTTAGAAGTCAACCTCCGACCGCAACGCTGGATTGACGATATCCGAACAGGAAAAATCAAAGAACCGGACAGAGGAGTAAGTAAATTCTTTTATGGTCTGACAGGGTCAGGACTAAGGTCAAATTTGACGGGGTCAAATTAGTAAATTCTTTTATGGTCTGATAGGGTCAGGACTAAGATCAAATTTGACTGGGTCAAATTAGAAAACAGTTACAGGGTGACTGTTAAAAACATGACAGTGTCATGTCAGAACAAATTTGACGGGGTCAAATTAGAAAACAGTGACAGGGTGACTGTTAAAAACGTGACAGGGTCATGTCAGAACAAATTTTACGGGGTCAAATTAGCAAACAGTTACGGGGTGACTGTTAAAAACGTGACAGGGTCATGTCAGAACAAATTTGACGGGGTCAAATTAGCAAACAGTTACAGGGTGACTGTTAAAAGACGGACAGGGTCACGTCAGAGAACAAGTCCACTATACGATCAAAGTAAGACCAAAGTAACATCAAAGTAAGGCCACAATAAGACAAAAGTAAGATCAAAGTAAGACCAAAGTAACATCAAAGTAAGGCCATAATAAGACAAAAGCAAGATCAAAGTAAGACCAAAGTAACGCCAAAGTAGCATCAAAGTAAGGCCATAGTAACATCAAAGTAACATCAATATAAAATCAGAAGATGTCTAACAGTGTGAAAGTGATTTGTATGAATGTGACCTGTATGAATGGAATGACAAACAACTGAAGCACTGGACTCCTGACATCCCCCATTCCAGGGGACAAAAACAAAGAGTCTCTGTAAATTGTGAAATCATTCATTTGCACCACACCTGTTTGTGTTGAACGACGTAACTGGAAAGATACATTAGGTAAGATCATTCACCTTCTCCGGGAGGTTGAAGTAATGATAGTTTCCAGCTAAACTGTTAACCAAACAGTACAAGGGGAGAAAATAAATCGTCTGTTTAGGATTCCCTAGGAATCGAACCAACAGACGACCAAAATGGGGAATACACAATAGCGTTGCTAAAAACAATTCACCTGAAGGTGATGTCAAATTTATGATAAAATGCGATCCAGAAGGACAGAAATATGTGGAAAAATGGAAGCGAAAACACGACTTCAAGGGCAAACTGTGTCGGAGTGTGAGACACTGGTACACAAATTAACCGTGGAAGCAGCAAGAAGGAGGGAGTGAGAAAAGACCGAAAATTGATAGAATTTAATATACTAATCTAATATATATATATACTAATATAATATAATATATATAAAATATACTAGATGAACAGGTTGAAGCACTTAATGGGCGTATGAAAACCAAATTCCCATGTAAAACAAATTATGATGTTAAACGCTTTTTTACCCACATTTAAATGTGTCGTTTAAAGTTCAAAAGAACGTCTGTGTGCTCTGAGCAAATTTATTTGTTTTGTGGACAGACGCGTCAAACTTTTATTTTTGAAAACACAAAAGTGAATTATTTTGGCTCCTCAAGTATCCGCTTCAACCAAGCTGGAAAGTGAACGTGATTTATGACCTGTGACAAGCTACAGCCTCATATCAGCGCGCTAAAAAGCAGCCAAACAACTATGAGCCGCTAACACGCGAGCTAACTTACCTTTAAAATAAGAAACGATTAAATTCGTCGGCGCAAACTAACGTCGATCAATTGAAGGGAAGCTAACGAACAGAAACGTCGAGTCCGCCTACCGACTTTAAATTTATAACACGATAAAATGTAACAGCACGACAGCACATGGGCTAAGCTAGGCCACGCTACGCTAAGCTAACTCTGCTAACTCACTCGGAAAACTTCAGAAAGTCACCAAGCCCCTGTTGAAGAACATTGTAAAAGGTTGCAGTGCTTAAACACAGTCATAGACCAGACCAAAGCAGCCAGAAGATAGTTTTCCAAATTTACTTCTTATGAAAGTGTCGATTAAAAAAGCCCGCTTGGAACCGCGGACAGGACAGGAAGCGAGTGGGGGGAACCCCCTCCCCTCCTTGAGACCCCAAGCCTATTGAACAAGTGATCCCACCTACAGGTGGAGGACAGCATTACATCATTTTCGGCTTCAAAGGCATTGAGCCGAATTTGTAAATAGTTGACCAGCTTCCTTTTGTGAATACCTGACAGTGATCAGTGAAACTTAATGCGTCGTTTAACGATTTTTAACCACTTTTAAACTGATTAAGCTGGTACGATCCTGATTCCAATCGAAAAAAAAAGTGTTAGTGATTAACTCCTTCACTTTAATAAATTGAGATAAAACATCTCTAAAATCAAATTCATTTGGATTCTAATTTGTGACAATTGTCTAATTTTGGATTTTTACTGTTTGTGATTTTCCAAACTAATTCTTTGATTTATACTAATTCTGCTTTCAGCATAGAAACAATCCTACAACCAAACGGGATTAGCTAAAGCCAATATTTTAATTGAAGCAGTTCTACAACTGAATTAATGAATTCAAAGAAACTTTAATTAATTAAAACAAATTATTCAATCTAACTGCAGAGTTATTACCTGGACTTGCCGACAACCTTCAATCCGCAACGCAAACGAAGGTGAGCACAGGAACGTCTGAACTCTGCAGCCAAGCTTTGAACAAAGTGCAAAAAGGGTACAACTTAGCTGAAATGCTAGGAAGACTAGCCATAACTGCTTTCGCCAAACTGAAGCATGCTGACCACACCAACAGCAGTGAAGATCGCTGAAAGACCATCATGGATACATCTAAGTCACTGTAAGCTGCAGTGTGTGCCTATTACCACAAACGAGTAAGGGGAAGTCTGACTACAAAGGGGATTCACCGTATAGTGGTGTCTCGTCTCAACGTCAGTGAAGCAGGGAGATCCTTACTCACTTAGAGTGGTCTATAGGTGACGCTGTGGCCTAGCACCAATGACCGATCCGCAGAGTACACCCAACCCACGTGCCAAGCGCCGTGGTTGTGGGGGAGTCTGGCAGACAGTCTGGTGTGTTGTGATCTTAGCATGTTTCTGTCTACTGGGACACCTCTTCTGGCAGATGTGGGAACGACCTCCTCCGTCTGAAACCGCTCCTGATGAATCAGCTCCTGTTCAACCTCTCACCCGAAGAGAAATACGATACATCGACCACCCTGATGAACCACAACATCCTTACCACACCAACATGTGGTGGCGCTACGTGAATTACACTTCACATCTAGTGAACTGTACCAACTGTTATGTCTGTACACATATGCCTGTTTCCACCACACATAATGGACTACATGCTACTCGAGTTAATACTGATTGTTTGATAGGCCTGTCAACCTACCCAGGAAATTATTCTGTACCTCTGAACAAACCACTGCGTCTCCCTTGGAGGGAAAGAACTGTACCGGTTCCGGTTTACCTCCTATGTTATCATGGCCCTAGGTGCAGGAACCCCTACTGATAACCGATTTAACGCCTTATCATAGCTTTGATTATTGCATAATTGGGAATGGCTCAAACCTACTTGGGTGGCTTCCACCTCATTCCTGCAATTCCACTTACACCTTCTACGATTATGTAAATCGAACAACAAAAAATGAATGCGACAGAAATAAAACCTGTAAACAGGATGAGACCCAATGGAACAAGGCTCACCTCGTCAGGGATGCGGACCGTTTCTGGTGTAACATCACCCAGGCCCCTTACGTTAAGCGCTGTTACTGTGCAGCCATAGCGCCAACCCAGAAGGGCACTAGAGCCCTCACTGATTATTATTGGTTATGCGGGACCAATGTTTACGCTCACCTTCCTCCCAATTGGGGTGGAAGATGTGGAATGATTAATTTACACGAACCAGTAGTACATATTCCTAAAGATCAATGGTCCAAAGCCACCATCAAGTTCCATGAACCACATAATGTTCGCGCTAAACCACAACTGTCTGATACCAGCCATATTCGTAGTGATAAAAGAATATTCAATCAGGGATGGAGGTCACTATTCGGCATGCTTCCACATGTTGGGGTCAACCTCGTAGCTCTAGAAGTTGAGTTCACCCGCTGGAAGTTTCTGCAGTTCATGAACTCCACACTTGAGATGGCGAACGCAACCACCGAGGAAATTAGGGCCCTGCGACTGATGGTACTACAAAACAGTACGGTTCTTGATCAGCTGACCGCACCCTCCGGTGGAGTGTGTGCTTTGGTGGGCACAGCGTGCTGCACCTTTATCCCGGACAACACAGCTGACGGGGCTGTCATCACCCGAGCCCTACAAGAGATGACAGAGGTCCGTGACTCTGTCCAAGCAACAATGTCATCGCCTAGCTGGAGTTTCTGATCATGGTTTACATCAGGAAGTTGGTGGCAACTTCTACTACGAGCTTTGACCCCTCTATTGATCATTGTTGCAGTTTTTGCACTCTTATTTTGCTGCATAGTGCCTTGCCTCCGTTCCATGATTGCAAAATTAGACTTAGACTGCTGGAGGGTTCCCATGATGCACTGAGTGTTTCTTTCTCTTTTTGCTCTGTATGCACCACTCTGCATTTAATCATTAGTGATTGATCTCTGCTCTCTTCCACAGCATGTCTTTTTCCTGATTCTCTCCCCTCAGCCCCAACCAGTCCCAGCAGAAGACTGCCCCTCCCTGAGCCTGGTTCTGCTGGAGGTTTCTTCCTGTTAAAAGGGAGTTTTCGTTCCCACTGTCGCCAAGTGCTTGCTCACAGAGGATCGTTTTGACCGTTGGGGTTTTTCTGTAATTATTGTATGGCTTTTGCCTTACAATATAAAGCGCCTTGGGGCGACTGTTTGTTGTGATTTGGCGCTATATAAATAAAAATGATTTGATTTGATTTGATAAAGTTGGTGCTGTCAAAGTCTACTGTGGTGTTAAAGCACTCCCATGGGGAAAAAGCCTAATGTCCAGCACACCAACATTTAGCAGACCTGCTTTCCTCTGCACTGATGATTCCCCCACACGTTCACACCAGTGCCCAGTTATACAGAGGTATGCATGGGCATTGTGGTTGCTGGTCCAGAGATCGGTAGTGAGGTTGACGACACCTCCATCAGCTGCCTCGAGTGACTGGAACAGCTCCCCTCTCATTGGGCCTCATGTATCAACGTTGCACACTTGTGGCGTAAATTTACGGTGTAAATTTGAAGTACACCAAAGTTGCCGTGATATGTATCGAGCAGTGCGCACCTGCCCAGTTCCGGCGTACGCCTGACATGACCTTGATAAATGCGGCGGGTGAAAACAATCGTAATTATAATAAACACGCCCATAAATATTCAGACTCCGCTTCAGACACACCCTCATTTTACGACATGGAAGCCAGGTAGACGGCAAAGAAAAAGAACTTCACCAATCGCGACGCGTGCCAATAGAGCGTCAAAAGCGGCCATCGTATCAATTGTTTTGTAGTATAATCAAAAAAGTGTTACAGTGGTCCCTCGTTTATCACGGGAGTTACGTTCTAAAAATAGCCCGTAATACGCGAAACCGCGACATAGTCAGCGTTATTTTTTACAATTATTATAGATGTTTCAAAGCTGTAAAACCCCTGTAAAACCACTTTATACACTTTCTCAATCAGGCATGAACATTTTCTCACTTTTCTCTCGTGTGTAAACACTCTCAAAGTTCAAACCTTATTAGAAAAATAAGACCAACCTGTTTTCAGGCCCAAACATTTGTTTGAGAAATAAAAATAGAACGTTTTCCTATAAATAATTATGATGGCTCTTAGAACTAACGAATTTAATTTTAACGATCAACGTACGAGGTTGGACACATAAGAAATTATTAATAGTGACTGACCAGTATTTCTCAGTTCCTCTGATCGCGCCTCTGAGTCCTGGCGCCGCGCCTTTTTCCACTCACACCTGGCTGCAGGTGTCTGTTTCCGAGTGACAAACACAGTTATGAGTAGTTGTTGGCGCTCTTTTTTCTTCTGGGCGAGAAGATTCTTATAAACAGACACGCAGAACACAGAACACTGTAAAAAAAAAAAAAAAAAAAAAAAAGACATGCAAAATTGGACTAAAAACTCCGCGAAATGGCGAGGCCGCGAAAGGTGAACCGCGTTATAGCGAGGGACCACTGTATTCTCTTTTCACATGTCAATAATTCTTGACGTGGATATTTGCTCGCTCAATTAATGACACGCCTAATTTTTCAGATTTCTTTATTTTTAAAATGTATTTATTTATTTATTTTATTGTAACAAACGAATGGAGAAAACAAAACCTGATTGCAGCACAGACGAAGGGAATGACAACACTACAGTTGTAATTATCAATTTCATTGTCTAAAATGATCACACCACATAAAGTTAAGCTCAGCGCTGCTCTGGCTCCAGGCTCTGGAGAAAAAGGCAAGCAGCGCTGTCTTTGCGGTCAGTGCTGTGGCCACGGATCGTGCTCGACAGACCAGCAATCCCGCAAAAGCGGGATTTGTATTGATTATTATGTAGTATAATCAGGAAAGTGTTATTTATGTAACATATGCATTGATTTGTATAATGGCACTGTTTATCATGTTGATAATTTTCATTTTTATGTGGATTCCTGTGCTGGTTCATTTTGGTGTATAATTTACGCCACCTCTCGACCTGGTGTATATTTTCAGCGCAGCATACACCAACGACCACATTGATAAATGCCAAGTAGCGCAGCCGTTTTGGCGTACACCCCATATACGCTCAAATATCGCCGTACGCACGTTGATGCATGAGGCCCATTGTCTCATACAACTCAGGCACTACAGTTCTACTGAAATAGTGCCTTGACGGGATCTTATACTTGGGCTCTAAAAAGGCAACAAGAGACTTGAAACCTTTCCTCTCCACCACAGAGAAAGGCTCAAGGTCAGTGCAGATCATTTTACCAATCATCTAATTTTTTGGGGGTTTGCAGAGAATGGCTGCTTTGCTGCAAATGCAGCAAGTATTGGTGAAGAGGAGGAAGAAGGTGAACCCTGATGCTGCCAGGAGAGGTGGAGGAGGAGGTGGTTGATAAAGCGGGCTTTCTCATGTGATGAACATATAACAGATGGTTATGTAGAGATGTTGTATTGTAATGTTTTGGATCTCTACCTCTGCTTATTTTGGACTTGCAAAGCTTACACATGGCTTTGGAGGGATCATTTTCACAAACAGTGAAAGAGTCCCACACTGCAGAGGTCCTTTTTTTTTCGGTGGAGGAGGACCTCCATCACCAGATGCAATATTGGTCTCAGTGGGGCCAAGGTGGGTGCTACTACTACTGCTACTGTGAGTGATATTGTCTGGTTGAGTGTCAGCTGAAGTACCCTCTGTATCACTCATTGTATAAAAGAGAGAGATAGAGTGTGTGTGCGCTATGTAACAGTTAAAAAATCTACTGTATTCAAAGCCAATAAAAAGCCTATTTACAGTATACGAGTATAAAGCAGAATTTATAATACTTATAATATTATATTTATTTTTTTGAACTTCAGTGAGAAAGTGTCAGATACTGCATGTAGCCATATTCAATAAAAAGATGAATACTTTGTGTGTTCAGCTATATGTGCGTATGTGTGTAAGTGGTCTATAAGACTGTTGATTTTTTAATGATCTGTGTGAACTTTGTGATTCATGCAAACATCCAGTGATGGCAAACAGGGAAATAATACTGCATTCTTCTCAAAAGCACAACGTTTAGTGTGAGCAAAGTTTTCCAAGTGAACTCACTTTCTATCACCAGCCAAACAAGCATATGGTATTAAAAAAAAAGAAAGAAAAAAAAAGCCCAACCTGGCTGGAGGCAGTGGCGGACGCGACACGAACCGTTTTCAGCTCTGTCTTGTCAAATGCACCATGTACGTTCCGAAACAAGTTCACAAAGTAACTTTAAATATCATACCAAAATAGAGAGGAGCTGAAGAAAACCTAAGGAGTGCTGAAGAGAGCAGCAATGTGAGCTGGAGTCAAGCCAAGCACAGAGAGAGAGATCAGTTCCTGTCTGTGTGTCTCTTTGCGAGAGTGAGAGACAGGTCGGAGCGGCTGCAGAGATGTGTGTGACTGGCCAATCATAGAGCGTGAAGACAGTCAGTTAGCTAATAAGAATTTTCTTTCAACATGAGCACAGATATTGATGAGTTTTATTCGTATCATGCTTGTACTCGTCAAAAATGCTTTATCCATACCAGATACTCATTGCAGACGAGTATCCGGCTCAACCCTAGTCCCAACGTAATTGAAATTGGGGTTGTAATTGTTAGGGTCTGCCCCTGGGTCCTGTCTGGTCTGTCCTGGTTTCTGCTCTGTCTGTTTTTCCAGGAGCTGACGTGAAGCTGACTGGCAGTTTTCTGCTTGGATGGTGGCGTCAGCTGTGCGTGATGTCACAGCTCAACCGCTCCTGTCAAGACAGCATGTGGGCTCTGTTCAGAGCGGCGCTACACAGCTGATTGTCAGCCCGCTCCATCACCACCAGTATTTAACCTCAGATCTTCCACTGACTCGGGGCCAGAATCTCCAGGTTGCCACCGGGTGTCCACCAGGTTCCAACTGTGCTTCAACAACGCACCCAGCCGGTAACAAGGGGCCTCATGTACAGAGACTTGCGTTGACTTTCTACTAAAAGTTACCGTATGCCAAAACCCTGAATCAGGCATAAGCACAAATATCATCAGATTACACTTTGATATCAGATGTATCAAAGTGTGTGCAGACATGAATCCACGCACGTTCTGTTTGTTTACGGTCGTTGTCTTGCTGAAAGATCCAACCCCGGCGCAGCTTCAACTTTGTCACTGATTCATGAACATTGTTCTCAAGAATCTGCTGATATTGACTGGAATCCATGTGACCCTCAACTTTAACAAGATTCCCAGTACCTGCACTGGCCACACAGTCACACAGCATGATGGAACCACCTCTAATTTTTACTGTAGGTAGCATGTTTTTTTCTTGGAATGCTGTGTTCTTTTTCAACTATGCATACCGCCCCTTGTTATGTCCAAATAACTCAATTTTAGTTTCATCAGTCCACAGCACGTTATTCCAAAATGAAGCTGGCTTGTCCAAATGTGCTTTAGCATAACTCAAGCAACTCTGTTTGTGGCGTGTACGCAGAAAAGGCTTCCTCTGCATGACAGCATCATACAGCATCTCCTTGTGCAAAGTGCACTGTATAGTTGAAGGATGCACAGAGACACTATCTGCAGCAAGATCATGTTGTAGGTCTTTGGAGCAGGTCTATGGGTTGACTATGACTGTTCTCAATCTCCTTTGCTTCAGCTTATCTGAGATTTTTCTTGGCCTGCCAATTCAGGTCTCAACTAGTACTGTGCCTGTGGTCATCCATTTCTTCTCTATGTTCCTCACAGTGGAAACTGACAGCTGAAATCTTTGAGATAACTTTTTACATCCTTCCCTAAACCATGATGTTGAACAATCTTTGTTTTCAGGTCATTTGAGAGTTGTTTAGAGGCTCTCATGTTGCCACTTATTAGAAGAGATGCAAAGAGGGGAAACATTTGCAAATGGCCACCTTAAATACCCTTTCTCATGATTGGATTCACCTGTGTAAGGAGGTCAAGGGTCAATGTGCTTTTCAAACCAATTTTGTGTTCCAATAATTAGTGCTAAATGTATTCAAATCAATAAAATGACAAGGGTGCCCAAATTTATGCACCTGCCTAATTTTGTTTAAAGAATTATTGAACACTTTCTGTAAATACCACAACCCCAATTCCAATGAAGTTGGGACGTTGCGGAAAATGCAAATTAAAACAGAATACAATGATTTGCAGATCCTCTTCAACCTATATTCAATTGAATACAACACAAAGACAAGATATTTAATGTCAAACTGAAAGACTTTTTTGTTTTTGTGCAAGTATTTGCTCATTTTGAAATGGATGCCTGCAACACGTTTAAAAAAAGACGGGGCAAAATAGGCTGGGAAAGGTGATGAATGCTCAAAGAACACCTAACTGGAAACAGGTGAGTGTCATGATTGGATATAAAAGGCGCATCCCCAAAAGGCTCATCCGTTCACAAGCAAAGATGGGGCGAGGATCACCACTTTGTGAACAACTGCATGAAAAAATAGTCCAACAGTTTAAAAACAATGTTTCTCAACATTCAATTGCAAGGAATGTAGGGATTGCATCATCTACAGTCCATAACATAATCAGAAGATTCAGAGAAACTGGAGAACCTGCTAAACGTCAGCAGCAAAGCCGAAAACCAACATGGAATGCCCGTGACCTTCGATCCTTCAGACGCAACTGCATTAAAAACTGACATGATTGTGTAAAGGATCTTACTGCATGGGCTCAGGAACACTTCAGAATACCATTGTCAGTTAACACAGTTCGTCGCTACATCTACAAGTGCAAGTTAAAACTCTATCATGCAAAGCGAAAGCCATACATCAACAACATCCACAAATGCCGCCGACTTCTCTGGGCCCAAACTCATTTGAAATGGACAGACGCAAAGGTGTGCTATGGTCTGATGAGTCCACATTTCAAATTATTTTGGAAATCATGGATGTCGTTTCCTCCGGACAAAAGTGGAGAAAGACCATCCAGATTGTTACCAGCACAAAGTTCAAAAGCCAGCATCTGTGATGGTATGTGGGTGTGTTAGTGCCCATGGCATGGACAACTTACACATCTGTGTTGGCACCATCAATGCTGAAAGGTACATCCAGGTTTTGGAGCAACACATGCTGCCATCCAAGCAACGTCTTTTTCAGGGACGTCCCTGATTATTTCAGCAAGACAATGCCAAGCCACATTCTGCACGTGTTACAACAGCGTGGCTTCATAGTAAAAGAGTGCGGGTACTAGACTGGCCTGCCTGCAGTCCAGACGTGTTGCCCATTGAAAATGTGTGGCACATTATGAAGTGCAAAATACGACAACGGGGACCCTGGATTGTTGAAAAACTGAAGTTGTACATCGAGCAAGAATGGGAAAGAAACCACCTACAAAGCTTCAACAATTAGTGTCCTCAGTTCCCAAATGCTTATTGAGTGTTGTTAGAAGGAAAGGTGATGTAACACAGTGGTAAACATACCACTGTCCCAGCTTTTTTTAAATGTGTTGCAGGCATCCATTTCAAAATGAACAAATATTTGCACAAAAACAATACAATCTATCAGTTTTAGCATTAAATATCTTTTCTTTGTGGTGTATTCAATTGAATATAGGTTGAAGAGGATTTGCAAATCATTGTATTCTGTTTTTATTTACATTTTACACAACGTCCCAACTTCATTGGAATTGGGGTTGTAATAATGAGCATGTTGCCCGTGGGTGATTTGGGTAGTGTTTATAAAATAGCTGACATTTTTGAAGGGTGGTAATAAATTATGGAAAGTTTCTATGATGAGTTTGAATGCATGTGAGTCCAGAATGTTTTTAGAACCTTAGACCTAAACAGTTTTTAGAGGAAGAGCACAGGCCTTTTATTTTCTATATTTTAATAGCCAAGTGGCTTCTGTGTGCATGTGTGTATGTGTGCGTATGTGCGTGCGTTGTGTATGGCTTTGATCATGAAGAAACTGGGAAGAGCTGACATTTGTTGTTTAGTATGCTTATGTATTTTGGGTCAAGGATGAATGATGTGAAAATGGAGAGTTGATAGGACTAATATTTTTGGAGAAATTAGCGATATTAGCTAACAACAGTGAATAATGGACATGGTGCTGCAATGCACCATGGGAGTTCGGGGTTTTTGGCCATACACATGCACGCATACATGCATGCACACAGAGGCCACTTGGCTAAGATAATATTAATAATAATCCTTCTGATTACAACCCTTCAGGGCTTGGACCCTTTATAAATTTATTTATGAAGTGCTTTAAAAGAAGAAAAATCAACCAAGTGCTGAACATAGCTCCACAACAACATAAACAATGCCCATATCACAAAGTAATAAATAAATAAAGTACAATAACCAAAAATAATTAAAATAAGGTAAACCAGAAAACTAATGATGATGACTGATTAATGGAGTCAGTCAGTGAATTGCAAAATGTCAAGTAATTCTATAAAAACTACTACATATTAAATTCTGAAATTTTGGTTTCTGCTAGACACAGATGAGGACCAGTGGACCTCCTATTTTTAGCAATATAGGCATCTTCTAATATGAACAAAGACCAAAACATTAAATGAAGACATACATGTGATGCTTGTGAAGCCTTGTTGCTAATCACAAGGTCGGGGTTGCCTGCTCTCTATTTTTCTTATTATTCTATGGAACACAGTAAAGTACAGCAGTGCCATGTAAGAATTATGACCCCCCCCCCCCCCCCCCCCAACCTTAAATATTATAAGGCCAGGATAGCAATACCTGTAGCAGTTCCTTATTGGTTGCTGTCATGGAGAAATACTTCTCTTGTTTTGCAGGTGACATTGCTTTGACAACCTCATCAGCAACCTGCCTTTCCCTCCTGATCTCCTCCTCAACTGCCTTGATAGCTTCCTCTTTCCTACGGAGCAAACAAAGAGGCACGCAAAAGTTCATTTTTTCCCCCCAACTTTGTTTGACCAACATACAGGAAATCTTCCTCCCACCCTTGTAGACTGTGCGTGTCTTCCTCTAGCACAGCTCCTGAGAACTTGAGGATTCTGTGCAGCACCTCAGACTTTGTTAAAATGGCACTATTCTGGACAGATGTCAGATGTTGTTTTTGTAATCTACTGAAGCCACGAGGAGACTGGGACAACTTTGCACCTCTGCCTTCTTCCATCCATGCATCCATCCATAGAACATACATTTTCTGATGCCAATTATAACGAGGGTCAAAGGGGGGGGGGGGGTTGCGGCCCATTCCAGCAACCATTAGGCAAGAGGCTGGGTGCACCCTAGACAGGCTGCCAGCAGGGATCATCAATGCATGAATAAATAAATAAATAAATAAATAAAAATCTGACTAAAATTGTTTTCACATCCAAATCATAAGATGTTCACGATCTACCTTTTTCTTGAAACACTTTTGTGATCACGTTCTAGGATTTAAGGTAAAACAAGCTAAATACAGCTAAGAAAACAGCAAATTGTTCTCCTTCTGAAAAACATAATATTTCACTCACTCACTATTGTTGCTCTTTACTAATGCAGCCATAAACACATTTTAAGGGGACAGCTTTTCTAGAGCTTTTACTTAATTTGATAGCAATTAAAATCTCAGGCCTGCAGCCAGGATCTGAAATGGGGGGGGGGGGGGGGGGGGGGGGTGTCTTTTTTGGCTGGCTGAGAGCTCTTTGCACTGATCACTGATTGGCTCACAAAGACACAAGATAGGCTGGTTCCCACCGCTGTCTTTGCAACTGTGCATGGCTATTTTTTGCCACATAAAATTCTATTCATAAATCATTCCAAACTGCCTGTATGTCATGACAATTCCGGGCAGATTTTTTTGTTGTCAAAAATAAATCACTGCACTGAATACCAGACTTAAGAAAACTAAAGACCCCAAGTAATTCTGCTAGTGTTTCTTTTGGGTCACTTTGTCAGTTCCAACCCCAAGAATCAACAGAAGAAAGTTAATTTGTCGTCCTAAATATATTTAGGGTGTTTTTTTTTTATTTTTTGTTCCACTCATGACAACATTCCTCTCTCCTACAGCATCAATAACAATTATATGCAAATGAACAATTCTGAAAATGACATAATGGCGTTATTTAGCACCTTTTAGGGCAGCCAATAGAAACTTTCCTTATTGAGGCATTGGCAACAGAACCTCGTTCCCTCCAGCGGAGTGCACATATGACACAGAGGAGTAGACGAGGGTACTTGTCTGTTCCTCAAAAACAAAACAAACAAAACAAACAAACAAAAAAAAGAGAGACGTTCTTCCAAAAATCGATTTTTGAATGTTTTGAACACAGTAAATTTTATATTTTGCGTCCAGCCTTGCTTTTGCATCAGGATGGCTCAGTGCAAACAGAAATCTGTCATAACGACAGAGAGTTTCAATCCTTGTGCCAGTGTGTCACAGAGTCAACACATATAAACAAACAAACACACACTAGGGTTTTCTTTCATTGAAAACCCTAGAAGCTAGTCAGTTGAAATTGTGGTAAAACCTTTTCTTGCGCTTCCATAGTGTTCAATTATACTGTATATGATAATTCATTCTCAGAAAGTACTGAAATGAGATTCATTACAAGATGATGAGTTAAAACATTTCAAATGTCACCTGCATTGTTTTGCATTTTACTTTCAATCAAATAAAAGGCTATTTTCCCTACTTCATCACAAATCCTGTTCTGTATATTATTGGTATGTACATAATCATGTGTGCCATGAAAAGGATGTAGTTCTTTGTTCACTGTTTGAACCAATGCCCTCAAAATGTAATTTTACTGATTACCTGCTTCTATCAACTCAAAGTGGTTAATTAGTGAAGTCCCATGCTGAGGTGACGGATTGAAGCAAAGACCTGCACTCATATTAAACAGCTGGCTACTGCTTCCATACAGAAACTATAGGGCCTTTTCATGCTATGACAAGAAGTGGCTGACACTGGCCAATGTAGCAGATTCTCAAAATTCTCTATGAAATGCCGGAGACGGCTCACTCCAGGGGCCCACATTTCTTGTCTTCAATGCAGACTGACATAGCTCATAGCAGAGGGTCATGCTGTACTAGTGGAACTCAAAGTTTGACACTGACTTACTACAAGACGTAGTTCAACATTCACCATCAGAGGGTGAACACATTGGTAGCACAGCGGAGCAGTAGCATAGCTTGGCGGACCTGATGGCCGCCTCAACGTCTTGTGACGTAGCCTATATAAACGTGACGTAACATGCAATTCCATCAGTTGCTACTGGTGTGTTGTTGAGACAGGTTCTACATATTCCTTCACATCTCTTCATATTTCTACATGCCCGAGGGATCTAGGGGAGGTGGTGCTTCAAGGCATACCTCTGACATTGGCCAGAGGAGAGGATCAGAGTAGTAACAGCGTACTATCGGATGTGATGTTGTGGTAGTGGAGCTCAACTCTTGACTGCGTTTTAGCATGAATGTCAAAGATTTTAAGCATGTGGAAAATTTTTCTGGGACCACGATGAACATCAGTGTCGCCTGTCGTCAGACATCAATGATGGTCGAAGTTAATCAACGTTTCACTCTCCACTGGTAAACACCGGGCTAATCATAGAGTGTGAATGCACCCATAGGAAGATGGCTTTCTGACAAATGCCTTAGCAATAGTACTCTCAGTCTGGGTTTTCCTAGAAACTGGCAGTAACAACAAATCACGTTCATCAAGAATCAGATGACAAATTAATAAATAAAATACTTTTTTCTCATGAATACTTACTCTGTCCTTTGAGTGAAGATACTGTACATGCTTTCAGCCATACTGTCATTGTGGACTTTCAGCTGTTAGGAAAAACAAAATAAAATAGACATTTTCATTGTATCTGCATAAAGGACCGGTCTTGGCACTATTGAAACAAATCTTACCTACTGATTCAATTTACTGCTTTTTCCTCAACAAACGTACCCCAAATAATGGAACATTCATTCACTCAAGTTGAAGTCTATCCCAGAGGTCACCATGTAAAAGGTGAGGGTACAACACAGACAGGGCACCATACTATCACAGGGCAAATAAAGAAATGTGAAAAATATGCTTATTTTTAACTATGCTGAAGAAAGAAAGAAAAAGTCAGATAGATGTTCTAATGCTCTGAAGATGAGGACTCAGTTCAGGTCTGGTAGAAAGCACTCGTGCTGGACATCACCAACACACTACGGCAACGTCTTGGATCCTGAATGTCAAAAACCCAAATAAACAACTGGCCCATCCACACCACTCAGTAGTAGCCAACTATATGCCACAGCCAGTTGAGATACAGGCATGCTCTTCATTGTTTTAGGCTACTGGCGTCCTCAACAGCGGCCCCTGTGTACTGGATCATACCCAGAAAACTGTGGGGTAACACTTTACTTGAAGGTATCATCGTAATAGTGACATGACACTGTCATTACTGTTACATGACACAGTCATGAATGTGTCACAAAACATTAAGTCAATGTCATAAATGTTTACGACTGATGTCATTAAGTGTCATTCGGTTTTTGTAGTGATAAGTTCATTTCAATTCAATTCAAGTTTATTTATATAGCACATTTAAACACAGGTGCAGCTGACCAAAGTGCTTCACAATAATAGCAATACAATAACTGTAAAGTTAACATTTTTTGGGTTGTCTTGATTACCACAGTGTAACCAGAAGTTGTCTTTGTCATGACAACTTGACAATAAATTTGTTAGGGATGTGCTTATTATGACAAATTGACATGAATCAAAGTGACATTACCAAAAAATGTTGTTGTCATAACTTGACATTAAATTTTGTTTGGGATGTCCTTATTATGACAACTTGACATTAACAAAATATCCATCTATTCTTGTGTTTATACCAAGTTGACATAATGATTATTTACTCACTTACGCACTTTATAATAACTACACCTTATTTAGCCTTAATTAAGCTGTTTCTTCGTTCCGAAGATCAATGGGAAGAGGTCCTGTTGTTATTGCGGTCACAAGCTAAGCTGTGACTGTGAAGTCCAATCCGGGATCTGCAGAGCCTGGAGCAGCATGGACAAAGGCTTGGTCTGGCATTGGGAGCTGTGAAGTGGCCTGCTTTCTCCTCTGGCATTTGGTGTCAGCTGCCAGCTTCCTTTATGCTTCAAAGTGACCTGCTTGATTAAAGTTCTCCATTGTCTTGATCAATTTTGGCCAGTGACAAGCTGTCACTTCAGCTGGTTTTTAAAGAGCTTCCTGGATGCCCCTCATTCTCACTTGCCTTGCTTCAGTTCACCACAGAACACAGCCTTATGAATCCTGGAGTCTTCCATGTGTGAGATGTGACCTGTCCATCACAACTGCCTCAGCATGCTCTCTATGCTCTTGGCTTTGGCACACTTGAGCACTTCCTCGTTTGTGACGTAGTCCTGCCAGCGTATGTCCATAACTGAATGAAGGTATCTCTGGTGGAATCGCTCTAGCAGTTACACTTGCTTCCTGTACAGCACCCAGGTCTCTGAGGCATAGAGGAGTGTGGTGATCACAACAGCTCTGTACACTTTGAGCTTGATTTCAATGAAGAGAGATTGTTTTTTCAGACACGCTTTTGCAGGCATCCGAAGGAGCTGCTTGTTTTGGCAATGTGGTTTCAACATCCTTTGTTGCAGTAGCATCATTGGAGATGACACTTCCTAGATAGGTGAAGGTGTCCACTACATTCAGCTGGTGTCCATTGACATTAATACTGGGTGGGTGGTAGGTGTCACGGGGGGCTTCCAGGCACATAGCCTCTGTTGTCTTGAGGCTAATAGTCAGTCCATTTGCAAAGCATATAACGATTCTCTGGAGAGTTTCCTCTGTGTGTGGCAGGAGGGCACAGACATCAGTAAACAGCAAGTCAGTGATCAGTTCGTCTGTCGTCTCGGTGCGGGACAACAGGCTTTGCGGGTTTAATACACTACCGTCGGGGCGGAACCAGATGTAGATGCCATCCTATAGATCTCCCTTTGCTTCTTGAAGCATCATGGCAAAGAAGATGGCAAACAGTGTTGACGCAAGAACACAACCCTCCTTTATGCCGTTCTCAAAAGGAAACATGTCGGAGTACTCCACATTGCGCTTCGCCTGTTTCTGATGGCCTATGTGGAGTTGTTGAAGGATTGTGAGGAATTTGGGGACGTGGATCATCTGATTTTGCTCAGAATACAGTAAAATCCATCTCTGCTCACTGTGCCAAATGCCTTCATTAGGTCAATGAAGGCTACATAAAGACCTATGCTCTGTTCCCAGCACTTCTCTTGGATTTTTTTTGAAGTACAAAGATCATGTCTCACTGCGGTATTGTATCACTTCCTGTTCCGGAGCACAGCAGTGTTTTGCTGTATCTGTTAGCTGTTTAATCTGCGCAGTTAGATTGATCTAGTTAACTAGATAACGATTTGTTTCACAGTGTAATCTTCACGTGCCTTAACTAAAGCACTCCCTCTGCTGAATCACCTCTAAATTATTTACACATTATTCACTTTGTGTTGTGGGCTGGGGTGTTTGGCTGGCTTGGTTTTTGTTTTCTGTTTTTCCCACCAGGTGGTATGCATTCAGGACTGAGTGGCTGAGCATCAGGACCTCACCCTGAACACCTGAGGCTTGTTATCACGTGCAGGTCATCAGGACTCACAGCTGTGGTGTATTTTGTCTTAATCAGAGATTGCTGCATTTAAACCTTGAATGCACAGTGTGTGATTGCCAGAGACTCGACCTTGTGAGCAGACGTGTGAGATCGACGTCAGGAGAACAATCTCACCATCACGGACGCAGAGACCGCTCCAGGTTTGACGCCACAGTCTGTGAAGGAAGATTGGGTGAGGTCTCACGCTCTTCAGCACACTTCCTGAGGTAATTTGGTTTTGGTGACTTTTATGAAGTAATGACAGTGGATTTGGTGTCCCTCACACCTTGTGTTAGTGAGCTGTCACGTTATGCTAATTGTCTAATCAGCTTCTGCTGCAGTGGAGATTTGAACTGAGTTGTTCCGTGCCTGCAGGGTAAGAAGCTGATGTATAGATTTAAGCCAGGAAGTGTTTGCTGATTGCGTGCACCTTTGAGTTGTGTCTCTCTGTGTGGAGTTGGACTCACCTCATGTTTTCTTTCTTCACAGACTCGGTTTGTCGCGGCCACCTGGGGGGTGTCGGCGGGGTCCCTGGGTCCGAACTGCTGTGGCTCCGGACCGTTTGCGCTGTTGAGAGCGCGCCGTGTTTTCACCTCACCAGACCGCGGACATTTTTGGTTGTTTAGCACTACAATGTTATGTTTATTAAATTCTGTTATCTTTTGAACCGTGCTCTGCTTATTTTATGCTGGCTCCTTTCAAACGCTGGGTCGGTACTCCGACCGCGTCCGAAACATAACACTTTGTGTGTTTTTAGGAATCCGCTAGCTTAGCGCAGCTACTAGCTCTTAGCCGGTTTAGCATGGCGGCTTCTCCTGTCTCTCCCGCACTTTTCTGCTCTGGGTGTGAAATGTTTAGTTATTCCTCGGCCTCCTTTAGCAGTAACGGTACTTGTAATAAGTGTAGCTTATTCGTAGCTTTGGAGGCCAGGCTGGGCGAACTGGAGACTCGGCTCTGCACCTTGGAAAATCCTACAGCTAGTGTAGAGGAATTTTTTGGTCTCTAGTTCTCTCTTTCTTTCTTAAATAGAAAAACAGAAAAGCTGAAATAAAGCATCACAAAACACCTGAATGAAAAGGAGCAGAGAGAACAACAAGTCTTATGTTTTCTGACCCGTTTTACAATACAATCTTTCAATAACTGTGTAAACTGTGGTGAACTTATCAAGTGTCCCAATCTGAACTACATGTCCTCTGGGTGACCTCACAGGTGTCTGCCTTATGAGTGCCAATTCAGTAGCTGTGCTGGCTGACAGCCGAACAGAGATGAGCTGCAGCTGGCCGGGGAATGATAAATAAAATGTCAGAGGTGGAGCAATGCCAGCGGGTTTCTTATAAAAGACAGAGCAGATAGACTGTTTCCAGCCTCTCGCGCGAAAGACTCAGTTTGTCAAGGGTTCTGTTTTGCTAGACTTCTTGATTATACTTAACCTCTGTCCATTTGTCCTGCCCAAGGCTGTGTTTATTTTTAATGTTGTGACTTCTCTCTGGAAAACAACCTGCAGTCATTTTTGCGTTATCTGAAAAGGAATCCTGAGACCAACAGAGGGAAGGACCACGACACTAGCCAGGCACATGTAGTCGGTGCAGACCAAGGTAGCTTAGCCGACGTTCCCCTCCGGCAGATCCCAAGCAGCCGGGAAAGCAGGCCGACTGGGTGACTGTGAGGAGGAAGCGTAGTCCTAAACAGAAGCCCCGTGTACACCGCCAACCCGTTCACATCTCTAACCGTTTTTCCCCACTCAGCGACACACCCGCCGAGGAACAAACTCTGGTTATTGGCAACTCTGTTTTGAGAAATGTGAAGTTAGCGACACCAGCAACCATAGTCAATTGTCTTCCGGGGCCAGAGCAGGCGACATTGAAGGAAATTTGAAACTGCTGGCTAAGGCTAAGCATAAAATTGGTAAGATTGTAATTCACGTCGGCAGTAATGACACCCGGTTATGCCAGTCGGAGGTCACTAAAATTAACATTGAATCGGTGTGTAACTTTGCAAAAACAATGTCGGACTCTGTAGTTTTCTCTGGGCCCCTCCCCAACCGGACCGGGAGTGACATGTTTAGCCGCATGTTCTCCTTGAATTGCTGGCTGTCTGAGTGGTGTCCAAAAAATGAGGTGGGCTTCATAGATAATTGGCAAAGCTTCTGGGGAAAACCTGGTCTTGTTAGGAGAGACGGCATCCATCCCACTTTGGATGGAGCAGCTCTCATTTCTAGAAATCTGGCCAATTTTCTTAAATCCTCCAAACCGTGACTATCCAGGTTTGGGACCAGGAAGCAGAGTTGTAGTCTTACACACCTCTCTGCAGCTTCTCTCCCCCTGCCATCCCCTCATTATCCCATCCCCGTAGAGACGGTGCCTGCTCCCAGACCACCAATAACCAGCAAAAATCTATTTAAGCATAAAAATTCAAAAAGAAAAAATAATATAGCACCTTCAACTGCACCACAGACTAAAACAGTTAAATGTGGTCTATTAAACATTAGATCTCTCTCTTCTAAGTCCCTGTTAGTAAATGATATAATAATTGATCAACATATTGATTTATTCTGCCTTACAGAAACCTGGTTACAGCAGGATGAATATGTTAGTTTAAATGAGTCAACACCCCCAAGTCACACTAACTGCCAGAATGCTCGTAGCACGGGCCGAGGCGGAGGATTAGCAGAAATCTTCCACTCCAGCTTATTAATTAATCAAAAACCCAGACAGAGCTTTAATTCATTTGAAAGCTTGTCTCTTAGTCTTGTCCATCCAAATTGGAAGTCCCAAAAACCAGTTTTATTTGTTGTTATCTATCGTCCACCTGGTCGTTACTGTGAGTTTCTCTGTGAATTTTCAGACCTTTTGTCTGACTTAGTGCTTAGCTCAGATAAGATAATTATAGTGGGCGATTTTAACATCCACACAGATGCTGAGAATGACAGCCTCAACACTGCATTTAATCTATTGTTAGACTCGACTGGCTTTGCTCAAAATGTAAATGAGTCCACCCACCACTTTAATCATACCTTAGATCTTGTTCTGACTTATGGTATGGAAATTGAAGACTTAACAGTATTCCCTGAAAACCCCCTTCTGTCTGATCATTTCTTAATAACATTTACATTTACTCTGATGGACTACCCAGCAGTGGGGAATAAGTTTCATTACAGTAGAAGTCTTTCAGAAAGCGCTGTAACTAGGTTTAAGGATATGATTCCTTCTTTATGTTCTCCAATGCCATATACCAAAACAGTGCAGAGTAGCTACCTAAACTCTGTGAGTGAGATAGATTATCTCGTCAATAGTTTTATATCCTCATTGAGGACAACTTTGGATGCTGTAGCTCCTCTGAAAAAGAGAGCCTTAAATCAGAAGTGCCTGACTCCGTGGTATAACTCATAAACTCGCAGCTTAAAGCAGATAACCTGTAAGTTGGAGAGGAAAAGGCGTCTCACTAATTTAGAAGATATTCACTTAGCCTGGAAAAAGAGTCTGTTGCTCTATAAAAAAAGCCCTCCGTAAAGCTAGGACATCTTACTACTCATCAGTAATTGAAGAAAATAAGAACAACCCCAGGTTTCTTTTCAGCACTGTACCCAGGCTGACAAAGAGTCACAGCTCTATTGAGCCAAGTATTCCTTTAACTTTAACTAGTAATGACTTCATGACTTTCTTTGCTAATAAAATTTTAACTATTAGAGAAAAAATTACTAATAACCATCCCAAAGACATATCGTTCTCTTTGGCTGGTTTCAGTGATGCTGGTATTTGGTTAGACTCTTTCTCTCCGAATGTTCTGTCTGAGTTATTTTCATTAGTTACTTCCTCCAAACCATCAACATGTCTATTAGACCCCATTCCTACCAAGCTGCTCAAGGAAGCCCTACCATTATTTAATGCTTCGATCTTAAATATGATCAATCTATCTTTGTTAGTTGGCTATGTACCACAGGCTTTTAAGGTGGCAGTAATTAAACCATTACTTAAAAAGCCATCACTTGACCCAGCTATCTTAGCTAATTATAGGCCAATCTCCAATCTTCCTTTTCTCTCAAAAATTCTTGAAAGGGTAGTTGTAAAACAGCTAACTGATCATCTGCAGAGCAATGGTCTATTTGAAGAGTTTCAGTCAGGTTTTAGAATTCATCATAGTACAGAAACAGCATTAGTGAAGGTTACAAATGATCTTCTTATGGCCTCGGACAGTGGACTCATCTCTGTGCTTGTTCTGTTAGACCTCAGTGCTGCTTTTGATACTGTTGACCATAAAATTTTATTACAGAGATTAGAGCATGCCATAGGTATTAAAGGCACCGCACTGCGGTGGTTTGAATCATATTTATCTAATAGATTACAATTTGTTCATGTAAATGGGGAATCTTCTTCACAGACTAAGGTTAATTATGGAGTTCCACAAGGTTCTGTGCTAGGACCAATTTTATTCACTTTATACATGCTTCCCTTAGGCAGTATTATTAGACAGCATTGCTTAAATTTTCATTGTTACGCAGATGATACCCAGCATTATCTATCCATGAAGCCAGAGGACACACACCAATTAGCTAAACTGCAGGATTGTCTTACAGACATAAAGACATGGATGACCTCTAATTTCCTGCTTTTAAATTCAGATAAAACTGAAGTTATTGTACTTGGCCCCATAAATCTTAGAAACATGGTGTCTAACCAGATCCTTACTCTGGATGGCATTACCCTGACCTCTAGTAATACTGTGAGAAATCTTGGAGTCATTTTTGATCAGGATATGTCATTCAATGCGCATATTAAACAAATATGTAGGACTGCTTTTTTGCATTTGCGTAATATCTCTAAAATTAGAAAGGTCTTGTCTCAGAGTGATGCTGAAAAACTAATTCATGCATTTATTTCCTCTAGGCTGGACTATTGTAATTCATTATTATCAGGTTGTCCTCAAAGTTCCCTGAAAAGCCTTCAGTTAATTCAAAATGCTGCAGCTAGAGTACTGACAGGGACTAGAAGGAGAGAGCATATCGCACCCATATTGACCTCTCTTCATTGGCTTCCTGTTAATTCTAGAATAGAATTTAAAATTCTTCTTCTTACTTATAAGGTTTTGAATAATCAGGTCCCATCTTATCTTAGGGACCTCATAGTACCATATCACCCCAATAGAGCACTTCACTCTCAGACTGCAGGCTTACTTGTAGTTCCTAGGGTTTGTAAGAGTAGAATGGGAGGCAGAGCCTTCAGCTTTCAGGCTCCTCTCCTCTGGAACCAGCTCCCAATTCGGATCAGGGAGACAGACACCCTCTCTACTTTTAAGATTAGGCTTAAAACTTTCCTTTTTGCTAAAGCTTATAGTTAGGGCTGGATCGGGTGACCCTGAACCATCCCTTAGTTATGCTGCTATAGATGTAGACTGCTGGGGGGTTCCCATGATGCACTGAGTGTTTCTTTCTCTTTTTGCTCTGTATGCACCACTCTGCATTTAATCATTAGTGATTGATCTCTGCTCCCCTCCACAGCATGTCTTTTTCCTGGTTCTCTCCCTCAGCCCCAACCAGTCCCAGCAGAAGACTGCCCCTCCCTGAGGCTGGTTCTGCTGGAGGTTTCTTCCTGTTAAAAGGGAGTTTTTCCTTCCCACTGTCGCCAAGTGCTTGCTCACAGGGGGTCGTTTTGACCGTTGGGGTTTTTCCGTAATTATTGTATGGCTTTGCCTTACAATATAAAGTGCCTTGGGGCAACTGTTTGTTGTGATTTGGCGCTATATAAATAAAATTGATTTGATCTGATTTATGTCTGTAGTTCCCCTGTTAGTGCAGAAACCACACTGACACCAGCTCAGACCATCATGACAGGATGTCTTGTCTGTGAGGAGTGTTGATCCGTCTTATGAACAGAGGGGGCTTGTGTTTGGTAGGATGGTCAATACACCTGTCCAAGACCTTCATAGAATTCTCTCACCCTTTATGTGTCAGCATAGAGTTGTACTGCATCCCAACACTTGTTTTAAATGTTGCACAGCTTTCTCTGAAAAGTGCTGCATACCTGTCTGTAAGTTGACTTGGCTGACTGGCTGACTGGGTTGGATAAGAGACTTTGATAGGCAGACCACATTTCATCAATGAACCTTTGTATCTCACTCTCATCAAACCAGCCCTTGTTATTACAAATTAAAAAGCCTCTCACTTCTGTTGATGTCTCTTGCAGAATGGTCCTCAGGTTGGACAAGAGTGCCTCTGGCTCTACAGCTGGAGCTGTGCTTGTGAGTTTGTTCTGGAGCTTCTCCTGGAACTCAGCCTGATACAGGTGTAGGTTCCCCACATCGAGCATTTTCACCTGGGGTCCCATACTTTTCATGGTGGGTTTGAAGGCCATCCTGAGGGATGTGCACACAAGTCCATGGTCTATGTAACAATCGGCGCTGGGCATGATGTGTGTGTATTGTACATGTTTGGTGTCTTTCTGGTGCACAATGATATAGTCCAGCAAGTGCCAATGAACGAGGATGTTTCCATGTCATCTTGAAGCGTGCCTTCTACTGGAAGAGGATGTTGATGATGGTAAGAGTATTTTCTGCACACAGTTCTAGGAGCAAATGTCCATTGTCATTGCAGTTGCCGATCCCATGTCAGCCTAGCACGCCTGGCCAGATGGTGTGGTCCTTGTCGACTCCTGCATTGAAATTGCCCATGACAACAACCTTGTTGGAGTTGTCATTTCGCTCCACCAGAAACCTGAGTTCACTGTGAAAGGCTTCTGTTATTGTGGGGTCTGCCTGAAGAGTGCGAGCATAGGCACTGATGAGTGTTGCAGATCTGTTGTTGTGACTGTTGGATCTCCTCTTATCCCCCTCCCCTCCTGTCTCTCCAGGCACCGCGTCATGGAGCTGTTAGCAATCACCAACACCTGTAAGCCCCAGTCTGTTCTCTCTATTGCCAGAAACTCAGTTCTACCTGTGTATATCCTGGTCTCTGTCTTTCCTAGTTTTGCTCCACCTTGTGTTTTTGGATTCTAACCTTTTTTCTCTGTGTTCCACCACCATCCTGTCAGCTCCGTTGCAGCCACCTGGTCTGGGTTCTGTGACTATCCACTGTCCAGTGATTCTTCAGGTTCTAGTCTAGCTGGCATCTCCCTTCTCCAACGGCATTATTGTGGCGTTGTACATTTATAATTATTTGTTGAACTTTACAATAAATTCTTATTTCTTTTTCCATAATTGAATCCCTGCATTTGAGTCCTAACTTGCTCTCTTGGTTGATTCATAACAGGAGTTTCTGGCCACCCATGGACTAAACAGGAGCAGACTCGGTACGCATGACCCTCAGCTTGCAGGGGACCCTGCTGGGCCAACAACAGCAGCAAATCAAGACCCTCACGGATCAACTCTTTACTTTAACCAAACAGGTAGCACAAACAGACACTCGAATCACCACAGTCTCCAACCAGTTAGCTCAGCTTTCGGCTGCTAATTCATGGCTTCCACCTACACCCACCACTTCAGCACAGTCTCTAGCGCCAGCTGTGCCCACAGCAATAGTTCTACACAAATCGGTCATATGGCACCCTGAACCATTTTCAGGGAATGTAGACACCTTCGCCTCTTTTCTCAAGCAATGTTTATTAGTCTTCTCACAGCGTCCATCACAATATGCTACAAATCACAGTAAAATAACTTACCTGGTTAATCTCCCTCGGGGGAGGCCCTGTCCTGGGCTACAGCCTTACAGGGACAGAAGTCTCCCATTCCAGCTGCATACACCACCTTTGAACACAAATTCTGGATGGCATTCAATCACCTAATGCGGGGGAAAACTACCTCCAAGAGGTTGCTGTCCCTCCAACAGGAGAACCGTAGTATGGCAACATTTTCAGTAGATTTCCGAGATCTCACTGCAAAGTCGGGCTGGAACACTGCTGCACTGCAAATGGCTTTTATTAATGGCTTATCCAAGGCTCTCAAAGATGAACTGGTGATCTGGGATGAACCAGTCTACCTAGACAAGCTTGATTCCTTAAAGATTAAAATTGATAACCAGTTAAAGGAGAGGCAACGGGACACAGGGAGTGAAGGACCAGACGTTTGTTTTTCCATCAGCTCCATCCTTGTTCTGTACCTTCTTCCTGGCATTCCACCGGGATCACACTGCCTGTGCCAACATCGCCCCCTGCTGGGGCATGCAACACTGCAGGGCCAGATTGACTCCTGAAGAGCGACAGCGGTGCTTAGCAGCAGGGGAGTGCTTGTACTGCGAAACCCGGGGACACGTTCTGAAAGAGTGCCTGGTACGGCCAAATGACAGCGCTCGCTAAGAGACCCCATCGATATACTCCTGGGCGCGTCCCTGCCGACTAGCTGGCTCTACAACCAGTTGCACCAGGAGAGGGCATCAATGGAGCGCTGCATTCACGATTTCATAACGGCCAGACTTATTCAGCTATCTTCATCTTCTGTTGAGGCACGCTTCTTCTTTGTTGGGAAGAAGGATGGGATCTTATGCCTGTGGATTGATTTTAGGGGGTTAAAAGCAACTACCGTACGCATTAAATATCCCTTGCCTCTTCTGGATTCCGCGTTTCACTCTCAACAAGGTGCATCCCTCGTCACCAAACTGGACCTGCGTAACACTTATCATCTCATTAGGGTGAAGGAGGAGATTAGTGGATGAAGGTGTTCAACACTCCTCTGAGACATTTGAATATCTTGTTATGCCCGTCGGACTCACTAATGCTCCCATCGTCTTTCGAGCGTTAGTTAATTACGTCCTCAGGAATTTCATATTTGTATATCTAGGCGACATCTCCAGAAACAAATCTGAACACATTCACCATCTCCGTCAAGTGCTTTGCCGCTTGTTAGAAAATTGTTTGTTTGTTAAAGCTGAGAAGTGTGCTTTCCACCAGGAAGCCATGTCCTTTTTAGGTTACATTTTCCAATACAATCAAATTAAACCAGACACTTCCAATATCCGTAGTGTCACTGAGTGGCCCTTATAGCAAACAGCTCCAGCAATTCTTAGGGTTTGCGAACTTCTACCACCATTTAATTCGTAATTTCAGCCAGGTTGCAGCCTCTTACATAATCTCACCTCCGCCAAGGTTCCCTTTTGCTGCTGTAGAGGCCGACAGCACCTTCAACACCCTTATACACCGCTTCACTCAAGCACCCAACCCGATCCAGATCATCAGTTTATCATGGAGACTGATGCCTCAGACATCGGATCAGTGCCATCCTTTCCCAGCGGGCTGAAGGCAATGATCACTGGCAACCCTTGTGAATTTTTCTCCCGACGTCTGACTCGCTCTCAGCACAATGATATGGGGAACCGGGAACTCCTTGCTGTCAAGGAGGCACTGGAGGAGTAGTGACACTCGCTGCAAGGTACATCTGTTCCATTCATAGTCTGAACTGATCATAAAAATCTGTCAAGCCAGGTGGTTGCTATTTTTTAGTAATTTCAATTCTTCTATTTCCTACAGACCTTGTTCTAAGAATGCCAGGCCGGAAGATCTGTGTCATCAATACACCCTCTCAGGACACCATCATTCCCAGCCAGATGGTAATTGGAGCTCTAACATGGGAAATAGAGAGAGTTGTCCGAGAGGCCCAGAAGACTCATCCTGATCGCAGAGGAGGGCCTCCTGTGCAGCTCTTCGTACCTCCAGATGTTCACTCTGCTGTACTTCATTTTGTCTATAACTCCACATTCTCCTGTCATGCTGGGACTCAATGCATGCTCAGTCTTCTTCAAGAAAACTTCTGCTGGGCGAAAGTCCAGGCAGATGTGCAGGAACACATCAAGGCCTGCACTATCTGTGCCAAGAGTGAAATGTCCCATCAGCCAACTTCTGGACTGGTCGCACATCTACCTGGACATCATCAGAGGCATCTCTACCTCCAACAGCAACACAACTACACTTACCATTGTGGATCGATTCTCCAAGGCAGCTCACTTCGTGGCCCTGCCCAAGCTGCCATTGGCCCAGGAGAACGCCGACCTTCTGGTCCACCAGTGGACATTGTGTCGGGCTGGGGCCCCAATTCACTTCCTAGGTATGGAAGATGATCTTCTGCTCTTCTCTCATCCAGCTACCATCCTCAATCCAACAGTCAAGGACAGCGGGTCAATCAGGACCTTGAAACAGCTCTTCAGTGTGTTACTTCCGACCACCTGAACACCTGGAATGCCTAATTGCCATGGGTGGAGTTTGTGCACAATTCGCAAGAAAACTTGACTACTGAAATGTTCCCTTTCAAGTGCTTAACCGGCTATCAGCCTCTGCTGTTCCCGCAACAGGAAAGCAGCCTCACCGTTCCTTCAGTTCACCTGCGGCAATGTTGTCAGGTGCGGGGAACGGCCCGTTCCACCTTGCTCCGGATGAGAGATTGGACAATCTGCGACGCAAACTGGGACTGAACCCCGGCCCCCCGTACCAGACAGGCCAGGAGGTGTGGCTCTCTGCCAAGGATGTGCCACTTCAAATGCAATCCTGTAAGCTGGCTCCATGCTACCTAGTCCATTTCATATTGTCAAGATCATCAACCCTGTGGCGGTCAAGCTCAAGTTGTCGCGGGACTTCACATTCATCCTGTTTTCAACATCTCTCTCCTCAAGCTCTTCTGCTCCAGCTCCTTGTGCCCTCTGGCCAATCCCCCTCTTCCCACCCAGCTCGTGGCTGTCCATCTGCCCAGGACTGTGCACGGCATCCTGGACGCATGGCACCGGGGTGGGGTTTTCAAGTACCTGGTGGACTGGGAAAGTTACGGGCATGAACAACGCTCCTGAGTTTCACGGGGAATCATCCAGGACCCCTCCCTCGCTCTGAGACATCACCGAAGATGACACGAGATATTATTACATCGTGTCGGCCCTCAGCTCCATGGAAACAAGGCTTATCACGTTCATGCAAAGCCCCCCGATGCAAACAAATACACAGCCATCAAGGAGTGTTTCGGCACTCAGCAGCGACACAGAAACGAGGCTGATCACACTCCTGAAAAGCCCCCCCGCTGCGAACAAATACGCAGCGATGAAGGATCACCTCCTCAAAACTTTTGAACTGTCAGACTGAAAGGGCCAGCAGACTCTTCTCTCTGCACAGGCTGGAGGACAGCGAGCCCTTTAGAGTTCATGGACAGAATGCTGCAGTGCCGGCCGGACTTTTTGTGCAGCAGTTCTCTTCTCAGGTGCACGCAGCGATGGAACAACACCACGATTATGGACTGCCGTGCATTGGTGGAGGAGGCCGACAAATTCCACCTGGCTGGCCAACACCATGGCATGACAACAGCCACACTCGCACACGCAGCAGCAGAAGCCCCACACCACACACCAACTCCACCCGAGAGGAAGCAGCTCCATCTCTTATCCAGAACGGTGCTCAAAAACTGGCTTCTGTACTGTGTGAACACATTCAGCTGGTCAAACGAAGTCAAACTAAATGCCAATGTTGCAAAAACTAAGCAAATGATAAAAAAACGCAAAGAACGACAGCAAATACAAACAAATTGAGGTTTTCTGCGGCATTCATTCAAATTTTTTAACGTTTCAAAAATCCTGATGAAGCGCCAGCTGCAGGAACGAAGCTGCACAAAGGTTAAACAATTCCAACAAAAGTCAACGAAAATCCATATTTCTTGATTCATTTGGGCTTCATTGCCCTTCGTTAAGTGCCGTGTGACTGGGCCTTAAAGACTACAAATCTAACAGAAAGCTACTGCCTTGTAAGATAAAGCAATGGATTATATTGTTAACTGTTCATTGGTTTCAGAAAGTATTTCAGAGTTGCATTTAAGATAGAAAAAAATTGCACTGATAACATACTGTTGCCTTTGACAACTACTTCAGACTTACATTTAGAACAAGTATTTGCACTAATAAAATATTTTTTTTATTAATATTTTGTGTTAACCAGGGCACTCCAGTGCAAAAAGCTTTATTGGATACAAATGTGCACCATGGTTGTGCGGATTTTTTCTGGTTTTGACTTTATTATTTTATCAAATCAAAATAAAATCAATTTTATTTATATAGTGCCAAATCACAACAAACAGTCGCCCCAAGGTGCTTTATATTGTAAGGCAAAAGCCATACAATAATTACAGAAAAACCCCAACGGTCAAAACGACCCTCTGTGAGCAAGCACTTGGCGACAGTGGGAAGGAAAACTCCCTTTTAACAGGAAGAAACCTCCAGCAGAACCAGGCTCAGGGAGGGGCAGTCTTCTGCTGGGACTGGTTGGGGCTGAGGGGAGAGAATCAGCAAAAAGACATGCTGTGGAAGAGAGCAGAGATCAATCACCAATGATTAAAAGCAGAGTGGTGCATACTGAGCAAAAAGAGGTGAATAAAAAGAAACACGAGGTGCACCATGGGAAACCCCCCAGCAGTCTAAGTCTATAGCTGCATAACTAAGGGATGGTTCAGGGTCACCTGATCCAACCCTAACTATAAGCTTTTTCAAACAGGAAAGTTTTAAGCTTAATCTTAAAAGTAGAGAGGGTGTCTGTCTCCCTAATCCGAATTGGGAGCTGGTTCCACAGGAGAAGAGCCTGAAAGCTGAAGGCTCTGCCTCCCATTCTACTCTTACAAACCCTAGGAACTACAAGTAAGCCTGCAGTCTGAGAGTGAAGTGCTCTATTGGGGTGATATGGTACTATGAGGTCCCTAAGATAAGATGGGACCTGATTATTCAAAACCTTGTAAGTAAGAAGAAGAATTTTAAATTCTATTCTGGAATTAACAGGGAGCCAATGAAGAGAAGCCAATATGGGTGAAATATGCTCTCTCCTTCTTGTCCCTGTCAGTACTCTAGCTGCAGCATTTTGAATTAACTGAAGGCTTTTCAGGGAACTTTTAGGACAACCTGATAATAATGAATTACAATAGTCCATCCTAGAAGAAATAAATGCATGAATTAGCTTTTCAGCATCACTCTGAGACAAGACCTTTCTAATTTTAGAGATATTGCGCAAATGCAAAAAAGCAGTCCTACATATTTGCTTAATATGTGCATTGAAGGACATATCCTGATCAAAAATGACTCCAAGATTTCTCACAGTATTACTGGAGGCCAGGGTAATGCCATCCAGAGTAAGGATCTGGTTAGACACCATGTTTCTAAGATTTGTGGGGCCAAGTACAATAACTTCAGTTTTATCTGAATTTAAAAGCAGGAAATTAGAGGTCATCCATGTCTTTATGTCTGAAAGACATTCCTGCAGTTTAACTAATTGGTGTGTGTCCTCTGGCTTCATGGATAGATAAAGCTGGGTATCATCTGCGTAACAATGAAAATTTAAGCAATGCTTTCTAATAATACTGCCTAAGGTGGAACTCCATAATTAACTTTAGTCTGTGAAGAAGACTCCCCATTTACATGAACAAATTGTAATCTATTAGATAAATATGATTCAAACCACTGCAGCGCAGTGCCTTTAATACCTATGGCATGCTCTAATCTCTGTAATAAAATTTTATGGTCAACAGTATCAAAAGCAGCACTGAGGTCTAACAGGACGAGCACACAGATGAGTCCACTGTCTGAGGCCATAAGAAGATCATTTGTAACCTTCACTAATGCTGTTTCTGTACTATGATGAATTCTGAAACCTGACTGAAACTCTTCAAATAGACCATTCCTCTGCAGATGATCAGTTAGCTGTTTTACAACTACCCTTTCAAGAATTTCTGAGAGAAAAGGAAGGTTGGAGATTGGCCTATAATTAGCTAAGATAGCTGGGTCAAGTGATGGCTTTTTAAGTAATGGTTTAATTACTGCCACCTTAAAAGCCTGTGGTACATAGCCAATTAATAAAGATAGATTGATCATATTTAAGATCGAAGCATTAATTAATGGTAGGGCTTCCTTGAGCAGCCTGGTAGGAATGGTGTATAATAGACATGTTAATGGTTTGGAGGAAGTGACTAATGAAAGTAACTCAAACAGAACAATCGGAGAGAAAGAGTCTAACCAAATACCAGCATTACTGAAAGCAGTCAAACATAAAGATATGTCTTTGGGATGGTTATGAATAATTTTTTCTGTAATAGTTAAAATTTTATTAGCAAAGAAAGTCATGAAGTCATTACTAGTTAAAGTTAAAGGAATACTCGGCTCAATAGAGCTCTGACTCTTTGTCAGCCTGGCTACAGTGCTGAAAAGAAACCTGGGGTTGTTCTTATTTTCGTCAATTAGTGATGAGTAGTAAGATGTCCTAGCTTTACGGAGGGCTTTTTTATAGAGCGACACTTTTTCCAGGCTAAATGAAGATCTTCTAAATTAGTTAGACGCCATTTCCTCTCCAGCTTACGGGTTATCTGCTTTAAGCTGCGAGTTTGTGGGTTATACCACGGAGTCAGGCACTTCTGATTTATGGCTCTCTTTTTCAGAGGAGCTACAGCATCCAAAGTTGTCCTCAATGAGGATATAAAACTATTGACGAGATAATCTATCTAAGCATGCCATAGGTATTAAAGGCACTGCGCTGCGGTGGTTTGAATCATATTTGTCTAATAGATTACAATTTGTTCATGTAAATGGGGAATCTTCTTCACAGACTAAAGTTAATTATGGAGTTCCACAAGGTTCTGTGCTAGGACCAATTTTATTCACTTTATACATGCTTCCCTTAGGCAGTATTATTAGACGGTATTGCTTAAATTTTCATTGTTACGCAGATGATACCCAGCTTTATCTATCCATGAAGCCAGAGGACACACACCAATTAGCTAAACTGCAGGATTGTCTTACAGACATAAAGACATGGATGACCTCTAATTTCCTGCTTTTAAACTCAGATAAAACTGAAGTTATTGTACTTGGCCCCACAAATCTTAGAAACATGGTGTCTAACCAGATCCTTACTCTGGATGGCATTACCCTGACCTCTAGTAATACTGTGAGAAATCTTGGAGTCATTTTTGATCAGGATATGTCATTCAAAGCGCATATTAAACAAATATGTAGGACTGCTGTTTTGCATTTACGCAATATCTCTAAAATCAGAAAGGTCTTGTCTCAGAGTGATGCTGAAAAACTAATTCATGCATTTATTTCCTCTAGGCTGGACTACTGTAATTCATTATTATCAGGCTGTCTTAAAAGTTCCCTAAAAAACCTTCAGTTAATTCAAAATGCTGCAGCTAGAGTACTGACGGGGACTAGAAGGAGAGAGCATATCTCACCCATATTGGCCTCTCTTCATTGGCTTCCTGTTAATTCTAGAATAGAATTTAAAATTCTTCTTCTTACTTATAAGGTTTTGAATAATCAGGTCCCATCTTATCTTAGGGACCTCGTAGTACCATATCACCCCAATAGAGAGCTTCGCTCTCAGACTGCAGGCTTACTTGTAGTTCCTAGGGTTTGTAAGAGTAGAATGGGAGGCAGAGCCTTCAGCTTTCAGGCTCCTCTCCTGTGGAACCAGCTCCCAATTCAGATCAGGGAGACAGACACCCTCTCTACTTTTAAGATTAGGCTTAAAACTTTCCTTTTTGCTAAAGCTTATAGTTAGGGCTGGATCAGGTGACCCTGAACCATCCCTTAGTTATGCTGCTATAGACGTAGACTGCTGGGGGGTTCCCATGATGCACTGTTTCTTTCTCTTTTTGCTCTGTATGCACCACTCTGCATTTAATCATTAGTGATCGATCTCTGCTCCCCTCCACAGCATGTCTTTTTCCTGGTTCTCTCCCTCAGCCCCAACCAGTCCCAGCAGAAGACTGCCCCTCCCTGAGCCTGGTTCTGCTGGAGGTTTCTTCCTGTTAAAAGGGAGTTTTTCCTTCCCACTGTAGCCAAGTGCTTGCTCACAGGGGGTCGTTTTGACCGTTGGGGTTTTACATAATTATTGTATGGCCTTGCCTTACAATATAAAGCACCTTGGGGCAACTGTTTGTTGTGATTTGGCGCTATATAAAAAAATTGATTGATTGATTGATTGACTCACAGAGTTTAGGTAGCTACTCTGCCCTGTGTTGGTATATGGCATTGGAGAACATAAAGAAGGAATCATATCCTTAAACATAGTTACAGCACTTTCAGAAAGACTGTAATGAAACTTATTCCCCACTGCTGGGTAGTCCATTAAAGTAAATATAAATGTTATTAAGAAATGATCAGACAAAAGGGGTTTTCAGGGAATACTGTTAAGTCTTCAATTTCTATGTCATATGTCAGAACAAGATCTAAACTGTGGCTAAGGTGGTGGATGAGCTCATTTACAATTTGAGCGAAGCCAACTGAGTCGAATAACAGATTAAATGCAGTGTTGAGGCTGTCATTCTCAGCATCTATGTGGATGTTAAAATCACAAACTATAATTATCTTATCTGAGCTAAGCACTAAGTCAGTCAAAAGGTCAGAAAAATCACAAAGAAACTCACAGTAACGATCAGGTGTATGATAGATAACAACAAATAAAACTGGTTTTTGAGACTTCCAATTTGGATGGACAAGACTAAGAGTCAAGCTTTCAAATGAATTAAAGCTCTGTCTGGGTCTTTGATTAATTAAGAAGCTGGAGTGGAAGATTGCTGCTACTCCTCCTCCTCGACCCGTGCTTCGAGCATTTTGACAGTTAGTGTGACTCGGGGGTGTTGACTCATTTAAACTAACATATATTCATCCTGCTGTAACCACGTTTGTGTAAGGCAGAATAAATCAATATGTTGATCAATTATTATATCATTTACTAACAGGGACTCAGAAGAGAGAGACCTAATGTTTAATAGCCCACATTTAACTGTTTTAGTCTGTGGTGCAGTTGAAGGTGCTATATTGTTTTTTCTTTTTGAATTTTTATGCTTAAATAGATTTTTGCTGGTTATTGGTGGTCTGGGAGCAGGCACCGTCTCTACGGGGATGGGGTATTGGGGGGATGGCAGGGGGAGAGAAGCTGCAGAGAGGTGTGTAAGACTACAACTCTGCTTCCTGGTCCCAACCCTGGATAGTCACGATTTGGAGGGTTTAATAAAATTGGCCAGATTTCTAGAGACGAGAGCTGCTCCATCCAAAGTGGGATGGATGCAGTCTCTCCTAACAAGACCAGGTTTTCCCCAGAAGCTTTGCCAATTATCTATGAAGCCCACCTCATTTTTTGGACACCACTCAGACAGCCAGCAATTCAAGGAGAACATGTGGCTAAACATGTCACTCCCGGTCCAATTGGGGAGGGGCCCAGAGAAAACTACAGAGTCCGACATTGTTTTTGCAAAGTTAAACACCGATTCAATATTAATTTTAGTGACCTCTGATTGGCGTAACCGGGTGTCATTACTGCCGACGTGAATTACAATCTTACCAAATTTACGCTTAGCCTTAGCCAGCAGTTTCAAATTTCCTTCAGTGTCGCCTGCTCTGGCCCCCGGAAGATATTTGACTATGGTTGCTGGTGTCGCTAACTTCAGATTTCTCAAAACAGAGTCGCCAATAACAAGAGTTTGATCCTCGGCGGGTGTGTCGCCAAGTGGGGAAAAACAGTTAGAGATGTGAATGGGTTGGTGGTGTACAGGGGGCTTCTGTTTAGAACTATGCTTCTTTCTCACAGTCACCCAGCCGGCCTGCTTTCCCGGCTGCTCGGGATCTGCTGGGGGACAGCTAACGGCGGCTAAGCTACCTTGGTCCACACCAACTACAGGGGCCTGGCGAGCTGTAGGATTTTCCAAGGTGCGGAGCAGAGTCTCCAATTCGCCCAGCCTGGCCCCAAAGCTACAAACAAGCTACACTTATTACAAGTACCATTACTGCTAAAGAAGGCAGAGGAATAACTAAACATTTCACACCCAGTGCAGAAAAGTGCGGGAGAGACAGGAGAAGCCGCCATGCTAAACCGGCTAAGAGCTAATAGCTGCGCTAAGCTAGCAGATTCCTAAAAACACACAAAGTGAAGAATGTGAAAATAATTTAGAGGTGATTCAGCAGAGAGAGTGCTTTAGTTAAGGCATGTGAAGATTACACTGTGAAATAAATTATCTCGTTATCTAGATCAATCTAACTACACAGATTAAACAGCTAAGAGATACAGCAAAACACCGCTGTGCTCCGGAACAGGAAGTGATACAATACCGCAGTGAGAGCCAACCTCCAGTAGAGTGCCTACTGGTGGTTGGCTCTTTTATAACATATACAAGTGTGTACATATGTACATTGATTTTAGTTATGTACAGTTTTGCAAATACATAACTTCTGTATCAACATCACTTCAGTGGTGTTCACAAAAAGTACTTGTAAATGTCTGAACTAGTCTATGTAGTTACATTGCAGGATTAGTAGATCATGTAGTTTCATTCCTTAAATGTAAAATGGATTTGTGGCACTTCATTGTTTCATCCACCCTAATAAATACTTTATAAATCACAAGTAGTCTTCACTTTAGAAATGTTCACAAAAAGACTTAATTAGGTATTCACAACACCCTTTATTATTGGTATAACAAATATATAGAAATAGTTTGTTCATGGTTTATTAAGTATGAATAAGCAATGAGCATGTGACTATTCATTAGGAGTAAAGCAATAATTCATATACTAGTTAATTACTTAAGAATAAGTCATTCTTGATTAATTACTTGTTACTATTTAAATATGTACTATTCATGCTTAATTAAGGCTAAATAAGGTGTACTTATTATAAGTGCTACCTAATTATTATACTGTAACTCAATGTGCAAGGTTACAGACCAATTCTAGCACTTGGTCATAGATGTTTGACAGGATAGGACAGGATACCCAAAACTGACCGCCATGACAAAATTATGACAGTGTAATGAAAATATTCCTTGACCTCAAGTAAAGTGGTAGCATTTTGATTTGTCATGAATATAACGAAGTGTAAACTGACCATCATGACACCATTACGGGCAGTGTAATGAAGATATTCAAATTGGGCTGTAACCTTGCATATCTAATTATAATAATAATTATGTCAACTTGCCATGAAGACAAAAACAGATGCACATTTTGTTAATGTCAAGTTGTCATGACCAGTGTTGCCACAGTTACTTTGAAAAAGTAATCCAATTACTGATTACTCCTTGAAAAAGTAAATTAGTTACTTTACTGATGACTCATTTTCAAAAGTAACTAAGTTAGATTAATAGTTATTTTATTATTTACTTTCAGCAGCTGTGGACAACATGCCCCTGCCACCTCAACATGAAAATTCTAAGCCATTTTGTCAGTACTCACTTTATAGTCACCCTTTCTTAACTTCAATGAACATAAATACTTGTTTTATAAAAAATAAAATAAAGACATCTTTCTTGATCTCATATTTAACTGTTGATGGCACTGTAACGGTAAAACTTTCAATTTGAAATATTATTATTATTAGCTGTAAGTAGTATTAATAGAGTCATAGTAGTAAAAAAAAGGCTTCAAAAGTAGACCTTTAATCTAGGGGCGTTGTGGGGGGGGTCACATTCCTGCCCCACTCCACGCCCCCTTTCTGTCTGGATTCGCCCCTGCTTTGATGTTTGAGCAGGAAGAATGCATAACATTTATTTATGCAGAAAACATGACCAGATTGGCAGGTAAGAAATTTTTAGCAGTGTTTTTTACGTCATGTTGTCCTCAGAAATAGAGTTTAGGTGCATTTGAGTGGAAAAAAGTGTTAGTTGTTAGCGTGTTGTGGATCAGCTGTTTTTAGCGAGGACACACAGAGCGCCTCAGTTTTAAATAAAGGGGAAAAAAGAGTGTAAATATGTCTTTGTAAAGCTCAATGCAGGTGTGTTGTCATCACCGCACTTTGAGAGACGACAACTGTTTTTCAACTTGGAGGGGCTGCTGAAAACCACAGATGAAAAGCTCGCAGCTCGCTGAAAGTAGGCAGTTCAGTCAAACCCAACCCCCTGCCCATGGGCCGGTTTAATGCTGCGATAAACCCGCAATGCAAAAATAACAGTAACGCACAGTGACTTGGAGAAGTAACTTTAATCTGATTACTGAATTGGAAAGATTAATGTATTAGATTACTCGTTACTGAAAAAAGAAGTCAGATTAGAGTAACGCGTTACTAAGTAACACATTACCGGCATCACTGGTCATGACAAAGACATTTTCTGGTAATGTCACTAATGTCAAGTTGTCATAATTAGGACATCCCAAACAAATTTATCAAGTTGTCATGACAAAGACATTTTCTGGTAATGCCACTCTGATTAATGTCAAGTTGTCATAATAAGAGCATCCATCCATCCATTCATTTTCTATACCCAATTACTCCAATTAAGGGACACAGGGGGACTGGAGCCTGTCCCAGCAGGCACAGAGGTGGGGTACACCCTGGACAGGCTGCAAGTCTGTCACAAAGCCACATATAGACAAACAAATAAATACATTCACACTCACCTACGGACAATTTAAAGATTCCATTTCACCTAACCTGCATGTCTTTGGATATGGGAAGAAGCCGGAGCACATGGAGGGAACCCACACAAACATGGGGAGAACATGCAAACTCCACACAGAAAAGCCACAGGTGGGAATCGATCCCAAGACCTTCTTACTGTGAGGTAACAGTGCTAACCACTAAGCCACCGTGCTTCCCATAATAAGGACATCCCAAACAAATTTATCATCAAGTTGTCATGACAAAGACAACTTCTGGTAATTTCACTTTGATTAATGTCAAGTTGTCATTATCAAGACAACCCCAAAAAATGTCAACTTGTCATTACAAAAACTGACTGACACTTAATAACAGCAGTCATAAACGTACATGTCAGTGTCATTATGATGACACCTTCAAGTAAAGTGTTCCCAAATTTCGTTTAAAGCTGCTTTTTCCATATGATTATACTCACAATATTAAAGTCGTCGATCATTTCTTCCATCTCTGTGTTGGTGTTGAACTTGTCAACCAGCTGAGAACACAAATAAAGAGTTCATCCAAAAATGAACAAACAAAATTTACATCCTCTTAGTATAAGCCCATCAGCCAAAAAGGTGAGAAGAATCATTGTCAGCTTTAGAAATCAAAGAAACCAACAAACAATTTCTTTTCAAACTACATGTACAGTGGCTGGGCAGAGCAAATCAAATTTACAAATGGAAGAACACTTTTACAAGTCCTGAAACAAATTTTAAAATGGCAGAACACTTTTAGAAGTCCCAAAGCTAATTTACAAATGGGAGAACACTTTTACAAGTCCCAAAACAAATTTGAACATGGCACAACATTTTTACAAGTTCCGAAACTAATTTTAAAATGGCAGAACACTTTTACAAGTCTCAAAACAAATTTAGAAATGACAGATTCTGACGGAAAGGGAATGTACCAAATGCCGAATGTGACGGAATGGAATGTACATTCCCTTTCCATCAGACTCTGTCATTTGTAAATTTGTTTTAGGAGTCCTTGTGAAAGTGATCTGCCATTTGTAAAAGTATTACTGCACTTCTCTGCCACCATGTAACTTCAAATCAAACATACTGTATGCTAAGAAAGACTGAGAGAAAGACGACATGTCTGCTACAGCTAAATTCATACAAAATCCTTTCTTCAGGGTAATGTGGCAGTGTGAAGATGGTTTTGGAAAATAACTGCTGTGAAACAATGACAAAAAATAATGGTTTACTTCTCTCCTGGCACATTTCTGTGTGGAAACATTTAACAAAATGTAGGGGATGGACCCATTCATTTATCCATTTCCAAAGCCTAGGAATTACCACTCATGTACCTTTGAATCCAAATTATGGACATTGAGAGCTGAATTAGGGTAATTTCAGGGTTCTGAATCCAAATCTGAACTCAGATTTCCTCTATCACTTCACATCTTTTTGCAATCTGCATGTTCCCTATTGATGGATTACGTAAAACTTGCTCATTCACTCATGCAGTGACACTACTAATTATGTACAAAAGCAGCTTCAAAAGCAAAGTTTAAAACCAGGTCTGTGAAATGTGAACAAAGAGCCATAATGTTGTTTATGACGCCGAAGAGGTATGTGAGACTGTAGATTTTGCTTCAATGCTTGATATGAGAACTATGTTTTCATATCTAAAAAAGTGATGTGATTGGCAAAAACTAACACCAGATTCGGATTCAGTGCCCCCAAATTACCTAATATCTATTGAAAAACTCCGTGCAAGAAAAATCATGTTGACCAGTCTAGTTAATGATCTATAATGTACTGGATAAAATACAAGACATGAAATTTCAGGTAAAGTTTGCCAAGATCTGCTATCTTGGATAAATCCTTCACAGTGTCACTACACCATGAAGTAGTGACTAGTGGTGCAACCGTAGAAGCCAATAACTCCTTCAGAGTCATTTGACTGCTTAGGTGGCTTCCCTCAATTCTCTGCTTCATGCAGTCACTGCTTTTGAGATATGCCCACTCCAGACAATTTACCATATAGTGCCATGCTGTTTGAATTTCTTAATAATTGAAGTGAATGAAGTCCAAAATATATTCACTGACATGAAAATGTTAATTTATCCATCCCATTTTGTTGAGAGAGAGCTGGACGCGAAATTGATGTGATCTTGGAAATAGTTAAAGTGATATTTTTGTTAAATTCCTTGAATTAAAACTTCAAGTCAACATTAGACGCACATCTTGGTTGTTTCAGAGGCCAAATTACATAAACACATTGTCAGTGCTGCACTACTTTTGAATCCATACATCTTGACTGTTATTCAGGGAGACGGAGATAATAAGTGCTTGAACAACAGTTTTTTTTTGTTTTTTGTTTTTTTTGTTTTGTTTGTTTTTTTAGTGCTACTTTGAGAACATCCACTACATCAAAGTTGTTTACCATGTTATAGTCTGCCAACTGGCCTTGCAGATCCTTTAACTCTTTAGCCAGGCCTTCAGCTCTGCGGGAGAGAGAAGACATTATTAGTAACTGTAAGATTTTTATTTATCTTACATGGTCACGGTATACTATTTTGTCCATTCTTTTTTCTTATTTTTCAGCAGTTACTTTATTATACATTCCAAATCTGAAATAGTTGGGTTGGTAAGGAAAATGTAAAAAACAAAACAAAAAACAAAAACAAATCAGTGGTCCTTACATTTATTTTCACTTCTGTTTCATTGCAGACAAAACAAGATATTTTGTTTTGTGTGTTCAACTTAATTTCATTTGTAAATATGCATCGATTCCTGCATTTCAGGCCTGCAACATACTCCAAAAACAGTGGGACAGGACAATGCAGGATTTTCAATTTCAATTTTCAATTTATTTTCATTTATATAGCGCCAAATCACAACAGAGTTGCCTCAAGGCACTTCACACAAGTAAGGTCTAACCTTACTAAACCCCAGAGCAACACTGGTAAGGAAAAACTCCCTCTGAGGAAGAAACCTCAAGCAGACCAGACTTAAAGGGGTGACCCTCTGCTTGGGTCATGCTACAAACATAAATTACAGAACAATTCACAGAAACAATTCACAAAATGAATATATAGGAAATACTGTTGGTGCACAGGACAGGAGGGTTTCCAGCACAAATACAATTCCCATCTCTGGATGGAGCTGCACCTTAAACAAAGAGAAAACACAGAACCAGCCATCAGAAAGACAAGAAATACAGCATAATCTGTCAGCATTAAACAACAAGAAAAAAAACAAGAAACACTAAGGTGATCGCCGGCCACTAGCCCTAAGCAAAGACACAGTATTTAGCTCAAGCTGAGGCTGCGACCCGCTCAGTTTCCTAATAAAATGAATTAAAAGAGTAAAAAGCGTAAAACAAAACTATACCAGCATGCTAGCCATACAAAAGGGAAAATAAGCACGTCTTAAGTCTGGACTTGAAAGTCTCCACAGAATCTGACTGTTCTGTGGAAGCAGGGAGATCATTCCACAGAACAGGGGCACGATAAGAGAAAGCTCTGTGACCCGCAGACTTCTTATTCACCCTAGGGACACAAAGTAGTCCTGCACCGTGAGAACGCAAAGCCCGGGCCGGTACGTAAGGTTTAATTATGTCAGCTAGGTAGGGAGGTGCCAGTCCATGAACAATTTTATAGACTAGTAGCAGAACCTTAAAATCTGATCTCACTGGGACAGGAAGCCAGTGAAGGGATGCCAAAATGGGTGTAATGTGGTCAAACTTTCTGCTTCGTGTCAAAAGTCTGGTTTCAGCATTTTGAACCAATTGGAGAACCCTAATGCTAGACTGCAGTAAACCAGAAAACAGAACATTGCAGTCGTCCAATCTAGAAGAGATAAACGCATGGATCAGGGTCTCAGCATCAGCCATAGATAGGATGGGACGAATCTTCGCTATAGTTTGCCGGTGGAAAAAAGTAGTCTTCGTAATATTTCTAATGTGGAGGTCAAAGGACAATGTAGGATCAAAAATTACCCCAAGGTTCCTCACTTTGTCAGTGTGATGTATGACACATGAGCCTAGGTTAAGCATTAGCTGGTCAAATTGATGCCGATGTCTCACTGGACCAAGAACCATCATTTCAGTCTTATCAGAGTTTAAAAGTAGGAAGTTCTTAGACATGCAACTTCTCAGTGACGCAAGGCAATCTTCTAAGGATTTTATGTGAACGAGATTACCAGCAGTTATTGGCATGTATAACTGAGTATCATCAGCATAGCAGTGAAAGGTAATCCCAAAATGCAGCAATATGTGCCCAAGGAGCACTATATAAAGTGAGAAAAGCAGGGGGCCAAAGACGGACCCCTGTGGAACCCCAAATTTCATGTCACTAAGGTTAGAGGTAGTGTTACTGTACAAAACACAGTGAGAACGACTGGTCAAGTATGACGTCAACCATGCAAGGGCACTCCCAGTAATCCCAAAATGATTTTCCAGCCTGTCAAGTAGATTATGATGATCCAGGGTATCAAATGCAGCACTGAGATCTAACAGCACCAGAACCGTAGTGGTGTCCGAATCCATTGTAAGCAGAAGATCATTCACCACTTTAGTGAGAGCCGTCTCTGTGGAACGATATTTTCTAAAAGCAGACTGCAGTGGCTCAAAGAGATTATTCTCAGTAAGATAGTCCACGAGTTGCCGTGACACCACTTTTTCTAGAATTTTAGAGCAAAATGATAGATTTGATATCGGCCGATAGTTTTTCAATACACTAGGGTCAAGATTAGGTTTCTTAAGTAATGGTTTAATCACTGCAGATCTGAAACATTTAGGAACAGATCCATAAGTTAAACAAAGATTAAGAATTTCCAGCACAGTCGGCCCAAGAATGGGCCCCAGGTCCTTAAACAGTTTTGTTGATATAGGATCAAATAAACACGTTGTGCTTTTTGTTGTCATTACGGGTTTCGTCAGCATGCCTAGTGAGATACTATCAAATTCTGTAAATCTCTGTAATACCTCAGTAATGGTGCCCACCTCAATAGCAGGGTGTAGTGGCTGGATTAGGGCATGCTAGGATATGTTTAACCTGATGTCTTCAATTTACTTCTCAAAGTAATCCAGGAAATCTTGAGCTGGAAAAGCAGAGCAAACTACAGGTGGTTGTCCATGAATAAGTGTTGCCACCGTGTCAAACAAGAACTTTGAGTTATGCTTGTTTTCGTTGATCAAATCAGAGTATCGCTTTGTAGCCAGTAATGCATGCTTATAGTCTAAGATAGCGTCACGCCACGCAAGGTGGAAACCTTCTAATTTTGAACAACGCCATTTCCATTCTACACCTCTTGCCTTATGCTTGAGGTCACACAGGTAATCATTGAACCAAGGTGACTGTGTTTTGGGGGAGCGCGGTTTTGACACAGGTGGCGCAATCATGTCGAGTGTAGTTTTGAGCACTGAGTTTGGGTATTTGCCAAATGTGAGGCTAAGACATCAGGCAGTTTAGCTTCAAATTCAGTCTTAGTTGAGGAGTTGATGCATCACCATAGTGATATATATATATATATATATATATATATATATATATGGTTGTTGTTCCACTAAACACAGCAGCAAAACTATAAACTTAATAAGTGAGTGATCAGAGACCACTGATGTAAGAGGCATGATGTCAGTACTGGTGACAGCAATACCACTAATGTGCGTCGAGTCCCAAATCCATTGCCGAAATCCTAATACATCCACAATTTCCATAAACGATTTGCAGAGGGGATCAGAAGGCTTATTTATATGAACGTTAAAGTCACCAATAATCAGAATGTTATCTGCACTAGTTGACAAGTTAGAGATGAATGCACCAAATTCACCTAAGAATTCAGAATATGGGCCAGGAGGCCTATATACAGTGACAAAGTACATATACAGTGACGGCTGATTTTTATTCTTCTGACCATGGCAATGTGTATTATCTTGAGCAGAGCGGAGAATCAGATGCTCAAACGAGTTATATTTGTGATCCCCAACAGCTAATAAGCTAAACCTAGATTTATAAATAAGAGCAACGCCCCCACCTTGCTTCGCATTATGAGGGACATGACTAAATGTATATGCTGGTGGCAGGCCTCATTTAAGGAGAGGACAACTGCAGGTTTAAGCCAGGTTTCACATAACCCAATCATAAGTGATGATCAATAATTAGATCATTAATCAACAATGATTTTGAGGATAGTGATCTTATGTTAATGAGACCCAGACTAAGGACCTCAGTGGGGTTGACAGCTGAAGTGTTTGGGTTTAGGGGTGGTTCCAGAGTAGCATATATAAGATGCCTAGAAATAGGTTTACATTTGAGACATTCCACGCGCGTTGTAGGTAGCAGATACAAAATCTGTTCTATTGTTGGAACAACCACTGGGCCATCCTCAATTTCAACATCATTCAATGTAGTAATAGGGATTAAGTTTGCAAAGCATATCCCTCTATGATTTTTATGGACGCATCTACAGATGCAGGCCATAGTCTCAACTTGTTGAATTTCCCGCCCTGGCAGATAAACTGCACTATCACCATAGTGGATTTTCTGCACTAATATCCCTGCTAAGCTAATGGATTCCACATCCACATTTGTCCTAAGCCTTGCAGGGTCTCTAATCACCTGCTCCATTGCCTGCTGTAAATTCCTAATGTTACCCTCCCTGTAGAGTTCAATCTATGTTTGCAGACAAGATGGCAGCGCCTTCCCCAGAAGGATGGAGGCCGTCCGGCATCAGCAAGCCATGGCAGCCCCAGAACGAAGGCCAGTTATCAATAAAGCTAAAGCCTTGCTGTCTACAAAACTGCGTCACCTATTTAATGATGTCAGGCTGCTAAAATCCTCATCATTACCCTGGGAGGGGAGGGGACCAGAGACTATTAATCGATGCCGACACATCTTTCTGGCAAGGTCACAAGTCCTCTCTATGTCCATTTTTGTGACCTCTGAGTGCTTCATCCTGATATCATTGATGCCGACGTGAATAACTATGTGACTATATCTCATGTCATGTTCCTTAGTCTGTCTTCCCTTCTGCAGCGTCAGCACCCTAACATGGGATGCAATGTTGGGAGCTCTGGCCCCAGGAACACATTTAATGTCAGCCGGCGTCTGTAACCTGACTGTGCGGGTGACAGAATCCCCTATCACTAAAGTCCGGTGTTTCGGCCTGGAGACAGGAGTGGAAGTCACTCGTGGGCTCAGAGAATTCACATCAGGCAATTCCAAGGGGGAGAACCGATTCACATTTCGCAGTGGCGAGTGTGCTCGGGGTACCACAACTGGGCATCAAGCCCTATAGGGCTTCCTCTGCCTAGCCACAGTCCGAAAGCCGTCCTCCATAGCCGACGTTTCTAGGCTGATGCTAATGGGCTCGCTAGCTGGCCCAACACTAACCTCATCTGGAGTGCCCATAACATCTAACTAACAGGACTAGTGATAAAGCACAAATAAATAAATGCATAGTGATTTTTTGAAACAGATGACGTTAGGTGGCTAATCATAATTTGGTACAAAAGCCATAAAGACCGACAGAGGATCTTCAGTTTGTAACAAGTGGAATGTTTCAAAGCAATGTTCATAAATAGAAGGTTGGAAAAGATTAGCATGTTTCTCCATCTACCGTGCATAATATCATTCAACAATTCAAGGAATCAGGAGGAATTTAGTGCATAATGCACAAGAACACAAGCCTAAAATGAATATACATGATCTCCAATCCCTCAGATGGCACTGCATCAAGAACCTTCATTCATCAATAGATGATACAACCACATGGGCAAGACAAAAGTAAATTTAAACATTTCTGCAGTTGTTTTTATTTGATTGTCCACAAGGTCCAAACTTTTTTGATTTGAGACTGTAAGAGTCAAATACATTGTAACTGATGCTATAATACTGTAAACAACTTCCCTGCTGTGACATTTTTGAACAAAATGTAATCCAACAGATAAAAATATTTCCATAACAACTTTGACAATGATCTCTGATTTCATGGCATCAGGCGAGTACTGTTTGCTGTCTATTCACTGTGGCTCTGCACTGACAACTGTCTTCAGAGAAAACTTTTTCAGTCATCATGTACAGTAGTGCTCAGAATAATAGTAGTGCTATGTGACTAAAAAGATTAATCCAGGTTTTGAGTATATTTCTTATTGTTACATGGAAACAAGGTACCAGTAGATTCAGTAGATTCTCACAAATCCAACAAGACCAAGCATTCATGATATACACACTCTTAAAGGTATGAAACGGGGCTATTAGTAAAAAAAAAAGTAGAAAAGGGGGTGTTCACAATAATAGTAGTGTGGCATTCAGTCAGTGAGTTCGTCAATTTTGTGGAACAAACAGGTGTGAATCAGGTGTCCCCTATTTAAGGATGAAGCCAGCACCTGTTGAACATGCTTTTCTCTTTGAAAGCCTGAGGAAAATGGGACGTTCAAGACATTGTTCAGAAGAACAGTGTAGTTTGATTAAAAAGTTGATTGGAGAAGGGAAAACTTATACGCAGGTGCAAAAAAGTATAGGCTGTTCATCTACAATGATCTCCAATGCTTTAAAACGGACAAAAAACCAGAGACGCGTGGAAGAAAACAGAAAACAACCATCAAAATGGATAGAAGAATAACCAGAATGGCAAAGGCTCACCCATTGATCAGCTCCAGGATGATCAAAGACAGTCTGGAGTTACCTGTAAGTGCTGTGACAGTTAGACGCCTGTGTGAAGCTAATTTATTTGCAAGAATCCCCTGCAAAGTCTCTCTGTTAAATAAAAGACATGTGCAGAAGAGGTTACAATTTACCAAAGAACATATCAACTGGCCTAAAGAGAAATGGAGGAATATTTTGTGGACTGATGAGAGTAAAATTGTTCTTTTTGGGTCCAAGGGCCACAGACAGTTTGTGAGACAACCCCCAAACTCTGAATTCAAGCCACAGTTCACATTGAAGACAGTGAAGCATGGTGGTGCAAGCATCATGATATGGGCATGTTTCTCCTACTATGGTGTTGGGCCTATATATCGCATACCAGGTATCATGGATTAGTTTGGATATGTCAAAATACTTGAAGAGGTCATGTTGCCTTATGCTGAAGAGGACATGCCCTTGAAATAGGTGTTTCAACAAGACAATGACCCCAAGCACACTATTAAATGAGCAAAATCTTGGTTCCAAACCAACAAAATTAATGCCTCGCAGATGTGAAGAAATAATGAAAAACTGTGGTTATAAGAGGTCTGTTAGAAAAGTATCCGACCTTTTTATTTGTTTCAAAAACCTGATGGATTTGAATCACGTGTGCTTGCATGAGCCAACCTTGAACCTTCGTGCGCATGCGTGAGTTTTTTCACGCCTATCTGTTGTATCATTTGCTTGTAAGCAGCCTTTGTGTGAGGATGGGTGTAGTCTCTCATTGTGTTTTCTTTGCAAGAAAATGGCGAACGACTGGGGCAGCGCGACTGCATCAAATTTTGCCAGAAACTGGGCGACAGCCAGGTGGAAACCATTCGGATTATTCATACGGCTTTCGGAGACAATCCTATGGGCATCACACAGATTAAGGAGCGGTAAAACTGGTTTAAAGATGGCTGCACCACGGTGGAGAGCAAGCCACGCTTTGGGCGGCCATCAACATGCTGAAATGAAGAGATCATTTCCAAAGTGAACACTGTGGTGATGTGGGACCGTCGTGTGACTATCCGAGAAATTGTGGAGGGGTGGACATGAGCACTTTTTCAGCACATTCCACTGTAATAGAAGATTTTGCCATGAAAAGAGTTGCAGCGAAATTCATCGGCACGAAGCTGATGGCGCAGCAAAAGCGCCTCCGTGATGAAGTCTCACAGGACATGTTGTGAAATGCTCACCTCGCCCAAAGACCTACAACATGATCTTGCTGCAGATAGTGACTCTGTGTATCATTCAACTACACAGCGCACTTTGCACAAAGAGATGCTGTATGATGCTGTAATGCAGAGGAAGTCTTTTCTGTGTACACACCAGAAACAGAGTCGCTTGAGGTATGCTAAAGCACATTTAGACAAGCCAGTTTCATTTTGGAATAAGGTGCTGTGGACTGACGAAACTAAAATTGAGTTATTTGGAGATAACAAGGGGCGGTATGCATGGCTGAAAAAGAACACAGCATTCCAAGAAAAACGCTACCTACAATAAAATTTGGAGGTGGTTCCATCATGCTGTGTGGCCAGTGCAGGTACTGGGAATCTTGTTAAAGTTGAGGGTCACATGGATTCCAGTCAATATCAGCAGATTCTTGAGAACAATGTTTATGAATCAGTGACAGAGTTGAAGTTGCACCGTGGCTGGATCCTTCAACAAGACAACGACCCTAAACACTGCCCAAAATCTACTAAGGAATTCATGCAGAGGAACAAGTACAACGTTCTGGAATGGCCATCTCAGTCCCCAGACCTGAATATTATTGAAAATCTGTGGTGTTATTTTAAGCATTGTCCATGCTCAGAAACCAACAAACCTGAGATGTTTTGTAAAGACGAATGGTCCAAAATACCTTCAACCAGAATCCAGACTGTCTTTGGAAGCTATAGCAAGTATTTAGAGGCTGTTATTTCTGCAAAAGGAGGATCTACTGAATACTGATGTATTTTTTCTGTTGGGGTGCTCAAATTTATCCACCTGCCTAATTTTGTTTAAAGAATTATTGCACATTTTCTGTAAATCCTACAAACTTCATTTCACTTCTCAAATATCATTGTGTTTGTCTGCTATATAATATATTTAACTAAAATTGGTGATCCAAAAAAACAATGATTTCTAAAGGAAAATTATGGAAATCATCAGGGGTGCCCAAGCTTTTGCATACAACTGTAATTCCAAATATTTAAAGCAGCGGACTGATACCTGTCCCACAAATACAGTTGTGCTCAAAAGTTTACATACCTTGGCAGAAATTGTTTTTGGCCATTTTTCAGAGAATATGAATGAAAACACAAAACCTTTTACCCACTCATGGTTAGTGTTTAGGTGAAGCCATTTTCTGGCAAACAACTGTCTTTACTCTACTAAATCATAATGACAACAGAAACTACCAAATTGACCCTGAGAAAAAGTTTACATACCCCTGTTCTTAATCAATCAATTTATTTATATAGCGCCAAATCACAACAAACAGCTGCCCCAAGGCGCTTTATATTGTAAGGCAAGACCATACAATAATTACGTAAAAACCCCAACGGTCAAAACGACCCCCTGTGAGCAAGCACTTGGCGACAGTGGGAAGGAAAAACTCCCTTTTAACAGGAAGAAACCTCCAGCAGAACCAGGCTCAGGGAGGGGCAGTCTTCTGCTGGGACTGGTTGGGGCTGAGGGAGAGAACCAGGAAAAAGACATGCTGTGGAGGGGAGCAGAAATCAATCACTAATGATTAAATGCAGAGTGGTGCATACAGAGCAAAAAGAGAAAGAAACACTCAGTGCATCATGGGAACCCCCCAGCAGTCTAAGTCTATAGCAGCATAACTAAGGGATGGTTCAGGGTCACCTGATCCAGCCCTAACTATAAGCTTTAGAAAAAAGGAAAGTTTTAAGCCTAATCTTAAAAGTAGAAAGGGTGTCTGTCTCCCTGATCCGAATTGGGAGCTGGTTCCACAGGAGAGGAGCCTGAAAGCTGAAGGCTCTGCCTCCCATTCTACTCTTACAAACCCTAGGAACTACAAGTAAGCCTGCAGTCTGAGAGCGAAGCGCTCTATTGGGGTGATATGGTACTATGAGGTCCATAAGATAAGATGAGACCTGATTATTCAAAACCTTATAAGTAAGAAGAAGAATTTTAAATTCTATTCTAGAATTAACAGGAAGCCAATGAAGAGAGGCCAATATGGGTGAGATATGCTCTCTCCTTCTAGTCCCTGTCAGTACTCTAGCTGCAGCATTTTGAATTAACTGAAGGCTTTTCAGGGAACGTTTAGGACAACCTGATAATAATGAATTACAATAGTCCAGCCTAGAGGAAATAAATGCATAAATTAGTTTTTCAGCATCACTCTGAGACAAGACCTTTCTAATTTTAGAGATATTGCGTAAATGCAAAAAGGCAGTCCTACATATTTGTTTAATATGCGCACTGAATGACATATCCTGATCAAAAATGACTCCAAGATTTCTCACAGTATTACTAGAGGTCAGGGTAATGCCATCCAGAGTAAGGATCTGGTTAGACACCATGTTTCTAAGATTTGTGGGGCCAAGTACAATAACTTCAGTTTTATCTGAGTTTAAAAGCAGGAAATTAGAGGTCATCCATGTCTTTATGTCTGTAAGACAATCCTGCAGTTTAGCTAATTGGTGTGTGTCCTCTGGCTTCATGGATAGATAAAGCTGGGTATCATCTGCGTAACAATGAAAATTTAAGCAATGCCGTCTAATAATACTGCCTAAGGGAAGCATGTATAAAGTGAATAAAATTGGTCCTAGCACAGAACCTTGTGGAACTCTATAATTAACCTTAGTCTGTGAAGAAGATTCCCCATTTACATGAACAAATTGTAATCTATTAGATAAATATGATTCAAACCACCGCAACACAGTGCCTTTAATACCTATGGCATGCTCTAATCTCTGTAATAAAATTTTATGGTCAACAGTATCAAAAGCAGCACTGAGGTCTAACAGAACAAGCACAGAGATGAGTCCACTGTCTGAGGCCATAAGAAGATCATTTGTAACCTTCACTAATGCTGTTTCTGTACTATGATGAATTCTAAAACCTGACTGAAACTCTTCAAATAGACCATTCCTCTGCAGATGATCAGTTAGCTGTTTTACAACTACCCTTTCAAGAATTTTTGAGAGAAAAGGAAGGTTGGAGATTGGCCTATAATTAGCTAAGATAGCTAGGTCAAGTGATGGCTTTTTAAGTAATGGTTTAATTACTGCCACCTTAAAAGCCTGTGGTACATAGCCAACTAATAAAGATAGAGTGATCATATTTAAGATCGAAGCATTAAATAATGGTAGGGCTTCCTTGAGCAGCGTGGTAGGAATGGGGTCTAATAGACATGTTGATGGTTTGGATGAAGTAACTAATGAAAATAACTCAGACAGAACAATCGGAGAGAAAGAGTCTAACCAAATACCGGCATCACTGAAAGCAGCCAAAGATAACGATACGTCTTTGGGATGGTTATGAGTAATTTTTTCTCTAATAGTTAAAATTTTATTAGCAAAGAAAGTCAGGAAGTCATTACTAGTTAAAGTTAAAGGAATACTCGGCTCAATAGAGCGCTGACTCTTTGTCAGCCTGGCTACAGTGCTGAAAAGAAACCTGGGGTTGTTCTTATTTTCTTCAATTAGTGATGAGTAGTAAGATGTCCTAGCTTTACGGAGGGCTTTTTTTAAAGAGCAACAGACTCTTTTTCCAGGCTAAGTGAAGATCTTCTAAATTAGTGAGACGCCATTTCCTCTCCAACTTACGGGTTATCTGTTTTAAGCTGCGAGTTTGTGAGTTATACCACGGAGTCAGGCACTTCTGATTTAAAGCTCTCTTTTTCAGAGGAGCTACAGCATCCAAAGTTGTCTTCAATGAGGATGTAAAACTACTGACAAGATACTCTATCGCACTTACAGAGTTTAGGTAGCAACTCTGCACTGTGTTCGTATATGGCATTAGAGAACATAAAGAAGAAATCATATCCTTAAACCTAGTTACAGCGCTTTCTGAAAGACTTCTAGTGTAATGAAACTTATTCCCCACTGCTGGGTAGTCCATCAGAGTAAATGTAAATGTTATTAAGAAATGATCAGACAGAAGGGAGTTTTCAGGGAATACTGTTAAGTCTTCAATTTCCATACCATAAGTCAGAACAAGATCTAAGATATGATTAAAGTGGTGGGTGGACTCATTTACATTTTGAGCAAAGCCAATTGAGTCTAATAATAGATTAAATGCAGTGTTGAGGCTGTCATTCTCAGCATCTGTGTGGATGTTAAAATCGCCCACTATAATTATCTTATCCGAGCTAAGCACTAAGTCAGACAAAAGGTCTGAAAATTCACAGAGAAAGTCACAGTAACGACCAGGTGGATGATGATAATAACAAATAAAACTGTTTTTTGGGACTTCCAATTTGGATGGACAAGACTAAGAGTCAAGCTTTCAAATGAATTAAAGCTCTGTCTGGGTTTTTGATTAAGTAATAAGCCGGAATGGAAAATTGCTGCTAATCCTCTGCCTCGGCCCGTGCTACGAGCATTCTGGCAGGTAGTGTGACTCGGGGGTGTTGACTCATTTAAACTAACATATTCATCCTGCTGTAACCAGGTTTCTGTAAGGCAGAATAAATCAATATGTTGATCAATTATTATATCATTTACTAACAGGGACTTAGAAGAGAGAGACCTAATGTTTAATAGACCACATTTAACTGTTTTAGTCTGTGGTGCAGTTGAAGGTGCTATATTATTTTTTCTTTTTGAATTTTTATGCTTAAATAGATTTTTGCTGGTTATTGGTGGTCTGGGAGCAGGCACCGTCTCTACGGGGATGGGGTAATGAGGGGATGGCACGGGGAGAGAAGCTGCAGAGAGGTGTGTAAGACTACAACTCTGCTTCCTGGTCCCAACCCTGGATAGTCACGGTTTGGAGGATTTAAGAAAATTGGCCAGATTTCTAGAAATGAGAGCTGCTCCATCCAAAGTGAGATGGATGCCGTCTCTCCTAACAAGACCAGGTTTTCCCCAGAAGCTTTGGCAATTATCTATGAAGCCCACCTCATTTTTTGGACACCACTCAGACAGCCAGCAATTCAAGGAGAACATGCGGCTAAACATGTCACTCCCGGTCCGATTGGGGAGGGGCCCAGAGAAAACTACAGAGTCCGACATTGTTTTTGCAAAGTTACACACCGATTCAATATTAATTTTAGTGACCTCCGATTGGCATAACCGGGTGTCATTACTGCCGACGTGAATTACAATCTTACCAAATTTACGCTTAGCCATACAGCAATACCATGTATTTCCCCCTTTAACATCAACAACAGCTTACAGTCTTTAGTGGTAGTTGTGGATGAGGCTCTCTGATTTTCTTTCACCAAACAGATCATATCAAGGCTTGTATCTCAGATGTACCTTCTGGCAATTTGTAGCTAAACTTTAAGGTCTTCTTTTTAAGAAAATCCTCCTCTACACCAATTCATGTCACCCACAGCTACCACAAAAGACTCCAACGTGTCATTGATGTTGAAGGGGGCAATACACTGTATTAAGAACAAGGGTATGTAAACTTGTGATCAGGGTCATTTGGATACTTTCTGTTGTCATTGTCAGGATGTGAGGTTTTTGTTTTATTTTATGTTTTGGTTTGCTTTGTTTGTTCAGCTGAGTTTTTTCCTGCTTGGGTCTGTTTGTCCCTTTATAGTCTGTCTCTTGGTTCTTGGTAGTGAGCGTTTCACTCTCTCTGGCCACACCCTCTTTCTGGTGCCTTCCATGCACACCTGGTTCCTATTTGCAGCTTATCATCTGTGTGTATTTAAGATCAATAGTTTGCTCTGCTCCTCACCAGATTGATGTGCCTTGTGCCTTCTCTCCAGCTCTGTTTTGTGTATTTAAGCTTGACGTTCCTTATACTTCTGCTCTTTTTGGACTGCCTTTTTGTGTACCAGACCCAGTTTGCTGTTTCAGTAAACTATTTTTACACACAGTTTTTTGTTTGAGCCCTGCATTTGTGTCCAGCCATCTCTGCCTACTAAGCCTGATAGATCAATCTGGCCAGTGATGGATGCAGCGGACTCGAGCCCTTTTCAGCTTGCAGTACGCCATCACAGCAGACAGCTAGCCCAACAAGAGGACCAGCTTGCCGCTCTTAGCACTGGCTTTAGTGAGCTAGCTCAGCACCAAGACGCCTTCATGTCTTCCGTGAGCACCCAAATGGAACAACTTTTGTCGAAGCTTGACTCTCAGGCCAGCCCGGACTTGGCTAAAGGTAACATCAGTCACCCGCCTACAGATCCGCCGGCCGCCTTACCGGCTTCCGCACCAGAGCCTGTCATCTGTAATCAACTTTCCCGCCCAGAACGGTTCTCTGGTGATGTCAAGCCATTCATCACCCAGTGTGAGTTGCATTATGAACTTATGTCATCTATGTTTCCGTCTGAAAAGGCCAAGATAGCATATATGATAATGCACCTGTCCGACCGGAATGCGGCATGGGCTACCGCTGAATGGAACTGTCAGTCACCTTCCTGTCCTCGCTCCAAGCATTTACCACAGCACTCCAGCAGGTGTTCCAGAATACATCCCCGGGGCGCAAGATGGCACACTCACTCCTGAGGCTGAAGCAGGACACTCGTCATGTAGCCGACTACGCACTCGACTTCCGCATCCTCGCCACCAAGAGTGAATGGAACCCAGCCGCCCTCGTTGATGTTTTCTTCCAGGGGCTGGCTAACAACATCCAGGATCAACTCATTGCCATCGATCTTCTTGAAGACCTTGATGAGCTCATAGCCCTGGCCATCCGGATCAATCGTTGTCTAGCGGAATGTCCCCGCCAAGAGGCTTGCTTCCTGCCACGACACTCCACTGTGCCCATTCTTCAGCCATCCACATCCCATCATCCCAAAGCCGACACAGCTCACTGCAGATCTGAAGAACCCATGCAGCTGTGCCGAACACGTCTGTCCCTGGAGGAACGATGCCACAGACGGGAAGACAGACTTTGTTTTTATTGTGGACAGCTAGGTCATATATCGCCAGTTGTCCAGTCAGGGGTGCCTCTGCATAAATCTCAAACGCCTGTGCGGGTGAGTTTATATTCTATTTCATCCACCGCTTCACAAAATGCTAAATTAGAATCTGACCAGTCCTCTGCATTTGTGGATTCCGGTTCTGTTGCCAATTTAATATTATCTTCTCTCACCAGGTCACTGCACCTCCGATTATTTTGCCTCTCGCTCCGTCTGGTGGTGAAAGCAGTAGATGGTCATGAATTGGGACAAATTACTCACTGCACACAGTCAGTCCGCCTAACAGTTAATGAAAACCATGTGGAGTCAATCAGCTTCTTTTGTTTTTGACAAGATGACTCACTCTGTTATTCTGGGGCACCCCTGGCTGCAACAGCACAGTCCTAATTTTAATTTGGCTAACTGGGAGATCAGTGCTTGGGGATCAGTACTTGCTCAGAAAATTGTCTTGTGGAAACTGGTTCTCCTCAGTCTAGTGTAATTCCAGATCTTGTGGGGGTGCCAAGTTGCTATCACGATTTAGCACACGTCTTTAGCAAAACTAAGGCTAAATCTTTGCCTCCACACCACGATTATGACTGCGCGATAGATCTCCTGCCTGGGGCAAGTCTGCCTCGGGGAAAGTTGTATTCTCTGTCTGCTTCTGAACCCACCACCATGCAAGAGTATATCTAGGAATCGCTTGATGTGGGCTTGATTCATCCCTCGTCGTCGCCCGCAGGGGCGGGATTTTTCTTTGTCAAAAAGAAAGATGAATCGCTCCTTCCTTGTACTGACTACCGGGGTTTAAATGGAATTACTGTAAAGAATCACTATCCCCTGCCTCTAAATGTGTTGGCTTTTGAGTTGTTAGAGGCACCAAAGTGTTTACCAAATTGGATCTCTGTAATGCTTATCATCTGGTCAGGAACAAACTGGGGGATGAATGGAAGACAGCATTTAATACTCCAACAGGGCACTACGAATATCTGCTGATGGCTTTTGGGCTCACCAATGCACCTGCTATCTTTGATGATGTCTTGCGGGAGTATATGAACAAGCTCATTTTTGTTTATTTAGATGATATCCTTATCTTTTCTCCAGACCTCAAGACACACACTCAGCACATGGACCCGTTCTGTTTTGCAAACCCCATTATGCAACGATTTGTACACTCAACAAAAATATAAACGCAACACTTTTTGTTTTGCTCCCATTTTGTATGAGATGAACTCAAAGATCTAAAACTTTTTCCACATACACAATATCACCATTTCCCTCAAATATTGTTCACAAACCAGTCTAAATCTGTGATAGTGAGCACTTCTCCTTTGCTGAGATAATCCATCCCACCTCACAGGTGTGCCATATCAAGATGCTGATTAGACACCATGATTAGTGCACAGGTGTGCCTTAGACTGCCCACAATAAAAGGCCACTCTGAAAGGTGCAGTTTTATCACACAGCACAATGCCACAGATGTTGCAAGATTTGAGGGAGCGTGCAATTGGCATGCTGACAGCAGGATTGTCAACCAGAGCTGTTGCTCGTGTATTGAATGTTCATTTCTCTACCATAAGCCGTCTCCAAAGGCGTTTCAGAGAATTTGGCAGTACATCCAACCAGCCTCACAACCGCAGACCACGTGTAACCACACCAGCCCAGGACCTCCACATCCAGCATGTTCACCTCCAAGATCGTCTGAGACCAGCCACTCGGACAGCTGCTGGAACAATCAGTTTGCATAACCAAAGAATTTCTGCACAAACTGTCAGAAACCGTCTCAGGGAAGCTCATCTGCATGCTCATCGTCCTCATCGGGGTCTCGACCTGACTCCAGTTCGTCGTCGTAACCGACTTGAGTGGGCAAATGCTCACATTCGCTAGTGTTTGGCACGTTGGAGAGGTGTTCTCTTCATGGATGATGCGAAGGAGATGTGTTGCACTGCATGAGGCAAATGGTGGTCACACCAGATACTGACTGGTATCCCCCCCAATAAAACAAAACTGCACCTTTCAGAGTGGCCTTTTATTGTGGGCAGTCTAAGGCACACCTGTGCACTAATCATGGTGTCTAATCAGCATCTTGGTATGGCACACCTGTGAGGTGGGATGGATTATCTCAGCAAAGGAGAAGTGCTCACTATCACAGATTTCGACTGGTTTCTGAACAATATTTGAGGGAAATGGTGATATTGTGTATGTGGAAAAACTTTTAGATCTTTGAGTTCATCTCATACAAAATGGGAGCAAAACCAAAAGTGTTGCGTTTATATTTTTGTTGAGTATATGTTAAGGCAGGGAACTGTGGATTTCACAGATCCACGGTGTCTTTCCTGGGGTTTGTCATCGCTGAGGGGGAGATTGAGATGGACCCAGATAAAGTGGCGACAGTACATGAGTGAGTGGTGCCCAGTAACCGTAAGACATATTCAGTGACTTGGAAATGTTCATGTATCCATCCCGACTTGTCTGAAGAAAATGTTGTGTGGGCCGCTGAAGAGGAGGTACTGCTGGCCCACAACCACCAGATGTCGCCCTGCTTGAAGTGCGGGCTTCAAGCAGGAGAGGACGTCATAGCAACCGGGAGTGACAGCTGTCACTCGTCATCAGCACCAGCTGTCACTCATCCACATCACCACCACCATAAAGGCCGGACTGCAACTCCACCTCCCCGCTGAGAAATCAGCTACCAGAAGAGGTCATTTCTCTGCTAAACTTAACTCTGACTTATAGTCTGATACCTTTTTGCAGCCGTTTTCCTGTAGTGGTGCCTTATCTGTGGGATTGGCGTTTGGTGTGATCAGCGACGGCTTCGTTTCACACCCCAACCAGATAAGTGGTTAGACAGGAGCTGCACGAGTGTGTGACTGGAGGTGGAGGTGCTCCCTCCCAAAAGAACACAGACTGTGGGATTACTGAGTGTGCGAACTCACACTCATCTATACTGTTTCTGTTCTCTGCCAGCAGTACCAAGTCTGACAGCTGGAGACGGTGGCCACCTGGGGACCCAGGACTTGGCGGCTCCGGTGTTCTTCAGATCCGTTGGCGGTGAGGGCCGTGTGGGATCCGGCTTGGTTCTGGACGGACGTCTCCTATCCTCAAGCCTGCCCACACGTCACTCACATAATTGTTTGTAGTACCAAAACTGTATTTGTCTGTATTCCGTTGTGCACTTCACAACATTAAATTGTTACTGTTTGGCTTATCCATTGCCCGTTCATTTAACGCCCCCTGTTGTGGGTCCGTGTTCCTACATCTTCACAACAGAAAAGTGGCAATAAAATTGATTATTTACAAGTATTATACCAAACGGGCCCGTTACCTATGCAACCCATCATTTTGGCTTTTAGATTTTTAATTAATGTATATCGAGATGTAGAGATTTACAGGAAGATAATTTTAGAAATTTTTATATTGAGAAGCCTGATTTACTTTTTGTATCTGAAATACCATAAACAAATTAAAATGCATGAAATACCAAGGGACTGATTGCTTTTGCAAGCCACTGTATATGTATTGTGTGTGTGTGTATATATATATATATATATATATATATATATATATATATATATATATATATATATATATATACACACACACACACACACACACACACACACACACACACACACACACACACACACAGTGGGGTAAAAAAGTATTTAGTCAGTCCATGATTGTGCAAGTTCTCCTACTTAGAGAGATGAGAGAGGTCTGGAATTTTCATCATAGGTACATTTCAACTATGAGAAACAAAATGAGAAAAAAAAAATCCAGGAAATCACATTATAGGATTTTTAAAGAATTTATTTGTAAATTATGGTAGAAAATAAGTATTTGGTCAATAACAAAAGTTCAACTCAATACTTTGTAACATAACCTTTGTTGGCAATGACAGAGGTCAAACATTTCCTGTAAGTCTTCACCAGGTTTGCACACACTGTAGCTGGTATTTTGGCCCATTTCTCCATGCAGATCTCCTCTAGAGCACTGATGTTTTGGGGCTGTCGCTGGGCAACATGAACTTTCAACTCCCTCAACAAATTTTCGATGGGGTTGAGGTCTGGAGACTGGCTAGGCCACTCCAGGACCTTGAAATGCTTTTTACCGAGCCATTCCTTCGTTGCCCGAGCGGTGTGTTTGGGATCATTGTCATGCTGGAAGACCCAGTCACGTTGCATCTTCAATGTTCTCACTGATGGAAGGACGTTTTGGCTTAAAATCTCACAATACATGGCCCTGTTCATTCTTTTTTACCACATTGTATATGTGTGTGTATGTATAGTACATGTTTCCTATTTAAACAATTTTTTTGTGGTGTATGAGATTTTGTGGTGTATAAGTTTCTGTTGTGGTGTACAGCAGCACTGCGGGAGCACCCCAAATTTCATTATATCCCCCCCCACCTCATGCAATGACAACAAAGACTATACTATTCTATAACTATCACATAATTTTTGCCACAAGTTGAAAAGAAGCATTCTAATCCAATTACATTTTTTCCACAAATCTGATATTGGATATATTACTCCTCGCCCTGACAGGTGGGCAAGATGTCACTTCTGTCGAGAGGCCAGCCCTCCGTAAAACTGTGCTTGTGCATGCATCCGCAATATTTTCGGGACGTGGAACTGTCGATTTATGTGACGAGATGCACAACTTGACAGAACACCGGCCGCAGATGTCATAATGGTGCTGTTAACTGAGAGCAAGAGAACGTCGTGTACCGCCACCGCCGAAATGGGTGAATTTAAGCTATGTGCGGTCAGTGGAGGCAGGGGAGGCTGAGCCTCACCTGTCATCATGGAAAGAAAAATGTAAAATGAAAAAACGAAATGAAATAGTTATATTTATCCAATGATTTGTACTATAAAATTATTTTCCTTTTGACCTCACCAGTTTTAGATTATATTTTTTATTCAAAAATCGCTGAATTTTCACATTTGCCCTTCAAATACTGAGCAGAGACATGCGGTGAGGCAGCAGCCAGCCATGCCAGCTGTGGATTGTGCAATCACTGGGCTAACTGCTGGTATGCTGTGCAGTGAGACTGTATTGCTGTGTCTCTGTATGTCAGTCTTAAAATGCTCAAACACTTTGGCTGTATGAACTTAAATTCCATAGTTTATCTGATGTACATAATGTACAGTGTTTTTTGTCAACAAATGTATGTGTATGCAACGTGTTTCGTGCGCTGAGCGATCATAAAATGACTGGAAACAGGACGACGTGAGGCACACAGTTTTCTTGCCTCATGTTAGGAGGCACCGGTGATCCCAGGGATTCTTCTTGCAGCAACTCCTCAGCTGCAGAATAAGTGACAGCAAGCTGCAAGTCAAGAGCCATGATCCATTTCTTTTACTTTCAGAATGGAGGATTACATATCCAAACTGAAACAATTCTCTAAACTGGCCTTTCAATCGAAGCAGGAGGTAATAATTAAAGGAACACCAACACTGGAGCTAAAAGGTTTGCTTTAGACTATGTGACAGAAGACCCGCTCTTTTCAAACGGAGTGGGACACATAAAAAATCTGGCTGTGTGAGTGTCCAGCAAGGAAATGCCTTTTTCTGCCTTATTTTCCTGCCTTCTTTTCTCAACTTGTGACAATGTCTCTGGCCTCAGATGGGATATTTTTTTCCATAAGGAGGGGCACATGGACTTCATTTATAAGTAAAGGTAAGACCCTAATAATGTTTTTTTTTTAATTAAATGTGCTTTTTTGTGTGCTACAGTTTGTATGTGTAAAGAATGTTGATATGAGATTATAAACATAACCTATTAACTGCTGTCAGTCAAACAGTGAATAAGCTACTCTGTGGGGTTAATCTGAATGTGATGAAGTCAGTGCCTCACCAGTCATGAACCTCACCACACGTCACTGCAGCACAGTGTAGCCTGTTCCTTTCCTCATCCTTCAACATTACTTGAAATGTCATTGAATTATGATGAATCAGCAATTCTATTATAGTCATTAGAAAATTTGAGAAGAGATTTATTTGCAAATAACCGCACCTTTCATCACACTCAAGGTTACCTTACAAATATCTAGGGTATCTGTGTCTAATGCTGACCTCTGTTACTATTTTGTTTCAGTCTTGTGCACCAAAACGGTCACGGTGGAAAAATTCCACAAAAAGTGTAAATGTGCAACTCATATTCCACCCACTGAGGTAAATTATTATTTTCTTTCAACAAGGTATTGGTGACAAAGAGAAGATGGTGAGATGTGAACACAAAAGTTGACAACGAAGACAAAAAAATAATCAAAAACAAGGGCACCGTTAGCACTAATGAGGAGAAAGAACACTCACCTCTTCTCAAAGGAGAGATAGACTGAGTTCTCCTGGTTGTAATTCTCGACCTCTTTGTGCAGTTTGCTTGTCTCTGTGGTCAGTTCACTCATCTTACTCCTAAAAGGACAGTGACACGTCACATTTTATTTAAATGAGTGACACTATGTGTTGAAAATGGATGTGCGCCTTGAAAGGGAACAATGCGGTACATAGTAACAATATTCCACCACAGTGCATAGTTATAGTCAATACTTCTTTAGTGAAAATTTGATATCAGTACATCTACATAAAGGCTTATAAAAATTAATTTTATTCTCCATCTCTGTATAACTGAACCATAACAGCAAATAATAACAGAAAAACGAGACCACCATGCTCGTAGAGTGCAAACCTCTGCCAACACCAGTTTCCATGACATTTTTGAAGGGTGGTAATAAATTAAGCAAAGCTTGTATAATGAGTTGGAATGGCATGTAAATCCAGAATGTTTTTAGAACCTTAAATCTCAACAATTTTTAGAAGAGGAACCCAACCCTTTTATTTCCTGTTAATTATGTAATTTTTTAATGTTAATTTACTGTCTTAATGTATTTATGAATTGTTTAGGTTCTTGCTATCATAAACACACTATTATTATTATTTTATTTTTACTTCTATTTTGTCATTTGATTTTTAAATGGACTACAATGAAAATAGGTCTTTTCACTTTCTTGTGCCATCCATGTATTTTTAACGTATTTACAATAACATTATGTACTTACACTGAACTTACTAAATAAAATCACTCACCGTACTCACACTTTTAATATAAAAATGACTTGCCACTCTCTGCTGGATTGGCCTGTGAGTCCAGAAAGCAGTTAGCAACATCCATTGTTCAGTGTTGTTAGCTAATATCCATAGCTTCTTTGAAAATATTAGTCTTACCAATGTTCCTTTTTTTGCAGCGTTCATCCTTGAGCCAAAATACATAAGCATACCAAACGGCAAGTGTCAGCTGTCCCCAGTTTCTCTGTGCTTGAAGTTGCGTGCACAGCTGCTGTAATTTGATAATTACAAATTAATAATTTGACAAACAAAGATGTTGGCAGAAGACATTAAAAGCACTACACATTTCACTCATGGTACCAACATGACACTTAACAGCAACACAATGCTTAACTAAACTTACTCACTCATCTTCAATCACCTACTCCAATTAAGGGTCGTGGAGGGATGGAGCCTATCCCAGCAGTCACAGAGCGAGAGGCTGAATACACCCTGGACAGGATGTCAGTATAGACAAACAAGTGCAGTCACACCTGCACGCACTCCTACGGACAATTTAAAGAATTCAATTCACCTAACCTGCATGTCATTGGATGTGGGAGGAAGCGGGAGCACCCAGAGAGAACCCACACAAACACAGGTAGAACAAACAAACTCCACACAGAAAGGCCATAGGTGGGAATCAAATACATGGCCTTCTTGCTGTGAGGCAACCGTGCTAACCACTAAGTGACCGTGCTGCCCACTTAACAAAACCGACCTAACCAATTGAACTGACCAAGCCAATTGAAAAACACAATAAATCAATAACACTAACAACACTGTTAAACTAACATGAGCCACAATAATAACATTTGAAACCTCAAACCCCCAAACTCCCCTGGTACACTGCAGCGCAATGTCCATTGTTTACTGGTTAGCTAAAACTGCTAATTTCGCCAAAGGTATTTGTCCAATCAACTTTTCGCAGCATTCATCCTTGAACCAAACTACATAAATATACCAAACGACAAATGTCAGTCAGCTCTCCCCAGTTTTTGAGTGATCGAAGCCATACTAAGGCATTCATGCACGCACGCACACACACATAGAGGCCACTTGGCTATTATAATATAGATATCCACTAAATCTACAATTATGGATCAGATGCAGATCAAAATTAGTCTATTCATTGAGAGTGGCAGTTTGTACCTCATTGTCACAAATAAGTGTGATCGAGGCAAAAAAAAATCCACAATCCAGATTACATCTGGATCAAACTTTGTCAGGCAATAGTGAGTGCCAGTCTGCACCTCACAGACATCATGTAAATTATACATTAAATCGGGTTTTCAAAGTTAAATTTAAATGGACACACAATCTGTAATCTGGATCAGATCCAGATCAGACTTTGTCAGTTGATAAAGGATACCATCCTACATAAAGTTCTCAAATATGAAAGACATTCAGTCCTTTTTGACAGAGTTATGAATTTTTGAAAATGTGTTAAAAATAGGGATTTTTCCAATTTACCAACTTTTTCCTGACTTTGAACTTTGATCTTGAAAACTGAATTGTTTTCACCTATTGGGATATGAATCTTCTCTAAAAATTAAATAAATAACGATATATGAAAAATTGTGGGTTCCAGGCTGTTCACAAACAAACAACGAAACAGGGGCAAAAACATAACCGCCGCTAAACTTCATTTGCAGAAGTAACAAATACATGGAATAGATGATACATTTTTTTTTAATTCTAGTTTCATGTCATAATGTTCGTACTTAGAAAAACAATAATGTAAATTAAAACTAAAACATAGATCTCAAAGAAAAAATTCAAATAGAGGAATTTCAGAATTTCAAACATGAGGATTTTTCCCCTGTTATGTATAAATTGGGAATATATATATATATATATATGTGTGTGTGTGTGTGTGTGTGTGTGTGTGTGTGTGTGTGTGTGTGTGTGTGTGTGTGTGTGTGTGTGTGTACACTGACAAAATCTTTATTATTTTAGCTCACAACATATTCCGAATCAGATGACCATGTTTCAGGTGTAACGCTTTTTGTACCTGATTCAATGTGTTTAAGGGCCCAAAATAAATAGGCAAGCCATTGCTTCAGTGTATCACATCAAAGTCTGTCATATTCCTTCATTATTTCCATAGACTACTTCATACATGAACAGCCTAGAGTAGATTTCCAGTGTACATATCTCTTGGAGTTTGGTTAAAATTCCAAACCCCACCTGTGTTTGCAAACCAACTCTGAATAGTTAAGTTTCTAGTCCAGACCACATTCAAACTTTTCATCAAGTTTAAAAGTTTGTAATCCTACTACCAAATCAACAAAAGAATATGGGTTGAAACCATAATGAAGATAAAACTATAGTTGACAGCAGTGGAACTCATTATAATTAGGTAATTACCTGAGAAGACCCAAGTAGTAGGACTTATCCAGAATCTGTCGCTGGGGTCCTTTTGGAGATGGAAGAAACAGTCAGATTGGAGTCAGCGAGTGGAGGCAGAAAAGCAGAGGAATGAGATTTGTAATGATGGAATTCTTGTCTCTCTGGATGTTTCACAGGTGCACCACATACTAAAATGCCCAAGACAGTTTGTGGAACCATTAACAGTAGTAGCAGTCAGTCCTATAGTGAGGCCAGTTGGTGCCTTATCCAGATTATGTGGTGTGAAGCAGATACAAATCAACAACTCCCCCTGGGCAGGACACCAGTTTGATGCAAGTAAGCACCAACCATGAAGCTAAAATCCACTCGTGATAACAAAGTATGCGTCACTTTACCTACCCTTCATGGAAGTCTTCATCCCACTGAGCCCCTGCTGAGTCATCGGCCGGTCAGTCACTTTGAACTGTGCTGACAGGATTCCTGGTGTGGAGATGGGGACACCCCCCCTCATAGCACTTGTACCTGGAACCATCTGAAAGGAAAGTGACAAAACAGAACGTCAGACCTTGTGTAATGGATCCTACATTCCCGTACCAAAAACTAAAATAACAAATAATAATTTTGAAATTAGACTAATAGTTGAAATTAAATTAGCAATCACACAAATAGCAAGCATCCACTACTTTTTGTGTCTCAATTGTAAAGATTTATTTGTTTTTGGTTGTGTGAAATGGATTTATTTTTCAGATTTTTGTCACTGACCTGATGATCAAATCTCTGACTGCTGTGGGAGTAAGAGGTCTCTTGTACAAAAGAGATATTTTAGGTACTGACATTGAAATGCACTGATAGAAGAACTTTGAACTATACAAAGGACATGTTTAGTATCGCCCTTCCCCTCTCCAAAACAGTCGTATATCATTCTGCAAGTAGCTAACATGAGTTTGTGTGTAAGTGTGGCAGGGGCATGATAAAGAGATGACAATGTATAGTTGTGGCACAGTGCAAGCTCCTCAAATTCACACATGCAATTCTTCAATTAAACTTTCTAGTTAGGCTTGTGGCTGAACTTCCCAGAAGTGACATGACCGGGGTCTAGTACCACAAAACCTTCCATCTAGATCAATTTTTATTATTATTTTTTTTATGTAAGATTAAATCGCAAAAGAGGGTGTTTCAAAATCAGATGACGTCATCCATAACATACACTTTTGGAATATGGATTTGGCAATCCAAACCATCTCCCAGATAAAACACTGATTTTAGCTATTAAAAAACCTCAAAAGATTTCAGGATAACATAATAAAAACCAGGTTAATTCTGATCCACAGAGCATAATAGAAGCTTTTCTGATATAGCTCTGTTATGATTCCACTGGAAGGGTGATTCCAGCATACGAGGTCTGTCAATAAAGCAACGGTCCTTTTTATTTTTTTCAAAAACTATATGGATTTCATTCATATGTTTTTACGTCAGACACGCTTGAACCCTCGTGCGCATGCGTGAGTTTTTCCACGCCTGTCGGTGACGTCATTCGCCTGTGAGCACTCCTTGTGGGAGGAGTCGTCCAGCCCCTCGTCGGAATTCCTTTGTCTGAGAAGTTGCTGAGAGACTGGCGCGTTGTTTGATCAAAATTTTTTCTAAACCTGTGAGACACATCGAAGTGGACACGGTTCGAAAAATTAAGCTGGTTTTCAGTGAAAATTTTAATGGCTGATGAGAGATTTTGAGGTGATTCTGTCGCTTTAAGGACTTCCCACGGTGCGAGACGTCGCTCAGCGCTCTCAGCCGCCGTCGTCAGCCTGTTCAAGCTGAAAACCTCCACATTTCAGGCTCTATTGATCCAGGACGTCGTGAGAGAACAGAGAAGTTTCAGAAGAAGTCGGTTTCAGCATTTTATCCGGATATTCCACTGTTAAAGGAGATTTTTTTAATGAAAGACGTGCGGACGGGTCCGCGCGTCGGGACGCAGCCGACGCGGTGCGGCGGCACAGGAAAAACACCTCCGTGTTGATAACCATTTGTAAAATCCAGGCGGCTTTTGATGGCTTTCAGTGGAGTGAGTATATGAGAAATTGTTTAACAGCAGGACATGTTCCAACTTGTCCTTAAGGCTTTCAACAGAGGTGTTTTTCCTGTGGCGGAGCGTCGCGTCGGCTGCGTCCCGACGCGCGGACCCGTCCGCACGTCTGTCATTAAAAAAATCTCCTTTAACAGTGGAATATCCGGATAAAATGCTGAAACCGACTTCTTCTGAAACTTCTCTCACGACGTCCTGGATCAATAGAGCCTGAAATGTGGAGGTTTTCAGCTTGAACAGGCTGACGACGGCGGCTGAGAGCGCTGCACGACGTCTCGCACCGTGGGAAGTCCTTAAAGCGACAGAATCACCTCAAAATCTCTCATCAGCCGTTAAAATTTTCACTGAAAACCAGCTTAATTTTTCGAACCGTGTCCACTTCGATGTGTCTCACAGGTTTAGAAAAAATTTTGATCAAACAACGCGCCAGTCTCTCAGCAACTTCTCAGACAAAGGAATTCCGACGAGGGGCTGGACGACTCCTCCCACAAGGAGTGCTCACAGGCGAATGACGTCACCGACAGGCGTGGAAAAACTCACGCATGCGCACGAGGGTTCAAGCGTGTCTGACGTAAAAACATATGAATGAAATCCATATAGTTTTTGAAAAAAATAAAAAGGACCGTTACTTTATTGACAGACCTCGTATATTCAAGATGGGTGTAGAGACCTGATGGCCCTCAGCAAGAAGGTTGGGGGATCTCTTCAGATCTGGTCTTTTCTGTGTGGAATTTGCATATTCTCCTTGTGTTTGCATGAGTTCCATCTGAGTGCTTTGGCTTCTTCCCTCTTCCAAAGACATGTAGGTTAAGTGAACTGTAAACTGACCAAAGATATGAGTGAGTGTGTGTGTTTGCCTGTCTACACATAGCCCTACAATAGACTGCTGTTATGTCCAGGGTGAAAATTGTGTAATCCTGAACCCAAAGGAGCAACAGTCACAGAGTTTCAGACTGAGCAGTAAAAGGATCCTCTTCACTAACATGCAGTCTTTAACTGATTCAGCAGTTTCTTCCACCATCCACTTCACTGCAATTTGACTTACACACAGCTGAGCCACAATCAGGATTCTTGAATTACATTTTTCGATGTTATTGGTCTACATTCTTGTGAAAATTACAAACAGAACTATCCAGGAGTATGTTTTAACCAGGAAACTCATGAATGACATGCAACTTCAACAATTTCAAAAGATATTTATAACCATCTTGTAGATGAGAAATGAATATGCAAGACTTAAGATCTATTCTTGTTCGTTATACAGGACCGCTTGATCTACAACCCCTGGCAATAATTATGGAATCACCGGCCTTGGAGGATGTTCATTCAGTTGTTTAATTTTGTAGAAAAAAAGCAGATCACAGACATGACACAAAACTAAAGTCATTTCAAATGGCAACTTTCTGGCTTTAAGAAACACTATAACAAATCAGGAAAAATAATTGTGGAAGTTAGTAACGGTTACTTTTTTAGACCAAGCAGAGGGAAAAAAAATATGGACTCACTCAATTCTGAGGAATAAATTATGGAATCACCCTGTAAATTTTCATCCCCAAAACTAACACCTGCATCAAATCAGATCTGCTCGTTAGTCTGCAACTAAAAAGGAGTGATCACACTTTGGAGAGCTGTTGCACCACGTGGACTGACATGAATCATGGCTCCAACACGAGAGATGTCAATTGAAACAAAGGAGAGGATTATCAAACTCTTAAAAGAGGGTAAATCATCACGCAATGTTGCAAAAGATGTTGGTTGTTCACAGTCAGCTGTGTCTAAACTCTGGACCAAATACAAACAACATGGGAAGGTTGTTAAAGGCAAACATACTGGTAGACCAAGGAAGACATCAAAGCGTCAAGACAGAAAACTTAAAGCAATATGTCTCAAAAATCGAAAATGCACAACAAAACAAATGAGGAACGAATGGGAGGAAACTGGAGTCAAGGTCTGTGACCGAACTGTAAAAAACCGCCTAAAGGAAATGGGATTTACATACAGAAAAGCTAAACGAAAGCCATCATTAACACCTAAACAGAAAAAAACAAGGTTACAATGGGCTAAGGAAAAGCAATCGTGGACTGTGGATGACTGGATGACTCTTGAATCTGCATTGGGCAAGGTGATGATGCTGGAACTTTTGTTTGGTGCCGTTCCAATGAGATTTATAAAGATGACTGCCTGAAGAGAACATGTAAATTTCCACAGTCATTGATGATATGGGGCTGCATGTCAGGTAAAGGCACTGGGGAGATGGCTGTCATTACATCATCAATAAATGCACAAGTTTACGTTAATATTTTGGACACTTTTCTTATCAAAAAATTAAAAAAAAAATCAATTTTATTTATATAGCGCCAAATCACAACAAACAGTTGCCCCAAGGTGCTTTATATTGTAAGGCAAAAGCCATACAATAATTACAGAAAAACCCCAACGGTCAAAACGACCCTCTGTGAGTAGTGGGAAGGAGAAACTCCCTTTTAACAGGAAGAAACATCCAGCAGAACCAGGCTCAGGGAGGGGCAGTCTTCTGCTGGGACTGTTTGAGGCTGAGGGGAGAGAACCAGGAAAAAGACATGCTGTGGAAGACAGCAGAGATCAATGATTAAATGCAGAGTGGTGCATACAGAGCAAAAACAGAAAGAAACCGTGCATCATGGGAACCCCCCAACAGTGTAAGTCTATAGCAGCATAACTAAGGGATGGTTCAGGGTCACCTGATCCAGCCCTAACTATAAGCTTTAGCAAAAAGGAAAGTTTTAAGCCTAATCTTAAAAGTAGAGAGGGTGTCTGTCTCCCCGATCCGAATTGGGAGCTGGTTCCACAGGAGAGGAGCCTGAAAGCTGAAGGCTCTGCCTGCCATTCTACTCTTAAAAACCCTAGGAACTACAAGTAAGCCTGCAGTCTGAGAGCGAAGCGCTCTATTGGGGTGATATGGTACTATGAGGTCCCTAAGATAAGATGGGACCTGATTATTCAAAACCTTATAAGTAAGAAGAAGAATTTTAAATTCTATTCTAGAATTAACAGGAAGCCAATGAAGAGAGGCCAATATGGGTGAAATATGCTCTCTCCTTCTAGTCCCCGTCAGTACTCTAGCTGCAGCATTTTGAATTAACTGAAGGCCTTTCAGGGAACTTTTAGGACAACCTGATAATAATGAATTACAATAGTCCAGCCTAGAGAAAATAAATGCATGAATTAGTTTTTCAGCATCACTCTGAGACAAGACCTTTCTAATTTTAGAGATAATGCGCAAATGCAAAAAAGCAGTCCTACATATTTTGCTTAATATGCGCACTGAAGGACATATCCTGATCAAAAATGACTCCAAGATTTCTCACAGTATTACTAGAGGTCAGGGTAATGCCATCCAGAGTAAGGATCTGGTTAGACACCATGTTTCTAAGATTTGTGGCGCCAAGTGCAATAACTTCAGTTGAGGCTGTCATTCTCAGCATCTATGTGGATGTTAAAGTCGCCCACTATAATTATCTTATCTGAGCTAAGCACTAAGTCAGACAAAAGGTCTGAAAATTCACAGAGAAACTTACAGTAATGACCAGGTGGACGATAGATAACAACAAATAAAACTGTTTTTTGGGACTTCCAATTTGGATGGACAAGACTAAGAGTCAAGCTTTCAAATGAATTAAAGCTCTGTCTGGGTTTTTGATTAATTAATAAGCTGGAGTGGAAGATTGCTTCTAATCCTCTCCCTCCGCCCATGCTACAAGCATTCTGACAGTTGGTGTGAGTCGGGGGTGTTGACTCATTTAAACTAACATATTCATCCTGCTGTAACCAGGTTTCTGTAAGGCAGAATAAATCAATATGTTGATCAATTATTATATCATTTACTAACAGGGACTCAGAAGAGAGAGACCTAATGTTTAATAAACCACATTTAACTGTTTTAGTCTGTGGTGCAGTTGAAGGTACTACATTATTTTTTCTTTTTGAATTTTTATGCTTAAATACATTTTTACTGGTTGTTGGTGGTCTGGGAGCAGGCACCGTCTCTATGGGGATGGGGTATTGGGGGGATGGCAGGGGAAGAGAAGCTGCAGAGAGGTGTGTAAGACTACAACTCTGCTTCCTGGTCCCAACCCTGGATAGTCACGGTTTGGAGGGTTTAATAAAATTGGCCAGAGTTCTAGAAATGAGAGCTGCTCCATCCAAAGTGGGATGGATGTCGTCTCTCCTAACAAGACCAGGTTTTCCCCAGAAGCTTTGCCAATTATCTATGAAGCCCACCTCATTTTTTGGACACCACTCAGACAGCCAGCAATTCAAGGAGAACATGTGGCTAAACATGTCACTCCCGGTCTGATTGGGGAGGGGCCCAGAGAAAACTACAGAGTCCGACATTGTTTTTGCAAAGTTACACACCGATTCAATGTTAATTTTAGTGACCTCTGATTGGCGTAACCGGGTGTCATTACTGCCGATGTGAATTACAATCTTACCAAATTTACGCTTAGCCTTAGCCAGCAGTTTCAAATTTCCTTCAATGTCGCCTGCTCTGGCCCCCGGAAGACAATTGACTATGGTTGCTGGTGTCGCTAACTTCACATTTCTCAAAACAGAGTCGCCAATAACCAGCGTTTGTTCCTGGCGGGTGTCGCTGAGTGGGGAAAAAACGGTTAGAGATGTGAACGGGTTGGTGGTGTACAGGGGGCTTCTGTTTAGGACTACACTTCCTCCTCACAGTCACCCAGCCGGCCTGCTTTCCCGGCTGCTCGGGATCTGCTGGGGGACAGCTAACGGCGGCTAAGCTACCTTGGTCCGCACCAACTACAGGGGCCTGGCTAGCTGTAGGATTTTCCAAGGTGCGGAGCCGAATCTCCAATTCGCCCAGCCTGGCCTCCAAAGCTACGAATAAGCTACACTTATTACAAGTACCATTACTGCTAAAGGAGGCCGAGGAATAACTAAACATTTCACAGCCAGAGCAGAAAAGTGTGGGAGAGACAGGAGAAGCCACCATGCTACTGCCAAGCCGTCATGCCAAGCACCAAAATCTTCCCAACCTCCCTTCCTGCAAAGTGACCAGTCTTCCAAACATTTCCTGGCTGCATTTATGGCAGCTCAGAAGAACTTCAACAAAGAGTCCCTATAGATCAGGGGTGGGCAACTTGTTCCAGAAAGGGCCAAGAGGGTGCAGGTTTTCTCTGCAGCCACTGACTCCACCAGGTGATTTCAATGATTAATATCACTTTGAGCAGATGGGATCAGTTAATGAGTGAAATCACCTGGTGGAGTCAGTGGCTGCAAAGAAAACCTGCACCCTCTTGGCCCTTTCTGGAACAAGTTGCCCACCCCTGATCTATAGATCAAAGACGCTTGCTCCACAACTGTTCCAGTCAACACCAGTTCAAGCAGAATTTATTAGACAGTTTAATGAAACCTGTCCAATTCAGAGAATGTCCAGACACCAACAGGACACTTTCTACAGATAACAGCTCAATAAACCAGATACCCAAAGATCAAAGGTCATAAAAATGGTCAACTTAGGGATGGAACCACAGTGCCACCTTAAGGAAGGACACAGACCCCTCAATATGTAAATATACTTTCTTTTAACAAAGAAAAGAGAGAAAATTATAGCAGAGAAATTATAGTTTATTTTCCTGTTATTATAGTTAACTGATAGGGTTCTGGGTTCAGTCTGTGTGAATATGTTTGTGTGCATATGTCTATGTGGGTGATCTACAGCTCTGCAGCTTTGAGATAATATTTTTGTGATGTTTTATTATTTATGTTCTAATTGTAACTTGCCAAGGGACTGCAGATATAAATTAGCTTGAAGCTAACTCTGGTACAATGCATCAAATGGAAAAATGTATGGTTTTTACTCTACATGGTTCCTTTACAAATAAATGAATAACAAAAATAAAAACGTCTGGTTGGCTTGTTTTTGGGGATTCTGGTTAGTGTTGTTTCCCATGTCCTTCCTGTCCTCTCTCCCTCTGTGTGGTTGCTTCCCAGGTCTTGAGTATGCGTGTGTGTGTGTGTGTGTGTGAGAGAGAGAGTGAGCATGGGTCAGTCTTTCTCGGTGTGGTTGCTTTCCGGATCCTGAGTGTGTGTGTGGGGTAGTGAGTCTTCCTCAGGTCATGAGGGTGTGTGCAGGTATGATTCTCTCCCTGTCTGTCTCGTATGAGCGTGCGCATGTCCTCTATGAGCGTGTTTCTCCTAAGGTGTCTCTGCGGTTTCCTACCCCCTCCTGACACGCTGTTGCCATGGTCACACCTGACAGCCCGGCACAAGGTATGACAGCTGTCCACCGAGAGGGCTCCACCCCTTGTGCTCCTCTAATATTTATTCTGTTCTCTTTCCCTCCTTGTGGTTTAGAATCTCCATTTTCACTGTGTCTGTTTCAGGTTATGTTAATCTGTTATTCAGCTCTGGTGTTATGTCACATTTCTAGTCACATTGTGTAGTTTTATTTTCTCACTGGTTGTGAAGCCCTGGTTTTTCCTCCTGCTCATTTTGTCCACCTGTGTTTCCCATACCTTCACATACTCCCCACACCTGTAGTAATCTGGTAGCCTGTATTTGAGTCACATCCAGGTTTTTGTTCCTTGCCAGTCGTTTGGTTAGCATTCCCATGTTACCACAATTTCCTGATTCCAATACCTGTCTCACTCGCGGTTGCATCTGTACCTGTGTCCTCCCTGTGTAAGTCCTTCCTTCACTGTCTGTTTTTGAAAATTGCTTTTTTTGTTATCAACCATTTGGTAATTACTAAGACTCCTGTGTATGTTGGAAATTTTTGTTCTCATCTTTGATCCTGACACTGTTTTTCACTACTTTGTTTGGATATTAAATCAGGGCTGTGAAATGAAAATTGTGAAATCGGAGGAAAATTTGCAGGGGGTCGGGGGGGGGGGGGTACGGCTCCCCAGGAGCCGGGGTCTAGGGCCCTGTGGGGCCCCAGAATTAAATTTTTATCGAATGATACTTTTTCAGCATCTCCTGGAAGAACAAATCTCAAAATTAGTGGATATTTAAATGATCCTATAGTCAACCTTTTATTTGACCTGTCAATGATGTTGAAATAACAGAATATGTCATGGAAGTAGGCCTTGGAATGATTTTCCTTTTAAATGTAAACCAAATTATGCATCAACTTAGAACAATTAAACTACATGAAATTTCTGAAGACTGAAAAGACTTTTACAGCATTTCAAAAACCACAGCTAAAGCTTGGAGAATATTTGGAAAATCATGGTAAAATATCAATAATATATCTTATAGTAAAAAGTCACTTATATTCTTGTGTAAATTCATGCAGCCTAAATCCATTCAAAGCGACAATGTCTTTTTTACAATGAAAGAAAGTCTAGATTAGCGAAAAAAAAAGTCACATAATCTTGTCTAAAATGCTGTTTAAACAGCAGAATGTTTATTTTCCAGGGAGAGAAAAATTCTTAGCATGTTTTCCTGAGAGGGCACAGTTCACTTTTCCTGTTTCTTTTATCTTTCAGGTGTGTTGATGAAGCCAGCGACAATTCCACAGATTCTTGTCCTTAAAAGACTTTTTCAGTCTTTCTCGCCATCTTCTCTCTGTGCGAAGTCGATCCATAACACAGACAGGCTGCACAAATCTCCTTTAAAAACTTGAAAGCTCTAAAAGTTTGGAATGTCCACATGCTAAGTTTAGCTTAAGCGTCGCACAGGAGCCATACAGCGTTGCCGCAGCAACCAACCAACCAGTCCTGCTTTACGACAACTGTCGTAACAGCTACGCTTTGAGTGGCATTTTTCCTTCGCAAAACTCCGCGGATCTGAGGAAACTGATTTGTATCTGTAACACACAGATCAGTGTCCGCAGACTTATACAACTTACATGATGTCATAAAAAAAGAGAACGCTTTGTGATAAGCATTTTAAAAACTCAGTACTGTTCACGATTAATCACTAACACCCCACGCCCCCCCCTCCCCATGATGAAATCCGTGGAATCCCACGGATCCGCAGAGTTTTCACAGACCTGGTAAACTGCCTATTTTTGCACTCACCTTTTTGTCTTTTTGGCTACCTGCATTTTGAAGTTCTTTGTGCATTTGTGGGACATATTCACAACAGTTAACAAAAAAAAAATTAATTTATATTTACAATTTTAGTCTTTTACTTTTCTTTCATGTGATGTTATAAGTCTTCCTTTTAAAAAAATCTCTTGATGCTTGTTTAAACATGATTTAATTATGAAATAATGGTAAATGGACTGCATTTATATAGCTCTTTTCCATCTGCATTAGACACTCAAAGCTTCACAAATAATGCCTACATTCACCCCGATGTGAGGCTGCTGCCATAAAAGGTACTCACTACACACTGGGAGCAACTTAGGGATTAAGGACCTTGCTCAAGGGCTCTCAGTTCTCAAAAACTGAGTGACTGTGAGAAGGAGAAGAGTGAGGAAAGACACCAACACACCCAGACAACCCAGAAGAAGTTACAGGCTTCTCTGACTGTGATTGGAGAAATTGTGCATATTGCATGTTTTACATTTTGCATGCCCAGTTATACAGCTTTATGATGAAGTGGCACAGAGGAAGGTTTATTAAAAAGAAGACCTGAAAGTTCAGTTACAATTTGCCAGAAGGTACAGCTGAGATGCAAGCCTAGATTTAAGTTTGGGTGAAAGGAACCTAACTCCCCTAACTCACTAAAAAAATATACCCATTTAAGTATAGCAAATACTTGATATAGCAAAATATACACTATATATATATATATATATATATATATATATATATATATACATACATACATACATATAAAATAACAAATAAACACAGATATAGCTAACACTACCAAGCTTTGACAGACACCATAGCACCCAGAAGGACGTAAGTCCCTTTTCTCTTGTTTATAGATTAATAAACAATCAAATGACAAGGATCTATTTTAAGCATTATATAAAACAAATAAATAATGAATGAAATATTGTTATGATTGCACTCATAAATTGCATATTATATAACACCCAAATAGATCCTTGTCATTTGATAGTTGGACTGTGTGTCACATAACATTCATTACTTGTCAAAGTATACTGTAAGTGATATCATGTACCATGCATTTTAGTTGTATTTACCATGCATTTTTGTCCCATGTATTTTGCACTACTAAACATGTCCATTAGCTTTTCATATAAATTGTTTGATGATACGAGAAAGCTAAATCCAGTAGTGACATCGTTGACCGAGACATCTTTAGCAGCCAAAGAAGCACTTTTTCACTGGACAGATGAAAGCAGACGTGTATTTCCACACATTCCGCTGAGATCCTCAGCAGCTGTCACACTGCTCAGTGGTGCTGGTGAAATACCTACGGGGCAGAGTCAACTGTTGGGCGGCCAAAGATGGCTCTGTGCTCTGCTGCTGTTAGCTTTCTGCTCTGAGAAGAAATACGTGTAACTTTAAATAAAATATCAAATGATGTGGATCTATTTAGGTGTCATATAAAACAAATAATAAGTTTCCCATTCTGACAAAGGAAGGAATAGGAAAAGAAAAGATGGACTGTACATTCGATCTTTCAACACATGCAAACATTCTCACCATTGCACTCACAAACATCCATTAGCTGTATACTATTTTCAAAAACTTTTAAGGGCCATTACTTCTTTCCAAATTCACAAACTTTCAAGGATATCAAGGGCCCATGGGAACCCTGTGCTATATTGAGTGACAACTCTTACCATAGCTAACGACACAACTTTGCCATGGTAAACAATGATGCACAGATAAGATTGAAATGTGTTCATGGAAGAAATAGGAGTACAATTGAACATCAGATAATTTCTGCTTTTGATGAATGTTGTCATTGTTAAAATGCTGAGAAATTCCAAAATACTCAAAACTAAACATTTCAACATAGTAGCTCACCCCAGTTGCCACACGTATAGCCGTAGGAGGTCGACCAGTCATTGGAGATCTTGCAGTCCCGGGAACAACAGACCCACTGCGGCTAACTGGTCGACCCAAACCAGAGGGAGGGCGCTGGCTTGCCATGATGCCAAAAAACACTGAGGGGAAAAAAATTACATCAAGTATTTGGTACTGCTGGATGTAAACTCATTCACACAACCATGCAGTCTTGCTGTGGCTGACTGTTTGTTGTTTATTTGTTTTCTGAACTGGACAGGAAGCATCTTATTTGATATAAAATCTGTCCACAACATCCCCTCCTCCCCCTGTTACTGATGTAACACAAAAGACGGCTATGGCTATTTACATGCAAGTGTCTTTGTGTTAGGAAATCTTAATGTTTCAGGTTGACACACAGTTAAGTCCAATAACATTTGGACATTGACAATGTGTTCAGTTTAGTTGCCTACCACACCATAGGGGAGTATGCTTCAGTGAGACCAACATATCCAGATTTTCTCTGTGTGAGCTGGCTTTCCAAATCTAAATAACACAACCCGTACAAATAGGAAAACAACAGTAGTTATCATCTTAAATTGGTTATAATGAGCTTTCTGTTTCAGACTCTGTGTTTGTTCCCATAAAATAAGCTACATAACACATCATTTGATGATTCTTACACAAAAATGGACCAGTAATGTGCCATATATTATTTATTTAAACACTGTGGCATTTTAATCCATCTGTAAATATTTGAAAATTTTGTTACTGTGGATTTATGACTGTTTTTGTTCTCTTTATTTATCTATATTTTGTGCTATGGACCGTTTTTGTGTCCTGAATAAAGTATTGAGTGAGTGACAGTGTATGTCTCGTTGTTGTTGCAATCCTTTGGTGGCGTGATGAGGAAGACTGTCTCCCGAATGGGATGGTGGACGCGGAGATGGCTGACCAGGTCCAGTCTTGATTCTCATATAAAGATCATAATGACTATTAAAAAAAATCTGTGTCAGATTATGGCACCTAAGAGCCCCGATATTCAGGTCAAAACAATGAACAGCCCTCATGGAGAAGAATATTTTCAACAGGTCAGTCGCCAGACATCATGAAAGTGGATTTAGAACAACTGACTAATAACACTGAAACAGAGATTAACTTAATATGAAAGGACTCTGTTCACACTTTTACAAATAAACATCTGTTAAATCGCTCCCTACGGAAGCAGCAGCATCCAATGTTCAAGCTAGCAACTAGCTAAAGGTAACATCACAGAATATTAACATTATCTGCCGTTAAAAACCTAGCGAGAATTAACTATCTAATGCTTCGTGACATGAGTATCTCTAACGTTCGACCGCAAACAACTTTTAGTTACCTACCAGAGTAAAAAAGGTGAAGCCGAAGGAGACAGGAACACCAAGGCACGTCCCCGTTACCTCGGTAACAGCCTGCTAGTGACGCTGTTCTTCTTCGCTGAAAGTAGCTTGATATCACAATTGTCACACTGGCGCCCTCTTTGACAGATGCAGCTGCAATCGCTGCAGATTTTTTTTACCCATTATGTTTGTCCATGATTCTTTGAAATGCGTGTCTGCTTTTGGAGATTACTATAGGCAGTGAGGCAGTGATGCGTCTTGTGTTATTCCAAAAAATCTGTTTGTTTACACTGGCACACCTCTTTCTTGAAAAGATTATAAGACTGCCATTTAAAAATCATTTTTGGCATTTTGTGAAATTGCTTTTATGGTCCAAATTGGAGGCTTTCTATGAAAAAATATATTTGTAATGTTTAATTTAATTTTTTATTATGTGTCCAGGTTCTGTATATTCTTCTTGCTGTTTCTCTTTCCATTTACCTTTGACTACAAGAGACATGACTCTCCCTCACTTTCTCAGTCTCTCTCTGTCTAGTGTACGTGGTTTTGTTTTTATTTTAACTGAGGGAATTTTGGCCATTTGCGCTTTGTTTTCCCACAACCGCCGTTCAGTTGGTGCCGGTAATTCAACAAAATGAAGATTTGACAAATAGAAGAAGAAGAAGAAGAAGCAGTGGAGGAAGACATGGAAATAGAGATTTAAATTTTAACAGTGTGGTTGGAGGGGATGAAGGAGGTACTTTTTACCCTGACTGAGGGTCAAAAGTCATAAATTCTGAATGGCTTTATATCTACTTGGATTAAAATGTTAGTAAAAATCATATATATGTTGTTGTCATTAAAAGACTAGCAATAATATTACAGTGGAAAAAGCAGCAAGGTAAATGAGCACAATGGCAAGGCCTACTTCAGATTTATATTTTAACAGAGGTGTCAAGTAACGAAGTACAAATACTTCGTTACTGTACTTAAGTACACTTTTTAGGTATCTATACTTTACTCCATTACTTATTTTTCTGCCTACTTCTTTCTACTCATTACATTGTCACACACTTAGGTAAAGTTAGAAAGATATTCACAGATTCAAAGTTCACGGCTCAATAGATCTTAAGAGAAACGTTGTAGAAAGACAAACACCACTAGTTTCTAACCTCAGGAAGGTAGACAACGAGCTACAACCTTATTTTTATCCATATGAGCCGTCCTCTGAGCTGAAAAAATAACACTGATCTGAACGGGCAGGCGGCAGAGAAACGGAAGCTTAGGGACCGTCTAAAAAGTGCATACATGTAAAAAAAAAAGACACCAGAAAATTATTGAATAAATCATTGTAATAAGGACTGATATCACCAAATTCACTGCACACATCAGTGGGGTCCTGCTGATTATACTACAACACTCACTTTGGGAAAAAGTCATTTTAAAAAGTTTTGGAGAATTTTTTATTGTTTAAATTTTCAATAGCATCAAAGTCATAAGGTGTAGTGAGACAGAATTTACTGCACACAACAGTGGTGTCCTGCTGATTATACTACAACACTCACTTTGGGAAAAAGTCATTGTAAAAAAAAATTGGAGAATTTTTGATTGATGCTATTGAAATTAAAAACAAAGTCATAAGGTGTGGTGTCGCCAAATTCACTGCACACAACAGTGGTGTCCTGCCGATTATACTACACTCACTTTGGGAAAAAGTCATTTTAAATTTAAACAACCAAAAAATTCTCAAATTTTAAACAATGACATTTTTCCTGAGTACTATTTATTGACAATAAAAACGATCAAAAATTCTCCAAATTTTTTTTAAAATGACTTTTTCCCAAAGTGAGTGTTGTAGTATAATCAGCAGGACACCACTGTTGTGTGCAGTAAATTTTGTGTCACTACACTTTATGACTTTGATGCTATTGAAAATTTAAATAGTGAAAAATCACCCCAAATTTTTTAAAATTACTTTTTTCATAACTGAGTCCAGTAGTATAATCAGCAGAACACCTCTGTTGTGTGCAGTAAAATTTTTGTCACTACACCTTATGCCTTTGATGCTATTGAAAATATAAACAATCAAAAATTCTCCAGTAATTTTTTAAAATGACTTTTTCCCAAAGTTAGTGTTGTAGTATAATCGGCAGGACACCACTGTTGTGTGCAGTGAATTTGGCGACATCACACCCTATGACTTTGATGCTATTGAAAATTTAAACAATAAAAAATTCTCCAAAATTTTTTTTAAATGACTTTTTCCCAAAGTGAGTGTTGTAGTATAATCAGCAGGACGCCACTGTTCTCTGCAGTAAATTTTGTGTCACTACACCTTATGACTTTGATGCTATTGAAAATTTAAACAATAAAAAATTCTCCAAAATTTTTTGAAAATGACTTTTTCCAAAACTGAGTGTTGTCGTAATCAGCAGGACACCACTGTTGTGTGCAGTGAATTTTGTGACACTACACCAAATGACTTTGATGCTATTGAAAATTGAAACAATCAAAAATTCTCCAAAATTTTTGAAAATGACTTTTTCCAAAACTGAGTGTTGTCGTATAATCAGCAAGACACCACTGTTGTTTGCAGTAAATTTTGTGTCACTACACCTTATGACATTGATGCTATTGAAAATTTAAACAATCAAAAATTCTCCAAATTTTTTTTTTTAAATGACTTTTTCCCAAAGTGAGTGTTGTAGTATAATCGGCAGGACACCACTGTTGTGTGCAGTGAATTTGATGACACCACACCTTATGACTTTGATGCTATTGAAAATGTAAACAATAAAAATTCTCCAAAAATTTTAAAATGACTTTTTCAGAAGTGAGTGTTGTAGTATAATCAGCAAGACACCACTGTTGTGTGCAGTAAATTTTGTGTCACTACACCTTATGACATTGATGCTATTGAAAATTTAAACAATCAAAAATTCTCCAATTTTTTTTTTAAAATGACTTTTTCCCAAAGTGAGTGTTGTAGTATAATCAGCAGGACACCACTGTTGTGTGCAGTAAATTTTGTGTCACTACACTTTATGACTTTGATGCTATTGAAAATTTAAATAGTGAAAAATCACCCCAAATATTTTAAAATTACTTTTTTCATAACTGAGTCCTGTAGTATAATCAGCAGAACACCTCTGTTGTGTGCAGTAAAATTTTTGTCACTACACCTTATGCCTTTGATGCTATTGAAAATATAAACAATCAAAAATTCTCCAGTAATTTTTTTAAAATGACTTTTTCCCAAAGTTAGTGTTGTAGTATAATCGGCAGGACACCACTGTTGTGTGCAGTGAATTTGGTGACATCACACCCTATGACTTTGATGCTATTGAAAATTTAAACAATAAAAAATTCTCCAAAATTTTTTTAAAATGACTTTTTCCCAAAGTGAGTGTTGTAGTATAATCAGCAGGACACCACTGTTGTCTGCAGTAAATTTTGTGTCACTACACCTTATGACTTTGATGCTATTGAAAATTTAAACAATAAAAAATTCTCCAAAATTTTTTGAAAATGAGTTTTTCCAAAACTGAGTGTTGTCGTAATCAGCAGGACACCACTGTTGTGTGCAGTGAATTTTGTGACACTACACCAAATGACTTTGATGCAATTGAAAATAAAAACAATCGAAAATTCTCCAATTTTTTTTTAAATGACTTTCCCAAACTGAGTGTTGTAGTATAATCAACAGGACACCACTGTTGTGTGCAGTACATTTTGTGTCACTACACCTTATGACTTTGATGCTATTGAAAATTTAAACAATCAAAAATTCTCCAATTTTTTTTTAAAAATGACTTTTTCCCAAAGTGAGTGTTGTAGTATAATCAGCAGGACACCACTGTTGTGTGCAGTAAATTTTGTGTCACTACACTTTATGACTTTGATGCTATTGAAAATTTAAATAGTGAAAAATCACCCCAAATTTTTTAAAATTACTTTTTTCATAACTGAGTGTTGTAGTATAATCAACAGGACACCACTGTTGTGTGCAGTAAATTTTGTGTCACTACACCTTATGACTTTGATGCTATTGAAAATTTAAACAATCAAAAATTCTCCAATTTTTTTTTTTAAATGACTTTTTCCCAAAGTGAGTGTTGTAGTATAATCAGCAGGACACCACTGTTGTGTGCAGTAAATTTTGTGTCACTACACTTTATGACTTTGATGCTATTGAAAATTTAAATAGTGAAAAATCACCCCAAATTTTTTAAAATTACTTTTTTCATAACTGAGTCCTGTGGTATAATCAGCAGAACACCTCTGTTGTGTGCAGTAAAATTTTTGTCACTACACCTTATGCCTTTGATGCTATTGAAAATATAAACAATCAAAAATTCTCCAGTAATTTTTTAAAATGACTTTTTCCCAAAGTTAGTGTTGTAGTATAATCGGCAGGACACCACTGTTGTGTGCAGTGAATTTGGCGACATCACACCCTATGACTTTGATGCTATTGAAAATTTAAACAATAAAAAATTCTCCAAAATTTTTTTTAAAATGACTTTTTCAAAAGTGAGTGTTGTAGTATAATCAGCAAGACACCACTGTTGTGTGCAGTAAATTTTGTGTCACTACACCTTATGACATTGATGCTATTGAAAATTTAAACAATCAAAAATTCTCCAATTTTTTTTTTAAAATGACTTTTTCCCAAAGTGAGTGTTGTAGTATAATCAGCAGGACACCACTGTTGTGTGCAGTAAATTTTGTGTCACTACACTTTATGACTTTGATGCTATTGAAAATTTAAATAGTGAAAAATCACCCCAAATTTTTTAAAATTACTTTTTTCATAACTGAGTCCTGTAGTATAATCAGCAGAACACCTCTGTTGTGTGCAGTAAAATTTTTGTCACTACACCTTATGCCTTTGATGCTATTGAAAATATAAACAATCAAAAATTCTCCAGTAATTTTTTAAAATGACTTTTTCCCAAAGTTAGTGTTGTAGTATAATCGGCAGGACACCACTGTTGTGTGCAGTGAATTTGGCGACATCATACCCTATGACTTTGATGCTATTGAAAATTTAAACAATAAAAAATTCTCCAAAATTTTTTTAAAATGACTTTTTCCCAAAGTGAGTGTTGTAGTATAATCAGCAGGACACCACTGTTGTCTGCAGTAAATTTTGTGTCACTACACCTTATGACTTTGATGCTATTGAAAATTTAAACAATAAAAAATTCTCCAAAATTTTTTGAAAATGAGTTTTTCCAAAACTGAGTGTTGTCGTAATCAGCAGGATACCACTGTTGTGTGCAGTGAATTTTGTGACACTACACCAAATGACTTTGATGCAATTGAAAATAAAAACAATCGAAAATTCTCCAATTTTTTTTTAAATGACTTTCCCAAACTGAGTGTTGTAGTATAATCAACAGGACACCACTGTTGTGTGCAGTAAATTTTGTGTCACTACACCTTATGACTTTGATGCTATTGAAAATTGAAACAATCAAAAATTCTCCAAAATTTTTGAAAATGACTTTTTCCAAAACTGAGTGTTGTCGTATAATCAGCAAGACACCACTGTTGTTTGCAGTAAATTTTGTGTCACTACACCTTATGACATTGATGCTATTGAAAATTTAAACAATCAAAAATTCTCCAAATTTTTTTTTTAAAATGACTTTTTCCCAAAGTGAGTGTTGTAGTATAATCGGCAGGACACCACTGTTGTGTGCAGTGAATTTGATGACACCACACCTTATGACTTTGATGCTATTGAAAATTTAAACAATAAAAATTCTCCAAAAATTTTAAAATGACTTTTTCAAAAGTGAGTGTTGTAGTATAATCAGCAAGACACCACTGTTGTGTGCAGTAAATTTTGTGTCACTACACCTTATGACATTGATGCTATTGAAAATTTAAACAATAAAAAATTCTCCAAAAATTTTTGAAAATGAGTTTTTCCAAAACTGAGTGTTGTCGTAATCAGCAGGACACCACTGTTGTGTGCAGTGAATTTTGTGACACTACACCAAATGACTTTGATGCAATTGAAAATAAAAACAATCGAAAATTCTCCAATTTTTTTTTAAATGACTTTCCCAAACTGAGTGTTGTAGTATAATCAACAGGACACCACTGTTGTGTGCAGTAAATTTTGTGTCACTACACCTTATGACTTTGATGCTATTGAAAATTGAAACAATCAAAAATTCTCCAAAATTTTTGAAAATGACTTTTTCCAAAACTGAGTGTTGTCGTATAATCAGCAAGACACCACTGTTGTGTGCAGTAAATTTTGTGTCACTACACCTTATGACATTGATGCTATTGAAAATTTAAACTATCAAAAATTCTCCAAATTTTTTTTTTAAATGACTTTTTCCCAAAGTGAGTGTTGTAGTATAATCAGCAGGACACCACTGTTGTGTGCAGTAAATTTTGTGTCACTACACTTTATGACTTTGATGCTATTGAAAATTTAAACAATCAAAAATTCTCCAAAATTTTTTAAAATGACTTTTTCCAAAAGTGAGTGTTGTAGTATAATCAGCAGTGTTGTGTGTTGGGGGGGTGTGGCTGGACATTTTGGTGTTCTTTTCTTTTCTTTGCTCTCCAGGTGGTATGAAAACTGATTTGTCTGTGGAGAAGGTGCTGGCTGAAGAGTCCTTCACCCTCATCAACGTTATGTGCAGCACCTGTGGATGGTGCTCAAGTGCAACCTTAAAGACTTTCAGCTGAAGCAGATAATGAGATGGCGTTCTGCATTTAAGCCATGTGTGATTCAAGCAGAATTGCCGGGAACTCAACCTTGTGATGTTCGTTTGTGAGACGCTGAGAACCGCGCCTGGGTTTGACACATCGTGCCTGTGAAGGAAGAAGGGTGAGGGACACATGCTGTCAGCACACATCTGAGGTGATTAATTGTTTGACTAATTGTTGATAGTAACTTGGTATTTTGTTACACAGTACATTTGAATTGTGATGAGAATTGTGCAGCTCGCTTCTCACTGCCGTGGCGTGCAGAGTGGTAATCCTCCACCTGTTGTGAGAAGCTGCTCATTTACATAAAGCTTAAATACAGACCTGAATGTGTTGCTGATAGTGTATGCCTTTTGAAGGATACTGGTTGTAGCTGCTGACTTACCTCACCTTTTCTATCCTTCGCAGAGAGTCGGTTTGTCGTGTCCACCTGGGGGGTGTTTGGCGGTAAAGTGAGTCCAGAAGCACCGGGCTTCGATCCTTTTAGGCGCTGGAGAGCGTGCAAGCCTTCACTCCACCAGACTGACGCATCTTTTGTTCATACACTTTGTTATGCACCAGAGGGTGGAAAAAATAAATTGTTTTGTTATTGGAACCGCTTTCTGGTTATTTTAGCGCTGGGTTCCGTCAGACGCAGGTCCGCTCCTCAACCCGCGTCGACACATAACAAGCAGGACACCACTGTTGTGTGCAGTAAATTTTGTGTCACTACACCTTATTACTTTGATGCTATTGAAAATTTAAACAATCAAAAATTCTCCAAAACTTTTTAAAATGACTTTTTCCAAAAGTGAGTGTTGTAGTATAATTGGCAGGACACCACTGTTGTGTGCAGTGAATTTGGCGACACCACACCTTTGATGCTACTGAAAATTTAAACAATTAAAATTACTTTTTTCCCAAACGTGTTGTAGTATAATCAACAGGACACGGTTTTTCATAATGGCATTTCTCCAAACTGAGCTCTGTAGTATAATCAGCAGGACTCCACTGATGTGTGCAGTGAATCTGGTGATATCAGTCCTTATTACAATGATTTATTCAATAATTTTCTGGTGTCTTTTTTTTTTTTTTACATGTATGCACTTTTTAGACGGTCCATAAGCTTCCGTTTCTCTGCCGCCTGCCCGTTCAGATCAGTGTTATTTTTTCAGCTCAGAGGACGGCTCATATGGATAAAAATAAGGTTGTAGCTCGTTGTCTACCTTCCTGAGGTTAGAAACTAGTGGTGTTTGTCTTTCTGCAACGTTTCTCTTAAGATCCGTGAACTTTGAATCTGTGAATATCTAATTTTACCTAAGTTTTTCACTCAAGTATCTGTACTTTCTATTCCTTACATTTTTAAAACAAACAGCCTCGTTACTCTTGGCTTCAGTTTAATGTTTATATTTCACGTCATGTGCGCCTGTAATCAACTTTGCTGCAGCACGGCTTTGCTTTGAACCGTGAACCAATCGAAGCAGTGGTTCGCAGATTGAAGCAATGCTTCGTTTATTCTTTCTTTCTTTCTTTCGCTTAATTTTCCCCCGCTAAAACAATAAAGAGCATACTTCTGTGAGTATTATTTACCTTTTCTATGTTAAACCGACCTGTTATGGTCTTCTGAAACAGTTGATGTATTTTATAACTTAAAAACTGGAGCGACGCTAACGCGTTAGCATGTCTATGGCATTTTCAATGTTAAAACTTAGCATTAAGCAATTGCAGCTCTCATCACGTTCGGGTGGTTTTGTTTTCAAATTGTAATATTTCTTAAATTTATTTTTGTTTATATATTAATAATCTAATGATTATTCTATACAATTTTAGAGAAAGCGGCAAAAAGAACCTGAATAGAAACACAACAGAAAATATTAGCAATGAACATACATACATAAATAAATACGTACATAAATAAGTGTTTCCTGTGAACACCTAGTGACTCTTACACCTCCACTTCATCCCTGTCTTATTTAATGACAGTTTGTTTCTGTCAAACCATATTTTCAATGTGTTAATTTCTTCAGTGATTTCCTCCAGAACTATCAGCCAAACTAGAAAACTGCTGCATCCTATAGTAACATTAGAATACTACTGGAATGAATTTGAATAAGGAAAGTTTTTTTTTTTTTTTTTTTCCTTCACTAAATGGATACTGCACTCACTGCAGTTTATTGTCTGGAATAGTCCCAGATTGCATTTCAGAGCTTCTAGAATTGAAACATTTTCGTGCAGGTGGTGTTGGGGGGGTAATTTTGGGTCTTGGGCCACATGTATAACAAATCAGTTTTTAAATTAAGCTTTCAATTCATATAGTGGCATCTACCTTTTTTTTAAAGGTTACTTTATACTTTTATACTTTAAGTAGGTTTTGGAGCACATACTTTTTCACTTTTACTTGAGTAAAGAGGTCAAGTTGATACTTCAACTTTTACCAGAGTGTTTTTAAACTGCAGTATCTATACTTCTACTTAAGTAACAAATGTGTGTACTTTTGACACCACTGTATTTTAATCCATAAGTATTGTTTATCACAGACTGTAAGGTGGTAGCAGGAGAGAGTGTCACTAGACAGCATAGGATGGTTGTTTGTAGGATGACTTTAGAGGTAAAGAAGAAGAAGAGAGTGAGAGCTCAACAAAGGATCAGATGGTGGAAGCTGAAGGAGGAAGACTGTTGTGTGAAATTTAGCAAGCAGGTGAGAGAAGCACTAGTTGGAGGGGAAGCAATTTTGGACAACTGGAAAAGTACTGCAGATGTGGTGAGGGAGACAGCTAGGGCAGTACTGGGTATGACATCTGGACAGTGGAAGGAAGACAAGGAGACTTGGTGGTGGAATGAAGAGGTCCAGGAAAGCATAAGGAGAAAGAGGTTGGCGAAAAAGTTTTGGGATAGTCTGAGAGATGAAGAAAGTAGACAGGAGTACAAGGAGATGCGGTGTAAGGCGAGAAGAGAAGTGGCAAAAGCAAAGGAAAAGGCATATTGCGAGCTGTACAAGAAGTTGAATAGTAAGGAAGGAGAAAAGGACTTGTACCGATTGGCCAGACAAAGGGACAGAGCTGGAAAGGATGTGCAGCAGGTTAGGGTGGTAAAAGATGCACATGGTAATGTGCTGACAAGTGAGGAGTGTGTGCTGAGAAGGTGGAGGGAATATTTTGAAGAGTTGATGAATAAAGAAAATGAGCGAGAGAAAAGGCTGGATGATGTGGTGAGAGTAAATCAGGAAGTAAAAGAGATTAGCAAGGAAGAAGTGAGGGCTGCTATGAAGAGGATGAAGAGTGGAAAGGCAGTTGGTCCAGATGACATTCCAATGGAGGCATGGAAATGTCTAGGAGAGATGGCAGTAGAGTTTCTAACCAGATTGTTTAATAAAATCTTGGAAAGTGAGAGGATGCCTGAGGAGTGGAGACGAAGTGTGTTGGTTCCTATTTTCAAGAACAAGGGTGATGTGCAGAGCTGCAGTAACTACAGAGGCATAATAAAGCTGATCAGCCACAGCATGAAGTTATGGGAAAGAGTAGTATAAGCTAGGCTTAGAAAACAGGTGAAGATCTGTGAGCAGCAATATGGTTTCATGCCGAGAAAGAGCACTACAGATGCAATGTTTGCTCTGAGAATACTGTTGGAAAAGTACAGAGAAGGACAGAAAGAGTTACATTGTGTGTTTGTGGACTTAGAAAAAGCTTATGATAGGGTGCCAAGAGAAGAGTTGTGGCATTGTATGAGGAAGTCTGGAGTGGCAGAGAAGTATGTTAGGGTAGTGCAGGACATGTACAAGAATAGTGTGACAGCGGTGAGATGCGCAGTCGGAATGACAGACTCATTCAAGGTGGAGGTGGGATTACACCAAGGATCAGCTCTGAGTCCTTTCTTGTTTGCAGTGGTGATGGACAGGTTGACAGATGAGATCAGACAGGAGTCCCCATGGACTATGATGTTTGCAGATGACATTGTGATCTGTAGTGAGAGTAGAGAGCAAGTTGAGTCTAGTCTGGAGAAGTGGAGATATGCTTTGGAGAGAAGGGGAATGAAAGTCAGTAGAAGCAAGACTGAGTACATGTGTGTGAATGAGAGGGAGCCCAGTGGAATAGTGCAGTTACAAGGAGTAGAAGTGGTGAAAGTAGATGAGTTTAAATATTTGGGGTCAACTGTTCAAAGTAATGGAGAGTGTGGTAGAGAGGTGAAGAAAAGAGTGCAGGCAGGGTGGAGTGGGTGGAGAAAGGTGGCAGGAGTGATTTGTGACCGAAGAATATCAGCAAGAGTGAAGGGGAAGTTTACAAAACAGTAGTGAGACCAGCTATGTTGTATGGTTTAGAGACAGTGGCACTAACAAAAAGACAGGAGGCAGAGCTGGAGGTGGCAGAGCTGAAGATGTTGAGATTCTCTTTGGGAGTGACAAGAATGGACAAGATTAGGAATGAACATATCAGAGGGACAGCTCAGGTGGGACGGTTTGGAGACAAAGTCAGAGAGGCGAGATTGAGATGGTTTGGACACGTGCAGAGGAGGGACCCAGGGTATATAGGGAGAAGGATGCTGAGGATGGAGCCACCAGGCAGGAGGAGAAGAGGGAGACCAAAGAGGAGGTTCATGGATGTGCTGAGAGAGGACATGCAGGTGGTTGGTGTGACAGAGGAAGATACAGAGGACAGGGTGAGATGGAAACGATTGATCTGCTGTGGCGACCCCTAACGGGAACAGCCGAAAGACAAAGAAGAAGAAGTATGGGTTCACTGGAGCTTTAAATCAGCGTGAATACAACTTACAAGGCCTCATTTATAAAAATCCACCGAGAATTATGCTGACAGGAAAAAAAAAACTTCACAGTAAATGAACAGAATGGCATATTTTCCCCCAAATTTCCACACTTTACATAAAACATTTTTTTTTTCTACCCAGACATGTATGGGTTTATTAGAAAGAGCAGTTAAAGGGCTTAAAAAAAAACCTACTTTTATTAAAATCTGTTAACAAATAGCAACAATAGAGCAAGAAAAGCACCACAGTTTGTCATAATTTCCCCAAATTTTTTGCATTTTACATAAGTTTTTTTTTTTTCACCCACACATGCATAGGTTCATTGGAAAGAGCTTTCAAAGGGCTTTAAAACAAGCCTACATTTATTAAAATCCGTTAAGAAATAGCGACGCTCGTGCAAAAAAAAGCGGTCAGTTTATTACTGATGATCAGCATATCTCCACCTTTGTAATGGTGCCTTCCTGTCCTGAGCGACACTAATAGATTGAGGAGCGCACATCCATTCCAGGTCTATATTTCTTTGGAGGAAGACACCCACCCTGCTCAGAGTGCCGCTTTCATTGGACCGATATCTCTGCTATTTTGGAATTGTGGGATAGCTCGTGCCCACAGATTGAACTCGCCTCTCCTGGTATGTAAATTCTCACCCAATCACAAAGTCAGTACCCACTACGCCATTCACGCGATTAGAATACGATTAACATACCAATGTGCATGCACTGAAAGGTGAACAAAAAGGTGGGCGATACCAGGAATTTTGGTATTGATCCGATACCAAGTAAATACAGGCCCAGTATCGCCGATATCGATACCAATACTGATACTTTTTCATATTTAAGCTTCATAGATCCAAAGGATCCAAAAGACCTAGGATAGAATTTCACCAAACATTGTACATGACAACAAAATACTTTATTATCACAATCAACATTTTTGTTTAAAAAATATCACTCAACACAACTTAAAACAAAATCTCCTGAGGTAGAGGGCTGACAAACCACAATACAAGGGTGCGCTGCTCCATGTTGTGTGACACAGCACAGCGCTGCTCTTACAGACAGAGAGTAGACTTTGATGAATCTGTGTGTGCAGCAGTCAGTGCGTGCGGGAGAAAAAAAAGCTTGAGTATCGATCTTTTTACATGAGGATCGTTCAATATCAATACCTGCGTTGGTATCGATATTAGGATCGATCCACCCACCTCTAGTGAACAAACACTGGCCACTATTCTGCTTCAAAAACCTGAGCTTGGTGCTGTTGGAGTGTCGTGATGTTGGAATAATCCCCAAAATTTGTCCTGTTTGCTCACAAAGAGCAGACAATTTAATGCTTCAGACTGTTTTTTCTGGAGTCTGAATTGTGCGTTTATATATTTAAACAAATGTATCACTCCATAAAAAAGTTGTCATTTATGGAGTGAAACATTAGTTTAGAGATACATTTTTTTAAAGATAGATAATTTAAAGATACATTAAAGTTATTTGAATTAATATATCACTTAAAGTTATTTAAATTAACGTATCACTCCATAAAAACTGCGCAAAAGATGAACAAACGCAGAACACTGGCCACCACTCCAAATTGCGCCTACCATGTGTTGTTGACATTTTGTTTACCTCATAGAAGCAGAGAGGTGCGTTTGTTTTGTAGCACTTCAGGTTGTTTTTTTTTCTGTTAGCACAGTTTGCTTTTTATTTTATTAAACAAAAGAAATATAAATTATAAACAGAACCATGAACAGAATAATCAGGATTCAAAAGACATTGAGCAGTGAAATTTGATGTAATCAAATTAATCTTTTATGAAACAAAAGAAATATAAACAGGAACAGAATCATCAGGATTCAAAAGACATTGAGCAATGAAATTCATAACTATAAAAAGAACCATCGGGATTCAAAATTGAGTTTACAAACAAATAGAAAACAAAAAATAGGCAAAAACAAAACACTTCCTGTTGTTCAAGGCATTCTTTTTGTGGCCCACCCTGAATCCAGTACATGTATGTCACAGGTAGATAATTAGAAACACTGTTAGAACTTCACAGCAAAGACTGTGTAACCTATTGTTTACTGTGTCTTCCAAAGACTCTCATTCCTGCTACATTCAACAGTGAAATGTGATGTAATCAAATTCATCTTCTTTTATTAAACAAAAGAAATATAAACTAATATGCATATGTCGCAGACATGAACAAGCAAAGCTTGTCAGCATCTCACCATGTCATTTAAGTCCTTCAGACTTTATTTTGAGTAAATGCTTCGGGGGAGCATTAGCATGGCAAAAACCTTTCAGCTTCTGGGGGGTCCCCCAGGCAAAGCATTTTAAGCATCTTCCTTATTTTGCCTTTCATCTTCTGAAGGGGCTCTGCTCCCCATACCCCCACCTTTTTTAAGCATTTTTCTTTTTTTGCTTGTCAGCTGACCCTCCTCATCACAGCCCCTTTAACCCCCTGCCACTTTAAGCATTTTTTTTTAATGTAGATGTAAATTAATATTCAAAGTTTTCAGCTAGTTGACAGTAGGGCTGTGCAATATGGCCAAATTATCGTATCTCAATATTGTCATATGAATTGTCATGTAAATGTAACGTATATACATGCTGTCCATATTCTTGAGCTGCTTAGGTGGGTAGGGAGAGGTCCCATGGGATAAAAAAGCTTTTCAACCTACCATCCCTGGTTCTCAAGGCCAGGCACCTACAGTGAGGAAAATAAGTATTTGAATACCCTGCGATTCTGCAAGTTCTCCCACTTAGAAATCATGGAGGGGTCTGAAATTTTCATCTTAGGTGCATGTCCACTGTGAGAGACATAATCTAAAAAAAAAAAAAAAATCCGGAAATCACAATGTATGATTTTTTTAATAATTTATTCATTTGTATGTTACTGCTACAAATAAGTATTTCAACACCTGTGAAAATCAGTGTTAATATTTGGTACAGTAGCCTTTGTTTGCAATTACAGAGGTCAAACGTTTCCTGTAGTTTTTCACCAGGTTTGCACACACTGCAGCAGGGATTTTGGTCCACTCCTCCATACAGATCTTCTCCAAATCTTTCAGGTTTGGAGTTTCAGCTCCCTCCAAAGATTTTCTATTGAGTTCAGGTCTGGAGACTGGCCAGGCCACTCCAGGACCTTGAAATGCTTCTTACGGAGCCCCTCCTTAGTTGCTCTGGCTGTGTGTTTTCGGTCATTGTCATGCTGGAAGACCCAGCCATGACCCATTTTCACTGCTCTTACTGAGGGAAGGAGGTTGTTTGCCAAAATCTCACAATACAGGAACCCATCCATCCTCCCTTCAATACGGTGCAGTCGTCCTGTCCCCTTTGCAGAAGAGCACCCCCAAAGTATGATGTTTCCACCCCCATGCTTCACGGTTGGGATGGTTTTCTTGGGGTTGTTCTCATTCTCTAAACATGGTAAGTGGAGTTGATTCCAAAAAGCTCTATGCTGGTCTCATCTGACCACATGACCTTCTCCCATGCCTCCTCTGGATCATCCAGCTGGTCACTGGTGAACTTTAAACGGGCCTGGACATGTGCTGGCTTGAGCAGGGGGACCTTGCTGCCCTAAAGGATTTTAAACCATGACAGCATCATGTGTTACTATGTAATCTTTGTGACCGTGGTCCCAGCTCTCTTCAGGTCATTGACCAGGTCCTCTTGTATAGTTCTGAGCTTTCTCAGAATCATCCTTACCCCACAAAGTGAGATCTTGCATGGAATCCCAGACCGAGGGAGATTGACAGTCATCTTGTGTTTCTTCCACTTTCTAATAAATAATGATAACAGTTGTTGTCTTCTACCAAGCTGCTTGCCTGTTGTCCTGTAGTCCATCCCAGCCTTGTGCAGGTCTACAGTTTTGTCCCTGGTGTCCTTAGACAGCTCTTTGGTCTTGGCTATGGTGGAGAGACTGGAGTGTGATTGATTGTGTGAACAGGTGTATTTTATACAGGTAACAAGTTCAGACAGGTGAAATTAATACAGGTAAAAGTGCAGAATAAGAGGGCTTCTTAAAGAAAAATTAACAGGTCTGTCTGAGCCAGAATTCTTGCTGGTTGGTAGGTGTTAAAATACTTATTTGCAGCAGTAACATACAAACAAATTATTAAAAAAAATCATACATTGTGATTTCTGGATTTATTTATTTATTTTTTTAGATTATGTCTCTCACAGTGGACATGCACCTAAGATGAAAATTTCAGACCCCTCCATGATTTCTAAGTGGGTCTTGCAAAATCGCAGGGTGTTCAAATACTTATTTTCCTCACTGTAAGTGGCTATGCGTTCAGGTGATTTACCTTGACCCAGGGTTCACCTGGTGAAGTTTTAGCTCAGTAGCGCCAGCTAGCTAGCATGCTAGTTAGCATGCTAACAAAGTTAGTTCGATTGGGGTAAAATTGTATTATGTTGATAAGATCAGTGTGCTGATCAATAATTACTAGCTAATTAGCATGTTCTGATAACATCTAGATCTTATCTTTGAGATAGGTTATCTTATCTAATCTTATCTGATGTTATCGTATCTGCATACACTAGCATAGTTCCACCTTAGATTTAGAATGTATGATAGAAGATATACCTTATTGAATTTTCATATCAGTATGATAAACGGTATGACTATGATTTGACACAAAGTGCAGCAACAGTGAAAATTAAACATTCTTAAACAAAACACTAATAATACCACACTCATTTTGCACTCATCATAAGGTTAGGATATTGTGCCCTCCAAAAGTATTGGAACACTTGGAATTTCACACATTTTAATTTGTTTATGCCATTTTAAATACAAGAAATACAAAAAATAAAGAATAAAAATTTCTAAAATTATGTTTCTCAACATCAAACTGAAAGCAAATCTCTAAAACTTGATAAAACCTGTAAATAATAATCAGTTTTATTGCCAGTTTTCTTCAGACACGTCAGGGGATGGAAACATGAACATTTCCAAGTCACTGAATATGTCCTGGACTGTATTTACAATTATGAAGAAATACAAAAGTTTCTTTCACCAAAACATCAAATCTAAGCTTTCATCTCAAATGTACTTTCTGTCAAATTGTAGCTGAACTTTCAGGTCTTCTTTTTAAGAAAATCCTCCTCTACACCACTTCATCAGGAAGCTGGATTTTAGATTTTTAAGTTTATATCACGTTGTAGAGATTTGCTTTCAGTTTGAGTTAAGGAAGATCATTTTAGAAAAAAATGCATTTGAAATGGAATAAATAAATTAAAATTTGTGAAATAGCAAGTGCTCCAATACATTTGAGGGCAATTGAGAAACACTGAGAAGCAACATCTTACATCTCATATATAGTGCAGAGAATATTTAGAGTGGAATCCTGCAAATGGTGATACAAGCATCACATTTGGCACAAATAATCCATAGACATGAACTCTTTAAAAGACTGATTGGCCACTTGAATTTTCAGTAGGCAGCCAGGTAGGGGTCAATTGAAGAATTACACAGGGGTCAAAATTAAAAGATGCTTCAGTCATATAGAAAACTACACCACATGATTTGCCTGATCATAAAGATTCCAAAAAGGTATAGTTTGGACTATCTATGACTGAATGTTGCACTCTCACGAGCAGTGGGGGGGGAGGGGGGGGGGGGGCTTAAGCACCCCCAGTAATGAGCCAAGTCTCCCCTCAGCCTCCCCAATAATTCTGCCAATAATGTGAATAACGACTGACATATTTGTGGATCTCAACTGCAGTTTTGCGCTGAGAATGTCTCAATATTGTATAACTGAGCAAAGTGATGAATGTGTGTGTTCGGTGATCCACCAATGCTGAATCACCCTTCACAAACAGAATTTTCAGTTTTGCAAATAAACATTTATTTGTAAAAACCCACACACAAGTTACAAATCAGAAATTTGTTTGTGGATCACAAAGCACATGTACAAATCATCAAAGAATATTTGTAAATCACCCTCTGTGCATTTGCAAGTATTAATGAGACAAATTTAACTCCATACTCCAAAAATTTAGGTTTCCTAAATATTTATTACGGCCACTCTTAAAACTTCACTTATCTTTATAATTTTATTACTGGTAAATTTTAGAATTGATTTAGATGAGATATACTTATTATCTCACAGGATTAGTATTAGTATTATATCAAAATTATCTGGGAACTACTTTTTGCGCAGGAATTCATCAAGCACATCGGCCGCAGCCACACACTAACACAGAATATACAGAAGCTGTATATCGTTGTTCGGCAATCATTCTAAGTGATGTGTGTGTGCATTGATACCACATCTTAGGGGAGCACGGGTGACTAAAACATATACCTTGGTATTTATAAAGCAATTTACTATATATTGTTCATTTCAACGACATTTTGTGGAGCCCCTCCAACTTTTACCCCAGCTCTCCCTCAGCCCCCCCAACAAAAATTTCCTGATACCGTCACTGCTCACGAGTGCAAGCTGAGCTAGTGGTGCTCTTGAGAGTGTGCCCTTCATGTGTCCAGCAGACATTTTTTATGGTGAAGTCGCCACCTTTTGTCAGCAGGTCTCAACAGCAGCTAAAGAGAGCAGTCACTGGGTGAGAGGAGGGGTCCACCCTGGACAGGTCACCAAATTTATGGCAAAGCCAACACACATACTCACACCTGCATTCAATCTAAAGATTCCAGTCAACTTTTATATCACCTTTACAGCAGCCAGATGGTGTCCAAAGTGTTTTACAGTGAAATCAAAGCTCAATAATTCACAAAAGTAAAACAAACATACCACAGAGATTAAGTTAAAGGTTGTTATTTTGGGCTTTTAGGAATCAGAAAAAATATGCCTTTTAAGAAGTGTTTAAATTTGATAAAGGAAGGAAAACAAAGTTATAAATCAACACATTCAGTTTTCAAGCATTAGATTGAAACTGATACTCCAATCCATGATACAGAATCAATATCACTGTTTGCTTTTAAATCAATTCATAATTTAGATTTGATAAATATACATAAACACATACGTACATGGGTGGTTGTTGTGACTCATGACATGGACTTTTTGTCATTCTGTGTGTCAAATACACAAAAAATTAATGAATGAACCTTCTGTTCCAAAATGCAGGTTTATGTAAACATACAGTGTTTATGTAATTAATCATCCACTTTTCCACATTTTTCAGCCAAACATGACAAAGCTCAGGTGGTGTGACCGTCCCAAGCACATTTCAGGAAGTTTATACGGAAATAAAATTAATATAATTCTCCTCAGTTCAGGGCTGTGGTCAGTGCTTGAAACAGCATGTGGTGTGACACCACATTAATGCAGTTTTCAGTTATTACTTTATATGTATGTATATAAAAAAATGACAAAGATCCACATTAGTTTATTTACACATTTCTTTATTTACATATGTACATTGTGGTCACTTGAATCATTATGTGGAAGACACTGTTCCATGGACCCGGAAGCGATACAGACACGTGTACTCAGCTTGACCCCAGTTGCTGAGGACACGCAGCTCCACAAAACTCTGAGCCTCGCTGGATTTCTGCAAGCAGAGAGGAGAAAAAGTTCATACTGTTAGAATGTATGAAGTTCTGCAGGACAGCAGGCTGCTGCTTTGTAGTAAAAATCAGAGGATTAAAATTAAAGCCGACAGATAAAATACTGCAGTCAAAACAAGATCAGTTTCTCTGAACTGTCGGATCACCGTCCTGATTGTAGGTGAATTTTCCCAGCAGAGTCCCTTCTTCGTCCTTGCTGATCATCCCCTGAGAAAGACCGAGTGAGAACGTGAGAAAAACGAATGGAACCAAAGTTGAGGACATACCACTTAAGCTAACCGCAATACTAATGAGCATAATGACAAGAACACAAAAATGAAAAACACTACAAATTAGTGATCTCACAGTGCGTGATTTTGGTAATTCTATTGTATTTATGTAAAACTGATAAGTAAAATTTAATGTTCGCTTAGGCCCCTGTTACCGCGAGCATTATCCTTTCACAATAAAGCACCTTACTGTGTTCTGAGGTTGTTTACAGTCAAAACCAATTTGTTTTTCCTTTTGTTGAAAAGAGTCATAATTAACTATGTTGCATATGTTCAGCGATGGATTAAACATAAAATAACTATCAATCAACTACTGAATCGAAAGTCATTGTAATATTTAAAAAATAATTAATGTAAAACAGTTCCTAATGTTCCATTTATACATTTTTTTTTAAATACGGAAGCAAATTCAATGGCTACAGTTTTTCAGATTTTGTTAGCAGTCAAAGTTTCTTTGATCTGATGGAAAGATTTCAAAATATCTGAATTAAAAATGATTCCCATAATTCAGTTAACACTGTGTTTGTTAACACATTAACAGCATATCTATGAGCAGGGAAACAACAATTCAACAATTCTCTCAGTAAATAAATTAGTCTTGTGTAGTTCCACATTTATTTTTTTCTAGATTGTGATCACTTACATAGATTTCGAAGTCTTTCGGTGCTGTGTCAATGTGCCCACTGGGGGAATTGCTGCGCGGCACATGGTCCAGTGTCACGTGACTAATTTTGACCGGGTGTGAAAGGAAGATGAGAAGTGTTCCTTTTGTACCCTGGAATGGCCAACACCTCCCTGGGAACAGCACAGAGTGGCCCTGAAATAACAGAGCAGGAATCAGACCCAACAATAAAGAATTTATAATCTTTACCGACAATATCTTCAGACAGAAGAAGAGAGTTTGTGGCAACAAATAACCAAAGGAAAAACAAAAAAGATTTTGGTAAAAAAACATACCTGGATAACAACGCTTGGACTCTGTGAGCTGCACCGCGGAAAGAAACCAAAGAGAAGTCCACAGCCTGAACCACCATGGTAGGTCTGAGAACTTCGGCTTTGGACCACCCTGGAACCTACCAAGAATAAAACCACTGATTCAATGTAAAGCAAAATAGCCTTCACCAAAGAAGAAACTACATAAACTTTGGCAAACAAAAGATATGAGGAAATTAACTCTTAATTAACAAACAAATTCAACAGGATACAGAAAAATCAACAAAACACAGTTGTGATCATGAATGTAATTAAAATATAGAGCTTTCAATGATTTCTCAAAACTGTTCATTTTCTGGGATGTAATGGCTGTACAACATACGAATGAGAAAAAAAAAAAAAAAAATCTAAAGTAGAATTTGGTGCCCAAGTTGTAATTTGTTGGTTTCATGGCACAGACCTTTGTTTTAGGCAAAGATCAGACATTTTTAACAGGGCTGAGGTCAGGATTTAATCATGGCCAGTCCTAAAGCTGAACATTAGCCTGCTTTATCTGTTCCACAGTCAGCTTTGATGTGTGTTTGATGTCATTCTCCTTCTGGAACACCCTATTGTGTTCGTGTTCCAAACATCTGGCTGATGGTTTGAGGTTGTGATGAAGAATTCTTAGCTAGTATGTAAACGTCTGACCACAATATGAATCCTGTTTAACATTTTCTTTCAATCAGAAAGTCATGTCAAATGAGTCCAGCAAAGTTATCACATGAAATTTAACTACAAATAATCAATACATGCAGCCCAAACAGACATTTGTAGCGCTGGTGGCCATAGAGAGAATCAAACCTGCAGCCAAATTCTGAATAAAGTCACCTGACTAAACACATGGAGGGTTTTTACCAACCTAGAGACTCCAGGGCAAAGTCGGCCATCCTGTCGGCTGCGGGTTGTCCACAGCCTGTGGAGCACTGCTGGTCACACAGCCTGGTCTCATCGTACTCTTGATGAAGATGTAACGTGCAAATGGACACACAAAAAGATTAAAATTACAACATGTTCCATCTGCCTGTAAAACGTTCATCACAATTTAATGACAAAGATTTGTGTAAAAGAAAAAAATCTAACTGAAAATCTCTTGTGGTTGGAACTGAATGTTGAATATCATGTCTCGTGTCAACACAACTTCTAGATCCACCTACCCTGATGCGCTCAGCAAGCCACCTCTCCAAGGCCTGTTTTAGCTCAGGGGTCAGACTGTTGGCGTCGAGGACAGAATGGAGTTTGGCAGGATCTGTCTGTTTGATGGGCAACAACTCCTGGGACAGTCACAAGACAAATAGAGTCGAGGTCTTGTCTTCATCTTAATAGTCTATGATAATTTAATGGATAAATTATTTTAACGTCAGGGAAGTAAAAAGATCCAGTGCTGCCAAACATCAAACATAATTTTGACCTGAAATAAGGTGACTCTTACAAGTCTTAAGTCTTCAGAATTTAAGTGACTTGTGAAATGAAAAACCAATTAGTTTTATAATCTATTCACAGCAAAACTCTTCATATACAGCTTCTTTGACTAATTAGATTCAGTTTGTAACTACGCAGGGACGCTAAGTGTAATAAAGTACAAAGCAAACCAGTGGAAGGGCAGCACTCTGCTAACCTGCATGTTAGCTATCAGTGTTTGATGCCATAAAGCAGGTTTCAAATTAAACCTCACACAAGCTCCCCTGCTACAGTTGTTGGAAGCTATAACAGTGCATCATCTGCAAACAGTTATACCCAGTAAGATTTTAAAATACTCAAAATTTCACATTATATACATCTAGACATCCATCAGCCAGCATAAATCTCATCAACACACACAAATAATCAGTAAGATTATTTGCAGGTGAAGCCTACCACTGAAGATGTAGCCTTCGTGGTACTGGGTTTCTGAAGAGGTGCAGGAGAAACGGCATCAATCTGGTATTCAATTTGAAGCCGAGTCATCCTGCCAGTCAAAAATGGGAAGATCCACCAAACACCTGGAGAAAATGGGGAAAACACTAAGAATCACAGAGGAAAAAGAAACCAAGTACTGCTGTTCAAAATTTAAATTGAAAAAGTGAGAAAAAAAAGTGACAGTGGAACTTGGAGAAGCTGGTGGAATTTACTGGAAATTAAATCAACAAATGGTCTGCAATCAGCACTAAAAGTAACATTGTGACAAAACATGACTGATGCCATTTTCATCTTCAACAATGTTCACCGTGACAGTGTCGCTCATAATGACAGCTTCACAAATATAAGTTCATGCACAGCCTGTCAGCAGTAAAAGTTTTGTGAGTATGAGTTGAACATTTACTCCTTTTACAGTTATATAGAGTTGGAGTTTTCATGTGAATCATCTTTAAAATCACACAGTTGTATGTCTGTGTGAAACACACTGTTGCTTTATTTATTTATTTTTGCAGTAAACTGAGCTGTGATGACATTAAAACTAAATGTTTAATTTTAGTTAAACAGGAAAATGCAATTTGCATTTTAAGTTTTATACTTTTGAGCAGATTTTTGCAGAATAAAAAGTTTCCCCAGCAAAGCATTTGTGATGAGCTTGGACATTTCTGCAAAATTTGTATTTAAGTGGAAATCAATTTATGTTGAAACTGATCTGAAGATTGTGTGAGAGGAGGATGGGGGGCACAGTGTTGTGTGGGGGTCGCTAGAAGAGGAGGTACTGCTGGCCCACCACCAGTGGGCGCTCTGCCTGAAGTGCGGGCTTCAGGCACGAGAGGGCGCTGCCGCCATGGACACAGCCAGGGGTGACAGCTGTCGCTCATTACCTCTTGACAGCTGTCACCCATCTACTCAACATCATCTCACTCCATAAAGACCAGACGTCATCTCCACCTCGTTGCTGAGATATCATACTTCATTGGAGGTAATATCCTCAGCCTTTTGTAAATCTGTTTATTGTGAGTGTTTGCAGGAGAACCGGTCGTTTTTGAGGAGGCTGTGCAAGACGGCGCTCCTTTTCAGCTGAGACCGCTGCAACGCGCTGAGTGTGAGGTGGAGGTGGCATTCCCACCGTTATTGTTACTGGGTGTACACACACCCACACTTGACTGTCTTTGTTCTTCGCCAGCAGTACCAGATCCGACAGTCGGGGACGATGATCACCTGGGAATTCGGGACTTGGCGGCTCCAGTATTCACCAGGTTCTGGGGCGGCGGAAATCGTGTGGTTCCGGCTCTCCTCAGGACAGACGTCTTCTATCCTCGAGCCTGCCCACACGTCACCTTTGTGTATTGACTGTTGTGATATTCTGAGATTGTCTGTATGTTCGTTGTGCACATTCACAACATTAAATTGTTATATTTTGGCTCATCTATTGACCGTTCATTTGCGCCCCCTGTTGTGGGTCCGTGTCACTACACTTTCCCAACAGGATATCTCGGCCAGCGTCATGGACTCCGAGGGGCGTCACCCGGCTGTTGAACGACCAATGGGAGAGCAGGGAGCTCAGGCGTCTGCAGGAGATGTGATTGGTGAGCTGCAGCACATTCTCACCGCCTTTACAGCTCGGTTGGATCAAATGACTGAGCAAAACATCCTCCTGAACCGCAGGGTGGAGGCTCTCTCCGCACAGATGGCGGCGAGCGCTCAGGGCGCTGCTGCAGCTCGTCCTCCTGCCGACCCTGTGCAGGATATAAATGTTCCAGTGGTGGTTCAACAACCCCTCCCACCATCCCCTGAAGCATACATAAGCCCTCCTGAGCCATACGGAGGTTGTGTGGAGACGTGCGCGGACTTTCTTATGCAGTGTTCGATCGTCTTCGCACAACGTCCCGTCATGTACGCGTCAGATGCTAGTAAAATAACTTATGTGATTGCTCTGCTTCGGGGTAAAGCACGCGCCTGGGCTACGGCGCTCTGGGAACAGAACTCACGGTTGTTATCAGCATACACTGGGTTTGTGGGGGAGTTCAGAACAGTGTTTGATCACCCTAACAGAGGAGAGACCGCTTCAACAGTGCTGCTGTCAATGAGACAGGGACGCGAGAGCGCAGCCGCTTATGCAGTCAACTTCCGCATCGCGGCTGCGAGGTCCGGCTGGAATAACGTTGCGCTCCGCGCCGCCTTCATAAACGGACTGTCGTTGGTTCTGAAGGAGCAGCTGGTAGCTAAGGAGGAACCGCGGGATTTAGATGGGCTTATCGATCTCGCTATACGGTTAGACAATCGGTTGGAGGAACGCCGTCGGGAGCGAGGCGAAGGACGTGACCGGATACGCGCCGCCCCTCTCCCTTCCGGGTTCGAAAAGGGGCCGCCCTCCCCACGCTCCACAGCCGCAGCGCTTTGTGGGGCAACAGCTCCCCCTGCTGACGTTGTTAGGGAAATGCACAGGGCCAAAATGGGGAGGCTGATCCGTGGAGAGTGTTTTCTCTGCAGCTCTACCGAGCACACACCGAGAAACTGCCCCAAACGGCCAAAATGACAACACTCGCCCTTAGAGACTGGGCTAAGGGGGGGTCAAAACATTCAAGTAATACACACACAAATTGCCACACGACTCCCAGTCACAATCCTGAGCGGGGATTTAACCCTTCAAGCCCGAGCACTGGTGGACACGGGGTCAGAAGGGAATCTGCTAGACAGCAGATGGGCAAGGGAGGTAGGGCTCCCTCTGGTGGCGCTTCCTTCGCCATTGCAGGTGCGGGCACTAGATGGCACCCCCCTCCCTTTACTCACACACAAGACACAACCAGTAACTCTGGTGGTGTCTGGAAACCATCGGGAGGAGACTGAGTTTTTTGTAACTCCTTCTACCTCCCGCATGATTTTGGGCATCCCATGGATGTTGAAGCACAATCCCCGGATTGATTGGCCGTCTGGGGTGGTGGTTCAGTGGAGCGAAACCTGCCATCGGGGGTGTTTAGGATCCTCGGTTCCTCCCGGTTCACAGGCTAAGGAGGAGGTCAAAGTCCCTCCCAATCTGACGGCAGTGCCGGTTGAGTACCACGATCTTGCTGACGTCTTCAGCAAGGATCTGGCACTCACCCTTCCCCCGCACCGTCCGTACGATTGTGCCATTGATTTGGTTCCAGGCGCTGAGTTCCCATCCAGCAGGCTGTACAACCTCTCACGACCTGAGCGCGAATCAATGGAGACCTACATCCGGGACTCATTAGCTGCCGGGCTGATCCGGAACTCCACCTCCCCGATGGGGGCAGGTTTCTTTTTTGTGGGCAAGAAAGATGGCGGACTCCGTCCATGCATTGATTACAGGGGGCTGAATGAGATTACGGTTCGCAACCGATACCCGTTGCCATTGTTAGATTCCGTGTTCACCCCCCTGCATGGAGCCAAAATCTTTACTAAGCTGGATCTTAGAAATGCGTATCACCTGGTTCGGATCCGGAAGGGAGACGAATGGAAGACGGCATTTAACACCCCGTTAGGTCACTTTGAGTACCTGGTCATGCCGTTCGGCCTCACCAACGCCCCCGCGACGTTCCAAGCCTTGGTTAACGACGTCTTACGGGACTTCCTGCACCGATTCGTCTTCGTATATCTGGACGATATTCTCATCTTTTCTCCGGATCCTGAGACCCATGTCCAGCATGTACGTCAGGTCCTGCAGCGGTTGTTAGAGAACCGACTGTTTGTGATGGGCGAGAAGTGCGAGTTTCACCGTACGTCTTTGTCCTTCCTGGGGTTTATAATCTCCTCCAACTCCGTCGCCCCTGATCCGGCCAAGGTTGTGGCGGTGAGAGATTGGCCCCAACCAACAAGCCGTAGGAAGCTGCAACAGTTCCTCGGTTTCGCTAATTTCTATAGGAGGTTCATTAAGGGCTACAGTCAGGTAGTTAGCCCCCTGACAGCCCTGACCTCTCCAAAAGTCCCCTTCACCTGGTCGGATCGGTGTGAAGCCGCGTTCAAGGAGTTGAAACGACGGTTCTCTACTGTGCCAGTTTTGGTGCAGCCCGACCCTAGCCGCCAGTTCATGGTTGAAGTGGACGCCTCTGACTCAGGGATAGGAGCCGTGCTGTCCCAGAGCGGAGAGACCGATAAGGTTCTTCACCCGTGTGCCTACTTTTCACGCAGGTTGACCCCGGCTGAACGGAACTATGACGTCGGCAATCGAGAACTCCTTGCGGTGAAAGAGGCTCTTGAGGAGTGGAGACACCTGTTGGAGGGAGCGTCTGTGCCGTTCACGGTTTTCACTGACCATCGGAACCTGGAGTATGTCAGGACCGCCAAGCGGCTGAACCCCAGGCAAGCCCGCTGGTCACTGTTCTTCGGGCATTTTGACTTCCGGATCACCTATCGCCCCGGGACCAAGAACCAGAGGTCGGATGCCTTGTCCCGGGTACACGAAGAGGAGGTCAAAACTGCACTGTCGGATCCACCGGAGCCCATCCTGCCTGAGTCCACTATCGTGGCCACCCTCACCTGGGACGTGGAGAAGACCGTCCGGGAGGCCCTGGCATGGAGCCCGGACCCAAGAACAGGTCCGAAGAACCGTCTGTACGTCCCACCAGAGGCCAGAGCTGCAGTCTTGGACTTCTGTCACGGTTCCAAGCTCTCCTGTCATCCAGGGGTGCGAAGGACCGTGGCAGTTGTCCGGCAGCGCTTCTGGTGGGCGTCTATGGAGGCAGACGTCCGGGAATATATCCAGGCCTGCACCACCTGTGCCAGGGGCAAGGCAGTACACACGAAGGCCCAAGGACTCCTCCAGCCGCTGCCGGTGCCTCATCGCCCCTGGTCCCACATCGGCCTGGATTTCGTCACGGGCCTCCCGCCGTCCCAGGGCAACACCACCATCTTCACGATAGTGGACCGTTTCTCCAAGGCGGCCCACTTCGTGGCCCTCCCGAAGCTCCCAACAGCCCAGGAGACAGCAGACCTCCTGGTCCACCACGTTGTCCGTCTGCATGGGATACCCTCCGACATCATCTCAGATCGTGGTCCCCAGTTCTCCTCACGCGTCTGGAGGAGCTTCTGCAGGGAACTGGGGGCCACCGTGAGCCTCTCGTCCGGGTACCATCCACAGACGAACGGACAGGCAGAGCGGGTCAACCAGGAACTGGAACAGACCCTCCGCTGCGTCACATCCGCGCACCCGACGGCCTGGAGTAACCATCTGGCCTGGATCGAGTATGCGCATAACAGCCAGGTGTCTTCGGCCACAGGCCTCTCCCCATTTGAGGTGTGTTTGGGGTATCAGCCCCCGTTGTTTCCCGTGGTGGAGGGAGAGGTCGGTGTGCCCTCGGTCCAGGCCCACCTGCGCCGTCGGGTGTGGCGCTCCGCCCGCTCTGCCTTGTTGAAGGCCCGGACGAGGGCGAAGACCCATGCAGACTGCCGGCGATCCCCGGCCCCTGCTTACCAGCCCGGGCAGGAGGTGTGGCTTTCCACGAAGGACATCCCCCTCCAGGTGGACTCCCCGAAACTTCAGGACAGGTACATTGGCCCCTTCAAGATCCTCAAAGTCCTCAGTCCTGCCGCAGTGAAGCTCCAACTCCCGGCTTCACTGCGGATCCATCCGGTTTTCCACGTGTCACGTATCAAACCTCATCACACCTCACCCCTCTGTGCTCCCGGACCGGCGCCCCCTCCTGCTCGGATCATCGACGGGGGGCCGGCTTGGACGGTGCGCCGGCTCCTGGACGTCCATCGGATGGGTCGGGGGTTCCAGTACTTGGTGGACTGGGAGGGGTATGGACCTGAAGAACGCTCCTGGGTGAAGAGGAGCTTCATCCTGGATCCGGCCCTCCTGGCCGACTTCTACCGTCGACACCGCAACAAGCCGGGTCGGGCGCCAGGAGGCGCCCGTTGAGGGGGGGGTCCTGTTGTGTGTGGGCCGCCAGAAGAGGAGGTACTGCTGGCCCACCACCAGTGGGCGCTCTGCCTGAAGTGCGGGCTTCAGGCACGAGAGGGCGCTGCCGCCATGGACACAGCCGGGGGTGACAGCTGTCGCTCATCTACTCAACATCATCTCACTCCATAAAGACCAGACGTCATCTCCACCTCGTTGCCGAGATATCATACTTCATTGGAGGTAATATCCTCAGCCTTTTGTAAATCTGTTTATTGTGAGTGTTTGCAGGAGAACCGGTCGTTTTTGAGGAGGCTGTGCAAGACGGCGCTCCTTTTCAGCTGAGACCGCTGCAACGCGCTGAGTGTGAGGTGGAGGTGGCATTCCCACCGTTATTGTTACTGGGTGCACACACACCCACACTTGACTGTCTTTGTTCTTCGCCAGCAGTACCAGATCCGACAGTCGGGGACGGTGATCACCTGGGAATTCGGGACTTGGCGGCTCCAGTATTCACCAGGTTCTGGGGCGGCGGAAATCGTGTGGTTCCAGCTCTCCTCAGGACAGACGTCTTCTATCCTCGAGCCTGCCCACACGTCACCTTTGTGTATTGACTGTTGTGATATTCTGAGATTGTCTGTATGTTCGTTGTGCACATTCACAACATTAAATTGTTATATTTTGGCTCATCTATTGACCGTTCATTTGCGCCCCCTGTTGTGGGTCCGTGTCACTACACTTTCCCAACACACAGCTTCAGTTGCAAACCTGAACCTGCTAAATATAGATGTTACTTACTGAGAAGGATGAGGATGAGAAGAAGGTTGCGTGCCTTCTTCATTGCAGCTGCTGTGAACAAAAGACAAATAGATTTTTTTTAAGAATAAGTTTCCTTTAGCTACAGAGTTGCATGTTCATATTCATGAACTCAGAATTGTGGCTGCCATTGTGTTGACGTGAAATGATGTCAGTATTACCTTTGTAGTGGACAGACACAATGTCCTTATCACCGTCAGTTTGTCCGACAGTGATGGGCGGCTCGTTGTCAGCAGACCTGCTGTCGTCTTTGGGCCTTACGAGTGTTGCTTTTCTTGTTGAAAACTCTGGAGAAGTGTGGGTAGACTACATGAGAACTCATAATATGAGGAAAAAGAAAAGAAACAGGCTGCCAAGAGAATATCACAATTAAAATTACAAATCAGAATGATATCGCATACCTGACAGGGGTCTCAAGGACTGAAACACTTGTCATGTGCCTGGAGTCTTTGTCCTCGTCATAAATATAACATTTCTTAGACATGAGGCGGAGACTTCTACGAGTCATGACTAGAAAGAGAGACAGAGAGAATAAAATGACATCTTAATTCAGTACTTCACAATTAAAATTCCATTATTTGTGGGTACAGTTAATCAACAACACACACTGACTGTTTAACACTAAGAATACATTCTTGTGTATCAAAAGGAATATATTGAGAGAAATATTTGGAGTAAAATATACTTGTAAAAATTTCAAATCAGTTAAGTGCAAAAAATTTAGAAATATTTAATTAGACAAAAAAAAAAAAAGAAAAAAGAATGGAAAGCTGCTGAATAGCTGATATTTATGAATTTATTTTTTTTAACTAAATTTCTTTCAGGTGGATTTTTATGGATTCAATTCCTACAACATTCATTCAATTTGGTTGCACTTAACCTCAAAGGAACAGGCTGCATGATATTTTTTCAACTCTGTTGTCATTTTCAAAATACTGATGCTTTTTTGCAGGTAAAGGGAAGTAAAGTTACTCCAAATATTAATCTGATTTGGGTTTTATGTGACAATAAGCCATATAAAATACTACGTAGTAGCAGTAAGTAGACTTATTTAACTGCACTTTTAACACAGGGGCACATTTAATGCTTTTTCAAAATGTTCAGTTTATTATAAATGATAAGTATTAAATATTTTAGATGTTCTTGCACTTCAGTATTTATTTATTCATGTTTTAAACATTATAATTAACATCATTAACATTTTTAACATATTTTAATTGTCATTATCAGCAGCTGTTTTGTGTTCTGTAAAAGGGACAAATATTTTTTTATAAAAACGGATTAAAAACAGCAGATTTTAAAAATAATTTGAGTGTCTAAAACTTTAATTTGCAAAGTACAGTGTATTAATGTTGTAGTACTACAGTCTGGAAGCTTTTCACTACACAGTAATTAAAAACTATCATCACAGAACTAATAAATTAGCTCACACAAGCTAAAAAAGGACAAACTCGAGTGTTAAAAGTCTGAATAAGTTACCTGGTTGTGATGTGAAGGAGTTCAAGTGGCTGGTTAACTAAGTCTGTCAGGAACAAACCTCAACTTAGAGTCTCTTTTCTTTTATAATGTTAGCAGACTAAAAGTTTTCAGTTTGTGTTGCTAAAACCTGCAGACTGATGAATAAAACACGGAGTGACACTCAGATGCAGCTACCAGCATCCAACTTATGCTAACAAGAGACAAAAACACACTTTGCTACGACAAATTCGCACGCACGTCACTAAGTAGCTCCCCCTCCCGAACAAAGCACACTTTGTATTAAATATTCAATTATTTAATCCTCATAATACGTCATAAAGAAACTCACTTCCGGTGACACCTCCCTCCCCTGCGAACCATACTAACTTTGGGTGACACTGCCCCTCCCCCTGCGAACCAAACTCACACTTCCGGTGACCCACAGTTTATCCTTTAATTTCTTTATGATTATTTCTTTATATATTTTTATATTTACTTATTATTTAGGTTGCATTTGAAATTTATTTGAAAGTCTGTGTAAATTGAATTAATGATTAAGCGGTTGAAGATGAGTGATTCTGATTTCCTTTGTTTTTCTTTCTTATCATATGCTCAGATTTGTTTATTTTATTTATTATTTATTGATGTATTTATTTATTTGATAATATATTTATTTATTTAAAATCTGTGGCACATTGATGTTTGTAAGTGAATGTTCAATAAAGCATGAAGAAAATCTTAAAAACTCTCAAACTTTAGTTTCTCCAACTGCACTGTTCAATCTATTTTTATTTCAACTCATGGTTCTGTTTTCCACTGTGTGTGTGTGTGTGTGTGTGTGTGTGTGTGTGTGTGTGTGTGTGTGTGTGTGTGTGTGTGTGTGTGTGTGTGTGTGTGTGTGTGTGTGTGCGCGCTCTGCCTCCACTATGTTGCATTTCTGACCTTGAGCGGTTCGTTTCCTGCACCTTTTCCTAATCTCTGTGTTTACATTCATGTGAGGTGTCTCTTGATATTATAGTCTGATGACGGCACACTCGCCTACTTCAGAGTACTCTTGACTTGGCTCGATGTCAGGAGGCCTTTCTTCACCAAAGAAAGAATTTTGCTGTCATCCACTGTAATTGTCTTCCAGACCTTTTGGTGTTGCACCAAATCATTGATTTGGCCACTCCTACAGTTTTAAGTTTGACAGGCTGAGAAACAAAATAAACCTAATAATGTCTCCTTCATTTGCACTGACATGCAGATTCACGTGAACACAACACTGTTTCACTATATTTTTCTGACAAAAGTTTGATCGGAATTCTTTCAATGCAAATAATGTATATACAGTCCTGGTCAGAATTATTGTCACATTTGTATTAGACAAGAGTTTAAAAAAGTTCGGAAAGAAATGCAAAAGAAAGATATGTGTATCGGAATATGTAATGAAATGTCCAAAGTTACTGAACAACTAAACACTTTCATATAATGAAAAAAAAAACGGAAGTAAAATGTGCGTGACAGTTATTAGTACACTTGCAGTAAATCACTTACTTTTTTGTTGTTGTTGTTTGACAATGAACATTTTTAGTTCCTTGAATATATTTTGGACTTTGCACCAATCATTAAGAATTGCAAACAGTATTATGTTTGGTAAATCTGTCTATAGGAGGGCAATTTTCAGAAACTGACTACTGAGGGAAGCCACCAAGACTCAACAACTCGCTGTGATTGGAGAAACAGTGCAGCAGATATTATTGAAGTTCAGCATTGAAGAATCAAATCCACTGAGTCGTATTTTGGACTGTTTCTGACACAAAGTATGAAAAGTATCAGACATTATAGGTCCCACAGTATGTACAGGATGAATAATTTATTTTTCTTGAGCTTAATAAATACATAAAAAAACAAGCAAATCATATTAATGTTGCTGAAGAAAGGAAAAAAACTGGAATATTTTTTGCAAAGAGTAGTTGCAAATTTATATTAATTTGACATTGATTAGTTGTAAATATTCTGAATTTATCTAAATTGTCAACCATATAAAAAAAAAAATCTCCATTTGAAAAACAAGAATATAAGCTTGATTTAATAAAAATTCATCGGTGTTGATCTTTTATGGACTTTGGATTTACAGCACTGCTGCAGCTCTGACACAAATGAACGTTGAGGTAAGCAGCTGCCTTTCTGATGAGTCATTTTAAAGCTTTTCTTTACATTTCCTGAGGTAAATATGCACATGTGCACCTGTGCATGCTTCCCAACGTCAGCATATTCAGTGACCACAAAATGCATTTTAATGCTGTTTTCTGTTTGTATAAAATAAAACTTTTTAGATGTTCAGTCTGTGATTTTTTTAAAGAGAAAACTTAACACTCGACCCATTAAAATCTTTTTAGTCCTGAATGAAAAATTGAATCCACAACAATCTAAAAATAGATCTAAGGTTCAAAAATGACATAATTATCCTTTAATATTACCTCACAGGAATATATGACACTTATCTGGGAACTACTTTTTGCGCAGGAATTCATGAAGCACGTCGGCCGCGGGCGCGTACTAACACAGAATACCCAGAAACTAGACAGTTGTTCGGCCATAACGAGCGAGGCCACTTTTAGCTTGCCATAAGCTAAGCTAGTGGCGCTCGTGAGAGTGTGTGTGGGAGGAAGAAGAAGAAGAAGAAGAAGAAGCGGAAGAAGCCCTAAACAATCATGGAGGGCTTCAGAGTGTTGGAGCTTTATAGCGGGATAGGAGGAATGCATTTTGCTTTAAAAGGTAAAATATTGTTTCAGAAGTTGATTGTACATTGTATGGTAGGCAGAACCTATGTTTTGTGAAATAGAACTTATCTACTGCTGTGTTTTATTTTATGAAGGTGTCTGCCTGCTATGTACAGAAAGTGCTTTAACTTTACTAGCAACGTAATGATAGACAAAACTCATTTCCTTGTCACCCTAACGAGCAGATATGGTTATTGTCATTAGTTCTGAGACAAAGAAATGAACCCTGGCACACTATAACACTAAATGTAGCCAGCCAGTCATCAAACATACATTTCATGTGTCATGATGTGGTGAGACTCAAGTCCAGACCAGGACACTTTTCCTTTGCAATATATTATGCAAATAATGAATGTTTATGAGTTCAATGGTACGAATATTTCATGAGGTGAACAAACCATTCAAATCAGCTTCACCTCGTTGAATGGTATGTTCCAGCTTGCACCAAATTAAATATTTGTTCCATTGAAAGAATGTAAAAACATTCATTATTTGTTTTATATGATGGCTAAAATAGATCCTTGTCACTTGATATTTTACTGATTTATAAACAACAGAAAAGGGACTTACATTTTGGTGTTCCACTGCTGCTGAAGTCCAAATTGTGATGTGTAGTCCAGTGATGCTGTGCACTGACATCAGACTTCCATTTAAAAAAAGAAAAAAAAAAGACTTTGTGTCGTTCCTCAGTCCAGTCAAAAATCGTGATGCATCCAGATGGCTTACAGCGGAGTGGATTTTGTGTGTATGTGTGTGTGTGTTACAAGAATTAGCAGTGTCACTTAGCTCGTTGTCCCCCGCACGCATATGCAAACGCAGCCAGGTCAGCACTTATGCGCGCGTGTACTACCAAAAAAGACTGTGTACATCCTCAGTGCAGTGAAAAAAAATCACGTCAGAAATAAGTCCAGATTTTCATTCTCTCTTCTTGCTAACAGCCTCCAGACAGCGTAGTGGATTTGTTTTGTGTGTGTATGCGCAAGTGTTGTGTGGGCGCATGTGCGTGCGCAAGCACGTGTGTGCATGAGCACGTGTGTGCACGCGCATGTGTGTGCACGTTTGCATGCGCGAACACGTGTGTGCGCATGAGCACGTGTGCACGCATGAGCACGTGTGCACAAGCATGTGTGTGCATGCGCAAGCATATGTGTGTGCGTGTGTGCGCTTGCACGTGTGCAGAGTGCAATGGTACCAAACGTATGGAACCAAATTTGCACTCTAAATGGAACCAAACTGCACTCTAAATGCAATGCAATACAAATGGGACAAATTAATCCATGTCATGTGATGTACAAAGCACCAATCAAATGACAAGGATCCACTCAGCTGTTATATAAATTTATTCATTCATTTTCTGCTGCTTATCTGGTCACAATGGCAACAGACTAAGCAGCTCATCCCACGTGTTCCCCATTCTTGGCCATGCCCTCTAGTCAGATTATTCCAGGGGGGATCCCAAGGTGTTCCCAAGCCAGCTGGGAGATGTCATCACTACATTGTGTGCTGGAAATTCGCCAGGACTGCCTCCCAGTTGAACACACCTGGAAGACCTCCCTGGGGAGACAACCTGGAGGCATTCTCACCAGATACCTTAATCACCTCAGTTGTCTCCTTGATGTAAAGAAGCAGCAGCTTGACTCAGAGTCCAGACTTCTCATCTTGTGCCTCCTATGCAGGAACCTCATTTCCTTCACTTGTATCTACAGCCTTGTTCTTTCTGTAATTACCCAAAGCTCATGATAGATGAGGATAGGAGTGTTAATCATTTGGTAATTTGAGGATGTTTCTGGATAAAATTGCCAGTGGCCCATTGGCCTACTCATGACAAAAGCAATGGGCCATTTTCAGCAATGTATGGGCCAACAGTGCGTGCCTGTTGTAAATAATGTCTGATTTACAGTATTTGTTGATGGTATTGTTTTAACAATGGCACATTTTCTGTTTTTGGGTGTGTGCATGTACTGTACAGTTCATTTTTAAATTTCTGATGTTAACAATAAATCAGTCAAAACCAAACTTAATTTCAAAATCATGTTTCAAACTGAACACCTTATTCTTAAATATTTCAAATATTAAGTTAAAAACCCACAATATCCAGTATGACTGGAATCCCTTTATCAGTCTCATGCTTCACTTTACCCCAACTCATGAGTAAGACCCAAAGATACTTGAACTCCTCCACTTGGTTCAATCACTCTCCAGTGACCCAGGGGAGACAATCCACCCTTTTCCAAAAGAAGACCATGGTCTCAGGTTTGGAGGCGCTGATATATTTGGTCATTCATTTTCTATACTTTCTTACTCCAATCAAGGATCACTGGGGTAGCGGGCTGCAGCCTATCCCATCGGACACTGGGGAGAAGCATGGCACAATCTGGACAGAATGCCATTCTGTCACAGGGCCACAAATAGCCAGATATAAATATATTCACACTCACATGCATTCCTATGGTCATTGGTGTTTTTATTTTTATGTATATGATGTGTGTGTGGCTGCCCAGTAGTTGACTCTGCCCTGCAGTTTAGCTGCTGACACACAGCTAAACTGGGCAAGTGCCACTGATGCTCTTTAGAGGGGTTTGGGGAAGCACATGTCTGCATTCCTCAATCTAAAAACAAATCACAATAGGAACTTTCCCCATTCTACATCTAATAGGACTTCTGTGGCTGCTAAAGATGTACCTGCAAACCCTGCGGCTAATGAATTTAACTTCCTCATATCATGAATGCATTTTTCTAAAAACTAAGGGAGCTGTTAAATAGGGGCAAAAATGCACAGTAAATAGAACCAAAATGTACGGCAAATAATGTCAGTCATACAGTGGGACAAATAATGAATATCCCATAATGTACAATCCACCAATCAAATTATAAGGAAGTATTTAGGTGTCATGTAATAGCTTTTATCGTTCTTTCTCAAGTGTTTTGCCATACACAGAGTTATACAAAGTTGCGCAAAGAATATGTGATCAACTGGGCCCAGGACTTCAGAAATTATTTTTACTCTAGTGTATCCTTCTATTCTTTCATTTCTTTTACCACATAGCTAAGGTAATTATGAAATTGAGGGATTATCATACGGGAGAAATAAACTCTGTAGCTTGAGATTTTTCTGCATTGTTGTAGTGTACTTTTTTCTAATTCTCATATATTCTTTTATGAGTGGTTTATTTTGTTTAGTCCTTTGATTCCTTGGAAAGTCTTATGTAAATTCTTATTACAATTATTCGTAGTAGTAATGAACAGATGACTTATACTCCAGGAAATACAGTACACAAAACCTAGTCCGTCATGCCGTCACAGCCCCAAGACACATACACGGTCATCTGTCAACCCTCTCACATGAGTTGTTGGGTGCTCACTTTGACCTACTTTTGCTGCTTTTTTTATATGATGGGCACCATCACTGTTTCACGAGTTACACTCATAAATTTTAAAGAGTTATTTTTTTAACTAACAGTAAGCTTCCATTACAAGGTCCCCAGTGTTCAAATGTGAGGCTCTAAAATGTCTTTTAAGTATAGTTAACTGATCAGGGTTTCTCTCTCCCCCTTCAGAGAGTTGCATATCTGCCCAGGTGGTTGCTGCTGTGGACATCAACACCATTGCCAACGAGATCTACAGGCATAATTTCCCTGAAACTCCTCTGTGGAACAAGACCATTGAGGTTTGTGATAATCGGGGAAGTAAGCATGACATTCTGATGTGTTGATGCCCTGTATTTCCCTCAGAGCACATGAGCTTAGACTTCTGTTTTTTAAATTATGTACAGGAGTAAGATGTTATTTAAAAAAAAAAATAAAGCAAACAAAACAAAAAAAAACACTATTTATGATGTCATTATTCACAGACCTACAGTAAAATGAATGAGTGGATTTAGTGATATCAGTGTCTTTAGTCTGAAACAACATACAGTAATGTTCAGAATAATAGTAGTGCTATGTGACTAAAAAGATTAATCCAGATATTGAGTATATTTCTTATTGTTACATGGGAAACAAGGTACCAGTAGATTCTCACAAATCCAACAAGACCAAGCATTCATGATATGCACACTCTTAAAGCTATGAAATTGGGCTATTAGTAAAAAAAAAAAAAAAAAAAAAAAAAAGTAGAAAAGGGGGTGTTCACAATAATAGTAGTGTGGCATTCAGTCAGTGAGTTCGTCAATTTTGTGGAACAAACAGGTGTGAATCAGGTGTCCCCTATGTAAGGATGAAGCCAGCACCTGTTGAACATGCTTTTCTCTTTGAAAGCCTGAGGAAAATGGGACGTTCAAGACATTGTTCAGAAGAACAGCGTAGTTTGATTAAATAGTTGATCGGAGAGCGGAAAACTTATACGCAGGTGCCAAAAATTATAGGCTGTTCATCTACAATGATCTCCAATGCTTTAAAATGGACAAAAAAAACAGAGACGCGTGGAAGAAAACGGAAAACAACCATCAAAATGGATAGAAGAATAACCAGAATGGCAAAGGCTCACCCATTGATCAGCTCCAGGATGATCAAAGACAGTCTGGAGTTACCTGTAAGTGCTGTGACAGTTAGAAGACACCTGTGTGAAGCTAATTTATTTGCAAGAATCCCCCGCAAAGTCCCTCTGTTAAATAAAAGACGTGCAGAAGAGGTTACAATTTGCCAAAGAACACATCAACTGGCCTAAAGAGAAATGGAGGAATATTTTGTGGACTGATGAGAGTAAAATTGTTCTTTTTGGCTCCAAGAGCCGCAGACAGTTTGTGAGATGACCCCCAAACTCTGAATTCAAGCCACAGTTCACAGTGAAGACAGTGAAGCATGGTGGTGCAAGCATCATGATATGGGCATGTTTCTCCTACTGTGGTGTTGGGCCTATATATCACATACCAGGTATCATGGATCAGTTTGGATATGTCATAATACTTGAAGAGGTCATGTTGCCTTACGCTGAAGAGGACATGCCCTTGAAATGGGTGTTTCAACAAGACAGTGACCTCAAGCACACTAGTAAATGAGCAAAATCTTGGTTCCAAACCAACAAAATTAATGCCTCGCAGATGTGAAGAAAACATGAAAAACTGTGGTTATACAACTAAGTACTAGTTTAGTGATTCACAGGATTACTAAAAAAGCAGTTTGAACATAATAGTTTTGAGTTTGTAGCATCAACAGCAGATGCTACTATTATTGTGAACACCCCTTTTTCTACTTTTATACTAATAGCCCAATTTCATAGCCTTAAGAGTGTGCATATCATGAATGCTTGGTCTTGTTGGATTTGTGAGAATCTGCTGAATCTACTGGTACCTTGTTTCCCATGTAACAATAAGAAATATACTCAAAACCTGGATTAATCTTTTTAGTCACATAGCTCTACTATTATTCTGAACACTATTGTATGTCTTTGCAGAGCTCTAGTATAGAATAGAATCGAATGCCTTTATTGTCATTGCATGTTGATATCCAGTGAAAATTGATATCTTTCTTGAAAACAAAAATTCTCTCTGCTCATCCATTCACACTATGCACCCACATTAAAAGAAATGTGAAGTGAATAAACAACTGCAAAACTATGTTAAAAAAAAAAATCATTCATTCATTCATTTTCTGTCTATGCATATTCCAGTCAAGCGTTACAGGGAGCTGGAGCCAATCCCAGCAGTCATAGGGCGAAAGGCAGAGTACACCCTGGACAGGACAGCAGTCAACAGCAGGGCTACATAGAGACAGACCAACAGTCATGTTGTCACATGCAGTCAATCCCTTACTTGATCTGTTAGCCATGTGTCACTGCTAAGCAGAGCCAGAGCCTCTGAGGAGCTCAACGGTATGTGTGGAAACAAGTCTGCTTTCCTCAATCCAGTGAAAAAGAGCTTCTGCAGCCTCTAAAGATGTTGCCACAAACACTACAACTGCTGGCTACTTTCCTGGTATCATGGAAGCATTTTTACGAAAAGCTAATTGAGGCCTTCAATAGAGTGAAGTGAATGAGACAAAAATACACAGCAAATAGTACAGAAATGCGTTGTACATGACGTTACTCACACAGTGGGACAAATGATGAATGTCAGTTGACATACAGTTCACCAGACAAATGATGAATGTCAGTTGACATACAGTTCACCAGTCAAATGACAAGGATCTATTTAGACATCCTATAATGGTGTTTATATATATATATATATTTGGATAAATGTTATTTACTGTATTGTTCATGTTAAAATGTAAACTTTTGGAACATGTTACAGGTGTGAAATTTGTAATTTGTATTTTTAAGGATAATTCCTTTAGCTCAACCTTTGTGTGAGCATTGCGCTCTTATTTTCAGTAATTCATGGTTATGAGCCTGTAGCATGTAGAGGCTCACTGAACGGTGAGCTACAGTTTGAAAAGCAACTTTGTTCATGTTCTTTCTTCATAGGGCATCCCACTTGAAGATTTCAATAGACTGTCATTTGATATGATTTTGATGAGTCCTCCTTGCCAGCCTTTCACCAGGTACATATATATTTTGAGTTTGTGTATGTGTGTATGTCTCTCTCTCTCTCTCTCTCTCTGTCTCTCTCTCTCTCTCTCTCTCTCTCTCTCTCTCTCTCTCTATCTATATATCTATATCTATATCTATATATATATATATATATATATATATATATATATATATATATACACACACACAGTTGTAGGTAAAAGTTTGGGCACCCCTGATGATTTCCATTATTTTCCTTTATAAATCATTGGTTGTTTAGATCAGCAATTTCAGTTAAATATATCATATAGCAGATAAACACAGTGATATTTGAGAAATGAAATGAAATGAAGTTTATAGGATTTACAGGAAGTGTGCAATAATTCTTTAAAAAAAAATTATGCAGGTGCATAAATTTGGGCACCCCAACAGAAAAAAATAGATCAATATTTAGTAGATCCTCCTTTTGCAGATATAACAACTTCTAAACCCTTCCTATAGCTTCCATTGAGAGTCTGGATTCTGGTTGAAGGTAGTCTGGACCATTCTTCTTTACATCTCAGGTTTGTTGGTTTCCGAACATGGACAGCCCGCTTAAAATCACACCACAGATTTTCGATAATATTTAGGTCTGGGGACTGAGATGGTCATTCCAGAATGTTGTACTTATTCCTCTGCATGAATCCCTTAGTAGATTTTGAGCAGTGTTTAGGGTTGTTGTCTTGTTGAAAGATCCAGCCCCGGCACAACTGCAATTTTGTCATTGATTCATGAACATTGTTCTCAAGAATTTGCTGATATTGACTGGAATCCATGTGACGCTCAACTTTAACAAGATTTCCAGTACCTGCACTGGCCACACAGCATGATGGAACCACCTCCAAATTTTACTGTAGGTAGCAAGCGTTTTTCTTGGAATGCTGTGTTCTTTTTCAGCCGTGCATACAGCCCCTTGTTATGTCCAAATAACTCAATTTTAGTTCATCAGTCCACAGCACCTTATTCCAAAATGAAGCTGGCTTCTCCAAATGTGGTTTAGCACACCTCAATTGACTCGGTTTGTGGCATGTACGCAGAAAAGGCTTCCTCTGCATTACAGCATCATACAACATCTCTTTGTGCAAAGTGCGCTGTGTAGTTGAATGATACACAGAGACACTATCTGCAGCAAGATCATGTTGTAGGTCTTTGGAGCAGGTCTGTGGGTTGACTATGACTGTTTTCACCATCCTTTGCTGAGATTTTTCTTGGCCTGCCACTTTGGGCCTTAACTAGTACTGTGCCTGCGGTCTTCCATTTCCTCACTGTGTTCCCACAGTGGAAACTGACAGCTGAAATCTCTGAGATAGCTTTTAGTATCTTTCCACTAAACCATGATGTTGAACAGTCTTTGTTTTCAGGTAATTTGAGAGTTGTTTAGAGGCTCCCATGTTGCCACTCATTAGAAGAGATGCAAAGAGGGGAAGCATTTGCAAATGGCCACCTTAAATACCCTTTCTCATGATCGGATTCACCTGTGTAAGGAGGTCAAGGGTCATTGAGCTTACCAAACAAATTTTGTGTTCCAATAATTAGTGCTAAATGTATTCAAATCAATAAAATGACAAGGGTGCCCAGGTTTATGCACCTGCCTAATTTTATTTAAAGAATTATTGCATGCTTTCTGTAAATACTAGAAACTTCATTTCACTATGATATATTTAACTGAAATTTCTGATCCAAACAACCAATGATTTATAAAGGAAAATCATGAAAATTATCAGGAGTGCCCAAACTTTTGCTTACAACTGTATATATAGGAATAGTTTGCACCGTGTGTCATGGGGTAACATGATAACTCAGAAGCCAATGGATGTCGACTTTGTTTGACCTTTACTTTTCAAACCAAGCATTCAACACAGTCAAATCTATTCCATTCATTAATCCTATTCGCTCAATCAATAATTTGCACCACTTTTTACCAGAATTGGAGCAACTTTAATTTTTGACCCCTGTATATACTGAAGTAACCTTTGTCACCATTCTTGCTTTTTTTTACCCCATAACTCCATAACATTAAATGGACTGCATTTACATAGCACTTTTCCATCTGCATCAGATGCTCAAAGCGTCAGTAATACCTCATATTCACCCCGATGTGAGGGTACTGCCATACAAGGTACTCACTACACACTACACACTAGGGGATTAAGGACCTTTCCCAAGGGCCCTTAATGATTTTTTGGTCAGGCTGGGATTTGAACCGAAGATCCTCTGATCTCAAGCCCAACGCTTAACCACTAGACTATCACCTCGCCAACATTCAGTCATATATATTCCAAAATATACCTTTTTGGAATATTTATGATCAGACAACAAATAATATGGTGCTAGCATGTTCCCCATGGGATCCATGGGCTGTAGATTGGTTATTGTTTATAAAATAGGTAGCTGACATTTTTCAAGGGTGGTAATAAGTCCAGAATGTTTTTACAATCTTAGGATTCAGCAGTCTTTAGAAGAATAAGTCAACCCTATCTTCCCCCTGTCAATTACTTTTTCAATGTTCATTTACTGTCTTAATGTATTTATAAATTGTTTTGGTTCTTGTTATCATATACACACTATTATTATTATTATTAGTGAAGGACTTCAAGTACCTTGCGGTCTTGTTCACATGTGTGGGGACAGTGGAGCGTGAGATTGGCCGGAGAATCGGTGCAGCAGGGGCAGTGTTGCATTTGCTCTACCGTACTATTGTGACGCAAAGGGAGCTGAGCCAAAAGGCGAAGCTGTCAATCTTCATTCCTACTCACCTATGGTAATGAACGAAAGAACTAGATTGCAGGTACAAGCGGCCGAAATGGGCTTCCTTAGGAGGGTGGCTGGTGTCTCCCTTAGTGATATGGTGAGGAGCTTGGAGTAGAACCGTTACTCCTCGAGTTGAAAGGAGCCAGCTGAGGTGGTTCGGGCATCTGGTAAGGATGCCCCCTGGGAACCCTAACCCAGGACTAGGTGGAGGGATTATATCTCCACACTGGCCTGGGAACGCTCGGGATCCCCCAGTCAGAGGTGGTCAAGGTGGCCTAGGAAAGGGAAGTCTGGGGTCCCCTGCTGGAGCTGTTGCCCCCGCGGCCCAATCCCGAATAAGCGGTTGAAGATACGTGAGTGATGATTGACTATTATTATTATTATTATATGTTTTTACTTCTATTTTGTCATTTGATTTTTAAATACACCACAGTGGAAATAAGTGTTTTCACTTTCTTGTGTCATCTGAGTATTTTAAAATAGTCACGCACCCATGCTTTTAATATAAAGATGATTTATCACCCCCTACTGGAATGGAGTGTGAGTCCAGAATGTAATTAGCAATGTTAGCTAGTATCCATAGTTTCTCCAAAAGTATTAGTGCTATCAATGTTCTGTTTTCACAGCGTTCATCCTTGACCCAAAATACATAAGCATACCAAATGGCATATGTCAACTCTCCCCAGTTTGTCCGTGATTGAAGTTATATGCACTCACGCACATATGTATGCATGGAGGGAGAGCTTTTTGTCTTTTCCGCATTCTGCTGCAAGTAGTTGCTTCTATTTTTACACATGCACAAACAGTGGTGGAAGACATCAAACGCAGTACAATTTTCACTCATGGTACCGGCAACATGACACTTATCTAAACTGACTAAACCAATTGAACTAATAATCACAATGAATCAATACCAATAACAACACTGTTAAACTAACACCACTGTTAAACTAACATGAACCACAATAACAACATTTAAAAACCAGAATTTCCATGGCGCATTGTAGCACAACATCCATTGTTTACTGGTTAGCTAAAATCGCTAATTTCTACAAAAATATTTGTCCTATCAACTCTCCGGTTTTGCAGCATTCATCCTTGATCCAAAATATATAAGCATAACAAATGGCAAATGGCAGGTCTCTCCGGTTTCTCTGTGATCGAAGCGGCACACAGGCATACACACAGAGGCCACTTGGCTTTTATAATATAGTTAGTGTTCAGTGTAATTGGAGCATCTTTAAATTTTGACCCCTGTGTAAGTCTTCAATTGACCCCTACCTGGGAGCCAATTGAAAATTCAAGTGGCCAGTCAGTTTTTTCAAGAGTACAGTCTAAAGGTGCCCTGAGACTTGCGTGACTTTGATCCAGGCACTTGCACGCACATCATCGTGCAAGTCCCAGCTGGACGCCATGCTTTATTCCACTGGCTGCCATGCATTGTGCACTGGACGCTGTGTATATAAAATAATTATTTTGTAGTGGATTAATCATTTTCTGTCCAAGTTCGCTGTTGACGGCCTCTAATCGTTTCCAGAATCACAGCGAACTGCTCCAGCTGCTGCTTTTCTCGCGCATTGAATGAAGTCGAGAAAGCATTTAGAGCCATCTAAAAAGGTAATTATTTGACAGGTTTATATTGTAATGACTTGGTAAAACAGTTGCATGTTCTTTCCTTCTTGTGCGTAGCTGTAAAAGTATGTTTGTGATGGATTTAACATCTCATTATAAGCATTCAGACGGGCTGCGCTCTGATGCGGTGCACTGACGCAGTCACTCACACTGTTCACTTCTTTACTCGACTTGACGAGCTGCACGTAGTGTTGGCAAGTAGATTGCACAGCGTTCACTACCACTTCCCGTTTGTTGCATGACATTTATGCGTGAAAGTTTTTTTTTTTTTTTTGGGGATATTTCAAAATTCTCTTTGCACAATTACATGCACCGGCGCCCCCTCACATTCAGTCTACACCTGTTAATGACAGGTGATTTACTAGGTAATTTACTCTCCTGCACGACACAGTACGTGCAAGTTTGTGCATCAGACCTATCCAAGATGGCGCCACGTGAAGGCGCCCTGGTATTCTGGTGCTCCCTGTTTTGTGTTTTTGTGCGTAAATCAAGTGTCATCGTGCTCCTACACCCGCGAGGAGCTTCTAAACTTCAGATCATCAACACCCACGGACATTACGCCAGTTTTTTAGTGCCTGCAGCTGAACTGGTTCACTTTTTGGCCAAAAGAGTGAGACGCTGGCGGAGAGGAAAACGAGCTGGAGCTCTCATGTGCCTCAGACGAAGGGGCACGCGCACGCCCCTACCTGGGATATTTCTCTCCAACGTCCGCTCACTCCACAACAAGATGGATGAGCCGTCACTGCTGATGAAGAAGAATAGAGATTTCTCCTCATCTTGTGTACTGTGCTTCACGGAGACGTGGTTAAATGCGCAGACACCAGACTGCGCGCTCCAACTAGAGGGATTCCAACTCCTCCGCGCAGACAGAGACCGAGCACTCTCTGGTGGAAAAACTAGAGGGGGAGGACTCTGCTTCTATATCAACAACGCCTGGTGCTCCGATGTGACTGTGATCTCCCAACACTGCTGTCCCTCTCTGGAATATCTCCTCATAAACTGCAGACCGTTCTACTCTCCACGTGAGTTTAACTCTTTCATACTTTGCTCTGTGTATATTCCACCGAGCGCGGACGTGCACAAGGCCGAGTGCGCGCTCGCGGATCAGATTATGAGCGTGGAGAGAGACTTTCCAGACTCTCTTGTTATAATTCTCGGTGATTTTAACAAAGGGAATCTCAGTCAGGAATTACCAAAATACAAACAGTTTGTTAAATGCCCGACCAGAGAAGGGAGCACGTTAGATCATTGTTATACGACAGTGAGTGGTGCGTACCGAGCGGTGGCCCGTTCAGCTTTGGGACTCTCAGATCACGTGATGGTCCACTTGATCCCCGCATACAGACAGAGACTAAAACTCTCTAAACCTGTTGTGAGGACATCTAAAGTGTGGAGCAATGAAGCTGTGGAGGAGCTACGCGCGTGCTTGGGCACTACAGATTGGGATATGTTTGAGGCTTCGACAGACAGTCTAGATGACTACACGGACACTGTGACGTCATATATTCATTTCTGTGAAAACAGCATCATCCCACAGCGCACCAGGGTGAGATATAACAATGACAAGCCCTGGTTCACACCTAAACTCCGGCAGCTCCGTCAGCAGAAAGAGGTGGCTTTCAGAGAAGGAGACAGAGACAGCTATAGAGGTGCAAAGTACAGATTTATCAAGGAGGTGGCAAAGGCTAAATCCATGTACAGTTCACGTCTGCAGCAAAGGTTCTCTGCCAATGACTCAGCCTCTGTGTGGAGGGGGCTGAAAGAGATCACCAACTACAAGCCCAAAGCACCTCGTTCTCTTGACGACCTGAAGCTGACCAACGACCTGAACGTCTTCTATTCACGCTTTGAAGACAAGGACTCACACCTCCCCACCTCCCACACAACTGGATATTCAAACACCATGGACCTCCCCCGTCTCACCGCTGCCCTCCCCCCTCCCCCCGTTGCCCTCTCCGTCCAAGAGGAGGACGTGAGAAGTCATTTCAAAAGGCTGAATCCACGTAAGGCCCCGGGCCCAGACTGTGTCTCTCCTGCCACCCTGAGACACTGTGCTGATGAGCTGGCCCCAGTCTTCACGGGGATCTTCAACACCTCCCTGGAGTCATGCCATGTTCCAGTCTGCTTCAAGTCCTCCATTATAGTTCCAGTCCCCAAGAAACCACGCATCACTGGACTTAATGACTACAGGCCTGTGGCTCTCACGTCTGTAGTCATGAAGACCTTCGAACGCCTGGTTTTATCCCACCTGAAGTCCATCACCGACCCCCTCCTAGACCTCCTGCAGTTTGCCTACAGAGCCAACAGGTCTGTAGACGTCATAAACCTGGCCCTGCACTCCATCCTGCAGCACCTGCACTCCCCAGGAACCTACGCTAGGATCCTGTTTGTGGACTTCAGCGCTGCATTCAACACCATCCTTCAGGCTTTGCTCCAGGACAAGCTTTCTCTGCTCCACGTGCCCGACTCCACCTGCAGGTGGATCACAGACTTCCTGACGGACCGGAGTTAGCATGTGAGGCTGGGAAAGAATGTCTCGAACACTCGGGCTCTCAGCACAGGATCTCCACAGGGCTGTGTCCTTTCCCCTCTGCTCTTCTCCCTGTACACTAACTGCTGCACCTCCAGCCACGACTCCGTAAAGCTCATCAAGTTTGCGGATGACACCACCCTCATCGGACTCATTTCGGATGGGGATGAGTCTGCCTACAGGAGGGAGGTGGACCGGCTGGTGACCTGGTGTAGCAGCAACAACTTGGAGCTCAACGCCCAGAAAACAGTGGAGATGATCGTGGACTTCAGGAAAGCCACAGCCCCCCCGCCCTCCCTCGCCCTCACCAACAGCCTCATCACCACTGTGGACTGTCACCGCATCCTTGGCACCACCATCACCCAGGACCTCAAGTGGGAGTCAACCATCAGCTCCCTCATCAGGAAGGCCCAGCAGAGGATGTACTTCCTGTGGCAGCTGAAGAAGGCCAAGCTGCCTGTCCAGCTGATGGTGCAGTTCTGCACGGCCATCATCGAGTCCATCCTCTGCTCCTCCATCACGGTGTGGTACGCCGGGGCCACAGCCAGGGATAGACACAGACTGCAGCGCATTGTGGCCTCTGCTGAGAAGGTGATCGGCTGTAGCCTTCCATCTCTCCACGACCTGCATGTCTCCAGGACTCTGGGCCGAGCAGGTCAGATCACAGCCGACCCTTCTCACCCTGCACACAGTCTATTCAAACCACTCCCCTCGGGCAGGAGGCTACGGTCCATCCGGACCAGAACCTCCCGCCATAAGAACAGTTTCTTCCCCTCTCATGAACTCCTCATAACTCAGTCACCTTAACCTTAACTCTGTCACTTTATCATTTTATCACGGGTCACTTTAGACAATGTGCTTTGGTTTTAATTGCACTCCTCCTTTTTTACTGTTCCTCTTTCTTTCTGTTTTTCTGTTGCACACAGCCTTTCATATTTCATGTCATTTTTTATCTTATATTTTGTCTTATTTTGGCACATATTGTATATTTTATCTTAGCATTTTATATTGCTCTCTGTTTAATGTTGCACCATTATATCGAAGCAAATTCCTAGTCTGTGAATCCTGTTCATTGGCAATGGCAGTAAACTTCTTCTGATTCAAATTTGTGCAAGTGTCAGGGGGCCTTAAGGAGTATTTGTGCCAAATGGTGCTGGCTTCACCATTTGAAAGATTCCCCTGTAAATGTTTCTGTTATTTGCTGCACTATTCTGCACCTGACTATTTTTAGTTGTGCAAGTGGTATCATGGTTTATATGACATGGGTGTCAGGCATACAAATGACAACTGCATCACAGCCCAATCTTTAACCCTCTGGAGTCGAATGACGTGCCTCCGCGTCAAAAGTTACATGACCTAATTAAGTGGATGTAACACCCAGTCCTCTGCACTCTGAGTCTCCCTTTGAATGCGTGTTAAACGTGCAGTCTTCAACCTTTATAATACTTTTTAAATTTAGTTAATAGGCCTAGTATCACTTGACTTAGGAGTATTTTTTACACCATGTGTTTTCATGAATATTATTGTCAGTTTTGCTGCGTGTTTATGTACACACATGCTGCGACAGCGGTGGGAAGAAACATGACTCCTTCTTTTTCATTGGTGGGAAAACGCAGGAGCTAACCAATCAGAAGTCACACCCCATGTGTGTTTGATCATAGCCCACTGACCCCACATGGTTTTGCTTGTGGGTGCGCACTTCGTGCAAACAGTTTTTTTTTTCTTACTTCTCTCCCCTCTCCCCACAGCAACACAAGTAAAAAAACAAAACAAAACATGAATTTGTCTTTATCACTGGTGGAAAAAATAAACTACATAAGCCAATAACAATTATCCCCAAGTCACATAATTTAGTTGCTGAAGGAATATTGTGGGTGATTCAGTGAGGAGAGAGAAAAGCAGACAGCGATTAGAGCTTTGGTATTTGAGAGATTTGAGAAGTATTTGGCGTGTTTGGAGTGTGTGTTATTTTGGTGTAGTATTTAGTGTGAGTGGTTGAGGTTGTGAAGTGTGGTTAATGCACTTGGTTTCAGTGTGGAAGGTTCCCGGTTCAAATCCCATCCCTGCCACATTTCTCCATGTAATGTGGAGTTGTGTCAGGAAGGGCATCCGGCGTAAACCTTGTGCCAAGTCAACGCGCAGGTCCACCTTGGATTTGCTGTGGCGACCCCGAATGCAAACACGGGAGCAGCCGAAGGGACTTACTATTTAGTGTGTGTGGTTGTGTTTTTTTTTTTTTTGTAAAAAATTAGGCGACTTATGAATGCTGAGCAAGCGCTTCAGTTTTTTTTTTTATTGGAGCAAGATGGCGCGCGCAGAGCATCATCAGAGTCTGAACCAGACAGTGAGGATTCTGATGATGAAAGAGATGATCCCTCTTTTGTACTGGATGAGCAACCAGAGCAGGTGGATCCACCGACGTGCGCACAGATTTCCACAGTGGATTGGATCACCCGCTTCTCTTTGCAGCTTCTCCAGGACTCACGCGCTACAGAGCTACACCCCAGCGCCTAGTCCTGGAGCAGAGCAGGATGCAGACACACACTGCTCCAGCGGTGGCTCCAGGCATGGAGAACACAGGAGTCAGAGTAGAGATCCCCCCCCAAAAAAGTCCAAAACACCTTTTTCTATTGTTTTTTTGTTTGTTTGTTTTTTTCTTTTCTTTTTTTTACCACTAACACAGTCAGGATAGTCTGTACAAACACCAATTAAAAAAAGCTACAAAACAATAAATTAGGGAAAAATACACATGGATATTGAGGTGGAATAGCTGTACAAATTTTGGGAGCTTCTGATGTGCATTGGACAGGATTTTTTTTTTCTGAGTGGCACAAATATAATTTGTGTGGCATCATTTTGCATGTAAATAACCACAAAAATGCCTGAAGCATTTCCTAATTTTAATGTGAATTGTTGTATGTAACTTTTACATATATTTTTGAAATTTGCGTTTGTATTTGCATTCTAAGTTATAAAAATGGTTCATTAAATATATTTCTGTTTTTCACAGTAAAAAACTAACTTTTTTCTGAATCGAATTTTAGGTTTTGGGGTCACTGTTTTAATGCAGTATGTCACAATGAAAGAAAAACTGTAAAGTCACACAGGTGAGGTTGGGCTAAAAAATGACACAAACAAGGCAAAGTAAACAGTTTTTTTAAGGTAAATTCTGAAGGTAAAACCAAAAGTAATCAAAAATGCCAAATTATACCCAAAACACCAGTGGGTTAAGTCACTGATGACACACCACCATGTAGACAACACATCGATGACAGCTTGGACTTTCATTTTGGTTTCTTATAAGTTTGTGATTTGTTATGGCTTTTGCTATTTGAAAATCTCAATCTAAATCTACACAATCAAGTTAACAACCATGAACTGCAGTTGGACTCATGACTTCAGTTTATCAATAGCCCAGAAAGCAACCTGATGACATGAATTAACACCATTTTTGCACACAGATGAAAAAGATTGAGAATCCATAAGGTGACACTTGAATGTGAACTGCGCTACTTCATGGAAACATTTGACCACAGTTTCCTCTGTTCTCTTTGTTTAATTCTTGTGTTACATGTTTTGCTAAAATTGCAGTGTGCTGTGTTTTCCATCAGTTTGGTTATGCATCATTAACTGAAATCTGTCTGTTGGGGTGGCCAAGCAGTTAGTGCGCTTGTTTCTCCTGCGGAAGGTTCTCGGTTCAAACCCCACCCCTGCCCCTTCTCCATGTAATATGGAGTTGCATCAGGAAGGGCATCCAGCATGCCAATTCAATATGGCGACCCTGAACGAAAACAAGGGAGAAGCCGAGGGAACTTACTTTAACTGAACTCTTTGTCTGTGTGAAGGATAGGACTTCAGGGTGATGTTGCTGATCCAGAACCAAGAGCTTTCTCTACATTCTTGATCTACTACCAAGGTATTTAATCTCTGTATTTACAACAGCTTTTCTCTTCACTGTTTGTACTCAAGAATTTTAAAGTTGATACCACTGAGTTCCCATTTTAACTGGATAACTAGGCACACCCAGAAGCCCATCTCTCACACATTTAGAAATAGTTTGCTCCAATCAAAGCCCTTTTATGGCATTTAATAAAACTACTGTTAGGATTTACTAAAGATGCATCGTGATAGGTTAGTGATGGAAAGGCATGGATAGAGTTAATCTGATAGACTTTTAAACATGGTTACTATTACTAAATGACTCTTCTGTTTTCCTTCATGTAAAATCCATGTGATGATGTGATAAGGCTGCACAAGCGTCCACGCTTCATCCTGCTGGAGAATGTGAAAGGTTTTGAGACCTCCTCTGCAAGGTAACCACACCACCAGGATACTTGTTGACCTCTAATGAGGACTTGCAGAAAGGGCTGGTACTCTGTAGTTCTGACTGACTTCACAGACAGTCACACAGAGTAAAACAAGACCAATCACAGATTTCTGACATCCGCCAATCCAGATCCCGATCACCTCCAAAATGCAATGGAGCCTTCCATGCCCTAATATCTAAATGTAAATATGAATATACAGTGGCTTGAAAAAGTATTCAGCCCCCTTGAACTTTTCCACATTTTGTCACATTACAGCCACAAACATAAATCTATTTGTTGTTATTCCATGTGAAAGACCACACAAAGTGGTTTACAATTGAGAAGTGGAACAAAAATCATACATGATTCCAAACATTTTCTTTACAAATAAATAACTGAAAAGTGGGGTGTGCATAATTATTCAGCCCTCTTTGGTCTGAGTGCAGTCAGTTGCCCATAGACATTGCCTGATGATTGCTAATGACTAAATAGAGTGCACCTGTGTGTAATCTGATGTCAGTACAAATACAGCTGCTCTGTGACAGCCTCAGAGGTTGTTTAAGAGAATATTGGGAGCAAACAACACTATGAAGTCCAAAGAACCCACCAGCCAAGTCAGGGATAAAGTTGTGGAGAAATTTAAAGCAGCCTTAGGCTATAAAAAGATTTCCCAAGCCTTGAACATCTCACGGAGCACTGTTCAATTGATCATTCAGAAATGGAAGGAGTATGGCACAACTGTAAACCTACCAAGACAAGGCCGTCCACCTAAACTCACAGGCCGAACAAGGAGAGCACTGATCAGAATGCAACCAAGAGGCCTATGGTGACTCTGGACGAGCTGCAGAGATCCACAGCTCAGATAGGGGACTCTGTCCATGAGACAACTATTAGTCGTGCACTGCACAAATTTCGCCTTATGGAAGAGTGGCAAGAAGAAAGCCAAAGTTAAAAGAAAACCATAAGAAGTCCCATTTTGCAGTTTGCCAGAAGCCATGTTGGGTACATAGCAAAAATGTGGAAGAAGGTGCTTTGGTCTGATGAGACCAAAATTGAACTTTTTGGCCAAAATGCAAAACGCTGTGTGTGGCGGAGATGTAACACTGCACACCACTCTCAACACACCATCCCAACTGTCAATATGGTGGTGGCAGCATCATGCTCTGGGGGTGCTTCTCTTCAGCAGGAACAGGGAAGATGGTCAGAGTTGATGGGAAGATGGATGGAGCCAAATACAGGGCAATCTTGGAAGAAAACCTCTTGGGGTCTCCAAAAGACTTGAGACTGGGCAGTGTTTCACCTGCCAGCAGGACAATGGCCCTAAACATAAAGCCAGGGCTACAATAGAATGGTTTAAAACAAAACATATTCATGTGTTAGAATGGCCCAGTCAAAGTCCAGCTCTAAATCCAATCAAGAATCTTTGGCAAGAGAGAGCATATCTCACCCATATTGGCCTCTCTTCACTGGCTTCCTGTTAATTCTGGAATAGAATTTAAAATTCTTCTTCTTACTTATAAGGTTTTGAATAATCAGGTCCCATCTTATCTTAGGGACCTCGTAGTACCATATCACCCCAATAGAGCGCTTCGCTCTCAGACTGCAGGCTTACTTGTAGTTCGTAGGGTTTGTAAGAGTAGAATGGGAGGCAGAGCCTTCAGCTTTCAGGCTCCTCTCCTGTGGAACCAGCTCCCAATTCAGATCAGGGAGACAGACACCCTCTCTACTTTTAAGATTAGGCTTAAAACTTTCCTTTTTGCTAAAGCTTATAGTTAGGGCTGGATCAGGTGATCCTGAACCATCCCTTAGTTATGCTGCTATAGACGTAGACTGCTGGGGGGTTCCCATGATGCACTGTTTTCTTTCCTCTTTTTGCTCTGTATGCACCACTCTGCATTTAATCATTAGTGATCGATCTCTGCTCCCCTCCACAGCATGTCTTTTTCCTGGTTCTCTCCCTCAGCCCCAACCAGTCCCAGCAGAAGACTGCCCCTCCCTGAGCCTGGTTCTGCTGGAGGTTTCTTCCTGTTAAAAGGGAGTTTTTTCCTTCCCACTGTAGCCAAGTGCTTGCTCACAGGGGGTCGTTTTGACCGTTGGGGTTTACATAATTATTGTATGGCCTTGCCTTACAATATAAAGCGCCTTGGGGCAACTGTTTGTTGTGATTTGGCGCTATATAAAAAATTGATTGATTGATCTGAAAACCGCTGTTCACAAATGCTGTCCATCTAATCTGACTGAGCTGGAGCTGTTTTGCAAAGAAGAATGGACAAAAAAATCGGTCTTGAGATGTGCAAAGCTGGTAGAGACATACCCTACATGACTGGCAGCTGTAATTGTAGCAAAGGTGGTTCCACAAAATATTGACTCAGGGGGCTGAATAATTAACGCACACCCCACTTTTCAGTTATTATTTGTGAAAAATGTTTGGAATCATGTATGATTTTTTTTTTTGTTCCACTTCTCAATTGTACACCACTTTGTATTGGTCTTTAACTTGGAATTCCAATAAAATAGATTTATGTTTGTGGCTGTAATGTCACAAAATGTGGAAAAGTTCAAGGGGGCTGAATACTTTTTCAAGCCACTGTATAATATATGGTAAATGGACTGCATTATACGAGGGCTGTCAATAAAGTAACGGTCCTTTTTATTTTTTTCAAAAACTATATGGATTTCATTCATATGTTTTACGTCAGACATGCTTGAAACCCTCGTGCGCATGCGTGAGTTTTTCCACGCCTGTCGGTGACGTCATTCGCCTGTGAGCACTCCTTGTGGGAGGAGTCGTCCAGCCCCTTGTCGGAATTCCTTTGTCTGAGAAGTGCTGAGAGACTGGCACGTTGTTTGATCAAAATTTTTTCTAAACCTGTGAGACACATCGAAGTGGACACGGTTCGAAAATTAAGCTGGTGTTCAGTGAAAATTTTAACGGCTGATGAGAGATTTTGAGGTGATTCTGTCGCTTAAGGACTTCCCACGGTGCGAGACGTCGCGCAGCGCTCTCAGCCGCCGTCGTCAGCCTGTTCAAGCTGAAAACCTCCACATTTCAGGTTCTATTGATCCAGGACGTCGTGAGAGAACAGAGAAGTTTCAGAAGAAGTCGGTTTCAGCATTTTATCCGGATATTCCACTGTTAAAGGAGATTTTTTTAATGAAAGACGTGCGGACGGGTCCGCGCGTCGGGACGCAGCCGCCGCGATGCTCCACCACAGGAAAAACACCTCTGTTGAAAGCCTTAATGACAAGTTGGAACATGTCCTGCCTGTTAAACAGTTTCTCATATACTCACTCCACTGAAAGCCATCAAAAGCCGCCTGGATTTTACAAATGGTTATCAACACGGAGGTGTTTTTCCTGTGCCGCCACACCGCGTCGGCTGCGTCCCGATGCGCGGACCCGTCCGCACGTCTTTCATTAAAAAAATCTCCTATACAGTGGAATATCCGGATAAAATGCTGAAACCGACTTCTTCTGAAACTTCTCTGTTCTCTCACGACGTCCTGGATCAATAGAGCCTGAAATGTGGAGGTTTTCAGCTTGAACAGGCTGACGACGGCGGCTGAGAGCGCTGAGCGACGTCTCGCACCGTGAAAAGTCCTTAAAGCAACAGAATCACCTCAAAATCTCTCATCAGCCGTTAAAATTTTCACTGAAAACCAGCTTAATTTTTCGAACCGTGTCCACTTCGATGTGTCTCACAGGTTTAGAAAAATTTTGATCAAACAACGCGCCAGTCTCTCAGCAACTTCTCAGACAAAGGAATTCCGACGAGGGGCTGGACGACTCCTCCCACAAGGAGTGCTCACAGGCGAATGACGTCACCGACAGGCGTGGAAAAACTCACGCATGCGCATGAGGGTTCAAGCATGTCTGACGTAAAAACATATGAATGAAATCCATATAGTTTTTGAAAAAAATAAAAAGGACCCTTACTTTATTGACAGCCCTCGTATAGCGCTTTTCCATCTGCATCAGATGCTCAAAGCGCTATACAATTATGCCTCACATTCACCAAGGTGCTGCCATACAAAGCGCTCACTACACACCGGGAGCAATAGGGGATTCAAGGCCTTGCCCAAGCTGCCCTTAGTGATTTTCCAGTCAGGCGGGGATTTGAACCCATGATCTTCTGGACTCAAGCCCAACACCTTAACCACAAGACCATCACCTCCCCAGTATATAATAATAATAATAATAATAATAATAATATATAAAGTGAAATCTGGAACCGGATCTCCTCCAAATACTGTATCATTTGCCAGCATTAATCAACAAGCAAAACAGAAGAAATACTAAGGTGATTGTTTCCTAATAAAATGACTTAAAACAGTAAAAAGCCTAAAACAAAACTATACCAGTTTACTAGCCATACGAAGGGAAAATAAGTGCGTCTTAAGTCTGGACTTGAAAGTCTGTACATAATCTGACTGTTTTATTGATGCAGGGAGATCATTCCACAGAACAGGGGCACGATAAGAGAAATTATTACCTGCAGACTTCTTATTCACCCTAGGGACACAAAGTAGTCCTGCACCCTGAGAATGCAAAGCCCGGGCTGGTACGTAAGGTTTAATTAGGTCAGCTAAGTAGGGAGGTGCCAGTCCATGAACAGTTTTATAGACTAGTAGCAGAACCTTAAAATCTGATCTCACTGGGACAGGAAGCCCGTGAAGGGATGCCAAAATGTGTGTAATGTGGTCGAACTTTCTGCTTCATGTCAAAGGTCTGGCTGCAGCATTTTGAACCAATTGGAGAGCCCTAATGCTAGACTGCGGTCAACCAGAAAATAGAACATTGTAGTCGTCCAATCTAGAAGAGATAAACGCATGGATCAGGGTCTCAGCATCAGCCATAGACAGGATGGGACGAATCTTTGCTATATTTCGCAGGGTGGAAGAAAGCAGTTCCTCGTAATATTTCTAATGTGGAGGTCAAAGGACAATGTAGGATCAAAAATTACCCCAAGGTTCCTCACTTTGTCAGTGTGATGTATGACACACGAGCCGAGGCTGAGCGTTAACTGGTCAGATTGATGCCCATGTCTCACTGGACTAAGAACCATCATTTCAGTCTTATCAGAGTTCAAAAGTAGGACATTTCTAGACATCCAACTTCTCACTGCTGCAAGGCAATCTTCTAAGGATTTTATGTGAATGAGATTACCAGCAGTTAGGAAATTTCTAGACATCCAACTTCTCACTGCTGCAAGGCATCTTCTAAGGATTTATGTGAATGAGATTACCAGCAGTTATTGGCATGTATAACTGAGTATCATCAGCATAGCAGTGAAAGGTAATCCCAAAACACCATAATATATGCCCAAGGGTGCTATATAAAGGGAGAAAAGCAGGGAGCCTAAGACAGACCCCTGTGGAACCCCAAATTTCATGTCACTAAGGTTAGAGGTAGTGTTACTGTACAAAACACAGTGAGAACGACTGGTCAAGTATGACGTCAGCCTAGCAAGGGCACTCCCAGTAATCCCAAAATGATTTCCAGCCTATCAAGTAGAATATGATGATCCACGATATCAAATGCAGCACTGAGATCTAACGGCACCAGAAGCGTGATGGTGTCCGAATCCATTGTAAGTAGAAGATCATTCACCACTTTAGTGAGAGCCATCTCTGTGGAATGATATTTTCTAAAAGCAGACTGCAGTGGCTCAAAAGATTATTCTCAGTAAGATAGTCCACGAACTCCCGTGACACCACTTTTTCCAGAATTTTAGAGCAAAATGATAGATTTGATATCGGCTGATAGTTTTCAATACACTAGGGTCAAGATTAGGTTTCTTAAGTAATGGTTTAATCACTGCAGATTTTATTCTTCTGACCATGGCAATGTGTAATATCCTGAGCAGGGCGGAGAATCAGATGCTCAAGCGCATTATATTTGTGACCACCGACAGCTAATAAGCTAAACCTAGATTTATAAATAAGAGCAACGCCCCCGCCTTGCTTCGCATCTCGAGGGACGTGACTAAATGTATATGCTGGTGGGCAGGCCTCATTTAAGGGGAGGACAGCTGTACGTTTAAGCCAGGTTTCACATAACCCAATCACATCTAAGTGATGATCAATAATTTGATCATTAATCAACAATGATTTTGAGGACAGTGATCTTATGTTAATGAGACCCAGTCTAAGGACCTCAATGTGGTTGACAGTTGAACTGTTTGGATTTAGGGGTGGTTCCATAGTAGCATATATAAGATGCCTAGAAGTAGGTTTAGGTTTGTGACATTCCACGCCTGTTGTAGGTAGCAGACATGAAATCTTTGCTATTGTTGGAACAACCACTGGGCCATCCTCAATTTCAACATCATCCAATGTTGTAATGGGTATTAAGTTTGCAAAGCATAGCCCTCCATGATTTTTATGGGCACGTCTACGGAAGCAGGCCACAGTCTCAACTTGTTGATTTTTCCCTCCCTGGCAGATAAACTGCACTATCACCATAGTGCCTTTTCTGCACTAATTTCCCCGCTAAGCTAATGGATTCCACACCCACATTGTTATGAGCCTTGCAGGGTCTCTAATCACCTGCTTCATGACCTGCGTAAATTCCTAATGTTACCCCTCCCTGTAGAGCTCTATCTATCTTCGCAGACAAGATGGCGGTGCCTTCCCCAATAGGGTGGAGGCCGTCCGGCATCAGCAAGCCACGGTGGCCTCAGAACGAAGGCCAGTTATCAATAAAGCTAAAGCCTTGCTGTCTACAAAATTGTGCCAGCCACCTATTTAACGATGTCAGCCTGCTAAACGCCTCATCAGTACCCCGGCAGGGGAGGGGACCAGAGACTATTAATCGATGCCGACACATCTTTCTGGCAAGGTCACAAGTCCTCTCTTTGTCCATTTTGTGACCTCTGAGTGCTTCATCCTGACATCATTGGTGCCAACGTGAATAACTATGTGACTATATCTCATGTCATGTTCCTTAGTCTGTCTTCCCTTTTGCATCGTCAGCAGCCTAAGATGGGATGCAGTGTCAGGAGCTCTGGCCCCAGGAATACATTTAACGTCAGCCGGCATCTGTAACCTGACTTTGCGGGTGATAGAATCCCCTATCACTAAAGTCCGGTGTTTCGGCCTGGAGACAGGAGTGGAAGTCACTTGTGGGCTCAAAGAATTCACATCAGGCAATTCCAAGGGGGAGAACCGATTCACAGTTCGCAGTGGCGAATGTGATCGGGGTACCACAACCGGCACCAAGCCCTACGGGGCTTCCTCTGCCGAGCCGCAGTCCAAAAGCCATCCTCCACAGCCGGCATTTGTAGACTGATGCTAATGTGCTTGCAAGCTGGCCCAACACTAACCTCATCTGGGTGCCCTTAACATCTAACTCCACTGAGCTAAGAAGCTGCTCTAACTTACAGACACGGCTCTCTAAGATAGTCATCCCATCTTCCAACATCATGCAGGATTTCCTTAGGGTTTAAAGTAGGTAAAGTTGTCTACTTTGTGCACTAAGAAATTCAAGATTATAGCCAAGCAAGCATGAGCTAACCAATAATGGATAAGCTAACCACTCCTAAGGCTCACACAGGATCCACACAGACGTAAATAAATGAATTAAAATTCACAGCAGTTACACTGAAAAAGTAGCAGAAGTGTTAGACTTGTAGGAACGATAACAGTAAAAAGAAACAGTAAAAAAAACTGCTACAAGTAAACCACTCCTAATATTTACACGAGAGTAAAGTACTAAGCTAAATTCACAGCAGTTACACAAAAAACTAACAGAAGTATAAAAAAAATGGGGGGGGGGTCGAACTAGCTAATGCAAGCTAACCGCTAGCGAAAATGGCTAAAATTCAAAGCAGTTACACTGAAAAAACTAACATAAGTATTAAACAGGTTTAAAAAAAAAAAACGCTATAAAGTAACAGCAGGGGGAGGGAGGGAGTCGAACATAGCTAGCGAAGCTAACCGCTAGCGAATGCTAACCTCTAGCGATTCACAACAGGATTGTAGTTAATAAGGTTCAGAGTAGATACTTAACAACCAGAAGAGTGCTAAACAGAAATAAGTAAGGATTAAACACACTCGAAGCCGCGCATTATATGGTTTGAATGCATGACGCGGAGTCTAATACACCAAGACACAAGCGGAGTGACGACACAGAGCGGAGGTGATTATAACAGTGACGTAACTCGCCGAACTATGTGTGCGTATACACGAAAATAATGCACGCCAGTTAGACATGGAATTCTCACTGAACCATGGTGTAAAAGAAACATATACAACTGTGTAAAGTTTAGAAGAGCGTCACAACAGTAGACAATCCGTCAGAAGCAAGTTGCCAGATCTGTGAGCCAGCGTCAGGCATTCTCAGCTTCAATGTCTATCTATAAAGCCTATATAAGTGAAACCTGATCCAGAATACAGATCCGGATCACCTCCAAAAATTTTATGGAGTCTTCCACGGCCTAATATTTATCTGTGTTGAAAATTTTGTCAAAATCCGTGCAGTAGTTTTGACGTAATCTGTGCTACAGGTCAGGAGACAGACTAAATAATAACGCAGATGGTTTTTATTACGTCCTTGGTGGACGTAATAAAGGGTTCTGACAGCATTTGTCCTTAATGGAAATTGTGTAGTTTAAAAAAAAAGTCACAAAAAGTTTGTCTTTTCTTGCACAGTTACAGTGGTGGTCAGATGTATCACCATCATGTTAACGTTGATGAAACAAAAATTAAAAGGCTGGAGGCTCTGTCGCAGCTGAAAAGGTTCTCTGTGTAGGAAAAGCCGAGATTGTTGTTGTTTTTTGAGGTCTTTTTGGCCTCTGAACATGGTTTCCTTGGGAAGGATTTTTGGAAAGTCAAAACTGTAGAAATAATTGACATGCACGGATGGTAAGGTATGAAAAACAAAGAGAAAAAAGCGTCTGTCTACAACACACATCGAGGTATTGCTTCATTCTCTGCACAAGATTCCATTATGCCACCACATCCTTACAAAACCAAATAGTTTGTTACCTGCTGTATTAATGTTTAAAATGCCATTTATGGCACTAAATTATGTTAAATAATTCGAAACTTGGTGTGTTCATTGAATTGTATTGCAATCCCAGCATCAAAAATGACAGACTTTTAATTTCATTTTCATTGCAACCTCAATTGAATGCCAAATAACACATCACAACACACTAACACACACACTCTAAAGCTGGGTACTCAGTAACAATCATGCAAATATGTTTTTGTCTGGTTTGTCCAGGAACACAAGTCCTATGGTTAGAAGTGCAAAGCACCTGTGATAGATGCATATATCTATATCTCTAAGATTGGATGTAAAAGTGATGGGTTTGTATGTGTTATACGAAAGGGGGGCGCTTAATTATTCACACCATCAATTTGGCTTTAGATTTTTATTTCTTTTAATTCATTATGTAGAGATTACTTTTCGCTGTGAGTTTAAAGGGCAGAATTTTAGAAATTTTAAAATAACAAGACAGAATTTTTGTTTGTTTAATGATGTCCTAACAAAAATTACAACGTGTAACAGCTCAAGGGGGCAATAACTTTATCACAGCACTGTCTACTCTCAGACATAGGCATCTCAAGCAAATCACTTCTTAGTTTGAATTCAGTCATCACTGGGCATTCATTGTATTTTATCATGATTGCAACAATTGTCAGCATTCACTGTCTCTCCATACATGGTGCCCCAAGGCTCTCGCCCCTTCTCTTTGCCATATACACAACCTCCCTGTGTTCATTGTCAACTTGTGAAGCTTTACATATCCCTGCTGTGCAGATGATAGCCAACGCTGTCAGTCCTACCAGATGATCTCACTGTCCTTTTGCTGCTCAGATTGAAGCAGTTTGGTGATTAAAGATCTTGCTCAAGGGCAAATTAAAGATTTTCCTCCTGTTTGATGGGAAATGGAACCGAGGATTCTCTGGTTAAGCCAGTCTCTCGAACCTCCAGGCAATTGATCAGTGTTATTTCTATTCTCTAGGGAATGTCTTGTGAAAACACTGACGGAATGTGGATATACTTTTCCACGAGCTCATGGACTCACCCCAAACTGTAAGAAATGCAGAATTACTCAACTGAATGTTTTTTGTATGGTAGCTGAGTTTATTTGCAATTACTGTTCTCTTTATAAATCTAGGTTGGGATCCCAAATTCCAGACTACGTTATTTCTTGATTGCTAAGCTGTTACCCGAGAAGTTTAACTTCAAGACAAGTCCTCCAGGTGAGGTTGTGACAGCAGTTTCATGTGATTTTGTATCACAAGCAAGGTTGGGGTAGGATTACTTTTAAATGTAATCTAAATGTATGTACATACCGGTCTCTTAGATAAAAACCGACCCTTTATTTTTTTTAACTATATGGATTTGAATGACATGCGATTACACCAATCATGCTTGAACCCTCGTGCGCATGCGTGAGTTTTTTCACGCGTGTCGGTGACGTCATTTCCCTGTGGGCAGGCCTTGAGTGAGATGTGGTCCCGCCCTCTCGGCTGAATTCCTTTGTTTCACACGCTGCTGGAGACGGCGCGCGTTGCTTTATCAAAATTTTTTCTGGACCTGTGAGGAATATCCGAGTGGACACTATTCGAGAAATTAAGATGGTTTTCTGTGAAAAGTTTAATGGCTGATGAGAGATTATGGGGTGTTTCTGTCGGTGTAAGGACTTCCCACGGAGCGGGACGTCCTGCAGCGCTTCCAGGCACTGTCGTCGGCCTGTTTCGAGCTGAAAACATCCTAATTTAAGGCTTAATTCACCCAGGACATCGTGAGAGAACAGAGAAGATTCAGAAGAGGCCGGCATGAGGAATTTATGCGGACATTTCACTGTTTAAGGACATTTTTTTAATGAAAGACGTACGCGCAAATTCGCCGAGTCGTTTCCGTGACGACTCGGGCAAATCGGTGTGCGCCGGCGACAGGAAAAACACCTCCGTGTTGAAAACCATTTGTAGAATTCAGGCGGCTTTAATGGCTTTCAACAAGTGAGTAACTGAAAAATTGTTTAACAGCTTGGGCATGTTCCAACTTGCCCGTTAAGATTTCCAACGGAGGTGTTTTCCTGCCGCGACCCCCGCGGTCGGGTCCAGCCGACATGCGACTCTGCCCGCACGTTCTTTCATTACAAAATGACCGTGTAACAATGGAATGTCCGAATAAACTCCTCATGCCGACTTCTTCGGAAAGTTCTCTGTTCTGTGACGACTTACTGGGTCAACAGAGCCTGAAATGTGGAAGTTTTCAACTTGAAACGGCGAGACGCTGCCGCCCTCGAAGCGCAGATCGCCGTCAGGCGCCGTGGACCGTCCTTAAAGCGACACTACCAGACCAAAATCTCTCATCAGCCGTTAAAATTTTACCGAAAACCAGCTGAATTTATGAATGGTGTCCACTCAGTTGTGCCTTACAGTTTTGAAAAAATTTTTATCAAACAAAGCAACAGTCTCTGAGCCATTCCTAAACAATGAAAAAAATCGACGAGCGGGTGGATGACTCCTCACTCAAAGACTGCCCACAGGCGAATGACGTAACCGACAGGCGTGAAAAAACTCTTGCATGCCCCCGAGGGTTCAAGCATGTCTGGATGTAATCAAACGTGATTCAAATCCATATGGTTTTTGAAAAAAATAATAAGGTCGGATACTTTTCTAATAGACCTCGTACATACATGTAATCCACATGTATTCGTTCAAAGTAATCCTACCCAACCTTGATCAGAAGAGACAGAAACATGCTTATCTTCAAATTTGACCTTTTGGCTTTTTACCAGAAGTACTTTATAGAATTTACACAGCACAGTGATGTTGTACAACACTCAGTGTAATTGTGTAGAGTTAGTAATACAATCTGTATATTTCAAAGTATAAAATCCTATCACCCTAATTTGTAAACCTTTGCAGTATTGTGTAAATGTTTCAAGCACACTTACTATGTCTGTAATCATTTCAGAAATAATGAAAAATTGCCACCTATTTAGTATATATAACTATGTAAAATATGGCCATTTTTGTCTTGAGGAATACATGTGTTTTAAAGTGATAATGATGTAGTCTCTAAGCAGTCCATCAAAAATACAGTTGTTTTTTTATAGATTGATTGATTGATGGATTTACGAGGTCTGTTAGAAAAGTATCAGACCTTTTTATTTTTTGCAAAAACCTGATGGATTTGAATCACGTGTGCTTGCATGAGCAAACCTTGTCATTATTGTTTCAGATTTTTTCTTATTTTATTTTTGAGTGATCATCATGTGTTCTTGCTCTCAGGCACCAGACAGCATACTGAACCATCAAAGAAATTGAATATTTCTGTGTTTTATTGTTTATAAAATAGATTTGTACTATTTGATCTAATGAAATTGATTTTTTGAAAAAAGTGCATTTGAATTTTTAGTGTTACAGCATTATGTAGTCATTTCAAATTAGATTTTCTTTTCCACTGATGAGGGGAGAAAACAGCTGTCTGAAAATGTTTTGTGCTTTACACTTTTACACAATACTTAAACTTTTTAATGCCGTTTAAGTAGTTGAATTTCATCACTTGAAAAAAAGATGATCCAAAGGAAACAGATAAAGAGGGCATTATAATCATGTAAATAATATGAGCTGATGATATGAACTCAGGAACATCAAATCAGCATCACATCAAGGCATGTTTCAAAATCTTCAGTCTGTAATGTAAATAGAGACAGAGTACTTGCACAGAGAAATACAGTGACATGAGCAGCTACAGTGAAATTCATAAATGTTTGAACAGTAACAGTTTTTTTTTTTTTTTTTTTTTTTTAACCTCTACACCACCACAGTGGAGGTATAATGGAACCTTCAAGATATGTTTGTAGTATAGGGCTCTTAACTTCAATTCCATGAGGTTCACAAAAGTATGACATTAACTAGTGAGAAATTATGTCCATTTTATAACGAGGTCTGTTAGAAAAGTAGCCGACCTTTTTATTTTGTTCAAAAACCTGATGGATTTGAATCACGTGTGCTTGCATGAGCTAACCTTGAACCTTCGTGCGCATGTTGTGACTTTTTTTTCACTGCCTTTTGGTTGCGTCATTTGCTTGTAAGCAGCCTTTGTTTGAGGATGGGTGGAGTCTCTCTGTGTTTTTTCTTTGCAAGGAAATGGCAGAATGACTGGAGCAGTGCGACTGCATCAAATTTACCAGAAACTGGGGCTACAGCCAGGTGGAAACCATTCGGATTATTCAGACGGCTTTCGGTGATGATGCTATGGGCATCACACAGATTAAGAGGCGGTACAACCGTTTAAAGACGGCCACACAACGGTGGAGAGTGCGCCGCGCTGCGGTCGGAGCCATCAACACACTGAAATGACCAGATCATTTCCAAAGTGAACGCTGTGGTGATGTGGGACCGTCGTGTGACTATCCGAGAAATTGTGGAAGAGGTGGACATCAGCACTTTTTCAGCACATTCCACTGTGACAGAAGATTTTGCCTTGAAAAGAGTTGCAGCGAAATTCATCGGCACGAAGCTGATGGCGCAGCAAAAGCGCCTCCGTGATGAAGTCTCACAGGACATGTTGTGACATGCCCAGCTTGTCCACAATTTCTCGGATAGTCACACGACTGAAAAGCCTCCGAAAGCTGTCTGAATCTTCGAATGGTGGAATGGTAAAATTTGATGCAGTCGCGCTGCTTCAGTCGTTCCGCCATTTCCTTGCAAAGAAAAAAAACGCAGAGAGACTACACCCATCCTCACACAAAGGCTGCTTACAAGCAAATGACGCAACCGACAGGCATGAAAAATTCACGCATGCGCACGAAGGTTCAGGTTGGCTCATGCAAGCACACGTGATTCAAATCCATCAGGTTTTTGAAAAAAATAAAAAGGTTGGATTCTTTTGTAACAGACCTCGTACACAATCCCACCATTTCAGAAGTCAACAGTAATTGGACAACTAACTATGAGGGATTTTTTTTGTTAATACACTTAATCGTTTTTGCAGTTTTCTTTGAACAAGTCAGGGGATAGATACAGGAACATTTCCAAGTCACTGAATGCATCTTGGACTTTGTTTACTATCATTAAGAAATGCACATGTTGTGGTACTGTAAGGTAAATCTGTGTGAAGTAGGCAGTTCTCAGATAATTACAGTGCAAGAAGGAGTGTAGTGAGGGAAGCAACATGCATGGCAACTCTGAAGGAGCTTTAAGTTTATGTGGCTGTGGCTGGAGAACAGTGCAACTTTTGCCTGCTGTATCACCATTTGTGCACCATCATGGTGCAGTGGGACAGAGAAAGACTTTTAGACAAGAAAATGGCAAGTCAAGGCTTGAGTCTCCCATGTGCCTTCTGGCAAACTGTAACTGAAAATTTATTTTTGTGCCACTCCACCATAAAGCTGTGCACAAACGCAAAGTAACATTGTGCAGATAGACAGAATGGCAAAATTCTAAGATGCCTTAAATATGGAGGATGGGGGGAGACAGAAAAGGCGAGATTGTTCCACAGCTTTTTCATCTCCCTGCTCCAACATTGACCTGTCACCACCCGGTGTTCTGTATTGTGAGTTTTGGCAATAATTACCAAGCTCAACTCTCTCTGTATAGGCATGTTACGTCTTCTTGACCTACACAGTGACCATTGTGTTTACGTGTAATCAGAGTGACAGTCTCATGTTGTCTCAGTTTGTTCGTGATTTGGTGTCAAATTTGATTATTACATCAGATTCACTCAACAGCAGTTGTGTAAATTCCGGTTTTTGGCTTAGCATAACATTACGTTCTTAGGCATGGGATCTGTGTCTGCATCTGGAAAATGCGGCTTCTCCAGAGCAACCTACAGTCCTGGAAGAGGAAACTAAGGAGCCACAGGTCCTGTACAAAGTAGAGACAGCAAATCATGCCAAGAGGAAACTGCACCAGAATAGCAATCTATCAGTCAGACAGATCCAAGACTTCCTTGAACTGCCGATGGATGCGGACCTGTCACCCTATCTCCTTCCTCCTAAAACTCTGCTGCGTTATGCGTTGCTCTTGGACATTGTCAAGCCTACATGCAGGAGGTCTGTTTGCTTTAACCAAAGGGTGAGTAGTACAGTAACATCATGTGCCCATGGCATTGTCTGTCTCATATTGTGTAACACAGTAGGAACACTGTTTTGCTGCTGTTCCACAGCCATAGGTTTGCCAACTGGCTAATTATTTGTATTTCTTATATAACCTGTCAAAAGTCAAATTTTATTTACGACCCCCAATTCCAATGAAGTTGGGATGTTGTGTAAAATGTAAATAAAAACAGAATACAATGATTTACCATTCCGCTTCAACCTATATTCAATTGTATACACCACAAAGACAAGATATTTAATGTTCAAACTGATAAACTTTATTGTTTTTGTACAAATATTTTCTAATTTTGAAATGGATGCCTGCAACACATTTCAAAGAAGCTGGAACAGTGGAATGTTTACCACTGTGTTACATCACCTTTCCTTCTAGCAACACGGAGCAGCGAAGGCCTTGGTGTCCACAAACCTAGACTTTGAAAATTGGAAGAAATTGCCAACAAGCTCATTTCAAGCTACAGTGCATGCAGATTTAGCCATACCTGTTCTAAATTTCCATTATGCATGTGAAGATATGATCATTCCCTGAAACAATTCCAGGCATGCACAACAGAAGGCAGAGTTGAGCAGGTGGCAGACAGGCCATAATATACCATGTAATGGTATAATACATCAACAAAACAGCTGGCTTTTGAATTAATCAGGTGCATCAGAGTTAACTTTCTAATTATGTCTTCCTCATTATACTGTATGGTCATTTAATTTGGCAAGATGATAGCATTTATTGATTTTGTGGTCTTGTGTTAACAAACAGGAAGGGATGGACTCAGTCACTCGCTACATTTTGCAGGGTGCAAACCCCTCGGCTTTTGCCAAAGCCTTGTTCTAATCAGTTTTCCATATATTTCCAGATATCTGGATTTTCACCTTGTGACATTTTTTTTAGTTTTGTTTGATTCGTTTGATCAAGTGGCAGACAGCTTGACAAGAAATTCAACCAGTAGATAGAAAACATGATCAGAACTGTACAGTTTGGTATGTGTCTATAGAATAACAGACTCCCTGATTAAATGTCAGGGCATTTGTTCCGTTGTGGAATTTTGAGTATGTTTAAAAACCCAGAGTCTTTGTGTCATGTTGGCAAACCTACTGTAGTTTTGTAGTTGCTGCAATCAACATTAAAGCATTGTTAGAATATCCTCGATGGTAACAAAACAAATATTACAGTGTTCACTGCAGTTACCCACTCGCCCTAATGTTTTTATTATTGTTAATGTGTGACAGACAAACATAACATTACTGCAGACATTATCACTGCGGTGTTAGCATGACTGTAGTACAGTAGTCCCATTGTACTTCTGTGGTTGTATGCAAATTCATTAGTGCATCACTGCCATCAACTGGACAGCAGTGACTATGTTTACATACACCCAAAAGCCCCTTTCATAACCGGAATATTAGCAATAACCCGGTTGCGCACGGCCATGTCAACACCCGAATATGCTCATATTCCGGTTTCTAAAAAACCTGAATAAGATCCTGGGTTACTCCTTTTCTAACCCGAATATCAGGTCATATAAACATGTATCGGGATATCCCCATAGAAAGGAACATTATTTTGTGTTCTGTGCATGTCCTATCCACAAGGAATCTTGGTCTATTGAGTACGGCAACTACTTGTATGCGGCGTGCGCAACCCACCGGACACCACAGAAGCAGATGTAAACAGCGCATTGTGTTCTGCGTCCTTATCATGCGGGCCGGTCGCGGCACTGGTTGGCATCACCGCGATTGCTCTACCTCCGATGCGTTTTCTGAGTCTGTGGGCTCGGTAAACGCCGCAGCGGGCCACTCACACCACCCCCCTCTCTGCTGTGCGGAGCTGCGCCAACTCTGGCAACAGGTCCAGAGACTATGCTCGCTCTTTTGATGCGGAGGCATCCCGCAAGGATAGATTTCTTGCGGAAAAAAATCCACAGCACCGCAGGGTCTCGGTATACCGGCAGCCGCAGAGCTCCGTGGCCATGACTTGGATTCTTTGCGGGTCCCGCATCCGTACAAGCGAAGGGAGAGCGCGCATTGTGTTCTGCGTGTGTCTGTTATAATCTTCTCGACCAGAAGAAAAAAGAGTGTGTTTACACAGGAGAGAAAAGTGAGAAAATGTTAATGCCTGTTTGAGAAAAGTGTATAAAGTGTGTAGTGAGGGGTTTTACACGAAGCAGGATTTGCACGAACGCCAGACCAAATTAAGCACCGGTGGAAGACGTGCATCGCTGTTTAGATGGGGATATTCCAAATGATAGCAGGGACCATGTATACAGGAGTAACTCTGTCCGCTTAAGCATGTAAACGGGTTATTCCTAATGATTCAGAAACCTGAATATTAACCTTAACCTGAATATTAACGGCATGTAAACGTAGTCAGTGTTTGCAGCAGCAGACTGACAAAGCCCCAAACAAAAAATTGCAAATTCAACAAAAGTATTTCTATCAAAACATAATTAAAAGTACAAATAATCAAAGTACAGAATAATGTATATTATTGGATTACATTTCTGATTATTGCAATTTATCTTCATATGATATTATGGCATATTTTGATTCAGTATGTTCAGTGATACTGTGCATACCATTCTAATAAATATAATAACACCAATCCAATAATCTTGCATATTTATCACTTTTGTTAGGATTTCTTTTCTGTACATCATAAACTAGACAGGGTTTGACTGCTGTAGTGCACCAGAATGTACCTCAGATCAAGTGATAGCCAAAAAAAAAGCCTCATGAAACATTTGGCATTTTTTTTTCTGAGCCCACTAGATGGCAGTGTCTTTATATAAAAAAAAACCTGGAATGAAACTAAGTGCATTGTGTTTTGACCTCTTTCTGTCTTCTCTTCGATACACTCTGCTTAGTGGGCCCAGCATAAATGCCAAATACCTGAGGTCTCCCATGGCATCACCACTCAAAGCATGTAAAATTGTAAAATGTCCTGGGGGAGGACCACAGTGTGACTAAATGCCATTGCTAGCAGATAACTCACACCCAGCACCAACATTCTTGAAAGTGTATTTGCGCTCATCTGTGCCATCGGTATGTTGGAGTTAAAATGAGGTGTGGCCAGGCACAGCCTTGATACAGCCGAATTAGACAGACTCCCAAAATTAAAAATAAATTGAAAATAAACATTTAAGGGAAGAATATAATACTTTAATAACTTTGGTGTGTACCATTTTTTTTATGCTTTTTTTCTTCCTCCTCTGGAAGCACCAACACATGGCTGGCCACAGTGTTGAGGTACAGCAGAATGAGTTGTGCTGTCTGTGCTTGGTGGGATATGGAGGAGAATGGATAGTTGGAGGAGGTTTTTCGGGAAGTGCTTAAGTACTTCACCTCAGGTAGTAGTGGTGTACGAGTGGTGTACTATACACTCGTATGTGTATAGTTCCCACTCATGCACTTTGATGCTTTGAGAGCAGAACCATTTCCTCTCCAGAAGACCTCTCACTTCTGATTTAAATGATCTAATCAATCCTAATTGTTGAGAAAAATAACACAATAACATAGTAAGGCTGTGAGTTGAAATAATTGTGTCCTTTGCTGTCTCCATAGTTATGGACGATATGTGGAGGGAACTGGCTCAGTACTGCAGTGTTGCATGGAAACAAAGGTAAAGCTTACATAGTTTGAATATCAGAAGAGCAAATTCAGACTTATAGAGCAGGTTGAAATTATTTTTTCAAACATTTTAGGCACAGTAGGTCTGATAAATTATGTTAGAGCTTTGCATTTCACATAAAGAATAAACTGATCTCATGTGGAATAAAGAAGTGGCAGAGAGAGGTGGTAGCATAAATGTTGGAGAAGCAGACTTATGAACAGAGGATTAGTACTTCATTCCTAGTTGAGTGCCTTCCGTGTGTGTGTGTGGATATGAGGTGTAACATGTAGTTTACAAATATTCAGGCCTCACACAAGAGCACCAAAAGAATATAGTGTAATTACTTATTAGAGCCTCCACACGGGGACCAAAAGATATATGTAACGAATATTTAATGAAGCCTCCACACGGGAGCACCATAAGAGGGTAGTGAATAAGCAGTTACACTCCCAAATTGAATTAGATTGGGTTTGGCCCCATCTGATGAGTCACCAAAATAATTAACAATTTAGGGATTAATACTTATTATTTAATTATTATGCTGGGCACCACCTATTTATAGCATAGGTACTTTAATTTAAACATTCATTCATTTATCAGTCTCAATTTAATTAAATCAGTCTCAATTAATCAATCAGTCTCTAATCTGAAAATCTGAATTCTACAATACAGTTAACAACCATTAACAACAAAAACATTTTCTGGAACCTTTTAACTGGGTCACTTAGCTGGTCCGCCGAGGAGATGGTTCGGAGGGATCTGTCCGTCCGTCCGTCTGAAAGTCTGAATTCTACAATACGGTTGACCAAGGTTTCCTTCTGAACACAAAATGAACCACAGCAGAAATATTTACAACTTATTTACAAGTAATGAACAGTTTCCTGGCATTTTCGTGGACAGTGATTCAATTTTCAAGTTCATTCATGGAAACAATTTTCTTACACACTCATGAGACGTGGAAAGAGAGAGAGATAAAGCTTAAAGACTTTAAGTGAATAAATCTGATTAGAATTTAATGATGAAACTTGAAGCCAATTATTAAGAAAAATATTAAACAAACATATGAATATGTTTAAAAGCAAGAATAGTAATGAGGAGCCAATTTTTATCCATTAACAACAAACCCTTTTTCTGGAACCTTTAACTGGGTCACTTAGCTGGTCCGTCGAGGAGATGGTTCGGAGGGATCCGTCCGTCTGTCCGTCCGTCGTGCTCACTTGGGTCAAAGGGTTAACTTAGCGGTCTCCCCAGGCGATCCCAAAGGCTTGTGTCAGCTTTACCGACAGGATGGCTGATGGTTTGAAATCAGCACCGTCATCAGCTTGCAGGAACCCAGAGGCGGAAGGTGTTTGTTGAAAATGGTTTCTGGTAGCTTTTAAAAAGTTTGTTGGAGCCAGATTAGAAATCTTTGTGAATTTAGGAAAAAGTTAAAACTTTAAAGCGTTGAAAAAAACAAACGAGCTGACAGAAAAGGAGAGTCGCTTTTCTGTAAATTCGCTATTAATTTGAAAAGTTCAGCTCGGAAGTTCTCTTAAAAATTCCAAAGATTTGACGAACCTTAAAGCGTCAGGTTAAAACTTTGTTAAAATGATCAAAAATGAACAAAGAATGAATGCCATGTGGTAGCTTTAGCTTATCTTAGCAATGGGGCATTGGCCCAAGAATAAAAATTAAACGTTTAAGAAAGGAAGAGAGAGAGGAGAGCAGGGAGAAGGGTTGCCAGCGGAGAAGAGAGCAGCAAGACTCTGTTCTAACTTTTTAAAGGGGACTGATGTCACCAAACTCCATCCATTTAGGGTGTGTAGTTTCACAGAAAACTTCATGTGGTCACAGTACAGACACAAATGATTCAATTATTTAAACACATTAACTATTTTGTTATACTGTTCTAAGACACGAATGGATACACATTATTAATTGTCACTTAAACACATCCTTTGGATAAACCAGAATATTTCACCATCAACAATATTGATAACACAGAAAGATCACACATCAGTTAAGGAACACATGTCAATTAAATGGAATGATTATATGCAAAGCATTTTGATTAATCAATACCAACACCATTAGAAGTCTTTATATTTGTGAATCAAAGAATACTGATGCAATTCTTTTATTTTAAAAGAATGTCTTTCTTCACTTAAACCTAAAAATAATAGCTGTTATCAAGACAAAGTTTATGGCCCTGTGATGTGGAAGGGATATCGTCTTGCAGTGTTGACAGGGTCTGGCCTTGGCATGAGGTCATAAAATTTGGGTTCTCTTGGCCTGGAGAAAATCAGATTCTGACGTGAAGCCATTATAATGTCATGTAATTCATAATGATGAAAAATTCACTGCTAAAAAGGCAAGGGCTCCCCTTTGAAGAACTTTGAATTAGTTTTGTTTTGCTGTGAATCCCAGTGTTGGCCCATGGGGGATGTCTCCAAGCTTATCTGAAGATCTCCAGATGACTTAGGAATTTCTCAACTGAGAGGGTCTTTTGTCTGCAGTTCCAAACTCAGGTTTTTGTTGAGACAACATTAATGTATTTATTTAATTAGGGTGAATCGAGGCCATGGTGCTACAGAGGCATCACTGTGAAGTCCTTTGAGCATCTACATCAGATGGAAATGTTATTTACATTTAACGATATGAAAGCATCTTTAAAACAATGTATCAACTTACTGTATATTGACACCTTTAACCCTAACACTAACACTTACCATGATCAGGTCAGTGATGAGTAGTTGATTTCAGCTGGGTTGGAAAGTACATTGTTGAAGGTCTGTGTTGTGTGTTGTGTTCAGGTGGAGAATGTGTTTACAGGGATGGACCAGCTGTCTGAAGAAGAAAAACTCCAGCAGGTGTTGAAGCTCAAGCTACGTTATTTTACTCCCAGAGAGGTTGCCAATCTTATGGGTTTCCCTCCAACTTTCTGTAAGTGAAACAACTGGTTGGATTCTCTCTGTGTGTGTGTGTGTGTGTGTGTGTGTGTGTGTGTGTGTGTGTGTGTGTGTGTGTGTGTGTGTGTGTGTGTGTGTGTGTGTGTGGTGTGTGTGTGTGTGTGTGTGTGTGTGTGTGTGTGTGTGTGTGTGTGTGTGTGTGTGTGTGTGTCTTGACAAAGACTTTGTGAATCAGGGTGAAAATTGTTTCACAAAGTCATCTCACTGAGGCCTCAGACAAGCTTCACATTGGGCACATTTAAATTCTAATTGTGGCCACCAGGTGGCTGAGCCTCAGAAACCTTGTGTATGCTGTATCTTTATATGGGCTTTGGTTATCACCATGAAATTTGGTACACAAAGTAACCCCACAAAAACACCTCAAACAACTAAGATGTGGGCTGGTTTGAGCTCAAACACTATCCCACCATGGGGCTAAGTCTCTACAACCTTGTGTACCCTTGTTGCAAAAATATTGCTAAATGTGGCTAGATTACATTATGATGTAATCACATCTAATTTGCATGTGGCAAGAAGCTGAATGTCTTTCTGTTTTCCTGAAGGGTGGATTATTTTGTTTGCTTGTGTTTTTTTTCATGGAGTAGGGGCAAGCAAGACTGGTGGGGCCTATAGAGCAATTTATTTGTTCTTTTTTAAATATTTTTTTGCTGTTTTTGAAATTTTATTATATTCAGCTCTTTACAAACTCACCAATTTGTATACAATAAAACATCCACAGAAACCTGTAATTCTTTCAACGCTGTCAGGAGTGTCTTGGTGGCTTCCCTCATGACTCAGTTATGAAGAATTACCCACTTGACATAATTTTACAATACACTGCCATACTGTGTGTATTTCATAATGATCAATGTAAACAAAGTCCAAGACATATTTAGTGACTTGGAAATGTTCATGTATCCATCCTTTGGCTTGTCTCACCAATACTAGCTATAAAACCAATTATTTAGTCCTTGCACATAGAATAAATTGTCCCATACCAACTTTTCTGGAATGTGTTGTAGCCCTTAAATGCAGAAATGGATGTGTATTAACAAATGAAATGAAGTTGAAGACACAAAACATAAGATATCTTGGATTCATACTGTCTGAAAAGAAATAGAAGTCAAAGCAAATGTAAAGATCACTGTGTTCCATCCATCCATCCATTTTCTTCTGCTTCATCCGAGGTCGGGTCGCGGGGGTAGCAGCTCAAGCAAAGCCGCCCAGACCTCCCGATCTACACACGCCTCCCCCAGCTCCTCCGGGGAATTCTGAGGCATTTCAAAGCCAGCTGCGAGACGTAGTCCCTCCAGCGTGTCCTGGGTCTTCCCCGGGGCCTCCTCCCGATGGGACATGCCCGGAACTCCTCTCCAGCGAGGCGTCCAGGGGCATCCGAAAAGATGCCCGAGCCACCTCAGCTGGCTCCTTTCAACGTGGAGGAGCAGCGATTCAACTCCGAGCTCCTCCCGAGTGACCGAGCTCCTCACCCTATCTCTAAGGGAGCGCCCAGCCACCCTGCAGAGGAAACTCATCTCGGCCGCTTGTACTCGCGATCTTGTTCTTTCGGTCATGAGCCAAATCTCATGACCATAGGTGAGGGTCGGAACGTAGATCGATCGGTAAATCGAGAGCTTTGCCCCCCTGCTCAGCTCTCTCTTCACCGCGACGGTCCGATACAGCGACCGCATCGCTGCAGATGCTGCACCGATGTGTCTGTCGATCTCACGCTCCATCCGTCCCTCACTCGTGAACAAGACCCCGAGATACTTAAACTCCTCCACTTGAGGCAAGGGCACTTCACCGACCTGAAGAGGGCAAAGCACCTTTTTCCGGTCGAGAACCATGGCCTCAGATTTGGATGTGCTGATTTTCATCCCAGACACTTCACACTCGGCCGCAAACCACTCCAGTGCACACTGAAGGTCCTGATTTGTCGAAGGCAACAGAACCACACTGTCCGCAAACAGCAGAGACAAGATTCTGTGGTTCCCAAACTGGACCCCCTCTACACCCTGACTGCGCCGAGAAATTCTGTCCATAAAGGTAATGAACAGAACCGGTGACAAAGGGAAGCCCTGGCGGAGGCCGACATGCACTGGAAACAGGCTTGACTTACTACCGGCAATGCAAGCCAAGCTCCTGCTGCGGTCGTACAGGGACCGGATAGCCCTTAACAAAGGATCCCGGACCCCGTACTCCGAGAGCACCCTCCACAGGGCGCCTCGGGGGACATGGTCGAACGCCTTCCCCAGATCCACAAATCCACATCCAGAGACTTAAGGTACTCTGGACGGATTTCATCCACCCCAGGAGCCTTGCCACCGAGGAGCTTTCTGACAACCTCAGTGACTTCAGCCTGGGTGATGGATGAGTCCCCAGTCTCTGCTTCCTCTTTGGAAGACGTGATGATGGGATTGAGGAGATCCTCGAAGACGGCATCCCTTAATTCCGGCGTCCACCACCGGGTTCGGGAATTGCCGCCACGACAGGCACCAGAGACCCTGCGACCACAGCTGCGAGCAGCCGCATCGACAATGGAGGTGGAGAACATAGTCCACTCGGACTCCATGTCTCCACCCTCCCCCGGGATCTGGGAGAAGCTCTCCCGGAGTTGCAAGTTAAAGACCTTGCTGACAGAGGGTTCCAACAGTTGTTCCCAGCAGACCCTCACGATACGTTTGGGCCTGCCAGGTCTAACCGGCTTCCTCCCCTCCCAGCAGATCCAACTCACCACCAGCGGGTGATCGGTCGACAGCTCAGCCCCTCTCTTCACCCGAGGGTCTGAGACACATGGACGAAGGTCAGATGATACGACTACAAAGTCGATCATCGACCTCCGGCTCAGGGTGTCCTGGTGCCACGTGCACTTATCGACACCCTTGTGCTCAAACATGGTGTTCGTGATGGACAAACTGTGGCTAGCACAGAAGTCCAACAACTGAACACCACTCGGGTTCAGATCGGGGAGGCCATGCTTCTCGATCACCCCCTCCAGGTCTCACTGTCGCTGCCCACGTGGGCGTTGAAGTCCCCCAGGAGAACAATGGAGTCCCCAGTCGGAGCACTATCTAGTACCCCTCCCAGGGACTCCAAGAAGGTCGGGTACTCTGCACTGCCGCTCGGCCCGTAGGCCAAGACAACAGTGAGAGACCTGTCCCCAACCCGAAGGCGTAGGGACACCACCCTCTCGTTCACCGGGGTGAACTCCAACACATGGCAACTGAGCTGGGGAGCAATGAGCAGTGCCACCCCTGCCCGCCGCCTCTACCCATGGGCAACGCCAGAAAAGTGGAGCGCCCAGCCCCTCTCCAGGAGTTGGGTACCAGAGCCCAAGATGTGCATGGAGGTGAGCCCGACTGTCTCTAGTCGGTACCTCTCAACCTCCCTCACAAGCTGAGGCTCCTTCCTCCCCCAGCGAGATGACATTCCACATCCCGACAGCCAGAGGATGTGAGCGCGGACTGGGCCACTGGGCCACCCGCCCTTGACTCCTACCCAGTCCTCTCTGCACCCGACCCCCATGGCCCCCTCTGCAGGTGGTGAACCCACAGGAGGGTGGGCCCACGTTGATCTTTCAGGCTGGGCCCGGCCGGGCCCCGTGGGCTAAGGTCCAACCACCAGGCGCTCGCACGCGAGCCCCAACCCCAGGCCTCGCTCCAGGGTGGGGCCCCGGCTCCGCCATACCGGGCGACATCTCGGCCCTTGTTATTATACTGGTCATGCGAGCTTCTGACTACTGTGTTTTGTTTTTTAATTCACATTCCATGTTGTCCCAACTTTTTTTTTCCTGATTTGAGACTGTAAATCCAATATTGCTGTAACATTGTCTCTTATAAGGTTTAACAAACTCTCCAACTCTCCCTCCATCTACACATAATAAGGCTTTTACAAATCTCCTGAAATCCACCTTGTGACTGTAAAAACCATCTTACAATACTTGAGTTGTTTTTGAAATACACATTTCGGTCTATTTTCATTTTGGTTCTTCAGATTGCACAAATTGGAGAGTAATGGGAACCCACTGACTGTTGCTTTTGTTTTGTCTCTGATTTTCACAAGGAAAGCAAACAGGGAATATATCATTGACGATAACAGTAACAGAAAAATGTCTATAACCTAAGCAGTGGTGAAACGTCAGGCAGGGCTTGTTTTGTCCACGGATTTTCATGAGTTAAACACAATACTAAATAAATACGAGTTGCATGAATGTTGATGTGCATCGTGTTTGTAAGGGCTATAAATTTACGTACAGTGAGGAAAATAAGTATTTGAACACCTTGCGATTTTGCAAGTTCTCCCACTTAGAACTCATGGAGGGGTCTGAAATTTTCATCTTAGGTGCATGTCCACTGTGAGAGACATAATCCCCAAAAAAAAAAAATCCGGAAATCACAATGTATGATTTTTTAAAATAATTTATTAGCATCTTACTGCTGCAAATAAGTATTTCAACACCTGCCAATCAGCAAAAATTCTGGCCCTCAAAGACCTGTTAGTACGCCTCTAAAAAGTCCACCTCCACTCCACTTATTATTCCAAATTAGAAGCACCTATTTGAGGCCGTTAGCTGCATAAAGACACCTGTCCACCCCACACAATCAGTAAGATAACTACTAACATGGCTAAGACCAAAGAGCTGTCCAAAGACACCAGAGACAAAATTGTAGACCTCCACAAGGCTGGAAAGGGCTACGGAGCAATTGCCAAGCAGCTTGGTGAAAAAAAGATCAACTGTTGGAGCAATTATTAGAAAATGGATGAAGCTAAAAATGACTGTCAATCTCCCTCGGACTGGGGCTCCATGCAAGATCCCACCTCGTGTCGTATCAATGATCCTAAGAAAGGTGAGGAATCAGCCCAGAACTGCATGGGAGGAGCTGGTCAATGACCTGAAGAGAGCTGGCACCACTGTTTCAAAGGTTACTGTGGGTAATACACTAAGACGTCATGGGTTAAAATCATGCATGGCACGGAAGTTACCCCTTCTTTTTGGAGGAAGAAGAATGCTGAGTACCATCCCAAAAACACTATCCCTGCTGTGAAGCATGGGGGTGGAAGCATCATGCTTTTGGGGTGTTTTTCTGCACATGGGACAGGACGACTGCAATGTATTAAGGAGAGGATGACCGGGGCCATGTATTGCGAGATTTTGGGGAACAACCTCCTTCCCTCAGTTAGAGCATTGAAGATGGGTCGTGGATGGGTCTTCCAACATGACAATGACCCGAAGCACACAGCCAGGATAACCAAGGAGTGGCTCCGTTACAAGCATATCAAGATTCTGGAGTGGCCGAGCCAGTCTCCAGACCTAAACCCAATAGAAAATCTTTGGAGGGAGCTCAAACTCCGTGTTTCTCAGTGACAGCCCAGTAACCTGGCTGATCTAGAGAAGATCTGTGTGGAGGAATGGGCTAAAATCCCTGCTGCAGTGTGTGCAAACCTGGTGAAAAACTACAGGAAATGTTTGACCTCTGTAATTGCAAACAAAGGCTACTGTACCAAATATTAACATTGATTTTTAAAGGTGTTGAAATACTTATTTGCAGCAGTAACATACAAATAAATTATTAAAAAAATCATACATTGTGATTTCCAGATTTTTTTTTTCTTTTTAGATTATGCCTCTCACAGTGGTCATGCACCTAAGATGAAAATTTCAGACCCCTCCATGATTTCTAAGTGGGAGAACTTGCAAAATTGCATTGTGTTCAAATACTTATTTTCCTCACTGTATATGAGAGGTGTAACAAAGTGTCTATGACTATATGACAAACTGCATCACTGCCGCATTGTAGGCAGCAGGCACACGGGCAGCCCCTAGTCATGGCAGACACCCCACTGAGGGCACTTCAGCTCAAACTGGGGGGAGACACTGTCCTAGTTGTGGCCACAAGGGGGCAGAGTCTCTGAAACCCAGAGATGGAAATTGCTGCTGTAGATTATATTTTGCTAAAACCTTGTACAAGTTAAATGTTAGGATTGGTGATGCAGGTTAGGGTCACTTGCTTTAAACAAACAGCTCTGAATTTTTTTTTCCAGATATCTCTGACTGCAACATGCAGGGAGACAATGTGGGGTGCCAGTTTCTATTTAAAAACAAAACATGACTATAGTATTTGGTGTGAGTTTAAAGTGTTGGCTGACTGGTTTTTACAGTGGCATATGGCTATGTTTAAAAGCTGTTCATCTGTTGTCTGTTTTCTTTGTGGTTTTTTACTTTTACTGTATGATTGAATGTAATTTTAACTGATTGTATTTGTTTGATTTATTTTTAGACTTTCCAGAGGATATCACTATGAAGCAGCGGTACAAAGTTCTGGGTAATAGTCTCAATGTTGTGGTGGTGGCCAGACTCCTACAACTGCTCATCTGTTGAACATTTAACAGGTCAACCCCTGGACTGTTGCCAACACACATTCAGTTTCCTTTTGGGACAGAAATGGGACAGAATTTTGTTTCAAGGTATAAAGTTATTTTACTTAATATGTAAGTTTATTCATTTAAAGTGTCTCAGATTGTGCCTAACTCAACTCAGGGTATGATTGCTACAAGACTATCCATCTTATTCCAAGCCTCCATGAGGCTTTGCGTAACTTATGGATGACAATTCCGGTATGAACCGGAACCTGCATTTCGCTCTGTGATGCTTAGAGATGTAAACCATGTGGGAACAGCAGCTGTCGCAACTCAAACAAGCCAACATTACAATCCCATTGCCTACAAATATTGTGGGAGGACAACATGAAGAAGTGTCCTAAGATAACATACAGTAGGATTTTTAGCTACTTAGCTCTGCTCCTGAGGGGAGGGCAATGAACAGTCTGATAAGCTCTGAGGTATATCAAGACCTACACAGTAATAAGGTCGGTCCGGTTCTGCTAAAGAGGTCTTGGGACACAACTTATTTACCTTAAGGTAGATAAAGGTCAGCAAAGTCCTTAAAGTCCCTGATCACCGAGCCTGGGTTTTAGTTTCAGCATCAGGTGAATACAAATAGCAATGTGTTCATTCAGGGCAGATCTCCAGGTGGGCAGCTTTAGTTAATTATAATATATGAACTAATGTGACAATACATGTGAGCCTTCATTAAAATAAACTCTAAGCCATATTTTTACATCCCTGCAGCTCCAGCTGGCAGTGATGTGTCTGTCTGCAGCTGGTTATGTGGACACCAACTGAGCACCTGGAGTTGGACATCATTTCATTTGACAAAGTCTTTACAAACACACACATGAAACACCTCCCGAATTTCTACTTTTCATATCTGCTTTTAACATTAGTGGATGAATTTGTTGCAAAGAAGGTTCTACTCTGTCCCAAATATCTGAATCTTTTGATAATCCAGAAATCGCTTCACAAGTGTAATGTGTGTTACAGACAGCAAAATAGCACTGTGTGAAGGAAAATAAGTAAGAATGGAAATACGACATTTTCAGTTTTTTTTTTTTTTATTGTTACAAAGAAATGTGTTTTCAATACATTTTCAATATATGTTCCAAAAAAAAAAAAAAAAATCTATGTTATGGTGGCATTTCTGGATGTTGTTGATGTATGGCTTTCACTTTGCATGGTAAAGTTGTAATTTGCACTTGTAGATGTAGCGATGAACTGTGTTAACTGACAATGATTTTCTGAAGTGTTCCTGAGCCCACGCGGTATGATCCTTTACACAATGATGTTGGTTTTTAATGCAGTGCCACCTGAGGGATCGAAGGTCACGGGCATTCACTGTTGGTTTCGGCCTTGCCGCGTATGTGTCGAAAATTCTCCAGATTCTCTGAATCTTCTGATTATTTTATGGACTGTAGATGATTGAATCCCTAAATTCCTTGCAGTTGAACTTTGAGAAACATTGTTCTTAAATTGTTGGACTATTTTTTCATGCAGTTGTTCACAAAGTGGTGATCCTCGCCCCATCTTTGCTTGTGAACGGCTAAGCCTTATGGGGATGCTCCTTTTATACCCAATCATGACGCTCACCTGTTTCCAAACTGTTCACCTGTGGAGTGTTCTAAACAGGTGTTCTTTGAGCATTCATCAACTTTCCCAGTCTTTTGTTGACCCTGTCGCAGCTTTTTTGAAATGTGTTGCAGGCATCCATTTCAAAATGAGCAAATATTTGTTGGGAAAGTGTAGTGACACGGACCCACAACAGGGGGCGTAAATGAACGGACAATGGAAATACAAAAAGATAATTTAATGTTGTGAAATGTGCACAACGGTATACAGATACGATCTTAGGCAACAGTCAATTAAACGGTCGGTGACGTGTGGGCAGGCTCGAGGATAGGAGACGCCTGTACAGAGAAGAGCCGGGCCCCACACGATTTCCACTGCCAGCGGAGACCTGAAAAACACCGGAGCCGCCAAGTCCTGAGTCCCCAGTTGGGCCACCGCCTCCAGCTGTCGGATCGGGTACTGCTGGCAGGAAGCACAAATAGATCAAGTGGGTGTGTGCACACCCAGCAAACAGTTCAGCACAGACAGTCAAAGTCCCTTCTGGTGGAAAACCTCCACCTCCTGAACACAGTTAGTCAGAGTACGTGCAGATCCTTATGAAACACTCAAGTTTTGGATTGAGGAGCAGGAACGCCAACTCCTCCAAACGTCCACAAACTCAGCAACCAGTTATGTGTTTACAAAAGGTTTCAGCTGCAAAGACTCAGATGCAAAGAACGTTACAACTACGGCTCAGATGTAAAGACATTACAATTGGCAAGTTTAGCTGTACAAAGGTGCGCATACGGCACTGAATGGCTGAGAGTTTACCTGTCAGGTAAGATGATTTCTCGGCAGAGATGTGGTGTCTCCTCCAGGCTTTTACGGTGTGATGAATGATGAGGTGATGATGACAGCGTCAGCTCCGGGCTCCTGGTGCTCCTGGTGGGCGACTGCGCCCTCTGGTGCCTGAAGGCCCGCCTTCAGGCAGGGCGCCCTCTGGTGTTGGCCAGCATTACCTCCTTCGGGCGGCCCACACAACAATAGTTGCACAAAAACAAAGTTTATCAGTTTGAACATTAAATATCTATCTTTGTGGTGTATTCAGTTGAATATAGGTTGAAGAGGATTTGCAAATCATTGTATTCTGTTTTTATTTATTTACATTTCACCACAACATCCCAACTTCATTTGAATCGTGGTTGTAAGATACTGCATTGTTGAATGTTTTGTGATGTCTGTACTGAAATTATGGCACTTTTAGGTTCATACTGACCAGCAGTCTAAATGCATTTTACATTTTAACTGTTTAGAAAGGGTTAGCAAATTGCTAATGATTAATACTACAGTGCTGTGTCTCCATGACATGAGCTCATACCTGTCAGTCGTCTTTAGCTTCTCCGGTGGTCTGTCATATCCCATCCCAAAGTAGGGGGTTCCTCCGTGGGCTTTTTGTCAACAAAGTGTTTTGAAAAGACGTTTTCGGTGGTCTTTTCAAGTTGAGTTTTTTCCGCCACTCCTTCTGGGTTTCTCATCCCTCAGTCAGCGGTGGAAATGCTTAGTCTGGAGTGCATCGCTGTTGTAGCTGCAGATTTAACTTCGTCTGGTTGTTAGTACAAAAGGAACAGCTCCACATGTTCCTGAGCTGCAATAAGGACATTTTTTTTTCTTTTATGGGAGCGTGAAGTCTACGAGTAACGGCATCCGTTGTGGCGGCATGACGGAATATTGCCCATTCGCCATGAAATTACGTTCTTCCTTTTGACGGCTTTAATTTTGTCACAATCATCATGAAAATTGATACACAGGTCGAGCACGACAACCTCTTACAATCATAGGGGCGTTGCCCATGGGCGGGGCAAAATGCCTCAATAGCGCCCCCTTGAAACTTTTGTTTACAAAAAACAAAACAATAAACTTTCAAATAAGCTGGAACGGGAAACAAAAACCACTAGTAAACATGGCTCTCACTACTACTTACAGTGTCTCAAAGGAAATTGCACCCATAATCACTTCTTAAGCAGTGCCCCCAGGAATAAGGTGGATAGGTCAATGTAAAATCTGGGCTAGTGCCATGTAGCCAAATGCTAAGAGGAATGCCACATGGCTTACATAATTTGGCTGCTTTTAGCTACAATGGCTAAGAACCTTTTTCAGGGCCATACATAGTTCACTAGAATTACACACAAGATGCAATTATTGGTGTAACTGTCTCATTAATATTTCATGAAACCTTTGGCGTGTAGATTTGGCAGCTAATGTTGTTTCTCTCATTTAAGAATACATTGTGGGGCTCAATTAAACTAATTGTGGCTGAAAAGAAAATTCATTATTGACACACATTGGCTACGCATTAAAATATAGCACTAGCCCAGAGTGATGACTACATGAGGCCTTTTGAAGCATTTGTTTGTTTGTTTTTTCTTCGCCTACTCAATGTCAGTATCTATCCGAAAAAAAAAAGTCTTGAAAGCACAATGTTCTCTAGGGTCCTTCAAACCATTTTTTAACCCTCTGAGGTCCAAGGACATTTCTTCAATTTTGCCATACTTTTAGCAGTTCCCCTTGTAAGGTACTTTATTTTAGGATAATGCCCATTTGTTGCATCAAAACATTTGTTCAAAACAATCTCAGCTTTCTGAATCTGAAACATATATTTCTCTGTGTAAAAGCTATAATTTGGCTCTAAAGTTGAAAATATGAAACACTCGTACGTTTTTAGAAATTCTTTAACTCTTTAGTGAATACACATTGTTACGTCTGCCAAGGATGTATTAAAATCATTTGTGTTTATTTGTTTGACTGTTAGCAGGGTTCTGTCAAAACCACTGCACGGATTTTTGATGAAATTTTTTACCACAGCTAGGTATTTGGCCTTGGAAGACTCCACTGAATTTTGGAGGTGATACAGATCCGAATTCTAGATCAATTTCACTTTATTTAGGCTTTGAAGGATTACCTCAAAACTACTTCACTGATTCTCACCAAATTTGCACCATAGACAGATATTAGGGCATGGAAGACTTCCCTGAATTTTGGAGATGATCTGGATCTGGATTGGCAGATGTGTCAGGAGTTCAGTTTTTGGTTTTGGTTGCCTGTTTATTTTTTTCTGTTATTTTGTGTATTTCATTGGGTCTGGTTGTTTATTCTCTTGCTGGGTTTTTTCTGCTTAGGGTTGTCTGTCTCTGTTACTCTTTTCTCTCTGGCCACGCCCTGTTCTGGTGCTTTCCATGCACGCCTGTTTCTGATTGCTGATTGCCACCTGGGGTTTTATAAGCTCACTGAGGTTGGTTGTCTGTCTCCAGTGCCCTGTGCCTTTATTCCACCTCTGTATCTGCATTCCATTGTCCTGCCTGCCTCCTTGTGTGTACCTGACCTCCAGCCTGTTGCTTTGACCCACCTGTTTGCCTGATGATTTTTGTACTGATTTTTTTTTTTTTTCTGGAGTGCTTACTCGTGTACTGACTTCAGCTAAACACCATCATAAAGTCTTCTGAAAACCAGAGCTCTGTCTGTGTGAGCCATGCATTTGTGTCCCACCGTTCCGGACCATCTAGCCTGATAGTATGTCAGAAATCTCAATTTGCTGTTGTTATTCATGTGGTTGAATTGTTCTGGTGTTTTCAAACGGGTTTATTAAGTTTTCAGGTGAGAAAAGTACCCCTCTGAGTCTGGTCTGCTTGAGGTTTCTTCCTCAGTATCATCAGAGGGAGTTTTTTTCCTTACCACGTCACCGTGTGCTCGCTCTAGGGGTTGGTAAGGTTAGACCATACTTGTGTGAAACACCTTGGGGCAGCTTTGTTGTGATTTGGCGCTATATAAATGTACTAAAATGAATTGAAATTGAAAGTAGTGCAATATGAAAAACATTTTAAAACAATGTGTAATTAACAGAGGTGGGACAAAGTCACTGTCGAGTCATTCTCAAGTTATGAATCAACAAGTCCCAAGTCATGTCTCAAATATAATGACCACCAATTGTTTGCAAGTTGACTTGAGACTTGACTTGGCACTTGCAGATTCATGACTTGAGTGACTTGATGGTGACTTAGTCCCACCTCTGGTAATTAATTTAAAAAAACTAGACATTCTCAGGAAATGCCCTGCACACAGTATTATTTTCCATGCAAAGTGCAGTAATATGTACTTGTATTGGGTGGTATTTGGTTGAAGCCTTATGTGTTTAATGTAACTGGGATATACAATGAAAAAAATTGGAGATTGGCATAATATTATTTAGAGGATGTGACAAACAGTGACCATAAAAGTCGGTCACAGTCGCCAGCCTTCAAAACAAATGAACCACTGGTGAACCTTGAAACAGAGGTCAGTGATATATACAGTGAGGAAAATAAGTATTTGAACACCCTGCGATTTTGCAAGTTCTCCCACTTAGAAATCATGGAGGGGTCTGAAATTTTCATCTTAGGTGCATGTCCACTGTGAGAGACATAATAAAAAAAACATCTGGAATCACAATGTATGATTTTTTTTTTAATTTATTGTATGTTACTGCTGCAAATAGGTATTTCAACACCTGTGAAATCTGTGTTAATATTTGGTACAGTAGCCTTTGCAATTACAGAGGTCAAACGTTTCCTGTAGTTTTTCACCAGGTTTGCACACACTGCAGCAGGGATTTTGGGCCCATTCCCCCACACAGATCTTCTCTAGATCTTTCAGGTTTGGAGTTTCAGCTCCCTCCAAATATTTTCTGTTGATGTCAGGTGTGGAGACTGGCCAGGCCACTCCAGGACCTTGAAATGCTTCGTACGGAGCCCCTCCTTAGTTGCCCTGGCTTGTGTGTTTGGGGTCATTGTCATGCTGGAAGACCCAGCCATCTTCAATGCTCTTGATGAGGGAAGGAGGGTTGTTTGCCAAAATGTCGCAATACAGGACACCATCCATCATCACTTCAATACGGGGCAGTCGTCCTGTCCCCTTTGCAGAAGAGCACCCCCAAGAGTATGATGTTTCCACCCCCATGCTTCCCGGTTGGGATGGTTTTCTTGGGGTTGTTCTCATCCTCTAAACATGGTAAGTGGAGTTGATTCCAAAAAGCTCTATTCTGGTCTCATCTGACCACATGACCTTCTCCGATGCCTCCTCTGAATCATCCATATGGTCAATGGTGAACTTCAAATGGGCCTGGACATGCTGGCTTGAGCAGGGGGACCTTGCTGCCCTGCAGGATTTTAAAACCATGACAGCATCTTTCTAATAAATAATCATAACAGTTGTTGTCTTCTACCAAGCTGCTGCTGTTGTCCTGTAGTCTATCGTAGCCTTGTGCAGGTCAGTTTTGTCCCTGGTGTCCTTAGACAGCTCTTTGGTCTTGGCTATGGTGGACAGGTTGGAGTGTGATTGATTGATTGTGTGAACAGGTGTCTTTTATACAGGTAACAAGTTCAAACCGGTGCAATTAATACAGGTAAAGAGTGCAGAATAAGAGGGCTTCTTAAAGAAAAATTAACGGGTCTGTGTGAGCCAGAATTCTTGCTGGTTGGTAGGTGTTCAATTACTTATTTGCAGCAGTAACATACAAATAAATTATTAAAAAAATCATACATTGTGATTTCCGGATTTTTTTTTTTTTTTTAAGATTGTCTCTCACAGTGGACATGCACCTAAGATGAAAATTTCAGAACCCTCCATGATTTCTAAGTGGGAGAACTTGCAAAACCACAGGGTGTTCAAATACTTATTTTCCTCACTGTGTGTGTGTATATATATATATATATATATATATATATATATATAAATTTCACAGTTGTATGTTTGGGCACCCCTGATGATTTCCATGATTTTCCTTTATAAATCATTGGTTGTCTGGATCAGAAATTTCAGTTAAATATATCATATAGCAGACAAACACAGTGATATTTGAGAAGTAAAATGAAGTTTACAGGATTTACAGAAAGTGCATTAATTCTTTAAGGTGCATAAATTTGGGCACCCCAACAGAAAAAAACCCATCAGTATTTAGTACGTAGATCCTCCTTTTGCAGAAACAGCCTCTAAACGCTTCCTAAAGCTTCCAACGAGAGTCTGGATTCTGGTTGAAGGTATTTTGGACCATTCTTCTTTACAAAACATCTCAGGTTTGTTGGTTTCTGAGCATGGACAGACCACTTAAAATCATACTAGAGATTTTCAATAATATTCAGGTCTGGGGTCTGAGATGGCCATTCTAGAATGTTGCACTTTTTCCTCTGCATGAATACCTTAGTAGATTTTGAGCAGCGTTTAGGGTTGGTGTCTTGTTGAAAGATCCAGCCCCGGCACAGCCTCAACTTTGTCACTGATTCATGAACATTGTTCTGAAGAATCTGCTGATATGACTGGAATCCATGTGACCCTCAACTTTAACAGGATTCCCAGTACCTGCACTGGCCACACAGCCACACAGCACGATGGAACCACCTCCAAATTTTACTGTAGGTAGCAAGGGTTTTTTCTTGGAATGCTGTGTTCTTTTTCCATCCATGCATCCCGCCCCTTGTTACAGTGTCAAAGAGAAAAGCATGTTCAACAGGTGCTGGCTTCATCCTTAAATAGGGGACACCTGTTTCACACCTGTTTGTTCCACAAAACTGACGAACTCACTGACTGCCACACTACTGTTATTGTGAACACCCCCTTTTGTACTTTTTTACTACTTTTTTTTACTAATAGCCTAATTTCATAGCCTTAAGAGTGTGCATATCATGAAAGCTTGGTCTTGTTGGATTTGTGAGAATCTACTGGTACCTTGTTTCCCATGTAACAATAAGAAATATACTCAAAACCTGGATTAATCTTTTTAGTCACATAGCACCACTATTATTCTGAACACTACTGTATCTCCAAATAACTCCATTTTGGTTTTCATCAGTCCACAGAACCTTATTCCAAAATGAAGCTGGCTTGTCCAAATGTGCTTAGCATACATCAACCAAATATGTTTGTGGCGTGTACGCAGAAAAGGTTTCCTCTGCATTACAGCATCATACAGCTTCTCTCTGTGCAAAGTGTGCTGTATAGTTGAACGATGCACAGAGACACTATGCAGCACGATCATGTTGTAGGTCTTTGGAGCAGGTCTGTGGGTTGACTATGACTGTTCTCACCATCCTTCGCTTCAGCTTATCTGAGATTTTTCTTGGCCTGCCATTTCAGGCCTTAACTCGTAATGTGCCTGTGGTCTTTCATTTCCTCACTATGTTTTCACAGTGGAAATTGACAGTTGAAATCTCTGAGATAGCTTTTTGTATCCTTCCCAAACCATGATGTTGAACAATCTTTGTTTTCAGGTCATTTGAGAGTTGTTTAGAGGCTCCCATTCTTGCCACTCATTAGAAGAGATACATTTGCAAATGGCCACCTTAAATACCCTTTCTCATGATTGGATCACTGTGTAAGGAGGTCAAGGGTCATTGAATTTACCAAACCAACGTTGTGTTCCAGTAATTAGTGCTACATGTATTCAAATCAATAAAATGACAAGGGTGCCCTAATTTATGCACCTGCCCATTTTGTTTAAATAATTATTGCATGCACAGCTTGGGCTCTGGTACCCAACTCCTGGAGAGGGGTGGTAGCATTGCACATTGCTCCCCAGCTCAGTCGCCAGTGTTGGAGTTCACCCTGGTGAATGAGAGGGTTGCGTCCCTATGCCTTCGGCTTGGGGAGAGGTCTCTCACTGTTGTCTTGGCCTACGGGTGGCAGTGCAGAGTACCCGACCTTCTTGGAGTCCTGGGAGGGGTACTAGATAGTGCTCCGACTGGGGACTCCATTGTTCTCACTGGGGGGCTTCAACGCCCATGTGTGCAGCGACAGTGAGACTTGGAGGGGGTGATCGGGAAGCACAGCCTCCCCGATCTGAACCCAAGTGGTGTTCAGTTGTTGGACTTCTGTGCTAGCCACAGTTTGTCCATCACGAACACCATGTTCGAGCACAAGGGTGTCCATAAGTGCACGTGGCACCAGGACACCCTGAGCCGGAGATCGATGATCGACTTTGTAGTCGTATCATCTGACCTTCAGCCATGTGTCTTGGACACTCGGGTGAAGAGAGGGGCTGAGCTGTCGACCGATCACCACCTGGTGGTGAGTTGGATCCGCTGGGAGGGGAGGAAGCTGGTCAGACCTGGCAGGCCCAAACGTATCATGAGGGTCTGCTGGGAACGACTGGTGGAACCCTCTGTCAGCGAGGTCTTCAACTCTCAACTCTGGGAGAGCTTCTCCCAGATCCCGGTGGAGGTTGGAGACATGGAGTCCAAGTGGACGATGTTCTCCACCTCCATTGTCAATGCGGCCGCTCGTAGCTGTGGTTGCAGGGTCTCTGGTGCCTGTCACAGTGGCAAACCCCGAACCTGGTGGTGGACGCCGGAAGTAAGGGATGCTGTCAAGCTGAAGAAGGAGTCCTACTTGGCTTTGTTGGCAGGTGGGACTCCGGAGGCAGCTGACAGGTACCGGCAGGCCAAGCGTGCTGCAGCCTGTGCGGCACACTGGACCAGCTCTACACCCTCCATCGGGTGCTTGAGGGTTCATGGTGGTTTGCCCAACCAGTCCACATGTTTTTTGTGGATCTGGAGAAGGCGTTCAAACCGTGTCCCTCAAGGTGCCCTGGTGGGGGGTGTTGATCCGGGAGTACGGGGTCCGGGGTTCCTTTGTTAAGGGCTATCCAGTCCCTGTATGACCGCAGCAGCGGCTTGGTTCCAATCACAGCCACATAGGCCCATAACTTCTCCTGGTTGTCTGGGTGTCTTGGTGGCTTTCCTCACCCTTCCACTCTTGCACAGTCACTCAGTTTTTGAGAACTGTCTACTCCATGCAGATTTACCATATAGTACCATATTGTTTGTATTTCTTTGTAATTCATGTAAATAAAGTCCTAAACATATTCAGTGGCAGCTTTACCATCAGAGTGCCTCGTCCACAACTACCACAAAGACTGTCATCGATGTTAAATGGGGGAATACACAGTATTAAGAACAGGGTTATGTAAACTTTGGATCAGGGTCATTTGCAGTGGTGGGCACAGATAACCCAAAAATTTACATCGATAACAATAATCAGATAACTGAAAAGTTACCTTTGATAAAGATAAACGATAAACCACCCAAAATGTATCGGAAGTTGCAGATAACCAATAACCGATAAATTCCAGTATTGTCTCTGGTACATTGCAACTACTAACAAGCTGATTTGAGTTTTAACACCACAATCGCTTCTGGTAGCATCAAAAGCAGCAACAGACCCAAACAATGAGCCAGCACTTCTGTCTTTGAACATCTTGCTCCCTGCTGGAAGCTTCTGTTTACTACATGGCTTCCAGCACAGAAACAAGGTGAGAAGAGCCACAAATCTCAGGTCTCTGCCCAATCACAATGCTCCCGTCAGGGGGAGGTCTTAGAAAATAAAGCAATGCTGAGTTATGGTTTGGTGTACAAATAAATGAATACTGATAGAATAACTCCATTAATGTCAATTCTGTCATTTGTGCAAAGTTAGATAAAAACATATATCTTGTAATGTTGAATAATGCACTAATTCTGAAGTTTTGTAACAAACATAGACAGATGCATTCTGGGTAAAATGTGCCTCTGCTCACACTGATTGGATGATTCATTCTGTGTAAACCAACAGTGTTAATGTGACGTGTGTCATGTGCTGGTGTTTACAGATAATGTGCTTTTGTAAAATATGCCATTTTTTATTTGTAAAAAAAAGGCATTTTCAAAAAAAAAAAAAGAAGCCAAGTTGTAATTAGATAACTGTCTGATATAACCGGTGTCAAAATAAATAGAACACTGCCATTGTCCCTATTGACGTATCCCATAATTCCTTGCACGCCAGAGAGTCGCTGCAGTCAAACAACATACAGAGAATCCACATGATGACAATTGTAAATTGTCAACACAATTGTCAACACAATGACAGTTGTAAATGAATATTATACTACAAAAAATGTCATTGTTTTATGCTTTTCATCACGTTAATAAGAAACTGCATGCATGATACCCTGAAAACTTGCTAAAACAATTATAACAATCCGTGTCTGCTACGTTTAATCTTCATGGAATTTAATAACGCAAACCGAATTTCAGACATCTTACATATATTAGTCTGGAACAAAGAGGCCAAACAGTGTTGTAAAGAACAGTAATCAAGACGTTAAAGAGCAAACTTCATTTTCCCTCAGAACGACATCATCAGGAAGCGAGCGTAGCTCACAGCAGCTCCCATTGAAAATAACAGAGAGACAGCCTGTGATTCTCCCATGTTTACATAAAACAAATGCAATAACAACATCTATAAACCCAGAGAATATATTCATGAGAGTTTTAGGCACAATATAAAAATAGTTTTATGTTGTGATGTTAATGATTTTGTCCATGTGCAGCGGTTAAAGTGCAGTTTTTGTAAATTAAGTTTGGAAAAAAAAACTTCTGTTTATGTTTTGCTTCTGGAAACACGAGTCCGATGTGTAGTTTGAAAATATTGGCCCAGCTTCAGTTGAATACTGCCATGAACACTACTGGCCAGTAGATGGCAGTAGAGACCTTGAAAACTTGCAAACAAAAAATTCCAGATAATCTGTGTTGCTACTTGCTACGTTTAAGATGCGTGGAATTTAATAAAAGCAAACACAATAACAATGTCTATAAACCCAGAAAATATATTCACGTGAGTTTTAGGCACTAGAGTTTAATGCTGCTGTCCTAATCAGAGTGTCTGAAATGCATTTCTCCTGTCGTGAACGTACTGAGATTACCCTATCCCATAATGCACTTGGACACAGCATGCCCCACACTAAACCTTAAAAATTAGTGCATTACTTTAAAACTAAAACATATATCTGATATTTTCACTTTATAAAACTTCAGAAGTGATGTTAATTTAAATAACTTGTCCAAAATAAGTTTGGTTAAAATTTGAACCATAAGTTAAAATGTATGCCTCTGGATGACTTGGGTGATATTGGCTGCAGATCAGTATGGGGTTAAAGAAAATTAGTTTGTTTTTTTGATGACCAGTTCTCCTTTGACTGCAGAGGATATAGCAGTTTCTTCTAAAAACGGCTGTTCTCTGTTTGCAGAGGGTAGAACTACACATCTGTTCACTTTTGTTTACCACGTTAACAGTCTAAAAATTATCAGACAAAAATTTATCAGAAGATAATTAGTCCGATAATGGTTTTCAAAGTTATCTGAAAAGATAATCCGATAATGAAAACTTTATCTTCGATAATTATCGGTTATCGGATTATCGGACGTCATTTGGGTAGTTTGTGTTGTCATTATGATTTAAAATGAGTAAACCTGGTTGTTTGACAATAAATGGCTTCACCCAACCACTAACCGTGAGTGAAAAAAAAGGTTTTGTGTTATCATTCATATTCTCTGAAAAATGACCCAAAAAAAATCCGCCAGGATATGTAAACATTTGAGCACAACTGTAAGTATTATATTGTTTTTCTCGTCTTTTCAAGCCAGCCAAAATACCAGATAATTTAATACTATCAGAACAGTTATTCCAGATTTTAAAACCTGTTACAGAGTTGCAGTGACTTTTTACAGTAGTTGAATTTTTAAGATGTCAAATACTAATGTTCCTCTTAGATGATAGCAGGACTCCCTCATTTTAAACAGTGCCTGGACATGTTGAGGCAAGAGTTTATTGTTAACTTTATACATGGTTTATATCGTAATATAATCAACCAATTCCCAAAATTTCAAAATGTGTAAACAAGCAAACAGTGGGTTTGTTGGCTCACGATATGTTTTTTTTACTTATACCTCTCATAGCTTTCTTTTCTAACAGAAATATAGGGTTTGTATTTGTTTTATATGTGTTTCAAACCTCAATGCAGTAGGTCATATATGGGACAAGCAATGAATGATACAGTGTAACAAACGAATGCTGGGAGCGGAAGAATTGTGCTTTATACAGAATCACGACATCTTTTGACATTTTGGATTTAACATAATTTATATGAGTTTTCCAATTTAATTTATCATTGATAAAAACTCAAAGAAACTTGGTTTTGGTTACTATTTCAATTTCAGCATCATTCAGTAATAAGTTTCTACTTAGGTTCCTGGGCTTATTTCCGAATATAATACATTTTTGCCCAAATGAAGCAATAATTTATTTCATCACTTACCATCACTACTTGCAGGTAATCACAACAGTCTAACATGGTAGGAATAATATTTCTCAGGTATGTGTTATTTCTTGTTTCAGGGACTGGTCCTGGTCACAATGATTAGCACCCCATCTGTGATTGGTGGATGGTCTCAGGGGCGGAAACAAAGCAGTATGTTTTTTATGCTGTGTGTCCAGCTTAAACACTGCTGCATCGTGACTTGGAAAATTGTCTTGTCTTTTGCAGCCTTTTTGGACATTTACTGGGCCATTATTGTAGGAAAAGCATTTGCAAATGTGTATTTTATCTCTTCGAGGGACCAGCCAGGCTTAAAACGACAGCGATGAGTGATGTCATTGGTGCTTGCGCCCTCTGGTGGAGGCACACAGACAAGTCACCACACACACAAATCGCTGCATGCATTTACCGATCTAATGTGGCAGAACTCTAGCAATAGTCACGTGTAAGAACACATCCAATCGAGTGGCCCAATTTTTACAGACACATGGATACACACGCACAGATCAAAATACGTACACACAGACTGCTATACGCATTTGTGGATCTGTTTACTCACACACAGGTCAAAATACGCATTTGTAAATACTTTTGCTACAATAATGGCCCCATAACAGTCCAACAGTTTAAGAACAATGTTTCTCAACGTTCAATTGCAAGGAATTTAGGGATTCAATCATCTACAATCCAGAAAATAATCAGAAGATTCAGAGAATCTGAAGAACTTTCTACACATAAGCGGCAAGGCCGAAAACCAATATTGAATGCCCGTGACCTTCATTCCCTCAGGCGGCACTGCATTAAAACTGACATTGTGTAAAGGATCTTACCGCGTGGGCTCAGGAACACTTCAGAAAACCATTGTCAGTTAACACAGTTCATCGCTACAAGTGCAAGTTAAAACTCTACCATGCAAAGTGAAAGCCATACATCAACAACATCCAGAAACGTTGCCTTCTGTAGGCCGAGCTCATTTGAAATGGACAGACGCAAAGTGGAAAAGTGTGCATCCAAGCACATCTTTTTCAGGGACGTCCCTGCTTATTTCAGCAAGACAATACCAAGCCACATTCTGCAGGTGTTACAACAGCATGGCTTCGTATTAAAAGAGTGCGGGTACTAGACTGGTCTGCCTGCAGTCCAGACATGTTGCCCATTGAATTGAATGTGAATGATTGGAAGGAGTCGTGTCAGTGCCACCTAGTCCCCAAATCAGAGGTACGGAACCACGGCATACAGGGGTCTCAAAGCCACAGCAAGGACCAGATAGCAGGGAGCACCTCTGCCACTGTGGGAGAGGACATGCATCACAATAGGATCAGTGCCACTAGGAAAGGATGACCACGGGGATCACAGATCAGCTACTCCGGGAGATGGTGAACCCAACCAGTCTGCAAGTAGGACCATCTTCACACTGCAAGCATAAGATATGCAGTTGTGGTCGGAAGGCCCCTAGCCTGAACTCTAGATAGGATCCTAACCCTACAGAGACAGAGGGTCAGCTCCAAGGACCACCTACCTCCCATCGGGACCATGCACGTGAAAACAATCTACTGATTTTGCAAAGATCACAACATCATCCAAGAAGTCAAGGTAAGTAAGCTTTTCTTTAGGAGGGTTATGGAAAACAGGGACTTAGTAGATCATTTTGTTGGCAAACACTCATAGACTGCAATCCTCCACCAACACTAGTTTCCATTTCCACAAATTTTAACTTGGAAAACGTTTCCAAGGTTAAAGTCCTGATAGAAGTGGCTTTTCATAAGCTAAATTAGATGTGATCAAATGCCAGGAGTATGTATTTAGTTCATCCACTTGAATCAATTTTTTTTTGTGGTGGTGTCAGTTTTTTTGAACTTATTTGGTTTCTGAATGGTTAACATTCTTTAACCAATCAGATTTTGAGTTTGATGTGTTGTGTATGTTCTTTTTGGCTGTAAAGATTTGAAGTATTGTGTATTGGGGAGAGGTTTTGTCAAATTCTTTACTTGACTCCAGTGGCCAAGGGAAGAGAAGAAAGGATTACTGTACGAAAGAAAGGAGAATTAACTTTGTCTTCAAGTGGTGAACAGCTTGTCAATGTCTTTGATTTTCAGTGCAATTAAATTGGCATGTTATTCTTAATTTATATGACCTAATTTAACATAGTATTGTCATGAAATGTCTGGCTGCACCCCAAAAGATTTTCAGATTTCAAAGTCAGTCACATCATTCATACATTTGGGAATGGCTGCAGTGCTGAATGTGGGGACTTTTAGTCACAATCAGTGAGAGATTTGAGTTAAAAAATAAATAAATTAATAAATAAATTAATGACGTCTCGTTGAATTTCCTTGACTGAAACGTTGTTCTTCATTATTTTGATGGCCACAGTCTCTGCTGTGGCATCATTTTGACACATGGCGACTTTCCCGAAGGTTCCTTCGCTGATAAGGCCCAGGACATTGTACCTGGACTGGTAGCTGTAAAATCTCTGTCCTGGTAAAAACTCATCATGTGGACATGCTGTCAAAAATGGAGAGAAAATGTCAAGAAAATTCTTGTGATTTTCAGTTTTTTAAAAAATCGTTTTATGTAAAGATAAGATGCCTTTTATTGTCACTGAATAAAATTCACCAAAATTTAAGTTGCAGCTTCACCTTGTCTAGCATAACACCTCATACAATAATTTAAGACAAAGGACAAAAATACACATTCAGCTATATACACAGAAAATACAGTAGGCAGAGAAATGCAGCAGGGGCTATCAAAAAGTGCTGTATGCATAGCAGCTCTATAGATAAAAGTGCTATGTGCATGACAGTTCTATAAATAAAGTGCAATGTGCCAGGAGTTGCAGACCCTGTAAATAAATAAAGCAGGCAAGGTATACTTAATACATGATTACAGTCCCTGAAAAAGTGTGTGTGTGTGCGCATATGTGTCTGTGTGTCGATAACTACAGAGTGGTGGGGTGTATATGAAAAGCTGCGGGGGGGGGGGGGGGGGGGGGGCAAGGGCTAATAGCTCTGACAGCCCTAGGGAAAAAACTGTCTCTCAGTCTGTTTGTAGTGACCCTTATATTTCTGTACCACTTGCCTGATGGAAGCGGTACAAACAGTCTGTGGCCCGGGTGACTGGGGTCTGCAGCGATAGATTTGGCCCTTTTCTTGACACGACCCTCATAAATGGAGTCCAAGTCTGGGAGGGGGCAGCCAACAATGCCCTGTGCTGTCCTCACTACCTGTGCCAGACACTTCTTCTGGGCCATATAGCTGCCGTACCACACAGTCACACTGAGGCAAAGGATGCTCTCTATCGTGACCCTGTAAAAGTAAAGTCGGGAGGATAGTCCAGCACGTTTCAGTTTCCTGAGGAAGAAGAGCCTTTGTTGCGCCTTCTTCACCAGATGGGAGGTGTTCATGGACCAAGACAGATCAGATGTAATATGGAGGCCTAGAAATTTGATGTTATCCACACACTCCACCACTTTTCCGCCTGTGAGGAGGGGGACGTGGTCCGTTTTCTTGGTCCTCCGAAAAACCACAATGACCTCCTTGGTCTTCCCTGTGTTCAGTGTCAGATTGTTAACTGAACACCACTGAATTAGCCACTGGACCTCCTCTCTGTAGTGGGTCTCATTATTATTTGAAATGAGACCCACTACTGTGGTGTCATCTGCAAACTTCACAACTGTGTTTGTGGGGTGGATGGCAGTACAATCGTGTGTGCAAAGAGTAAAGAGGGCTGGGCTAAGCACATAGCCTTGCGGAGTGCCTGTGTTAAGGACCAGAGAAGATGATGTAAGGTCACCTATTCTCACCACCTGAAGCCTATTGGTGAGAAAGTCTCTAATCCAGTAACACAGCAGCACAGGCAAACCCAACTGGTGTAGCTTCAGTGTCGGCTTGTCTGGGATGACTGTGTCTGATGAAGAATCAGCATAATATTCATCATCATCATCATCCTCGATGTCTACCCAGTCAGACTCGTTGTCAGAGCAAGGTGGACAGGATGGCAGGAGCAGTTCGGGCTGCCACACCAGGCTGGAAGACTTCCAGCAGCAAACAGATTGATCATACAGCCAGTGATTGGCTTCTACAAGGTTCCAGGCTTGGTCCAAAAAAAAAAAAAAAGTCTACAAATAGCATCCTAACATATGTGTTGGGGTGCTACAGATGAGTCAGGGCTGTTTGCAGAATGATGGAAACAGCATCCTCTGTTGAACGTTTTCAAACGTTTTGAAAATCCTGCCACAGTCAAAACAACACTATGGCACAATATTCCAGTTCGTCCTGGTCCCACTAAAGTTTTTCAAGGTACATATGGACAAAGTTTCAAACAATTAGCTTCAATGATATTTGTCCTTTAAAGCTCAAAGCTGCAGGACAGAATACCATGCTCGTTTCACATTTAAGCATGACTCTTTGTGAACTTTGCACTTTGTGGAGGTGCTCTCTGACCACAGCAGCCACTTCTTGGGTGCTGCCGTCTTGTTGTACATTATGGAGTCATAGAGTTAGTGATGACACTATGGGCTTCACGGTGCCACAGCTTCTCACAGCAAGAAGGTTGCGGGTTCCATTCTGGCTGGCTCTGCCTTTCTGTGTGTGGCTTTTATCTTTGCTGGAGTAAGCAGCAGAAAATAAATGGATTGGAAGAATTGTGTGTGTGTGAACGTGTAGTTTGGTCAAGACAACTTTCCATATTTGTCTTTTCACCAGAATATTTCTTGCTGTAAAGTTTGCTTTTATGTGTTTTCTTAGTTGTCTTGCTTTCTAAGGATTCATCACTAAACCAATTGTTTTACTGGTATTTTCACTCTTGTTTTTGGAGACCAAGGTGTGACTGAAAGTATGGAAAATAACATTTAAATACACAAAGGGCATTATGTTTGTTTAAAAGTTGTGATTAAACTCTTGCTCAAATCAATTTAAAAACATCTGTCTTAGGTTACAACAGTTTAAAAATCAGTCAAAAGCTGTAATCTGACGCTGTGAGAATATTGCTTTTAGAGTCCACCTCGACTGCCATACAGTATTTTTCCACCTCGAGTGCACCTCAACTGTTTTGAACATGAGCAAAACATTTGGGTTGGCCACGGGAATAGTATGCCTGACTGTTTGGAGTACATGCAGACTGCTGCTGGATGTTTTCGATTGTGCCTCAACTTTGCCCAAATGGTGGCCAAATATTAATTCGGACGGCATTCTGGCTCATTCAGCCTCTAGTGTGACGGGGGTATAAGTCCAGGAGACGAGATCGTTTCTAACGACTGGGTGGGAGTGATCACCGTAGAGTGGTCAGGCCACATGAATGCTTCTGTTTCCATAAGTGCACGTGACTTTCGTGAAGCAGGAACCACAGGCAGACAAAGCGTGGGTGGTGTTGGGACTGTCCTCAGCTGCAAAGCCGATCCAGGAGGTCGACATGGCGCCGCAGGCCTCCATGCTGATGAGTGGTGAGCCGGAATAGGTGGCAGGCTTGGCAAGATCGCTTTGGGTGAAAACTTCTGTGGGAAGTGCAGTGACAATGGTAGGCATGTCTTGGGCTGATGAGATACCGGGGCGGAAACACTGAGAGGCACGATCGCAGTGTCAGACAGTGTGATCACATGTGGCGTGTTAAGGCTGGACTCATAAATATCAGATTTGAACAAATAGTCCACTGGATCTTCAATGCATGATGGGATTTGTCCTAGTTAGAACAGAACTTTAATGTTTGCGAGTTCAGGAACAGCAGTGACCAAAAAAGGCTCAGCTTGCAGAATCTGATCAAGAGCAGAAAAATTGCACTGTCTGTGCTGTCATCCTGTGTTGACCCACAATTCAAAAAACAAGTCCTGAATTTTGAAAAGAACGGTGGCAGTGTCCTGGAGCGCCAATCCCACTGCCTCTGATGAAGAATCATCATAATATTCATCATCATCATCCTCGATGTCTACCCAGTCAGACTTGTTGTCAGAGCAAGGTGGACAGGATGGCAGGAGCAGTTCGGGCTGCCACACCAGGCTGGAAGACTTCCAGCAGCAAACAGATTGATCATACAGCCAGTGATTGGCTTCTACAAGGTTCCAGGCTTGGTCCAAAAAAAAACATCTTTTTCTTTGGGGTGTGGCAGGAATGGAAACAATTGAAGAAAAAGTTAATTTCTGAAAAAAGAAAAAAAAAAAAAAAACGTTTTTGATGGTGGGTCTGGGTTGGGGGTGGCCAGAATTAAGTCCACTGTGTCCATGTCTGGCCAGTTTGGCCTGTCAGGATTCATGGTATGGGACAGACAGAATGCTGGACACAGAATGCAGACTCACAGAAATGAGAGGTGAAGTAATAAAAGGCTTGACCTGGAAAAACAGATACAGTACAGGGATAGTGTGGCAAAGGTAATAGGTAGGTGTGAAGTTGAGGCGTGGTCAAAGCAAGCTGGATTCAGAGGCACAGAGAAACAATGTTGTCAGGGCTGAGGAAAAATCAGTCAAAAAACAAGCACAGTTCCACGAGCACAGTGAGTCCAAATTCAGAGGCTGTGGCAAAAAACAGATAGAAAAGCAGATGGTGTGGGGTTTAAATACAAGGTGTAGTAATTAAGGGAAGTGAATGCAGGTGTGTGAGAAAACAACAAAGATGAGGGAGGAGCAGGTGCAAGAGACTGAAGTAAGAAAGCACAAAGCAGACAGAAACAGGTGTGGAAGACAGCGACAAAGATGAGGTGAACAGGTGCAAGAGAGTGCAGTAAAGTAACACTAAGCAGACAGAAATAAACTGAAAGGTGAGTCCAAAACATAATGCAAAAAATCTACACATGGAACAAAAACAAAACCAGAAAAAAAGTGAGACTGAAAAGTGATCAAGAAAAGTAAAGACTGGAGCTGAATCTAGTACAGAACCAACATGTGGCAAAAGTACGGCAAACGGAAATTAAGCAATGACTACTGTGGTAAATGCGCAAAATAAAACCAGTGACTAAAGTAATCATAAACTTAAAAACAAAGACAGAAGTTGAAGACAGGAGCATGGACATAGACAAAACCAAGATGAAAACCCAGACATGAGGCAGATCATAACAGTAATCGATTATATTCATTACATTTTTTCATGTAATCTAATGTAATCTGTAATTTTAACCAAAGTAGACCATTGTAATCATAATTTAATTATAATCTTTGGAGGAAAAAAAATTGTAATTGTGAGAATTATGTCAAGTTCACTCCAAATTAAAATTGATTATCTTAAATAGTTCAACAAATTTGTTCAGAAGATTTCCTTTCCATTATTACCATTAACAGTATGCAAGAAGATTTGACATTTCACTGGTCACACAATACCTTAGGTGTATTTTTTTTTCTTTACAGCTGACTGATTCTGCTCTTTTTCTCTCTATCCGAGGTATGAACGAAAGACAGATCTGAACTGAAGGGCCCAGACGGACTGTTCAGTGGAAGGCCTGAGGCAGGTGGTGCATGCTGCGTTTCACAGGCCCACTGATGGCGTGAAGAATGCTGGATGACCCCTGCCTGTGGTGCTGATGCCTGTGTGGACTTCTCATCTTCTTTATATTATGTTGTTTGCAGGCTTGGGGAGTAACGGAATACATGTAACGGCGTTACGTAATTAGGATACAAAAAAAAGGTAACTGTATTCTGCTACAGTTACAGAAAAAAAGACGTATTCAGATTAAAGGTATATTTAGTAAAAATGAGGATTAGTTCACAGGATTACAATTTTAATGCATTTTATGATATTATCTGTATATAATTTTTTTTTTTTCTTTGAAACGAAAATGTGGACAGCATGACGTCTCCTAACCGGGCAAAATATTGATGAAGTACCCGGATGTTAATGCATTTTCAATGGAGATCTGCGACTGAACACACTCAGAAAAATGCTCGCAAAATACGTGATAAAATGCCATTTTGACCTGGATATCGAGCCAGTAAAATTAAATGACATTAAATTATGTCAGGGAAGTATTAAACTTACTCGGACACACACACATTCCCAAATATTAGTGTTGAAAGTTACATGGATCTGCGCTGTTCAAGCTGCTGAGCTGAGGCATCCTGCTGCAGCTGCTGTTCAACACAGCTCCTAAAACCATTACAATACATTTATATACATATTATATTTTTACACAATTATCCTTTATTGACCGAGTTTCATTCATGAAGTCAGTGGTGTGGGTACACGTTTCTATGTGTGGGTGTAACTGTGAGCAGCACAGCGCAGGTCATTATAATCTCTTTATTTTAAGGTGCAAATAAAAAAAAAAATCCAAGTCTTGTTGAACCATTTTAATCACTAACGACAAGTATTTTAACTACACATTGGTCTAGCAGTGGAAAATATCAACTAGACATAAGTGAAGAGTTAATGGTCCGTGTCGACACGGCAGGAGACATACAGCTGTTTATCATCCAAATATCACGGACAAAGTGACAAGAAGAACCAAAACCACTTACTTATGGAAGTAAATATTGTCTCCCTTGTTCCTCCGTTTGTGGCTTTGCCAACATGCACAGCTTTCCAGCATATTCCACCTGTTTCTTGAACTTCTATGCACGCAAATCACTAACTTGCCCGGAGTTAAAATGGCGATCACGCCTCCTTACTGAGAGTATTTACTTAATGGTTTTCATTATGCTTTTGTTCTTATTTTGAAAGTTCAGTAAGTGGACTGATATGTTAAACATGGTGCGAATGCCATGTGAAAGACTAAAGTAAGATCATTTTATGTTTACTGAACAAGTATCAGACTTTTATTTGTTTTGTATATTGTTCTGCAAGCCACTTTTAATTACAAATTCATCCGCACATGCCTGAGTTTTCATTATCCTTCATTTGTTTGGCATTTTTTGTTGAAAATTTAGCAGGTGAACACTGGGTGTGTTTAAAACAATATTGTGGTGCTCTTAATTCATAATGTGAAGTAAAACAGAGCATGCCATGTAAAAGAAACAGTTTTATTTTTGCTTAATAAACTGTACTATTTGGTCAAGACTATTTATATTTAGTTTCTTTTGTCTGTATTAGCATATTTGATATTGGAGTAATCCAGAAGTAATTGAAAGTAATCAAATTACATTACTTTAATATTATGGCACTTGGATTACGTTACTGACTACATTTTTCAACAGGTAACTAGTAACTGTATCGGAATACATTTTTAAAGTAACCCTCCCAACCCTGGTTGTTTGTTTTTCCATTTTGTGTTTCTTCAGCTTTGTAAAAATTTGCTAAATATTGTAATTCTTATAATGGCCTAAGCAGTGGGCCACTTCTTTGAGTCTGGTCTGCTTGAGGTTTCTTCCTTTATCATCAGAGGGACATGTTCCTTACCACTGTTGCCTGTGTGCTTGCTCCAGGGGTTGATAAGGTTAAACCTTACTTGGTTGAAGTGCCTTAAGGCAGCTTTGATGTGATTTGGTGCTATAAATAAAATGAAATTAATCGAATTGGATTGCTTAGTGTTTAACTTTAATTAAAGGAGTTCAATTTTTCCACATATTATTATGTTACAGCCTTATTCCAAAATGGATTTAATTTAATTTAATTTAATAAATGAAATGAAATGAAATTAATTTAATTTAATTACTTTTTCCACTAGTGGAACATTGTGAATACTTTCTGGTTGCATTGTATATTACCTTTCTATTGGTCACATGACCTGAGGTGACTTTGTAAGGTTAGCCTCATTTAGAATAGCTACTTCAGTGAATTGGTTAGAAATACAACTGTGGTGACCCAGTTTGTGAGGAACTGTTGTAGCGAGATTGTAATCAAACTAAAATACTGAAGAACATGACATGTCTTATCCTCACAATGTCCTCTGATGTGTTGTCAGTGGCTGAAATTCAGATGTTTTAATTCCCTATGTTTATTTTGTCTGATCTTCTGTCAATAGAAAAATTAAATAGAAAAACTAATTAAATAGAAGTTGCCAAAAGTGTTAACTTTACTGACTCGCATGAATTTGGGAAATGATTAACCTTGTGTTTGTGTCATGCGTGCCTTTTGTCAGCAGTTACATGAACATTGAGTCTCACTGTTAGTGTGAAATGCACAAGTAAATAGTTATGGTTTTATGACATCATAAAAGATTTCTGTTCATTTGTCAGGTGGTTTTTATAAGGGAATGTAATTTCAAATACAATTTAAATGCAGTTTAAGCACTTTGTAAGCTCAGTAAATCACTTTACAGTCGTCATTCTTCACTCGCCACCCCCTAGTGCTGTGAGTCATGAATGAGCAGAATTTACCAGGCCAGAAAGACATCGTGAAAGCTTTTTTTTTTTTTACCTAGATAATGTACAGAAAATTTGGGGGTATATTTTCAGAACCTTTTTTTTTTTTAATAAGTTGAATGTTAAAAAGGTAAATATGATGAAATATGGATTTTATATTTACCAGACAATGAAGGATTTAGATGCATTTTCATTTGGACACAGCAGCACTTGGACAAGCACTTCTGCTGGTGCACATTGTTGTATCCATCAGACAACAGAACCTCTTTGAATGACAACCACTCAGGCACAAAAGTAGGCACCTATCTTCCACAATCAGGTAAAAAGCATCTCCTTGGCCTTCTCCAGTTACTAGGATCCTCAATGTTGAGGCGCTTACATGCTGGGTCTTACACAGAGAAACTCGCCGTATAGCATATTTAGCCAATGTTCCATCACTTCCAAGTCATGCCATCCAAGTATCTCTGAACTAACCATTTGTTTGACATAAAGTCATGTCAGTGGTACCCAAAGGTCTGCTGAAGATGCCAAGTAACCTAGTCACCTTAGGTCACTGGCTAATGTCTATGTCTCACGGCTATACAGGAAGCAAGAAAAGAAAACACTTGGACCTTCATTCTTCTGCAAAGATGCCAGCATCACCAAACACCTCTGTTCAGCAACCTTACAATGCTTCCTAGGTGCCTCTCGATTTGAAAGGCCACCACGGAGTCCATGACCGATGTGCGGTCGAAACACGGTCTCTGCCCATCACTCTCACTGGCTCATCGGGGTTGCAGGCTGGTCACAGTGGGGTCTCCATGGTCAGAACAAAGATCCTTCCTGGTTGCCATCACTCTCCACTGGTCTCCAACAGGTGTGCAAGCATATTGAACTGTTTAAAACACGCACAGTAGTTGTGCAACTGGTTAAAAGATACATGGGTCTCATAATAGGTCTTGTTAACTTTCAAAGGTCCCAAACCACTCCCAACCTGATCCTATGGGTTGTGATAGACTCTCAATTGGCTCTGCATGGGACTGCACCACTGATCGCGGATATTAACATAGAATTCAGTCGCTATGTACTCTTAGTGTAAATGCAAATAACAGACCAAACTAGAGACCAGCCAAGACTTGTGACAGGTGACAACATGTTATGGTCTTGTAGGTCTTATATGGGTCTCAGTCTGGTGTAAATGGAGCATTAGTCTTCATCCAGGACAATCACAAACCCAAGACATTCCAATTCCTCAGTCAGCTTCTCGATTTCAGTTTATTTCAAATCAGTTTATTTTGTTTATACAACACACAGGATAAACAGCGCCTCACCTATGGTAGGGAGGGTAAATCACAACAAAGCTTCCTCAAGGTGCTTCACACAAGTAAGATCTAACCTTACCAACCTGGAGTTCTGTAATCATACTGTAGTATGTATGGATGCCTCAAAGTTCACAGCATCATCCACAAAATCAAGGTCAGTGAAGTGCACCTTGCCATCAAAGGCTCCAAAGCTGATGGACTCCACTCTACCCAGCACCTTGTCCATGTGACCACTGAACATATTGAAATTCTCAGGATCTCCCAAACAGCAGTCCAGTTCATTCATTTATTCATTTTTCTGTACTTGTTTGCTCAAGGGCCATGGGTGGTGGTGGGGGGGGGGGGGGGCTGCTGGAGCCAATCCCAGCAGTAATAGTAATAGGGCATGAGGTGGGGTACACCCTGGACAGGATGCCAGTCTGCTGCAGGGCCACATATGACTGAGTGACAAACTCACGTTTTTGGTGTCTTAGCCCTTCGAACACGATAACATAGAAAAAGTCATGAGTTATGTAAAGTTAACAAGGAAATAAAACTTAACTTTTTTTTTGTTAAGAACCAGTATTTAATATTTTTGAAAACATTAGTAAAATTGGTGTTGTGTGGAAATTTGTGCCTTGAACTTTACTTTCCAAAGCAAAGTTTCATAATGAAAACTTCCCCATATGACCTGAGTTCTTTTATTGTTATTTTCTGTTACACTGAACACACTGCCCAGGTTACTTATCTTCTTAAATCATGTGAGTGATGCTCTCATATGGCCAGTAAAGTTAAGCAGCATTGGCACTTTGAGATGTACTTTATGGGGCGTTTCAGGTCAAAGTCTCAATAGGGGTCTTTAGAGAACTAAAGTGTTTCAAACCTCAGCAAAAGAGTGAGAAGAGTCTCAGGAACACAACTCTGCTTCATGGCTCGCACACTGCAGCTGCCATGGTTATTTTTGATACTCATTTTTCTCCTGGTGGGACTGCAAGGACAGCCAAGGGACAAAACACAAAGACGGGACAAGAGGGACATCAGCAGTGACCAGTGAGTAGGACATTTAAAAGACACACAAGAACTGCTTTGTTTCAAAAGCCAAAATAAGTTTTACCTGCAATACTAATCACACCTCTTATATCAACAGTGATGATATGTAATAATATGCATATGTCACGGACACCAACGGGCGAAGCTCGTCAGCATCTCACCATGTCATTTAGGTCCTTCAGACTTTATTTTGAGTAAATGCTTCAGGGGAGCATTAGCATGGCAAAAACCTTTCAGCTTTTTATGCATTTTTTTTTTATTTTTGCCTTTCAGCTTCTGGAGGGGCTCTGCCCCCCATACCTCCCACCTTTTAAAGCATTTTTCTTTTTTGCCTTTTATTAGACCTCCCAAATACAACCCTCTTAACCCCCTGCCACTTTAAGCATTTTTTAAAATGTAGATGTAAATTAATATTCAACGTTTTCAGCTAGTTGACAGTAGGGCTGTAGAATATGGCCAAATGATCGTATCTCAATATTGTCATATCAGTATGATATGACTATGATTTGACACAAAGTGCAGCAACAGTGAAAATTAAACATTCTTAAACAAAACAGTAATAATACCACACTCGTTTTGCACTCATCATAAGGTTAGGATACTGTGCCCTGCAAAAGTATTGGAACACTTGGAATTTCGCACATTTTAATTTGTTTATGCCATTTTAAATACAAGAAATACAAATAATAATAATAATAAAATAAATAAATAAAATTGATCTTCCTCAAACTGAAAGCAAATCTCTAAAACTTGATAAAACCTGTAAATAATAATCAGTTTTATTGCCTTTTTTCTTCAGACAAGTCAGGGGAACATGAACATTTCCAAGTCACTGAATATGTCTGGGACTTTATTTACATAAATTATATAGAAATACAAAAGTTTATTCACCAAAACATCAAATCTACACTGTAAAAAAAAATTCCCTTGTTTTTATGGAAAAATCCTGGCAGCTGTGGTTACCAGGAGAATTCTGTAAAAATTACAGTAAATGTGTAAATTATTTTACATAAAATATGTACATTTTACAGAGTAAACCTGTTGTAATTTTATTGTCTATTAGAAGATAAAATCTCTGCAAAACAGCCACCTCATGTTTTATTTTCCTCTAAATGTAGTTTAAACAGACACATCACCTCTTGTTTCAAACCCTTAATTATCAGTATTTTACTGTAGTCGTGAAAATTCTCATCTGTAAAATCTAACTGATTTGTACAGTTTTTGGTATTACCGTTTTTCTGTTTTTAAACTACAGTCATTTGCAAATTCTACAATGGTATATGATTATTTTGACATATCTGTACTGTTAAATTCACAGTACAGTTTAGTTCCACATTTTACACATTATTGCTGTGAAGTAAACACCACTCCATTGTTTTTCAGTTAACAATTTCTTTATGTTGTGGATTCACAGGATTTCAAATGTATCTCAAATGTACTTTCTTTCAAATTGTAGCTGAACTTTCAGGTCTTTTTAAGAAAATCCTTCTCTACACCACTTCATCAGGAAGCTGTATTTTATATTCATTTATATCAAGTTGTAGAGATTTTCTTTCAGTTTGAACTAAGGAAGATAATTTTAGAAAAAATATGTATTTGAAATGGAATAAACAAATTAAAATGTGTGAAATACCAAGTGTTCCAATACTTTTGAGGGCAATTGAGAAACACTGAGGAGCAGCATCTTAAGCAGATAAGAGAATATTTAGAGTGGAATCCGGCAAATGGTGATACAAACATCACATTTGGCACAAGTAATCCATAGACTTGAACTCTTAAAAAAACAAACTGATTGGCCACTTGAATTTTCAATAGGCAGCCAGGTAGGGGTCAGTTGAAGAATTATCATTGTTCTCCAAATGTTTGATTGATTCTGTGTGTGCATTTTCAGAGTAGATCATGGGCATACAGTCAGGTCCATAGGTTTTTTGTTTTTTGTCTTCTGTACACCAAATCACACAATAAAACAGATCAAATCTAAGCTCAATTCTCCCAGCTGTCTCCTGTCAAACCTGTGTGACTTGACAGAAGTATACTCGTACTGTGATTTGATTCATACATTGACCTTGACTCTTTGATTCGTGCAGGAGGTGTACACATCCATCCATTTTCTAAACCCATGTATTCCAGTTAACTGGGGGCGGGGGGTGCTGACACTAAGCCCTGGACAGGCCACCATTCTACCACAGGGCTAACACACCAACAGTCAGTTTAGTCACCAATTCACCTGCATGTCTTTGGAAGTGTGAGGAAGTCAGAGCACCTGGAGGGAACCCACACTAACAGGAGAATGTGCAAACTCCACACAGAAAGGACGAGGTGGGAAGCAAACCTGGGACCTTCTCACTAAGGGGCAACAGTGGTAACCACTAAGTCACTGTGCCGCTCACTGCTACACATCTATATACAATTATATATCAAATTATGATAAACGGCACATACACATCCCCCCAGGTTACACAAAATTTGGCAATATGATTATTAATATGCAGCTGTTTCGTAATTTACTCCTCCTTACCAATGTGTGTGTCATATTTCCTGTTTGCCGACAGCATTAGTGGTGTGATGATGCTCCTTGGTGGGGAAAAAAGTGCAATTTTTCACATGAATTTGTGACTTTAATTTTAGAAATTCTGAGTTTTTTTTTTTTTTTTATAATGCGCCCTGTCCTGTCTCCATAATTTTTTTCCTTATAACATGCCATTATCCATTTGCCATCCACACACCTGCAGTAGTATATTCATCAAACCTCTCAACAATATGAACAGCAGCATTAATCTACGACCACATGAGCAATTACAGTGATAAAGAGTAATTATTACATTGATAGAGTAATTATTACATTGATAAATAGTAATTATTACATTGATAAAGAGTAATTATTACAGTGATAAAGAGTAATTATTACACTGATAAAGAGTAATTATTACATGATAAAGAGTAATTATTACATTGATAAATAGTAATTATTACAGTGATAAATAGTAATTATTACACTGATAAATAGTAATTATTACATTGATAAAGTGTAATTATTACACTGATAAAGAGTAATTATTACAGTGATAATGTACACAGTGCCATCCTATTGACACACTAATATGATGGCACTTTAATATAACAAGTACCTGTGATGTTTTAATGACAGATTTGCGCATTATTTACATTAGGAATTGGTACAATTGTACAAAAATACTTTGGTTTTTCGATCAGAGTGAGTGCTGGCTGAAAAGATAAGGCATGAAGCTTGGTAGACGAGAATCCAAGACCAGCTCAAAATGGGTTCATGCAGCATCCACTACACTTAAATGTCACTTCAAGCTGCTTGGATGATGAAACAATGCTAGCCCTGTTGTACAGATGAACTGTGTTATTGCTAAAAAATTACAGCCGTTTTTCCATTAAAGGGGGTGACGCTGAAGTGTGAAGCGTGAAGCATGAAAATCAAAATGTTTGGTAGGTGGAACACTGCAAGAACCTGTGCAAGGTGTCCAGTGAGTCAACAGATGATGAGGATGATGAAGATGAACAGTGTGACAGTATAGTTGTTTATTAAGTTTAATGTTCAACTGCAGATGGCAGGAACGACTAAATTCTTGGTGTTAGCTAACTTGTTTAAAAACCTAACCAATCAATCAATAAGATGGATGTGAAAATTACATACTATTCCCTTGATGCATATCTGAGTATAATATTATTACCATTTATATACAGAAGTGATAGAAATCAAGTTTGAGGGTTGAACATGTTCAAAGAGTTTATGAAACTTCTCGGCTCGCCTGAGAATGCTAAAGTGCTCGTCATCCGTGAGATGTCAGAGTTGGATAAGTACATGTGAAGTCATTGGACTGAATAATAAGGTAATGCTGTTCCTTGTTTGAATGGATATGCCGGCTGTGTATGGGCTAAGACTGCTGCTAATCGAGCCGCTCAGCGTATGCACTACACTGCACTATGACTGAAAACTTTGTGGATACGGACAAATGTACTGATATTGGGGCAGAGGAATACACCAAAATGAGCTTTGATTACTCGAGTGAGGAGAAGAAACGAGTTAAAATGTTAAACGCATGCTTTGGAAGTGGGATTTCCTCCATGCTACAAACGCTCAGATACACTGACCATAATACATTTGATTATGAGCAAGATATTGATCCTGAAAATAATTTCTTCAATGAAATGTCAAATATATGTAAATACTGGACAGAGGATGAATTTAATAAGACTCTGAATCAAAAGAGTGGGCTATCATTGATCCATTTCAATAGTAGAAGCCTCTGTTCGAATTTTGAACACATAAGAGATTATTTGGGGCATCTTAAGAGACGTTTTAACATAATTGCGATCTCTGAGACGTGGATAACGGCAGATAAGCACACAGACTTTCACTTAATGGGCTATGAATTTTTACATATAGATCGAGCCAACAAAAAAGGAGGAGGGGTTGGCCTGTTTGTGGATAAGAGACTAAACTATAAATTAGTTGAGAAATTGTCCTTTACAGTTGATGATGTGTTAAAATGTATTACCATTGAAGTGTGTCTGCAAAAAAAGAAAAATGTGTTGGTCTGCTGTATGTATCGGACCCCTGGGTCTAAAATAGAAACATCTGTACAAATAACTGAAGAAATGTTTTCAGGCAATCATAAAAGAGCAATAATAAGTGGGGATTTTAATATAGATCTTTTGAACCCTGGCCATAACAAAAATACAGAGGATTTCATTGAAACAATATATAGTCTTGGATTTTATCCTATGATCACAAAACCTACTAGGATAACACAGCACAGTTCAACATTAATAGATAATATTTTTTATAATGACTTGGAAGACACTACAGTGACCGGCATACTCGTAACTGATATAACTGACCACCTACCAGTTTTTGCAGTTATAGATGGTGAGAATATTATAGAGCAAAAGGAATGTTACACATAGAAAAGAATGAGATCAGAACAATTAATAGCAAACCTAAAGGAGGATCTATTAGAGCAAAACTGGAGTGAGGTGTGTGAGGAAAAAAATGTTAACAACGCATATAGCACATTTCTTAAAAAATTCAGGATATTGTATGACAAGCATTGCCCAATAAAATGTTTAAGTATAAAAGCAAAAAGAAAAGAAAATGTATGGATGTCAAAGGGGCTTATAAATGCTTGTAAAAAGAAACATTTTTTATATAAGGAATTTATTAAGGAAAGAACAATAGATACTGAAAAAAGGTACAAAAAAATATAAAAATAAACTCACAAGTATATTAAGAAGTTGTAGGAAAAATTATTTTAGCACCAAATTGGAAAAAAATAAGGATAACACTGTTGTGTGGGCCGCTGAAGAGGAGGTACTGCTGGCCCACTACCACCAGAGGGCGCCCTGCTTGGAGTGCGGGCTCCAAGCACGAGAGGGCGCCAGATCCAGAGGAAGTGACAGCTGTCACTCATCACACCAGCTGTCACTCATCTACGCCACTACTTAAGCCGGACTGCAACTCCACCTCCCCGCCGAGAAATCGACTACCGTGAGGTAATTCTCTGCTGACTGACACATTGTGTTATTTGCAGCCCTATTCCTGTGGACGGAGCCTTATCTGGAGTGGCGGAGATTAACGACGACGACTGCGCCTTACTCTCTGGACAGATAAGTGGTTACACAGGCGTTGCACGAGTGTGTGATTCGGAGGTGGAGGTTCCCCCTCCTAACGGTGTACAGACCGAGAACCACTGAGTGTAAAGACTTACACTCATTCATCTTGTTTCTGCTTTTTGCCAGCAGTACCAGGGTCGACAGTCGAAGACAGAGGTCACCTGGGGATTCGGGACTTGGCGGCTCCGGTGTTCTTCAGGCCGTTGGTGGTGGAAGCCGTGTGGGACGCGGCCTCTCTCTCATCGGGGTCTCCTATCTTCGAGCCTGCTCACACGTCACCTGGTGTTAATTGACTTTGCAGATTTTGTATATTTAGTTGTGTATTGTCACAACATTAAATTGTTACCTTTTGGCTTACTCATTGTCCGTTCCTTTGCGCCCCCTGTTGTGGGTCCGTGCTACGACACCTTCCCAACAGGATTTCTCGGCCAATCGTCATGGATTCCGAGGGGCGTCAGCTCGAGCGTGAACGGCCAATGGAAGAGCCAGGAGCGCAGGCGTCAGCAGGAGGCGTGTTGAGTGAGCTGCAGCAGATCTTAACCGCCTTCACGGCTCGGTTGGATTTAGTGACCGAGCAGAATGTCCTCCTTAATCGGAGAGTGGAGGCTCTCGCCGCCAGGGTGGAAGCGTGCGATCAGGGCGCTGCTGCAGCTCCTCCTCTGGCTGGTCCTGGGCCTGTGTCAGACGTTCCACTGGTCGTTCAACGAACCCCCCTACCGTCCCCTGAAGCATACATAAGCCCTCCGGAACCGTACGGGGGCTGTGTGGAGACGTGCGCAGACTTCCTCATGCAGTGTTCGCTCGTTTTTTCACAGCGCCCTGTCATGTATGCATCAGATGCTAGCCGGGTAGCTTATGTTATTAATCTGCTTCGAGGAGAGGCACGCGCATGGGCTACGGCGCTTTGGGAGCAGAACTCACGGCTCCTAACGTCTTATACTGGGTTTGTACGGGAGTTCAAACAAGTGTTTGATCATCCCAACAGAGGCGAGACCGCTTCGAACGTGTTGCTGTCGATGAGACAGGGGCGCCGTAGCGCAGCCGAGTATGCAGTCGACTTCCGCATCGCGGCAGCGAGGTCCGGCTGGAATAACGTTGCGCTCCGCGCCGCCTTTGTAAATGGACTGTCCCCGGTCCTCAAGGAGCACCTACTGGCTAAGGAGGAACCGCAGGATTTTGACGGGCTTGTCGATTTGGTTATACGCTTAGACAACCGTTTAAGCGAGCATCGTCGGGAGCAGGCCGGGGGGCGTGACCGGGCACGTGCCGTCCCTCCCCCTTCCGGTTCCGACAAGGTGACGTCGTCCCCACGCTTCACTGCCAGGGAGCCCCGTGTGGCTACAGCTCCCCCTGCTGAGGAGGCTATGGACACGAGCAGGGCCAAAACAAAAACAAACGTCAGACAAAGGAGGCTGGCCCGCGGGGAATGTTTTGTCTGCGGCTCTTGTGAGCACATGCAGAGGGACTGCCCTGAACGGTCAAACTACAAACGCCCGTCCTTAGAAACTGGGCTAAGGGTGGGTCATAACACACACGCGGAAAGACCCCGCAGATCGGCACGAATCCCAGTAACAATCCTTTGTGGGGATTTAACCCTTCACGCCCCAGCACTGGTAGACACGGGGTCAGAAGGGAATCTGCTGGACAGCAGATGGGCAAAGGAAGTAGGGCTCCCCCTGGTGGCTCTGCCGGCACCATTGCAGGTGCGAGCACTAGACGGCACCCTGCTTCCATTAATTACACATCAAACACAACCAGTGACTTTGGTTGTGTCTGGGAATCACAGGGAGGAGATAGTGTTCCATGTAACACCATCTACCTCCCGAGTGATTTTGGGCTTTCCATGGATGGTGAAGCACAATCCCCGGATAGATTGGCCGTCCGGGGTTGTGACGCAGTGGAGTGAAACCTGCCACCGGGAGTGTTTAGGATCCTCGTTCCCCCCGGCACTACAGCTAATGAGGAGGTCAAAGTCCCCCCCAATCTATCGGCGGTGCCAGAGGAGTACCATGATCTTGCTGACGTTTTCAGCAAAGATCTGGTGCTCACTCTTCCTCCGCACCGACCGTATGATTGCGCCATCGATTTGGTCCCGGGCGCTGAGTACCCGTCCAGTAGGTTGTACAACCTCTCACGTCCGGAACGCGAATCAATGGAGACCTACATCCGGGACTCCTTAGCTGCCGGGCTGATCCGGAACTCCACCTCCCCGATGGGTGCTGGTTTCTTTTTTGTGGGTAAAAAAGACGGCGGACTCCGTCCATGCATTGATTACAGAGGGCTGAACGAGATCACGGTTCGCAACCGATACCCGTTACCTCTGTTGGATTCAGTGTTCACGCCCCTGCATGGAGCCCAAATCTTTACGAAATTGGATCTTAGAAATGCGTACCACCTGGTTCGGATCCGGAAGGGAGACGAATGGAAGACGGCATTCAACACCCCGTTAGGTCATTTTGAGTACCTGGTCATGCCGTTCGGCCTCACTAATGCCCCCGCGACGTTCCAAGCCTTGGTAAATGACGTCTTGCGGGACTTCCTGCATCGGTTCGTCTTCGTATATCTGGACGATATACTCATCTTTTCCCCGGACCCTGAGACCCATGTCCAACATGTACGTCAGGTCCTACAGCGGTTATTGGAGAACCGGCTGTTTGTGAAGGGCAAGAAGTGTGAGTTCCACCGCACTTCTTTGTCCTTCCTGGGGTTCATCATCTCCTCCAACTCCGTCGCCCCTGATCCAGCTAAGGTTGCGGCGGTGAGAAACTGGCCCCAACCAACAAGCCGCAGGAAACTACAGCAGTTCCTCGGCTTTGCAAATTTTTACAGGAGGTTCATAAAAGGTTACAGTCAGGTAGTTAGCCCCCTGACTGCCCTGACCTCCACCAAGGTCCCCTTCGCCTGGTCGGATCGGTGCAAAGCCGCGTTCCAGGAGTTGAAACGCCGGTTCTCGACTGCACCAGTTCTGGTGCAGCCTGATCCTGATCGCCAGTACATAGTAGAAGTGGACGCCTCTGACTCAGGGATAGGAGCCGTGCTGTCCCAGAGCGTGGAGGCTGATAAAGTTCTCCATCCTTGTGCCTTTTATTCCCGCAGGTTGACCCCAGCTGAACGGAACTATGACGTCGGCAATCGGGAACTTCTTGCGGTGAAGGAGGCTCTTGAAGAGTGGAGACACCTGCTGGAGGGGGCGTCGTTGCCCTTCACGGTTTTCACGGACCATCGGAACCTGGAGTACATCCGGACCGCCAAGCGGCTGAACCCCAGGCAAGCCCGCTGGTCTCTGTTCTTCGGGCGCTTTGACTTCCGGATCACGTATCGCCCCGGGACCAGGAACCAAAAATCAGATGCATTGTCCCGGGTGCATGAAGAAGAAGCCAAAGCGGGGCTGTCGAACCCCACCGAGACCATCATCCCCGAGTCCACTGTCGTGGCCACCCTTACCTGGGACGTGGAAAAGACCGTCCGGGAGGCCCTGACCAGGAGCCCGGACCCGGGGACTGGCCCCAAGAACAGACTGTACGTCCCACCAGAAGCTAGAGCTGCCGTATTGGACTTCTGTCACGGGTCCAAGCTCTCCTGTCATCCCGGAGTGCGTAGGACCGTGGCAGTAGTCCAGCAGCGCTTCTGGTGGGCGTCCCTGGAAACCGACGTCCGGGACTACATCCAGGCCTGTACCATCTGCGCCAGGGGCAAGGCAGACCATCGGAGGACGACGGGCCTCCTCCAACCCCTGCCAGTGCCTCATCGCCCCTGGTCTCACATCGGCCTGGATTTCATCACGGGCCTCCCGCCGTCCCAGGGCAACACCATCGTTCTCACGATAGTGGACCGGTTCTCCAAGGCGGCCCACTTCGTGGCCCTCCCGAAGCTCCCGATGGCCCAGGAGACGGCAGACCTCCTGGTCCACCACGTCATGCGGCTGCATGGGATACCATCGGACATTGTATCAGATCGTGGTCCCCAGTTCTCTTCACAGGTGTGGAAGAGTTTCTGCAAGGAGCTGGGGGCCACCGTGAGTCTCTCGTCCGGGTACCACCCCCAGACCAACGGCCAGGCAGAGCGGGCCAACCAGGAGTTGGAGCAGGCCCTGCGGTGTGTCACCTCCGCACATCCGGCGGCCTGGAGTCACCATCTGGCCTGGATCGAGTATGCCCACAACAGCCAACTTTCGTCTGCTACCGGCCTCTCCCCTTTTGAGGTGTGTTTGGGGTACCAGCCCCCATTGTTCCCGCTGGTGGAGGGAGAGGTCGGTGTGCCCTCGGTCCAGGCCCACCTCAGGAGATGCCGCCGGGTGTGGCGGACCGCCCGCTCTGCCCTGTTGAAGGCCCGGACGAGGGCCAAGTCCCATGCGGACCGCCGACGTTCCCCGGCCCCCACGTACCAGCCCGGGCAGGAGGTGTGGCTGTCAACAAAGGACATCCCCCTCTGTGTGGACTCACCCAAGTTAAAGGACAGATACATCGGACCATTCCCCATCCTCAAGATCATCAACCCGGCCGCAGTGAAGCTCCGACTCCCGGCTTCACTGCGGATCCACCCTGTCTTCCACGTGTCCCGTATCAAGCCTCACCACACCTCGCCCCTCTGTACACCTGGACCCGCGCCGCCTCCTGCCCGGCTCATCGACGGGGAGCCTGCTTGGACAGTACGCAGGCTCCTGGACGTCCGTCGTAAGGGCCGGGGGTTCCAATATCTGGTGGACTGGGAGGGGTATGGACCTGAAGAACGCTCCTGGGTGAAGAGGAGCTTCATCCTGGACCCGGCCCTCCTGGCCGAGTTCTACAGACGACACCCGGACAAGCCAGGTCGGGCGCCAGGAGGCGCCCGTTGAGGGGGGGGTCCTGTTGTGTGGGCCGCTGAAGAGGAGGTACTGCTGGCCCACTACCACCAGAGGGCGCCCTGCTTGGAGTGCGGGCTCCAAGCACGAGAGGGCGCCAGATCCAGAGGAAGTGACAGCTGTCACTCATCACACCAGCTGTCACTCATCTACGCCACTACTTAAGCCGGACTGCAACTCCACCTCCCCGCCGAGAAATCGACTACCATGAGGTAATTCTCTGCTGACTGACACATTGTGTTATTTGCAGCCCTATTCCTGTGGACGGAGCCTTATCTGGAGTGGCGGAGATTAACGACGACGACTGCGCCTTACTCTCTGGACAGATAAGTGGTTACACAGGCGTTGCACGAGTGTGTGATTCGGAGGTGGAGGTTCCCCCTCCTAACGGTGTACAGACCGAGAACCACTGAGTGTAAAGACTTACACTCATTCATCTTGTTTCTGCTTTTTGCCAGCAGTACCAGGGTCGACAGTCGAAGACAGAGGTCACCTGGGGATTCGGGACTTGGCGGCTCCGGTGTTCTTCAGGCCGTTGGTGGTGGAAGCCGTGTGGGACGCGGCCTCTCTCTCATCGGGGTCTCCTATCTTCGAGCCTGCTCACACGTCACCTGGTGTTAATTGACTTTGCAGATTTTGTGTATTTAGTTGTGTATTGTCACAACATTAAATTGTTACCTTTTGGCTTACTCATTGTCCGTTCCTTTGCGCCCCCTGTTGTGGGTCCATGCTACGACACCTTCCCAACAAACACAAAAGGATTATGGGCAGTATTGAACACAATTATTAAAAAAGGGAGGGAAGCACTTGCTTACCCACAATATTTTATTCATGAGGACAGAATGATAACAGATACCAAATGTATTGCTAATGAATTTAACAAGTTTTTTGTGAATGTGGGCTCCAATTTAGCCAATGAAATTAAAGATGATGATGAGGCAGAAGTAGAAGCTTATAAAAATGTAGAAATAAACAAGCGCTCAATGTTTCTAAATGCAATAGAAGAGGAGGAGATATTGAAAATTGCTCATGAGCTCAAACCAAAAACCTCCGCAGATTTTAATAATATTGACATGAAAATTATTAAAAAAGTGATTGGAGTGACAGATAACCCACTTTATATATTTAATTTATCCTTCCAACAAGAATATTTCCACAGGAAATGAAAATTGCAAAAGTGGTTCCATTATATAAAGCTGGTGATAAACATTGTTTCACAATCGCCCAGTATCTATCCTCTCACAATTTGCAAAAATCTTGGAAAAACTATTTGTTAAAAGACTAAATAGTTTTATTGACAAACATAATTTATTAGGTGAAAGTCAGTATGGGTTTAGGCTAGGTAGATCCACATCATTAGCTCTCCTTGATCTGGTAGAGGAAATTACAGAAGGTTTAGATAAAAAGAAATGTGCAATAGGTGTATTCCTGGATTTTAGTAAAGCATTTGACACCAGCAAACATAATTTACTCATACAAAAAATAGAATGATATGGAGTTAGAGGCATAGTGTCATCATGGATTAGAAGCTATATAAGTCATAGAAAGCAATTTGTTCAACTAAATGAAATTAAATCAGATTTGCAAGAAATAAAGTGTGGCGTACCACAAGGCTCGGTGTTGGGATCGATTTTGTTCTTAATGTATGCAAATGATTTAAACAATATCTTAAGAAATATGAAAATTGTATCATTTACAGATGATACAAACGTATATGCATCTGGTGAGAATCTTGAACAGACACTTGAGCTATCCACACAAGAGTTGATTAAAATAAAGAGATGGTGTGATATAAATAAATTAGCTGTAAATTTGAAGAAAACTAAGTTCATGATATTTGGAAACATTAAAAAAAATAATAATGAAGTAAAGTTGAGTATTGATGATGTAGAATTAGAATTAGTTATGAAATAAAATTTCTAGGTGTAATTCTGGATAATAAAATTAGTTGGAAGGGACATATACAACACGTCCGGTCAAAGCTGGCTAAATGTCTTGCAGTCATGAGAAAAACTCAGCACCTAACTAAACAGGCCTTACAAATACTATACTGTTCATTGTTTCTGGCTTATCTTACCTATTGTGTTGAAGTGTGGGGTCACCCATACAAAAAAAACATTCAACCATTAACTATTCTGCAAAAAAAAGTGATACGAGTTGTAAATAAACATTACAGATCATCACACTCACAGCTTATTCTTGGAGTCAAAAGTTCTAAAATTTGCTGATCTGATCAATTTTAGAACTGCTCAAATAATTTTTAGACCAAGGAATAAGTTACTTCCATCAATTTTATTTATATAGCGCCAAATCACAACAAACAGTTGCCCCAAGGCGCTTTATATTGCAAGGCAAAGCCATACAATAATTACGGAAAAACCCCAACGGTCAAAACGACTCCCTGTGAGCAAGCACTTGGCGACAGTGGGAAGGAAAACTCCCTTTTAACAGGAAGAAACCTCCAGCAGAACCAGGCTCAGGGAGGGGCAGTCTTCTGCTGGGACTGGTTGGGGCTGAGGGAGAGAACCAGGAAAAAGACATGCTGTGGAGGGGAGCAGAGATCAATCACTAATGATTAAATGCAGAGTGGTGCATACAGAGCAAAAAGAGAAAGAAACACTCAGTGCATCATGGGAAACCCCCAGCAGTCTAAGTCTATAGCAGCATAACTAAGGGATGGTTCAGGGTCACCTGATCCAGCCCTAACTATAAGCTTTAGCAAAAAGGAAAGTTTTAAGCCTAATCTTAAAAGTAGAGAGGGTGTCTGTCTCCCTGATCTGAATTGGGAGCTAGTTCCAGAGGAGAGGAGCCTGAAAGCTGAAGGCTCTGCCTCCCATTCTACTCTTACAAACCCTAGGAACTACAAGTAAGCCTGCAGTCTGAGAGCGAAGCGCTCTATTGGGGTGATATGGTACTATGAGGTCCCTAAGATAAGAAGGGACCTGATTATTCAAAACCTTATAAGTAAGAAGAAGAATTTTAAATTCTATTCTAGAATTAACAGGAAGCCAATGAAGAGAGGCCAATATGGGTGAGATATGCTCTCTCCTTCTAGTCCCCGTCAGTACTCTAGCTGCAGCATTTTGAATTAACTGAAGGCTTTTCAGGGAACTTTTAGGACAACCTGATAATAATGAATTACAATAGTCCAGCCTAGAGGAAATAAATGCATGAATTAGTTTTTCAGCATCACTCTGAGACAAGACCTTTCTAATTTTAGAGATATTGCGCAAATGCAAAAAAGCAGTCCTACATATTTGTTTAATATACGCATTGAATGACATATCCTGATCAAAAATGACTCCAAGATTTCTCACAGTATTACTAGAGGTCAGTGTAATGCCATCCAAAGTAAGGATCTGGTTAGACACCATGTTTCTAAGATTTGTGGAGCCAAGTACTGTCTGAGGCCATAAGAAGATCATTTGTAACCTTCACTAATGCTGTTTCTGTACTATGATGAATTCTAAACCCTGACTGAAACTCTTCAAATAGACCATTCCTCTGCAGATGATCAGTTAGCTGTTTTACAACTACCCTTTCAAGAATTTTTGAGAGAAAAGGAAGGTTGGAGATTGGCCTATAATTAGCTAAGATAGCTGGGTCAAGTGATGGCTTTTTAAGTAATGGTTTAATTACTGCCGCCTTAAAAGCCTGTGGTACATAGCCAATTAATAAAGAGAGATTGATCATATTTAAGATCGGAGCATTAATTAATGGTAGGGCTTCCTTGAGCAGCCTGGTAGGAATGGGGTCTAATAGACATGTTGATGGTTTGGAGGAAGTAACTAATGAAAATAACTCAGACAGAACAATCGGAGAGAAAGAGTCTAACCAAATACCGGCATCACTGAAAGCAGCCAAAGAGAACGATATGTGTTTGGGATGGTTATGAGTAATTTTTTCTCTAATAGTTAAAATTTTATTAGCAAAGAAGTCATTACTAGTTAAAGTTAAAGGAATACTCGGTTCAATAGAGCTCTGACTCTTTGTCAGCCTGGCTACAGTGCTGAAAAGAAACCTGGGGTTGTTCTTATTTTCTTCAATTAGTGATGAGTAGAAAGATGTCCTAGCTTTACGGAGGGCTTTTTTATAGAGCAACAGACTCTTTTTCCAGGCTAAGTGAAGATCTTCTAAATTAGTGAGATGCCATTTCCTTTCCAACTTACGGGTTATCTGCTTTAAACTGCGAGTTTATGAGTTATATCACGGAGTCAGGCACTTCTGATTTAAGACTCTCTTTTTCAGAGGAGCTACAGCATCCAAAGTTGTCCTCAATGAGGATATAAAACTATTGACGAGATAATCTATCTCACTCACAGAGTTTAGGTAGCTACTCTGCCCTGTGTTGGTATATGGCATTGGAGAACATAAAGAAGGAATCATATCCTTAAACCTAGTTACAGCGCTTTCTGAAAGACTTCTACTGTAATGAAACTTATTCCCCACTGCTGGGTAGTCCATCAGAGTAAATGTAAATGTTATTAAGAAATGATCAGACAGAAGGGGGGTTTTCAGGGAATACTGTTAAGTCTTCAATTTCCATACCATAAGTCAGAACAAGATCTAAGGTATGATTAAAGTGATGGGTGGACTCATTTACATTTTGAGCGAAGCCAATCGAGTCTAACAATAGATTAAATACAGTGTTGAGGCTGTCATTCTTAGCATCTGTGTGGATGTTAAAATCACCCACTATAATTATCTTATCTGAGCTAAGCACTAAGTCAGACAAAAGGTCTGAAAATTCACAGAGAAACTCACAGTAACGACCAGGTGGGCGATAGATAACAACAAATAAAACTGGTTTTTGGGACTTCCAATTTGGATGGACAAGACTAAGAGTCAAGCTTTCAAATGAATTAAAGCTCTGTCTGGGTTTTTGATTAATTAATAAGCTGGAGTGGAAGATTGCTGCTAATCCTCTGCCTCGGCCCATGCTACATCTAGACCACTACTGCCTCTACTGGTGGTTGGCTCTCACTGCGGTATTGTATCACTTCCTGTTCCGGAGCACAGCGGTGTTTTGCTGTATCTGTTAGCTGTTTAATCTGCGCAGTTAGATTGATCTAGTTAACTAGATAACGATTTGTTTCACAGTGTAATCTTCACGTGCCTTAACTAAAGCACTCCCTCTGCTGAATCACCTCTAAATTATTTACACATTATTCAGTTTGTGTGTTTTTAGGAATCCGCTAGCTTAGCGCAGCTACTAGCTCTTAGCCGGTTTATCATGATGGCTTCTCCTTTCTCTCCCGCACTTTTCTGCTCTGGGTGTGAAATGTTTAGTTATTCCTCGGCCTCCTTTAGCAGTAATGGTACTTGTAATAAGTGTAGCTTATTCGTAGCTTTGGAGGCCAGGCTGGGCGAATTGGAGACTCGGCTCCAATCCTACAAATCTAAAAATCCTAATCCTACAGCTAGCCAGGCCCCTGTAGTCGGTGCGGACCAAGGTAGCTTAGCCACCATTAGTTCCCCTCCAGCAGATCCCGAGCAGCCAGGAAAGCAGGCCGACTGGGTGACTGTGAGGAGGAAGCATAGTCCTAAACAGAAGCCCCAAGTACACCGCCAACCCGTTCACATCTCTAACCGTTTTTCCCCACTCGGCGACACACCCACCGAGGAACAAAGTCTGGTTATTGGCTACTCTGTTTTGAGAAATGTGAAGTTAGTGACACCAGCAAGCATAGTCAATTGTCTTCCGGGAGCCAGAGCAGGCGACACTGAAGGAAATTTGAAACTGCTGGCTAAGGCTAAGCATAAATTTGGTAAGATTGTAATTCACATCGGCAGTAATGACACCCGTTTACGCCAATCGGAGGTCACTAAAATTAACATTGAATCGGTGTGTAACTTTGCAAAAACAATCTCAGACTCTGTAGTTTTCTCTGGGCCCCTCCCCAATCGGACCGGGAGTGACATGTTTAGCCGCATGTTCTCCCTGAATTGCTGGCTGTCTGAGTGGTGTCCAGAAAAAATGAGGTGGGCTTCATAGATAATTGGCAAAGCTTCTGGGGAAAACCTGGTCTTGTTAGGAGAGACGGCATCCATCCCACTTTGGATGGAGCAGCTCTCATTTCTAGAAATCTGGCCAATTTTCTTAAATCCTCCAAACCGTGACTATCCAGGGTTGGGACCAGGAAGCAGAGTTGTAGTCTTACACACCTCTCTGCAGCTTCTCTCCCCCTGCCATCCCCTCATTACCCCATCCCCGTAGAGACGGTGCCTGCTCTCAGACCACCAATAACCAGCAAAAATCTATTTAAGCATAAAAATTCAAAAAGAAAAAATAATATAGCACCTTCAACTGCACCACAGACTAAAACAGTTAAATGTGGTCTATTAAACATTAGATCTCTCTCTTCTAAGTCCCTGTTAGTAAATGATATAATAATTGATCAACATATTGATTTATTCTGCCTTACAGAAACCTTGTTACAGCAGGATGAATATGTTAGTTTAAATGAGTCAACACCCCCGAGTCACACTAACTGCCAGAACGCTCGTAGCATGTGTAAAATGTGTGGCCATTCGCACTATTAGCACAAAAACAGTCAGCAGAAGATCACTGTTGAGCTGGATGTGAAATTTGTCTAAGTGCCCCACAAGTGTGGAGTGAAAGCAACATACATGTGGTGCATGTGTCTTGCATGTGTGTGTCGTGCCCCCCCCACACACACACACTTCCCCCAACACATGTGGTGTGCTGGGGGGGCACACTTGCATAAAATGTTGATATATATGTACAGATCTGATCACATGGAGGCCAGACAGCATGGTCTGAGTGCACACAGCACTCTGACAGGTGCCTGTCAGCTGACTGCAGCACACTGACAGCTGAATGAGGGCTCAGTGCACACATTAAAAACACAGAAACCACCGGCAGGACAGTTATATAAATAATTACAACAATACCTACATACGCAACATACCAAATAATGAAAATGAATAACCACATAACACAAAGATATGTTGGTCTGAGCGCTGAACGGGCGGGGGGGGGGGGGGGGGGGGGGGCGTGTCTGCTCACAGCGGCTGCTGTTGTGATCTCTGCTCCGGGACATCCCAGCTGGAGAATACCTACCGTGGTTTGAAGGACATGAACTTACAATATTCCTCCATGAGGCGCGTGTGTGTGCCTGCTGTCATCACATCCCTCAAACAGCCTGAGGTGACAAACCAAATATGTAGTGGGTGTTACACAAAACCCACTTTCCAGGCCCCTTTTGAAATGGTTCTTAGCATAGTTTGGAGGAGCAGGAATAGAAGGAATACTTTTTTATTTGTACTGTCAATCTGTTGCATTGATTAAAGTTTGGTTATCTGACTTTACAGTCCTCGAATGCTGTCTGACAATGGTCACCTTGTCTTCACCACTGGCAATGACAAAGAAATCCGATTTCAGACTGCAGCATCTGGCAAGATAAAATTTGGTGAAGAGGACCTTAATGAGCTCATGAACAAGGTAAACATGGACAATTTAAACTTCAGTAGTGTTTTAGTTAGACTCAAATTAGACATGCCACCTGCATTGCCAGGGAACATCAGCTACAATATTCTGTGCAGGCGGTGCCTCAGCATGGAGGATCCCAGCAGCTCAAACTACCTAAGAGGATACCCAGCTATCATCTGGCTGTGGCAGATAGATGGTGTGGGGATAGTTCAGTTTTCTGCCAGGGTGTTTGTCAATCATAACCCAGGGCAGTTTAGTAGTGTGGTAGATGCAGGTTCTACTTTGTATGATGCCCTGGGCAAACCCCTCCACCATCCCCCACCTCCAACATTTTGTGCAAATTGTTACTTTATCTAATGTTTGATATCTAATACACAAATAATGAATGTTTATGAATTGAATGGTATGAATATTTCATGTGGTAAAAGATGGAACACTCCTTTCTTCACTGAATAAAATATTTGTTTCATTGAAAGAATCTAAAAACATTCATTATTTGTTTTATATAATGGCTAAAATACATCCGTATTGATATTGGATAATTCTAACGATGTAGTCCATGATACTTGCAAAAAAAACAAAAAAAAAAACAAAAAAAACTTTGTGTACTTCCTCAGTCCAGCAAAAAATTGCGTTAGAAATTTTTTATCCCAGGTTTTTATCCCAACAGCTCTTCATGCCTCCAGACGGCTTATGGTGTAGTAGATTTGTTTTTGTGTGTGTGTTAGAAGAATTAGCACCATCAATTAGCTCGTTCAAATTGTCATCCATCAGCAAAACAAACTCTGCCATGTTTAGCTAAATGCTGCCCCATTAGTGTGTGCGTGGGTGGGGTTTGCAGCGTGCAATGGCACAAAACATATGGAACCAAATTTGCACAGTAAATGGAATGAATAGTCCATGTCACGTGACATGCAAAACGCCAATCAACTGTACCGTACAACAGCTTGTTACTGAATTAATTACTTTTTAAAATTCTAATCTAAATAATTTTAAATAATTTTACTATCTTTATAGAGCATGAGAAAGGCAACCACAGCTGCCTACAGTAATTTAACAGTGGGACAGTAACTGTAACCTTTTTTACTATTTAAGATGCTAAACATACACATGGATTCGCTTGGGACTCTGGTGAGGGAGGTCGCATCTCCTCCTCTCTCCTCTCTTTCTGTGTTTTTCTCTATCTCTGCCCCAACCTTCAAAAGTCCCAACTTCACCGGACTGTGTATTCTTCAAACTATATTTGGAATAACCATGGAATTGATCAGCTGGTCTCTCAACGCTATTGACACCATTTTTTTCAACAAGGAATCAGGGCTGGGGGACCCTGCATGCCAGATGGAGCCTAACCTGTGGGCTATGTTCTCGATGCCTGGGAGGAGTGACGCGTTGCATGCTTTGCACCACTCTCCGTGGAAGACATCGAGGATTTATTCTTATTTGCCTTTATGGTAGGAAGACTTTTGCTGCTTGGATTATGTGCTGCCCTGACCTACTGGAAAATTGGCAAGATGGCTGCTACCAAAACCACAACCCCACATATGTCTATCATGATTAATGAGGTGGGCAAGGTGGTACAATCTCAGACTGTCTTAACTTTTGAACTTAAATGCAAGTGGAAACCATCTCGGAGCAATTTATCTGCCCTGCAAATGAATTGATGTTGGAGACCAGTGAATATGGACCTGGATCTGGACTGTTAAAGAGAGGCCGTATTGGAATTCTGTTTCTCTAAGCCTAACCCAAACATGGCAGCCTTATCAGCTGCTGAATGTCAAAATGCCCCGCTGATTTCCTCCAGAAGGATTTCAACGGTCTTGGTGAAGCATTTGGCTCTCTCTTCATTTTGCCCTCCCCTACAGACACTACGCACACACGGACAGACACTGATATGAACTCATCTACACACATGACACACGCACCCCCACCCCTACTCCTCCTTTGTGTTTCTGTCCCCACCCCGGCGTCCACTCTGCCAACCCGGGAGGCCGCGCAGCACAGCTGCAGTGCCCCCACCCCCCCAAGCTCAGCTGCATGGGACTCTGCTACAGCCTACACTCACTTTGCCTCAATTCGGATGATGGACTGCTTCAAAGTTTAGCGTACATAAACAAACCAAATGTATATGTGCAGTTGTTTTAATTCTGATGTGAGCCATTATTACATTCAACCAGTAATAATTGTGGATTAATTGCTGTATTTCTGAGGTAAATGGGTGTGAAGATAATTTTGTTGGACTTGTAATGACAATAAATCATCATTCATTCATTCATTCCAGTAGGCACACTGTGGCTGTTAATAGTTTTTATATATGGCTGAGTGGATCCTTGTCATTTCTTTGGTGCTTTGTATGTCACGTGACATGGATTATTCGTCCCATTTGTGTTGCATTGCATTTAGAGTGCATTTTGGTTCCATTAGGGTGCAAATTTGGTTCCATACGTTTGGTACTATTGCACACCCACATAACACGTGCGCGTGCGCGCGCGCACACACACACACACACACACATACAAAGCAAATCCACTGTAAGCCGTCTGGAGGCAGAGCTGTTAGGAGGAAGTTAGAATGAAAAGCTGGACTAATTTCTGGCATGGTTTTTTTTCACTGCAAGAAGTACACACTCTTTTTTTGGAAGTACACAAAGTTGGTGCATAGCATCGTACGACGGCGTTTTAGGGCCACATTGAATTTTTTTTGTTTTGTTTTGGGTTTTTAGACTTTGAGAATAAAGTCGTAATGTTACAAGAATAAAGTTGTAATTTTATGAGAAAAAACTCATAATCATGAAAGATGAAAAAAGCTTGATTCCAGAAATGAAACACTGACAGCACACAAAATAGCCTCCGTGACTCCTCTCGTATCCACGTCAAACTTCTATAAAACGTTTTTGCTTGTTCATAAACCCAAGTTTGAGACACTGTTTAGTTAACTACTTCTAAGGCTGTTTCAAATAAAAAAAAAACCTTCTAGAGCTGCTTCCACGTGATAGTGTTAGCGTACGTTATCTGTGTGTTGACCGGGAAACTTGTTTTTTCTCATAAAAATATGACTTTATTCTCATAAAGTTACGACTTTATTCTCGTAATATTACGACTTTATTCTTGAAGTCCTACAATTACGACTTTATTCTCATAATATTACGACTTTATTCTCGAAGTCTAAAAAAAATTAAAAAAAATCAATGTGGCCCTAAAACACCATCATAACATCGCGGTCGACATCGTCAGAATTATTTTTGGACTCGTACGTAAGTTCCTGTTGGAATGTTGATGTCAGATGTGATTTTTTGCTGGAGTGAGGATTGTACACAAACACTTTTTCTTTTTTTTCTGGAAGTACACAAAGTCAGTGCAGTGATGCACCAAAATGTAAGTCCCATTTCTGTTGTTTATAAATTAATATAATATCAAATGACAAGGATCTATTTTAGTCGCTATATAAAACAAATAACGAATGCTTTTAAATCCTTTCAATAGAACAAATATTTATGGAAGAGTCAAGCCAAAAACAGTTTGCCGTGGTGGCGTACAGTTTCATTTTGTATTAATTTTTGGAGTTAAAGACAACCCATTCAACTGAATTCAACTTTCCCATTCAATTGAAAGGATATGTTTCTGGCATGTGCTTGTCAACATTTTGTTTTGAACTGATCTGATATATACACTGATATGTTTGTGTGAACTGTTGTAGATTAAAAACAACACCGATGACATTGACGACATTAAGACCAATGGAGGAACGGTTCCACCTGACATCACAAACAAACTTACCCAGCTTAATTTGACAGTAAGCCATTTTAAAAATGTTTCCTCTACTTTAAAATAAAAAAAACTTTTGGCTTTCAGATTTTATGTCTCTGTTTTGCCACAACATATCTGCACCTTTTTAAAATTTATTTAATGTTTTTTATTTAACTACAAAGACCACATGATCTGGGGTCTCATTTTCTCAAATTAATTTTATTTTTCTGAGCCTTCAAAGTTACATTAGCATTTATTTTCACAATGAACTGTGGTAAGCAGTATGATGTTGTGTTCTTTGACAACACTGACATTACAGCACATCTGGAAAGTATTCATGGTGCTTCACTTTTTCCACATTTTGTTATGTTACAGCCTTATTTCAATATGGAGGAAATTCAGTTTTCCCTCAAAAGTCTACTCACAACACCACATGAAATATTTTTTTGAAAATTTATTAAAAATAAAAAACTAAGAAATCACGTGTACATAAATATTCACACCCTTTGCTCAATACTTTGTTGGTGCACATCTGACAGCAATTACAACCTCAAGTCTTCTTGAATATGATGCCACAAGCTTGGCGCACCTATCTTTGGCAGTTTTGTCCATTCCTCTTTGCAGCACCTCTCAAGCTCCATCATGTTGGACAAGGAGTGTCGGTGCACAGCCATTTTCAGATCTCTCCAGAGATGTTCTATCGGATTCAGGTCTGGGGTCTGGTTGGGCCACTCAAGGACATTCACAGAGTTGTCCTGAAGCCACTCCTTTGATAGCTTGGCTGTGTGCTTAGGGTCAATGTCCTGCTGAAAGATGAACCGTCACCTCAGTCTGATGTCAAGAGCACTGTGGAGCAGGTTTTCATCCAGGATGTCCCTGTACATTGCTGCATTCCTCAACCTGACTAGTCTCCCAGTTCCTGTCACTGAAAAACATCCCACAGCATGATGCTGCCACCACCATGCTTCACTGTAGGGATGGTGCCTGTTTCCCTCTAAACATGATGCCTGGCATTCACGCCAAAGAGTTCAAGCTTTGTCTCCTCAGACCAGAGAATTTTGTTTCTCATGGTCTGAATGTCCTTCATGTAGTCTCATGTACATTTTACTTAGGAGTGGCTTCCATCTGGTCACTCTACCATACAGGCCTGATTGGTAGATTGCTGCAGAGATGGTTGTCCTTATGGAAGGTTCTCTTCTCTCCAATACTGGAGCTCTGACAGGGTGACCATTGGGTTCTTGATCACCTCACTGATTAAGGCCCTTCTTCCCCAATCACAGTTTACACAGGCAGCCAGCTCTAGGAAGAGTCCTGGTGGATCTGACCATCTTCCATTTATGGATGATGGAGGCCACTGTGCTCATTGGGACCTTCAAAGCAGCAGAAATGTTTCTGTACCCTTCCCCAGATTTGTGCCTTGAGACAATCCTGTCTTGGAGGTCTACAAACAATTCCTTTGACTTCATGCTTGGTTTGTTCTCTGACATGCAGTGTCAAAAGTGGGACCTTATACAGTTGTATGTAAAAGTTTGGGCACCCCTGATAATTTTCATGATTTTCCTTTATAAATCATTGGTTGTCTGGATCAGAAGTTTCAGTTAAATATATCATATAGCAGACAAACACAAAGTTTATGGGATTTACAGAAAGTGTGCCATAATTATTTAAACAAAATTAGGCAGGTGCATAAATTTGGGCACCCCAACAGAAAAAATACATCAATATTTAGTAGATCCTCCTTTTTAGAAAAAAACAAAAAAACAAAAAAAAAAAAACAGCCTCTAAACGCTTCCTATAGCTTCCAATGAGAAGCTGGATTCTGGTTGAAGGTATTTTGGACCATTCTTCTTTACCAAACATCTCAGGTTTGTTGGTTTCTGAGTATGGACACCCTGCTTAAAATCACACCACAGATTTTCAATAATATTCAGGTCTGGGGACTGAGATGGCCATTCTAGAACGTTGTACTTGTTCCTCTGCATGAATGCCTCAGTAGATTTTGAGCAGTGTTTAGGGTCATTGTTTTGTCGAAAGATCCAGCCCTGGCGCAACTTCAACTTTGTCACTGATTCATGAACATTGTTCTCAAGAATCTGCTGATATTAACTGGAATCCATGTGACCCTCAACTTTAACAAGATTCACAGTACCTGCACTGGCCACACAGCCCCACAGCATGATGGAACCACCTCTAAATTTTACTGTAGGTAGCAAGTATTTTTCTTGGAATACTGTGTTCTTTTTCAGCCATGCATACCGCCCCTTGTTATGTCCAAATAACTCAGTTTTAGTTTATCAATCCACAGCACCTTATTCCAAAATGAAGCTGGCTTGTCCAAATGTACTTTAGCATACCTCAAGCAACTCGGTTTGTGGCGTGTACGCAGAAAAGACTTCCTCTGCATTACAGCATCACACAGCATCTCTTTGTGCAAAGTGTGCTGTATAGTTGAACGATGCACAGAGACACTATCTGCAGCAAGATCATGTTGTAGGTCTTTTGAGCAGGTCTGTGGGTTGACTATAACTGTTCTCACCATCCTTTGTTTCAGCTTATCTGGGATTTTTCTATCCCTGCCACTTCGGGCCTTAACTAGTACTGTGCCTGCGGTCTTCCATTTCCTCACTGTGTTCCTCACAGTGGAAACTGACAGCTGAAATCTCTGAGATAGCGTTTTGTATCCTTCCTCTAAACCATGATGTTGAACAATCTTTATTTTCAGGTCATTTGAGAGTTGTTTAGAGGCTCCCATGTTGCCACTCATTAGAAGAGACACAAAGAGGAGAAACATATACAAATGGCCACCTTTAAATACCCTTTTGCATGATTGGATTCATCTGTGTCAGGAGGTCAAGGATCAATGAGCTTACCAAACCAATTTTGTGTTCCAATTATTAGTGCTACATGTATTCAAATCAATAAAATGACAAGGGTGCCCAAATTTATGCACCTGCCCAATTTTGTTTAAATAATTATTGCACACTTTCTGTAAATACAAGAAACTTCATTTCACTTCTCAAATATCATTGTGTTCATCTGCTATATGATATACGTATTTAACTGAAATTTCTGATCCATACAACCAATGATTTATAGAGGAAAATCATGAAAATTAACAGGGCTGTCCAAACCTTTGCATACAATCGTATGTAGACAGCTGTGTGCCTTTCCAAATCATGTCCAATCAACTGAATTTACTCCAGTTGTACTTCATTTAAGCTGTAGAAACAATAACAGTAATCTGAACAAAAACATACACACAATACTTGTTTTTGCTCATGAACATTCAGTTCAAGGGCAGAAGCTCTGGTGGACATTTCTGCAGTCTGCATGCCAACTGCATGCTCCTTCAAAACTTGCAACATCTGTGGCATTGTGCTGTGTGATAAAACTGAACATTTCAGAGTAGCCTTTTATTGTGGCCAGCCCAAGGTAAATCCGTGCAATAATCATGCTGACTAATCAGCATCATGATATGGCACACCTGTGAGGTGGGATGGATTATCTTGGCAAAGGAGAAGTGCTCACTAACACAAATTTAGACAGATTTGTGAACAATATTTGAGGAAATAGGGCTTTTTTAATATAGAAAATGTTTTAGATTTTTGAGTTCAGCTCATTAAAAAAGGGGAGCAAAAACAAAAGTGTTGCATTTATATTTATTCAATATATATATATATATATATATATATATATATATATATATATATATATATATATATATATATATATATATATATATATGTACAGTAGTGTTCAGAATAATAGTAGTGCTATGTGACTAAAAAGATTAAACCAGGTTTTGAGTGTATTTCATATTATTACATGGGAAACAAGGTACCAGTAGATTCAGTAGATTCTCACAAATCCAACAAGACCAAGCATTCATGATATGCACACTCTTAAGGCTATGAAATTGGGCTATTAGTAAAAAAAACGTAGAAAAGGGGGTGTTCACAATAATAGTAGTGTGGCGTTCAGTCAGTGAGTTCGTCAATTTTGTGGAACAAACAGGTGTGAATCAGGTGTCCCCTATTTAAGGATGAAGCCAGCACCTGTTGAACATGCTTTTCTCTTTGAAAGCCCGAGGAAAATGGGACGTTCAAGACATTGTTCAGAAGAACAGTGTAGTTTGATTAAAATGTTGATTGGAGAGGGGAAAACTTATATGCAGGTGCAAAAAATTATAGGCTGTTCATCTACAATGATCTCCAATGCTTTAAAATGGACAAAAAAACAAAACAAAACAAAAAAAAACAAAAACAGAGATGCGTGGAAGAAAACGGAAACGACCATCAAAATGGATAGAAGAATAACCAGAATGGCAAAGGCTCACCCATTGATCAGCTCCAGGATGATCAAAGACAGTCTGGAGTTACCTGTAAGTGCTGTGACAGTTAGAAGATGCCTCTGTGAAGCTCATTTATTTGCAAGAATCCCTCACAAAGTCCCTCTGTTAAATAAAAGACATGTGCAGAAGAGGTTACAATTTGCCAAAGAACACATCAACTGGCCTAAAGAGAAATGGAGGAATATTTTGTGGACTGATGAGTGTAAAATTGTTCTTTTTGGGTCCAAGGGCCGCAGACAGTTTGTGAGACGACCCCCAAACTCTGAATTCAAGGCACAGTTCACAGTGAAGACAGTGAAGCATGGTGGTGAAAGCATCATGATATGGGCATATTTCTCCTACTATGGTGTTGGGCCTATATATCGCATACCAGGTATCATGGATCAGTTTGAATATGTCAAAATGCTTGAAGAGGTCATGTTGCCTTATGCTGAAGAGGACATGCCCTTGAAATGGGTGTTTCAACAAATGACCCCAAGCACACTAGTAAACGGGCAAAATCTTGGTTCCAAACCAACAAAATTAATGCCTCGCAGATGTGAAGAAATAATGAAAAACTGTGGTTATACAACTAAATACTAGTTTAGTGATTCACGGGATTTCTAAAAAAGCAGTTTGAACATAACAGTTTTGAGTTTGTAGCATCAACAGCAGATGCTACTATTATTGTGAACACCCCCTTTTCTACTTTTTTTTTTTACTAATAGCCCAATTTCATAGCCTTAAGAGTGTGCATATCATGAATGCTTGGTGTTGTTGGATTTGTGAGAATCTACTGAATCTACTGGTACCTTGTTTTCCATGTAACAATAAGAAATATACTCAAAACCTGGATTAATTTTTTAGTCACATAGCACTACTATTATTCATGCATGGGTTCTCTTATAAGATATTAGAACTGATTTGTATTTGGTCTGTGTCAGCATGAATGCTGTGTAAACACACACACAGTTCACTTAAAAATATGAACGTGTGAACAGTGTGAACACAAGACAGTGTGAAGTGAACACAAGACAGAAATGTGAATATAGCATTTGAGATGCTGTTTAAATGCACCAGATGATTAAAATCCCACAAAGGGGATGTACCAAGATAATGGTCCATATCATTCAACACTGTTTTTTAAAAACTGTAACATGTTCTGTTTCTTGGACATTAAAACATTAAACAACTAAAACATTTTTTTCTTCTTGTTACACTTCCCAGGTTTCATCACTTCAGAATAAAGTTGCAGCTCTTGAATCGGTGAGACATTTAATATTAATAATAGGCTGAAGAATGCTGTGTACCAATGTGTGGGTTTTCATTAATTGCTTCTTGTCTTACAGGCAGTCCATGTGGTGTCATGCAGCAGTAATCCCTGTCAAAATGGAGGAACATGTCTGAACCTGTTGAATTCATATCACTGTTTGTGTCCCACCAACTGGGCTGTGAGTACATCCCATCATATATAGGGGCTTACAAAAATAAGAGAAAAATTCATTCACCTTACTGATAGCAACACACAAGTGGCCAACCAATACAACAGCTGCCAAAGTCTCAGAATTGGAGTGTTATAGCATTTGGTGATGGTCTAGTGGTTAAGGCATTGGGCTTGAGACCAGAAGATCCTTGGTTCAAATCCCAGCCTGACTGGAAAATCACTACATCATGAATGTGGTGTGCTTCAGATCATAAGCTGTTTCTTTTCTATCCTGTATGCTTCACTTCTCATCATTCTGATGCAAGGTAATCTTGGTTTAATCTGTCCCAATAATCTTATTGCAGAACTAGGCAGGCTTTTTTTTTTTTTTTTTTTTAGATATTTTCTAGCAGAGTCTCCTCTGGTCTTCCTGATCTTGAGTGTTACCAGCTGTTTGCATCTTGCCTTAAATCCCTTGTATCAACATCCATGTAGGCGCCTCTTGATTGTAGACTTTAACAATAATACACCTACCTCCTCTCGATTGTCCTTGATAAAGCTCAACATTGTGAAGTATTTCTTCACCAAGAAAAGAATTCTGCCAATCATCCACTTTGATAGTCTTCTGTGGCCTTCCAGACCTTTTGGTGTTGCTTAACTTAATAGTACATTCTTTCTTTTCAAGAATATACCAAATTCTTAATTTGGCCACTACTCGAGTTTTTGCTATTTGCCTGATGTTTTTTGTTTTTCAGCCTAATTATGGCCTCCTTCTGTCATGGTCATATTCTGCACTTAGGTTTGTGCTTTTATTTTGATTTTGTTATTTTTCATGGCTTTCTTCCAGTTAACTCTTGTTTTCTGGTCATGTATGCACTTGTTTCCTTGCTGATTATGTTTCACATTATGAGATCTAGTACCAAAGCTTCTTGCTGCTTTCAAATCATATAGCATAGCTAATGTTGCTGTTTGCTCTTGTTTTCTGAGATTACCTGCTGGTTTTGTACTGTTTACCTGGTTTTATGATCATCTGTGTTTTGAAATTCTGTAGATGCGGATTGCTTTTATGGATTGTCCCTCCATGGATACTTTTGCCTTTTGGAATTCCTTCTCTGTGTCTATCAACCTCTGTCTTAAAAACAAAGACTGCTTTATGTCCCCAGTCATCCTCAAACTATTGCACCTTTACTTGCATAAACACCTATTTTGACATCATATTGAGAGTCCCAAAGAACAGCTACCAAATGCAAATTCAATACTGTTCACAAGGTGGCATAGTAATTTATTTGCTTGGATGAGTTGTGTTGCTACAATCGATTAAAGAACAAGCAGAGATAGAGAAATAAATTAATTCAAATAATTTCAGTGTGGAAGATTCCCAGTTCAAAACCCATGTAATGTGGAGTTGTGTCAGGAAGTGCATCCGGCGTAAAATTTGTGCCAAATCCACATGCAGATCCACCTTGGATCTGCTGTGGTGACCCCGAGTTGAAACAAGGGTGCAGCCGAAGGGACACACACTCTATGTACGCCTGACACTGACAATAACATAATCCACAAATCTATATAAATGCCCACTCATGAAAAATATACTACTACTACTATTCTATTACCAGTAATAGTAATAAGAATAGTATGAATGATAATGGCACTAATAAATTTCAGTGGTACAACTTTTTGGTCATACCGCACATCACTACTAGTCTGTGGATTATTTAAAGAGCTGCTGACCCGACTTTACCTCATTTACTGTGAACACAGTGTTGTTTTGTGGAAATTGTGAAAGTCTAGTCTCATCTGTTTTATTTCAAACTGACTGTGAACTGTTTGTTTGTTTGTTTTTGCCTCTTTCAGGGTCCAAACTGTGCAGTAGATGTGAATGAATGTCAGGTGTACTCTGGGACATCACAGGCTTGCCAGAATGGAGCAACATGTATCAACTCAGCGGGGTCATTCTCGTAGGTCTTCATCTTCTTGTAACATTTTTCTTCTATAAATGCAATAGCAGTAATTCCTGTTTTTATGATTATTTTTCTTTCACAATTTGTTTGTCAAGTTTATAATTCCATTTTGCCTCTGTGTTAAAATATTTTGCATACCTGTCAGAGGTCAGGTCATCTGTGGGAGCATGTGGTGGTGTTGGACACTGCTGCATTCCACACTATGGAACCACCCTGGGTCCTGGGAGTACCGTTGGCTTGAGGATCCTCGTGAATTGCGCAGAGAGAAATGCACCACAGGGCCAAAATGTCACAAATGACATGTCCTCCTGACAGGGGCACAGCTAGACTTTTTTCATTGGGGTGGCCAAGGCTGTTTCAGGGGGGATAGTTTACACTACGTGTCATACTTAGTTATCATGTTACAGGATAACATATGTCATGCACCATAGAATCCAATGGACGTTGACATTGTTTGACCTTTATTTTGGACAGTAAACATTCAACACATCAGAATTATTCCATTTATTAATCCCATTAGCTCAACCTAGAATTTGTATCACTTTTTTACCAAAATTGGAGCAACTTTAACTTTGGCTTCATGTACAAACTGAAATTGACCTTTGTCACATTTTTTGCTGTTTTTACCCCATACCTTCATAACATTCTGTCAAAGATACCTTTTTGGAATCTTTATGATCAGACGTATAATAGTTTTCAGTATGATTGGAGCATGTTTTAATTGTGACCCCTATGTAGTTCTTCATTGACCCCAACCTGGCTGCCTATTGAAAATTCAAGTGGATAGTCTTCTTTCTCAAAAGAGTAATGTCTAAGGAGCATTTGTGCCAAATTTGGTGCTTGTATCACCATTTGAAAGATTCATCTGTAAATATTCTCTTATCTGTTGCACTGTGTGTTGGCACTGTAAACAATTTTCCTACCCCTGTAATCACCCCTGGACAAAATCCACTGTTGCAACCAGAAATATTTTACTCTGTTGTCCATGACTGAGTGTTTTTCTCTTTAAGTAGCATTTTAGAGTGACTAGTAGTTAGTATTTTATCGAATATTTGGGATAAATAGGTTTTGAATCCATCCACACTGATGCTCTTTAGTCTAATGTGAAGCAAATATTCCATGAACAGAACACTTGGACCACACTGAGAGCAGTTTGTGTCAAAAATTATATTTTATTCACAGTTTATGCAATATCCTTTAATGACACAAGCAAATGTATTTATAAAGTTATAGACAGTACTCGTCCGTGTAGCTTCTCAGTCATCCAGGTCATAGTCATCTCTGGAGCTTGAAAAAAGGCAACTGGACTTTTAAGTTTCTTGAAGACATTTCACCTCTCATCTGAAAGGCTTCTTTAGTCTTGAAGATGTTTCAACTCTCATCCAAAAGGCTTCTTTAGTTATTACAACCAAAAGGTGGAGAGTCCCAAACCCCATTGGGGGTTTAATGGTAATTTATTTTGGTAATTTATTCAAGCTTGAAGTCCCCCACTGGACCCACACAGTACAAAAGTCTGCAGGAGGGTGGAAAGGCAAAGCCTGCCCTCCCCGTCAGCACATTTAAGCCTTGGGAGCATAACTTGCCCCAGGGGGTGTGGTTAATACAGACACTGAGCTCAGAGAGGCAAAATAACAACATTGCTGATAGCTACTGTCTGGAACATAAGTTGTGGCCGAGCATACAAGGTTGTGCCACACAGACAAAGCACTGTTTAGCTGTTGTTAGAGAGAAAACTGACCCACCTTTCGTCAAAAAAGTGACAGCTGCCAATCAAAATCGGCCACGTCACTAAGCCCCGCCCCCTCTATGACGTCATAGCCAATCAGAATCGATGACGTCACTATGTCCCGCCCCTAAGCCCCTCCCCTAGTCCCGCCTCCAAGCCCCGCCCCTTATGACATCACAGCCAATCATAATCGATGACGTCATTATGCCCCGTCCCTAAGCCCCGCCCCTAGTCCCGCCTCCGAGCCCCCGCCCCTTATGACGTCACATCCAATCAGAGTCGATGACGTCAGTATGTCCCGCCCCTAAGCCCCGCCCCCGGCTCCTCCCCTAGTTCCGCCCCTGGCTCCTCCCCTAGCCCCACCCCAAGCTCCTCCCCTAACCCCGGCCAAGCACCGCCTCCAAGCCATACCTCCCCTCCCACCCAGGGTCTAATATTTTAATGTCATTTTATTTCATGAATTAAAGAATGATAAAAAATACCTAGATCTTTTTAATGTATTAAAGAATTAACTAATTCTGAAATAATTAAACATAAATCAGTGTCTATTATTTAATGCCCCTTTAATATTTTTAATTCTTAAATTATTACGTTTCCTTTTCTGTTTTTTAATTCGTAAATTAAAGAAGGGGTACAAATAGCCGTCTCTCGGTTGTAAGTCTTTGCAGCAAGACGGTCAAATACCCACGCATAGAGCTGCTCGCGGAAACATGACCCCACGGCTGTAAAACCTGTTGCAGACGCTGTGTCTGTGTGTGTGCGTGTGTGTGTGTGCGTGTGTGTGTGCGTGTGTGTGCGCGCGTGTGTGTGTGTGTGTGTGTGTGTGTGTGTGTGTGTGTGTGTGTGGCGGGACACCCGCTGAGCGGAGATGCTGCCCCGAGGTGATGAACCCGAAGAACAATAAACAATGCTCCTTATCACTCACGCCAAAGGATGTTTCAATAAACAATGCTCCTTATCACTCACGCCAAATGGTGTTTCTTTTAAGATATTACCCGATCATCATGGTGCGCGGGACACCCGCTGATCGGAGATGCCGCCCAGAGGTGATGAAGGCGGAAAAAAACAAAGTTTCTTCTCCGTCACTCCCGGCAGGGTGGCTGGGTGTCAGGCCAGATGGTATTTTTAGAGCAAAAGGTACCAGTAAGTGTTTTTCACAAAAAACCTCGTTTGAAAAACAATTTACCCTTTTCAACAATATTATAGGAAAGAACACAGGCTGTATAAGGTTTAGAATATGTGCTTTATTACATTCATTAAAGTCACACACAGAGAAAAAAGCAATTGTTCATGTTTATTAAACACAGCATACGTGAAGGAAAACATTAAGAAAAAAGTATTTGGTCCACTTACATGAAGAAAAAAAGTATACGTTCATGTTTATTAAACACAACATACATGAAGGAAAACATTAAGAAAAAAGTACTTGTTCCAGTTACCTGAAGAAAAAAGCATATTTTCATGGTTATTAAACACAAATTTGGTCCACTTACATGAAGAAAAAAGCATACGTCCATGTTTATTAAAGGGTAACCATCAGGCTGTCGCTGTAAATTAGCTGATAGATGATTATTGTGTCTCCAGCTGCGTATAATAAACTCAAGTCTGCTCAAAGCCACTTTTCTAAGGCAACAAGTTCGCATTTTTTTTTTTGTAAAGTCAACTTATTATATTTTACACATTTTGGGATTCAAACATCAAATCCTTATCTCAACACTTCACGGTAACGTTCACATGCCAGCAGCTTGGATGTTAAGTCCTAAATCTAAACATTTTCTTTGCTCACTTGTATCGCTGCAAGTTCCTGCTTTACCACCTCATTCTGACCAAGAAACATCTGAAGTGGGTCAAAAAAATAACTGAAACTGTTCTTGAAAGCAGCTTTCTCCTGGTTAGTTTTTAATACACCCTGAAGACATCAAGATTCTCTGATCAGATTTCTTGGGAGACTTTCCAAAAGGGAGACATGTATTGTTTTAATATGAAAATCAGCCGTCAGCATTTTATGTCAAGTGTTCCCTGAAAATCACAGATAACTGAATGACGGAGAACTGAAGCAACAACTTTGAAGTTTCAAATAAAACAGGGTTCATCAGCATTTTTTGGTTTATCAGAATCTGAATCAGAACAGCTTTTAATGGCCAAGTATCCACAGAATACATGGAATTTGACTTTGGTTTGAGCCGCACTCTCTCTGTACACTGTAAATGCATCCTAACATACAAACGAATTAAGTTAACCAGACTCAGTTTTCAAGCTGTAGCTTCAAGAAAATTAAGTTGACCTGAATATGATGAATGAACAAAACTATTTTGAGAATTAAGCCGTCACTTGCTGAATGCTCACAGTAAATACATTACTGTAATTTATTTTTTTCAGTACAGCAAAATAAACAAGTTACTGTAATCTAGATTTTAAGTGTATTTGAGTACTGGACACTCGCAATAATTAAGGTAATCAAATCTGCTTCAAGACAACATAAATTACTTTGTAAGGCAGCAAGTTTGCATTTTTTGATTATTTTCATTTTTAGTAAAGTCATCTTATTATTTTTTACAGTGTAAGGCATGTAGAAATACCCTAAAGAGCGAATAATCCGCAGTAAAAAATTGTACAACGTGTTTTTAAAAACCGCTTGTAATTATGAACAAACTAGTTTAGCTAACAACTGCTACAGAAAGGTGAACATTTATTAAAATGAATCTGAAATACACGAGTTGACCAACATCAGGAGGGTAAGAGTTCTAATGTTAAAACTCACTGTTGTTACTCAGCTGTTTTATGATTTGTAAAAAGCTGCACCAGGCACTTGAAAGTTGCACATTTCCGACCAATTCTGTCAAAAACATTAACAGCCTGTGAGCCGACACACTGCTGTCAGTGTGACAAGAGGAAAGTGTGTCATGTAGAATCTGTGCATTTGTTCAGAGCGTATAATTATAAATCTCATGTCCTTTTAACGTGGATAAAGATTTAAATGCGGTTGTTTTGCAGAAGTTCCACTGAAAACACACAGAAGCTGTAATTTTTACAATTCACACGCCGTATCTGTGATAGAAACAGTCGGTGGTCATTTATTGAGAAATCTAACTGGCGGAGGGTTTTACGCTTTAAACGCTTATTTGGTTGTGAAAAGCTCCACAAAAACTTCTACTTTTCGAGCTGATGCTGACTGTTTGCATAAATTTTTGGCTGAGTGGGGAAACGTCTGACATTATATAGCCAATATGTTTTTTTTCTTACTTTATGGACCTTTAAAAACTTTAGTCATATTACTAAATCATTGTTTTTCTTTTTTTCTTACCTCATGAAGGCGACTCTCTCTCCGGCTCCCCGTGTCGTCTAATAACCCTCTGGGCTTCATTTGTCTTCTTCTTCTCGTTAAACCAGAATAAACTTTTTATGCATCGCAATTATTCTCTCTCAAAAACATTCATTAATATCAGTCCAAAATATCCTCGAACCTCCGGGCATCTTGCAGGAGCGACGGTCACGTCTCGCCACAAACTGAAAGAAAAGATGCGACTTATTAAATATTTAGCCTACACTTTAAAAAAAAAAACGTCATGATGTGATTTTTTTCTTCTTACCGTGTAACACGAGTCCGTCCCCGCGGCGCCCTGTTGACGGTTCGACAGACCTCCGTCGGTTATAACACACCAGCTCCGCGTTATTAACCTGTATTTTTAATATAAATGAGATTTCAGAGGGTTTACTATCTCTGCTGCTGTGTCTGGGGGAAAAAACGTGATTAAACAGCGTTAAATAAACTCCTAACAGAATATCCACAAACTGTAACACAGACCATACTTATTAATGAAATATTTACACTTTAAAAAGTTATGAGCTGATTTTCTTACGTCATAAAGGAGAGTCTGTCCCTGGCCTGTCGTGTCTCTAAATGATCCTCTGGGGTTAATTTGTCAGGCCGAATTCTTCTGCTCCATCAGAATAAACTTTTCTCACCGTGTGGCTCTATATCTAACAAAAAAACATCATTTAAAAATGTTTTTACCGCCGAGGATCTTTTTTAAAAAAAACAAAACAGAAGCATTTCTATCAAAAGATTACTTAATTCACTTGCCGTGAAAGACTTTCGCACTCTGAAGAAAAAGAAAACTTCATTCCGAGAGAATGAACGTCTGCTCCGGTCAGCGGCTGGAATGAAGGAAAAACACTGCAGCAGGAGGCGGGACAGAAAACTGGACCAGCCTCCAAAACAAGCTCATTACCCACAGGTATCAGGTTTTATGGTGGACCCAAAAAACACACGTAATCATCGATCAGGGGATTTAGCCTGACACCTCGGACCGAGGGACACAGCAGGACCTCAGAAAAATATTGCTTCAAACGGGATCTGTGACGCTGGTCCGGTTTGTCAAAAGAGGTGCGACCTTTTGCGCTAAACACCCCAAATACACACACACAGGCACACACTTTTAAGAGCAAATATCCCCAGACCCGCGCGTGTAGTGGTCCCATATTATGAACAAAAGTGGATGGATAGCAAAGTCATGACGGATAATACAGAAATAGTGAACCTTTTAATAGTTGCACTAAAAGAATAAAACGCTACTCACAGGAGAATTAGTTTTCCCAGCTTCAGCCTGTCTTATTCCAGACATGTCAGAAACCACATGAACAAAACATCTACATATCTTTAACACCAAAGAGATTTAAATATATCCGTACATACATATGTACATACTCATATTTTTTCCCATTTCTATTCCCATGTTTCCTTTTTGTGAATATTTACAAATAAAATAAAGGTCACTGCGTGTATTAAATATATATCAGCGCCACCGGGGCGTCGTACCAAGATGTGCTGTCTTTATACACCGAAAATACTATCGCAAACCATGATCTGGTTTCTGATTTTGTGAAAAGATATCGTAATTGCCTTAAGAAAAGGGGTAATACCTCCTGTATCCAGCTACAAGGACCTTCGCACACTTTTAAATGCTGTGACAGCTTGTGTTAACCTTTGATCCTAATTTTTTTTTAATGTTTTTTCACGTGAAAATGTAACCCCTGTCTTGGGACAACCTCCCGATCATACCTTTTAAAGTTTTATCGCGTTTGCACGCTTTAAAACATTGTTATTAAGTACAGAAAGAAGTGTTAATCTTTGATCCTAAATTTTTTTAATGTTTTTTTTCACCTGAAAATGGGTTGGATGTGTGAGAGCGGCCTTCCGATCATACCTTTAAAGTTTTACCGCGTTTGGATAATTTAAAACGTCGTTATTAAGCGCAGAAAGAAGCGTTGACCTTTGACCTTGAATTTTTTATGCGCGTTTTTTTTGTGAAAAAATGCTTCTGGTGTGTTGAGAACGCTCTCCCGATCATACCTTTAAAGTTTTACCGCGTTTGGACGTGTTTAAAAATTGTCACGGCTCGTGTTAATCTTTGATCCTAAAATTTTTTAATGTTTTTTTTTGCCTGAAAACGGACCGGATGTGTTGAGAGCGGCCTCCCGATCATACCTTTAAAGTTTATCGCGTATGCACGCGATTAAATATTGTCCCTCACATAAACATGTTCAAGCTAAAATATCTAAAAATATTTCTAGTACCCTCAACAAAGCAAAAATATTTATTGAATTACAAAGCTCTACATATTTTATATCATTCACTTGTTTCGCCATATCTGAATTACTGCGTGGACGTTTGAGGCAACATTTACAAATCCTCACTTCGACCATTACCTTTATGATACCTTGTCAGTATTCATGACAGCCAATTAAGCAGTGTCTTTACTATAACCTTGATTAGCAATTTTAATGCGTATTCTTTATTCTATACAACATATAGCCTATTGAAATGATGTAAACTAAGGTGCAGCAATACAAATTCTATGGAAAAGAAGAGACTTACATGATTAATTATAACATTTATTAAAATAAGGGCTTACTTTCATCAATCAGCAACTCCGTCACTACATAAACGGAAAGTTCACCCCTTAAAAGTCAAAATTTAAACACTGCTGACAAGACGAGCGGGAGTAGAGCGTTCTTAGTCACCTATATGAAATTCCACTCAAGATCCATCAGGTTCTTGAGCAGTGTGGCTATTGATGAGATGGCTATTGGCGCATTCCAAACATATGGACATACAGGATTGTTGATAAACAATCACTAGTAATTTGGACGGGATCTTCAGCATCTTCTTTGTCTTTCAGCCGTTCCCATTAGGGGTTGCCACAGCAGATCAATCGTTTCCTTCTCACCCTGTCCTCTGTCACACCAACCACCCGCATGTCCTCCCTCAGCACATCCATGAACCTCCTCTCTGCCCTCCCTCGTTTCCTCCTGCCTGGTGGCTCCATCCTCAGCATCCTTCTCCCTATGGGTCCCTCCTCTGCACGTCCAAACCATCACAATCTCGCCTCTCTGACTCTGTCTCCAAACCGTCCCACCTGAGCCGTCCCTCTGATATGTTCATTCCTAATCTTGTCACTCCAAAAGAGGGTTGTTGTTTATAGAAGAAGTGAACCTTCTATCGTTAATTTCATTTCAATTTATGTCATTACAGCACCACGAGAGAGTTGACCATACAATTTAATGTCAAAATGACTGCTGTGAATAGGTCAATTGGAGAAGAAGAGGCTTACTTTTGAAGGAATTCAAGTGTGCTGGCAGCCTCCTCTTGGTACTGTAGTACACTGAAATTACAGCGTCACAGTTACACGCTCTGTCCCATCTGAAATATGAAATTGGAGTTATTTCAGAAAGCATCTTGAAAATATCTCTAATCGGGTTAACATTCATGCTTTGCTGGGATGACTATAACTTCGGCTCATCTGATGCGAATGCGCGAATTCACCAAATACCAAGCAGTGTTATTAGATCATGGGCAGGGTGAGGGTCTTCTCGATGTCAGCCTATGGAAGATGACTATAGGGTACAGAAAATATATACATGTTGTGAGAATATTATTCAATGCAATAAAAATTTAAGAAAGAAGAGGAACAAACTTACGTCTGCAAGAAGGACAAGCCCATCCGTGGGCTCTCTGAAATAGACCATCAGCAGCCGGACCACATGGAGTGTCACCTTAGCATCCTGCAAGAACCATCTGAACATCTTTGTCAGCAGTTTTGCTCGAAAGTATTCCACAATAGCTCTTCATATTCTTCCACGGTGAGTTCCAGGAGACGCAGCGCATGAAGGTTTGTGAGAAGCTCAAAACGAGAATAGGTGCCCCTCTTTTGGCTGAATTTTGACTTTTAAGGGGTGAACTTTCCGTTTATGTAGTGACGGAGTTGCTGATTGATGAAAGTAAGCCCTTATTTTAATAAATGTTATAATTAATCATGTAAGTCTCTTCTTTTCCATAGAATTTGTATTGCTGCACCTTAGTTTACATCATTTCAATAGGCTATATGTTGTATAGAATAAAGAATACGCATTAAAATTGCTAATCAAGGTTATAGTAAAGACACTGCTTAATTGGCTGTCATGAATACTGACAAGGTATCATAAAGGTAATGGTCGAAGTGAGGATTTGTAAATGTTGCCTCAAACGTCCACGCAGTAATTCAGATATGGCGAAACAAGTGAATGATATAAAATATGTAGAGCTTTGTAATTCAATAAATATTTTTGCTTTGTTGAGGGTACTAGAAATATTTTTAGATATTTTAGCTTGAACATGTTTTATGTGAGGGACAATATTTAAACGCGTGCATACGCGATAAAACTTTAAAGGTATGATCGGGAGGCCGCTCTCAACACATCCGGTCCGTTTTCAGGCAAAAAAAACATTAAAAAATTTTAGGATCAAAGATTAACACGAGCCGTGACAATTTTTAAACACGTCCAAACGCGGTAAAACTTTAAAGGTATGATCGGGAGAGCGTTCTCAACACACCAGAAGCATTTTTTCACAAAAAAACGCGCATAAAAAATTCAAGGTCAAAGGTCAACGCTTCTTTCTGCGCTTAATAACGACGTTTTAAATTATCCAAACGCGGTAAAACTTTAAAGGTATGATCGGAAGGCCGCTCTCACACATCCAACCCATTTTCAGGTGAAAAAAAACATTAAAAAAATTTAGGATCAAAGATTAACACTTCTTTCTGTACTTAATAACAATGTTTTAAAGCGTGCAAACGCGATAAAACTTTAAAAGGTATGATCGGGAGGTTGTCCCAAGACAGGGGTTACATTTTCACGTGAAAAAACATTAAAAAAAAATTAGGATCAAAGGTTAACACAAGCTGTCACAGCATTTAAAAGTGTGCGAAGGTCCTTGTAGCTGGATACAGGAGGTATTACCCCTTTTCTTAAGGCAATTACGATATCTTTTCACAAAATCAGAAACCAGATCATGGTTTGCGATAGTATTTTCGGTGTATAAAGACAGCACATCTTGGTACGACGCCCCGGTGGCGCTGATATATATTTAATACACGCAGTGACCTTTATTTTATTTGTAAATATTCACAAAAAGGAAACATGGGAATAGAAATGGGAAAAAATATGAGTATGTACATATGTATGTACGGATATATTTAAATCTCTTTGGTGTTAAAGATATGTAGATGTTTTGTTCATGTGGTTTCTGACATGTCTGGAATAAGACAGGCTGAAGCTGGGAAAACTAATTCTCCTGTGAGTAGCGTTTTATTCTTTTAGTGCAACTATTAAAAGGTTCACTATTTCTGTATTATCCGTCATGACTTTGCTATCCATCCACTTTTGTTCATAATATGGGACCACTACACGCGCGGGTCTGGGGATATTTGCTCTTAAAAGTGTGTGCCTGTGTGTGTGTATTTGGGGTGTTTAGCGCAAAAGGTCGCACCTCTTTTGACAAACCGGACCAGCGTCACAGATCCCGTTTGAAGCAATATTTTTCTGAGGTCCTGCTGTGTCCCTCGGTCCGAGGTGTCAGGCTAAATCCCCTGATCGATGATTACGTGTGTTTTTTGGGTCCACCATAAAACCTGATACCTGTGGGTAATGAGCTTGTTTTGGAGGCTGGTCCAGTTTTCTGTCCCGCCTCCTGCTGCAGTGTTTTTCCTTCATTCCAGCCGCTGACCGGAGCAGACGTTCATTCTCTCGGAATGAAGTTTTCTTTTCTTCAGAGTGCGAAAGTCTTTCACGGCAAGTGAATTAAGTAATCTTTTGATAGAAATGCTTCTGTTTTGTTTTTTTTAAAAAAGATCCTCGGCGGTAAAAACATTTTTAAATGATGTTTTTTTGTTAGATATAGAGCCCCACGGTGAGAAAAGTTTATTCTGATGGAGCAGAAGAATTCGGCCTGACAAATTAACCCCAGAGGATCATTTAGAGACACGACAGGCCAGGGACAGACTCTCCTTTATGACGTAAGAAAATCAGCTCATAACTTTTTAAAGTGTAAATATTTCATTAATAAGTATGGTCTGTGTTACAGTTTGTGGATATTCTGTTAGGAGTTTATTTAACGCTGTTTAATCACGTTTTTTCCCCCAGACACAGCAGCAGAGATAGTAAACCCTCTGAAATCTCATTTATATTAAAAATACAGGTTAATAACGCGGAGCTGGTGTGTTCTAACCGACGGAGGTCTGTCGAACCGTCAACAGGGCGCCGCGGGGACGGACTCGTGTTACACGGTAAGAAGAAAAAAATCACATCATGACGTTTTTTTTTTAAAGTGTAGGCTAAATATTTAATAAGTCGCATCTTTTCTTTCAGTTTGTGGCGAGACGTGACCGTCGCTCCTGCAAGATGCCCGGAGGTTCGAGGATATTTTGGACTGATATTAATGAATGTTTTTGAGAGAGAATAATTGCGATGCATAAAAAGTTTATTCTGGTTTAACGAGAAGAAGAAGACAAATGAAGCCCAGAGGGTTATTAGACGACACGGGGAGCCGGAGAGAGAGTCGCCTTCATGAGGTAAGAAAAAAAGAAAAACAATGATTTAGTAATATGACTAAAGTTTTTAAAGGTCCATAAAGTAAGAAAAAAAACATATTGGCTATATAATGTCAGACGTTTCCCCACTCAGCCAAAAATTTATGCAAACAGTCAGCATCAGCTCGAAAAGTAGAAGTTTTTGTGGAGCTTTTCACAACCAAATAAGCGTTTAAAGCGTAAAACCCTCCGCCAGTTAGATTTCTCAATAAATGACCACCGACTGTTTCTATCACAGATACGGCGTGTGAATTGTAAAAATTACAGCTTCTGTGTGTTTTCAGTGGAACTTCTGCAAAACAACCGCATTTAAATCTTTATCCACGTTAAAAGGACATGAGATTTATAATTATACGCTCTGAACAAATGCACAGATTCTACATGACACACTTTCCTCTTGTCACACTGACAGCAGTGTGTCGGCTCACAGGCTGTTAATGTTTTTGACAGAATTGGTCGGAAATGTGCAACTTTCAAGTGCCTGGTGCAGCTTTTTACAAATCATAAAACAGCTGAGTAACAACAGTGAGTTTTAACATTAGAACTCTTACCCTCCTGATGTTGGTCAACTCGTGTATTTCAGATTCATTTTAATAAATGTTCACCTTTCTGTAGCAGTTGTTAGCTAAACTAGTTTGTTCATAATTACAAGCGGTTTTTAAAAACACGTTGTACAATTTTTTACTGCGGATTATTCGCTCTTTAGGGTATTTCTACATGCCTTACACTGTAAAAAATAATAAGATGACTTTACTAAAAATGAAAATAATCAAAAAATGCAAACTTGCTGCCTTACAAAGTAATTTATGTTGTCTTGAAGCAGATTTGATTACCTTAATTATTGCGAGTGTCCAGTACTCAAATACACTTAAAATCTAGATTACAGTAACTTGTTTATTTTGCTGTACTGAAAAAAATAAATTACAGTAATGTATTTACTGTGAGCATTCAGCAAGTGACGGCTTAATTCTCAAAATAGTTTTGTTCATTCATCATATTCAGGTCAACTTAATTTTCTTGAAGCTACAGCTTGAAAACTGAGTCTGGTTAACTTAATTCGTTTGTATGTTAGGATGCATTTACAGTGTACAGAGAGAGTGCGGCTCAAACCAAAGTCAAATTCCATGTATTCTGTGGATACTTGGCCATTAAAAGCTGTTCTGATTCAGATTCTGATAAACCAAAAAATGCTGATGAACCCTGTTTTATTTGAAACTTCAAAGTTGTTGCTTCAGTTCTCCGTCATTCAGTTATCTGTGATTTTCAGGGAACACTTGACATAAAATGCTGACGGCTGATTTTCATATTAAAACAATACATGTCTCCCTTTTGGAAAGTCTCCCAAGAAATCTGATCAGAGAATCTTGATGTCTTCAGGGTGTATTAAAAACTAACCAGGAGAAAGCTGCTTTCAAGAACAGTTTCAGTTATTTTTTTGACCCACTTCAGATGTTTCTTGGTCAGAATGAGGTGGTAAAGCAGGAACTTGCAGCGATACAAGTGAGCAAAGAAAATGTTTAGATTTAGGACTTAACATCCAAGCTGCTGGCATGTGAACGTTACCGTGAAGTGTTGAGATAAGGATTTGATGTTTGAATCCCAAAATGTGTAAAATATAATAAGTTGACTTTACAAAAAAAAAAATGCGAACTTGTTGCCTTAGAAAAGTGGCTTTGAGCAGACTTGAGTTTATTATACGCAGCTGGAGACACAATAATCATCTATCAGCTAATTTACAGCGACAGCCTGATGGTTACCCTTTAATAAACATGGACGTATGCTTTTTTCTTCATGTAAGTGGACCAAATTTGTGTTTAATAACCATGAAAATATGCTTTTTTCTTCAGGTAACTGGAACAAGTACTTTTTTCTTAATGTTTTCCTTCATGTATGTTGTGTTTAATAAACATGAACGTATACTTTTTTTCTTCATGTAAGTGGACCAAATACTTTTTTCTTAATGTTTTCCTTCACGTATGCTGTGTTTAATAAACATGAACAATTGCTTTTTTCTCTGTGTGTGACTTTAATGAATGTAATAAAGCACATATTCTAAACCTTATACAGCCTGTGTTCTTTCCTATAATATTGTTGAAAAGGGTAAATTGTTTTTCAAACGAGGTTTTTTGTGAAAAACACTTACTGGTACCTTTTGCTCTAAAAATACCATCTGGCCTGACACCCAGCCACCCTGCCGGGAGTGACGGAGAAGAAACTTTGTTTTTTTCCGCCTTCATCACCTCTGGGCGGCATCTCCGATCAGCGGGTGTCCCGCGCACCATGATGATCGGGTAATATCTTAAAAGAAACACCATTTGGCGTGAGTGATAAGGAGCATTGTTTATTGAAACATCCTTTGGCGTGAGTGATAAGGAGCATTGTTTATTGTTCTTCGGGTTCATCACCTCGGGGCAGCATCTCCGCTCAGCGGGTGTCCCGCCACACACACACACACACACACACACACACACACACACACACACACGCGCGCACACACACGCACACACACACGCACACACACACACGCACACACACAGACACAGCGTCTGCAACAGGTTTTACAGCCGTGGGGTCATGTTTCCGCGAGCAGCTCTATGCGTGGGTATTTGACCGTCTTGCTGCAAAGACTTACAACCGAGAGACGGCTATTTGTACCCCTTCTTTAATTTACGAATTAAAAAACAGAAAAGGAAACGTAATAATTTAAGAATTAAAAATATTAAAGGGGCATTAAATAATAGACACTGATTTATGTTTAATTATTTCAGAATTAGTTAATTCTTTAATACATTAAAAAGATCTGGGTATTTTTATCATTCTTTAATTCATGAAATAAAATGACATTAAAATATTAGACCCTGGGTGGGAGGGGAGGTATGGCTTGGAGGCGGTGCTTGGCCGGGGTTAGGGGAGGAGCTTGGGGTGGGGCTAGGGGAGGAGCCAGGGGCGGAACTAGGGGAGGAGCCGGGGGCGGGGCTTAGGGGCGGGACATACTGACGTCATCGACTCTGATTGGATGTGACGTCATAAGGGGCGGGGGCTCGGAGGCGGGACTAGGGGCGGGGCTTAGGGACGGGGCATAATGACGTCATCGATTATGATTGGCTGTGATGTCATAAGGGGCGGGGCTTGGAGGCGGGACTAGGGGAGGGGCTTAGGGGCGGGACATAGTGACGTCATCGATTCTGATTGGCTATGACGTCATAGAGGGGGCGGGGCTTAGTGACGTGGCCGATTTTGATTGGCAGCTGTCACTTTTTTGACGAAAGGTGGGTCAGTTTTCTCTCTGTTGTTTTTATATGAGGATGTGAAAATCAAGCATTATGGAACATAGGCATTTGTAAGATTTACTCAACACTGTTGCCTCACAGCAAGAAGGTCATGGGACCGCTTCCAACCTGGGTCTTTCTGTGTGCAGTTTGCATGTTCTCACCATGTTTGCATGGGTTCCTTCTGGGTGCCCCGACTTCCTCCCGCTTCCAAAAACATGCAGGTTAGGTGAATTGGAGAATTTAAATTGACCGTAGGTGTGTGAATGACTACACGACTACTTAGAAAGGGTCTAGCCCCCACCACATGACCATTGATAGGAGTACACAGGCATACAAAATGAATAAATGTTTGACTCTGGCATGCAGTATATACCAGTGGTTCCCAAACTATGGGTCTCTGCCCTCTGATGGGCCACAAAGGTGTTGCATGTAGGCCATAGCCCCCTGGTAAGCCACAAGAGGTGTCTAAAAAATAAATTAGAAGGATTTTCTTGTAAAGTTTAAAAATGTAATTTTTTTTAAAAAGTCAAGGGATTATGTATTGTTCTTCATTTATCTGACCTAGTTGAACATACGTGGTCTGTCCATAAAGTAACGGTCCTTTTTATTTTAAAAAAAAAACTATATGGATTTCATTCATATGTTTTTACGTCAGACATGCTTGAACCCTCGTGTGCATGCGTGAGTTTTTCCACACCTGTCGGTGACGTCATTCGTCTGTGAGCACTCCTTGGGAAGGAGTGGTCCCGCCCCCTCGTCGGATTTTCATTGTCTGGAAATGGCGGAATGAAAAGGACTTTTTTTCCATCAGAATTTTTTCAGAAGCTGTTAGAGACAGGCACCTGGAAACCATTCGAAAAATTTATCTGGCTTTCTGTGAAAATTTTACGGGCTTCACATGCCTATCTCGGCTTTCAGTGCTTACCAGTCGATTGAGTATAAGAGAACTTGTGGAGAGCTGGACATGTCCCAACTTGTCCTCTAACACTCCGAAACGGAGGTGTGCCTTTGTCTCGCTTCATCAGCGAATCGGCCGTGACGCGCGAAGCCTCCACGCGGCTTTCCATGACAAAATCTCTTGTTAAAAGTGCGGAAAATGGCTGATGTCCAGATCTTGTGATAACCAGAGAAAGAGCACATGACGGTCTCGTATCCACAGAGCCATCAGCTTAGAAATGATCCAGTGGTTTGTGCCACGTCGTCGCAGCTCGGAGTGCGGCGCACCGACTGTCCTTAAAGGGGTCCTTAAAGCTGTAGTTAAAGTCCTTATTCTCTGTGAAGCCCGTAAAATTTTCACTGAAAGCCAGATAAATTTTTCGAATGGTTTCCAGGTGCCAGTCTCTAACAGCTTCTGAAAAAATTCTGATGGAAAAAAGTCCTTTTCATTCCGCCATTTCCAGACAATGAAAATCCGACGAGGGGGCGGGACCACTCCTTCCACAAGGAGTGCTCACAGGCGAATGACGTCACTGACAGGCGTGGAAAAACTCACGCATGCGCACGAGGGTTCAAGCATGTCTGACGTAAAAACATATGAATGAAATCCATATAGTTTTTGAAAAAAATAAAAAGGACCGTTACTTTATGGACAGACCTCGTACTGTCTAAACTGTAGAAATACTTCATGGTACTCATATTTTGATCAAAATTGTGATTAAAGGCTGTGGGTGGGTCCCAGAAGAGTTTAAGATTTCATTGTGAGCCCCACTGTTCTTATGTTTGGTAATAGATAGTATATTACATTTGAATCTGCCTCTGTAAAACAAAACAAAAAAAAAAAAACAGATACAATACCATTCAAGAACCCCCACTAACTAGTTGTGGTAGTTGATTAAGATTTTCAGGTGATCAGTTGCCTGAAAATGTTTGAGTTGGACTGCATTATCAAGTATAACTAAATTTAAGCTTTTCTAGAAAGTTTGTTGAGAGAACAAATTGTTTTTCCATCGATTACCAAGGCAAGTATAGGATCAACAGTCAGCCAGTCAGTGAGTGGGTCTGAAAAACCTTCCTGCCATCTGTAAAAACTATTTCATATTCAGCTTTTCATATTCAGTTTACTTTGAACTGAGGGGGACCTGTCATAGCAGCCAGCTGCAGAGTTATTTGATATTCTGATGACGTGTTTCTCTGCAGGTGTCATTGTTCTGCAGAGTGGTCTGGTGTTCTTTGCACTGTGCGTTATGATGACTGCAGGAATAGTCAGAATCTGTGTGTACATGGCATGTGTATTGATGCAGACCGGGTCACACCTGGACAAGTAAGTAGTCACATCTACAGCCATAACTAAGGGCCCCATCACACATAGTACAAATGTGGTCGAATTGCACATGAAGTGCGCATAAAGCATCATGCAATACGTGTAAAATCGTAACTGCCTCCAACGCCTCGTACACCTGTTGCTACAACTATTTGTGCACACCAGCGGCTGAAAGACAGAGTGTGCACTGTGAGAGCCCATTCGATCCCTCTCGTGGGAGGTGTCAACCAAATTCCAGGTCACACACATGAACATCTAACACCGCTCATTTGACACTTAGAAAAACGAACATACAGGAAATGTTGCTGGTGCACAGGACGGTTTCTGGAACAGATACCACACCCATCTCTGGATGGAGTTGTGCCTCAAACAGAGAGAAAAGAAAAAAGCAGACTCAAGCATCAGAAAGACAAATACAATGTAATTTGTCAGCATTAAGCAACAAGAAAAAAAAACAGAAAAAATACTAAGGTGACCACCGGCCACTATCCCTAAGGTTTAGACAGGATGGAATGAATCTTTGCTATATTTCGCAGGTGGAAGAAAGCACTCCTCGTAATATCTCTAATGTGGAGTTCAAAGGACAACGTAGGATCAAAAATTACCCCAAGGTTCCTCACTTTGTCAGTGTGATGTATGACACACGAGCCTAGGTTAAACGTTAAATGGTCAAATTGATGCCAATGTCTCACTGGACCAAGAACCATCATTTCAGTCTTGCCAGAGTTTAAAGTAGGAAGTTGCTAGACATCCAGCTTTTCACTGATGCAAGGCAGTCCTCTAAGGATTTTATGTGGATGACATTACCAGCAGTTATCAGCATGTATACTCGTAACTGAGTATCATCAGCATAGCATTGAAGGTAACCCCAAAACTCCACAATATGTGCCCAAGGGGTGCTATATAAAGGGAGAAAAACAGGGAGCCTAAGACAGACCCCTGTGGAACCCCAAATTTCATGTCACTAAAGGTAGAGGTAGTATTACTGTACAAACCACAGTGAGAACGACTGGTCAGGTATGGCGTCAACCATGCAAGGGCACTCCCAGTAATCCCAAAATGATTCTCCAGCCTATGATGTAGAATATGATGATCCACAGTATCAAACACAGCACTGAGCTCTAACAGCACCAGAACTGGAGTGGTGTCTGAATCTATTGCAAGTAGAAGATCATTTAGTGAGAGCTGTCTCTGTGGAATGATATTTTCTAAAAGCTGACTGAAGTGGCTCAAAAAGATTATTTTCTGTAAGGTAGTCCACAAGCTTCCATGAAACCAATTTTTCCAGAATTTTAGAGCAAAATGATAGATTTGATATTGGCCTATAGTTTTTCAATACACTAGGGTCAAGATTAGATTTCTTAAGTAATGGTTTAATCACTGCAGATTTGAAACATTTAGGAACAGATCCAGAAGTTAAAGAAAGATTAATAATTTCCAGCACAGTCAGCTTAAGAGTGGGCCACAAGTCCTCAAACAGTTTTGTTGGTATAGGATCAAATAAGCAGGTTGTGCTTTTTGTACACATTACGAGTTTTGTCAGCACGCCTTATGAGATACTATCAAATTCTGTAAATCTAGGTAATGCCTCAGTAATGGCGCCCACCTCAGTAACAGAGTGTAGTGGCTGGGTTAAGGCATGCTGGGATATGCTCAACCTAATGTCTTTGATTTTCTTCTTGACTAATCCAGGAAATCTTGTGCTGTAAAAGGAGAGTGAACGACAGGTGGTTGCCCATGAATAAGTGTTGCCACTGTGTCGAAGAAGAACTTTGAGTTATACTGGTTTTTGTTGATCAAATCAGAGTAATAGGTCTGCTTTGTAGCCAGTAGTGTATACTTATAGTCTAAGATAGCATCACACCATGCAAGGTGGAATACTTCTAATTTTGAACTACGCCATTTCCGTTCTAGACCTCTAGCCTTATGCTTGAGGTCACACAAGTAGTCATTGAACCAAGGTGACTGTGTTTTGTTGGGGAGTATGGTTTTAACAAAGGTGGTGCAATCATGTGTAGTTTTGAGCACTGAGTTTAAACTATCCACAAGACTTGTCTACTGATTGGGCATTTTCCACACGTGAAGCTAAGACATCAGGCAGTCTACCTTCGAGTTCAGTCATAGTTGAGGAGTTGATGCATTGCCGTAGTCATGAATAAGGTTGTTGTTCCACTAAACACGACAGTGAAACTGTAAACCTAAGTGAGTAATCAGAGACCACCGAAGAAAGAGACATGATGTCAATATTCGTGACAGCAATACCATCTGCGAGAACCAAATCCAGGGTATTTCCACTAATGTGTGTCGAGTCCTGAATGCATTGCTGAAATCCGAATGTATCCACAATTTCCGTAAATGATTTGCAGAGGGGATCAGAAGGCTTATTTATATGAATGTTAAAGTCACCAATAATCAGAGTGTTATCTGCACTCGTTGACAAGTTAGAGATGAACTCACCAAATTCATCTAAGAATTCAGAATATGGGCCAGGGGGCCTATATAGAGTGAAAAATAATGGCTGTTTTTTATTCTTCTGACCTTGGCAATACGTAGCATTGTGGGCAGAGCAGAGATGCTCAAATGAGTTATTTTTGTGACCTCAACAGCTAATAAGCTAAACCTAGATTTATAAATAAGAGCAACACCCCTGCCTTGCTTCGCATCATGAGGGATATGACTAAATGTATATGCTGGTGGGCAGGCCTCATTTAAGGGGAGGTCAGCTGTACGTTTAACCCAGGTTTCACATAACCCAATCATATCTAAGTGATGTTCCATAATTAGATCATTAATCAACAATGATTTTGAGGACAGTGATCTTATGTTAATGAGACCCAGACTAAGGACCTCTGTGGGGTTGATGACGTTGGTGATTCAATATTCTTTAAGTTTGCAAAGCATATCTCTCTATGATTTTTATGGACACGTTTACGGAAGCATGCCACAGTCTCAACTTGTTGAATTTCCCTCCCTGGCAGATAAACTGCACTATCACCATAGTGGATTTTCTGCACTGATTTCCCCACTAAGCAAATGGATTCCACACTAGGGATGAGCAAGTACACCACTCTCTGTATCTGTATCTGTTCAACCATCTAAATTATCTGTATCCGTATCTGTACTCGTAGTGGGCAGTGCTTAAACCAGAAGTGGGCATAGTTTAAACCGAAATGGCTGGGGCTTAAATCAGTACATTATTTTAAGTCTGAAATTGATATGGATTGATCAGAAGTTGCTATATTTATTGTTTATTTGAAAACTATTTTCAGAACAGCCTCAAAATTGAGATTCAAATCAATGCTTTTGATCACAAAAGTAAGAGAACTATTTGCAGAACAAGTTTTTTTAATGAACTCAGAACATGAATATTTTTAAGTGTATGAATAAATATTTACAGAACAGCCTCAGAATTGAGAGTCAATGTTTTTGATCACAATAGTAAAGGAACTATTTTACAGAACAAGTTTTTTTTTATAAACTCAGAACATGAATATTCTTAAGTGTATGAATGAATAACAGAACAGCCTCAGAATTGACTTTCAATGTAGCAGGAAATTATATGAACTACTAAGTATACATGAACAAGAGTTGTCATACTCAACACAACTTTCTTTTTTTTTAATTTTATGACTACACTATCACACTATTTCTATAACTTGATTATGTTGGCGTACAGAAGGAAAATTATGTAAAAAAACAAAACAAAACTGTGTAACTGTCCAATAACCTGACTATGTTTCCTATGCTGTGTAGAAATTTGGAGCTTTCAAAATAGGATACAGTTGTAACTAGTGTAACAGTTGTAACTATGTTTTTACACTTTTTTGGCCATCTATAGTTTGTCATTGCCTTTTATTTGATTGTTTTTGTGATAATATTTCAGTATAGGTGTGACTGCGGCTGAAACTGTTTTCCCACTGTGACCGTTTTGCAGCCTAGTTACCAATGTGTTTGTGAGAGTGGCTGGAAGGCTCCAGCTGGGAACCCGGCCTGTGTGGAAGATGTCGATGAGTGTAATCTTCCCAGCAAGCCTTGTTCCACCAACCCCCCAGTGTCCTGCTTCAACACCCCGGGTTCCTTCCACTGTGGAGCATGTCCAGCCGGTAACACTAAGTTACACATCTCAGTTTTAAACCATTTGTGGTGCAAATCCAACCCCCCCCCCAAAAAAAACCCCCCCAAAAAATCTACATTTGATTTTGTAAAGTACTTCAGCAGATAATGCTTTCTAAAATTACATGGTATGAGTGGTGTAATAGTAAAAGTCCTCATGGCCACAGATGCCAGAGCCCATGAGTTTTAGCCTCCTGGTTAGAGTCCCTGCCTCCCATGCCGGAGATTGTGAGTTCATGTGTTGAGGGTGGAATGAGTGGAGAGTAGCCCGACAACTGGCCCAGAATTGGGCCAAATACTGGCCTCTCTCTCCTAGCCTGTGATTGGTTGGCAGCTGAGACACTGACGTCAGCCCATTCGTCAGCCTCACCTTGATGTGGTGCGAGCACTGCTCTCCTATTGGTCGTTTAGAAGTGGGAAATCTCAGTCCAGTATGGAAGCCAGTATCCGGCCCAATTCATAGCTGGGTCGGTTGTCGGGCTAAGTGGAGAGATGATGCAAATATTAAACTCACACCACAGTTATCTCCAGTGTAGTTCAGAGATGCAGTTTTGAAGTTTTTCCGGACTCAAGATGCTACAATTTGCATTGTCCATAGTTATGCTGACATGCTTTGTTTGACTTCTGAAAGATAAATGAGTGCTTTGTGAATGTATTTCTTTATTTAATGTGTCTCAGGTTGGCAAGGCACTGGCTACAGCTGTCAGGATGTGGATGAATGTTTGACCAATAATGGCGGCTGCTCCACCGCTCCGATGGTGCAGTGTTTGAACACTATGGGATCCTTCCATTGCGGTTCTTGTCCACCAGGTATGACAGGATACACACGTGGAGGACACTGGCCAAAAGAAGCAATGGGCCTCTTTTAGAAAACAGTCACTGCACACACACACACAAATCCATGCTTAAACTGTGTGTATGAACATTTGATGCACAAATCTTGGATTTCTCAATATGTTCATAACTAAATTGGTTTGTACCCTGCAGTTATTAAATAATTTACTTCCCCAGTGTAATGACAAAAATATATTAAATAAACATAAACTTGACGCCCTTACATCCTCACCATTTATTGTCATCATTTAAAGCTTCAATTATATCATTTACTTTACAATGGAGTATATGAGCGTGTTCATATTGCAGTGTAACAGTTTTGGCTTTTGTTAAATTATTTATTGGCATATATTTGATTGGTCACAACAATTTAAGTTGGCATCAATCTTGTTTTTAATTTTAACATTTTAAAGGGCATGCGGGGTGCACAAAATTATATTGTTGAGCCTAATTCCTTCACTTTTGAAAGCAGTAATGCTATTTGCATTTAAATAATAAGTTCTGATAGACTTGCACTCAGTTTAAAATGATTCTGATTCACAAACATACTCAAGGTGTTGAGAACAAAACTTGCTAGTACACACATGATATGAATGTGGTGGTGAGTTTGTGCACACTCTTATTTCATGCAAGAGAGTAAGAACATTTCTGACCAAATATTAGTGGATGAGGTCCAATGAAAATTCTGACAATAAATGTGTCACCCAGCTGTCTTTCATCAATGTTATAAAATTTACAAAAATGATTCTCAACTATTGAACACAATTACCTCAAATAAACACACATCCTTGGAAGTTTTTATCACATTAGATAGCTAGAGAAACTTTATTGATCTCACAGAGGAGAAATTCACATGTTACGTCAACGCTTAAAAACACACAAGGTGGGTGCAAGTAGAGGAAAATGTTCATCAAACAGCGTGTGCAAGGATAAGCAATAATAATAATACTTGTAACAGTACAAGACATAAGAAATGAGGTAGAAATAGAATATGTATGTATATATATACACCTTAGCACTCACATACATGTGTATGTATATATATATATATATATATATATATACGAGGTCTATTAGAAAAGTATCCGACCTTATTATTTTTTCAAAAACCATATGGATTTGAATCATGTGTGATTACATCAGACATGCTTGAACCCTCGTGGGCATGCGAGAGTTTTTTCACGCCTGTCGGTTATGTCATTCGCCTGTGGGCAGTCTTTGAGTGAGGAGTCGTCCACCCGCTCGTCGATTTTTTTCATTGTTTAGGAATGGCTCAGAGACTGTTGCTTTGTTTGATAAAATTTTTTCAAAACTGTAAGGCACAACTGAGTGGACACCATTCAATAAATTCAGCTGGTTTTCGGTAAAAATTTTAACGGCTGATGAGAGATTTTGGTCTGGTAGTGTCGCTTTAAGGACGGTCCACGGCGCCTGACGGCGATCTGCGCTTCGAGGCGGCAGCGTCTCGCCGTTTCAAGTTGAAAACTTCCACATTTCAGGCTCTGTTGACGCAGTAAGTCGTCAGAGAACAGAGAACTTTCAGAAGAAGTCGGCATGAGGAGTTTATTCGGACATTCCATTGTTAACGGTCATTTTGTAATGAAAGAACGTGCGGGCAGAGTCGCATGTCGGGCTGGACCCGACCGCGGGGGGTCGCGGCAGGAAAAACACCTCCGTTGGAAACCTTAACGGGCAAGTTGGAACATGCCCAAGCTGTTAAACAATTTCTCAGTTACTCACTTGTTGAAAGCCATTAAAAGCCGCCTGAATTCTACAAATGGTTTTCAACACGGAGGTGTTTTTCCTGTCGCGGCACAAACAGATTTGCCGAGTCGTCACGGAAACGACTCGGCGAATTTGCGCGTACGTCTTTCATTAAAAAAATGTCCTTAAACAGTGGAATGTCCGCATAAATTCCTCATGCCGGCCTCTTCTGAATCTTCTCTGTTCTCTCATGATGTCCTGGGTGAATTAAGCCTTAAATTAGGATGTTTTAAGCTCGAAACAGGCCGACGACAGCACCTGGAAGCGCTGCAGGACGTCCCGCTCCGTGGGAAGTCCTTACACCGACAGAAACACCCCATAATCTCTCATCAGCCGTTAAACTTTTCACAGAAAACCAGCTTAATTTCTCGAATAGTGTCCACTCGGATATTCCTCACAGGTCCAGAAAAAACTTTGATAAAGCAACGCGCGCCGTCTCGAGCAGCGTGTGAAACAAAGGAATTCAGCCGAGAGGGCGGGACCACATCTCACTCAAGGCCTGCCCACAGGGAAATGACGTCACCGACACGCGTGAAAAAACTCACGCATGCGCACGAGGGTTCAAGCATGATTGGTGTAATCGCATGTCATTCAAATCCATATAGTTAAAAAAAAAAATAAAAGGGTCGGTTTATTATCTAAGAGACCTCGTATATATATATATATATATATACATACACATACGGTACATACATACACACATATACATACACACCCACGTACATACCTATATATATATACGAGGTCTATTAGAAAAGTATCCGACCTTATTATTTTTTTCAAAAACCATATGGATTTGAATCACGTGTGATTACATCAGACATGCTTGAACCCTCGTGGGCATGCAAGAGTTTTTTCACGCCTGTCGGTTACGTCATTCGCCTGTGGGCAGTCTTTGAGTGAGGAGTCGCCCACCCTCTCGTCGATTTTTTCATTGTTTAGGAATGGCTCAGAGACTGCTGCTTTGTTTGATCAAAATTTTTTCAAAACTGTAAGGCACAACTGAGTGGACACCATTCGATAAATTCAGCTGGTTTTCGGTAAAAATTTTAACGGCTGATGAGAGATTTTGGTCTGGTAGTGTCGCCGTAAGGATGGCCCACGGTGCCTGACGGCGATCTGCGCTTCGAGGCGGCAGCGTCTCGCTGTTTCAAGTTGAAAACTTCCACATTTCAGGCTCTGTTGACCCAGTAAGTCGTCAGAGAACTTTCAGAAGAAGTCGGCATGAGGAGTTTATTCTGACATTCCATTGTTAACGGACATTTTGTAATGAAAGAACGTGCGGGCAGAGTCGCATGTCGGGCCGGACCCGACCGCGGGGGGTCGCGACAGGAAAAACACCTCCGTTGGAAACCTTAACGGGCAAGTTGGAACATGCCCAAGCTGTTAAACAATTTCTCAGTTACTCACCTGTTGAAAGCCATCAAAAGCCGCCTGAATTTTACAAATGGTTTTCAACACGGAGGTGTTTTTCCTGTCGCGGTGCACACAGATTCGCCGAGTCGTCACGGAAATGACTCGGCGAATTTGCGCGCACGTCTTTCATTAAAAAATGTCCTTAAACAGTGGAATGTCTGCATAAAGTCCTCATGCCGGCCTCTTCTGTATCTTCTCTGTTCTCTCACGACATCCTGGGTGAATTAAGCCTTAAATTAGGATGCTTTCAGGTCGAAACAGGCCGACGACAGCGCCTGGAAGTGCTGCGCGACGTCCCGCTCCGTGGGAAGTCCTTACACCGACAGAAATACCCCATAATCTCTCATCAGCCGTTAAACTTTTCATCGAAAACCAGCTTAATTTCTCGAATAGCGTCCACTTGGATATTCCTCACAGGTCCAGAAAAATTTTTGATAAAGCAACGCGCGCCGTCTCGAGCAGCGTGTGAAACAAAGGAATTCAGCCGAGAGGGCGGGACCACATCTCACTCAAGGCCTGCCCACAAGGAAATGATGTCACCGACACGCGTGAAAAAACTCACGCATGCGCACGAGGGTTCAAGCATGATTGGTGTAATCGAACGTCATTCAAATCCATATAGTTTTTTAAAAAAATAAAAAGGTAGGATAGTTTTCTAATAGACCTCGTATATATATATATATATATATATATATATATATATATATATATATATATATATATATATATATATATATATATATATATACGAGGTCTGTCAATAAAGTGTAGGTCCTTTTTATTTTTTTCAAAAACTATATGGATTTCATTCATATGTTTTTACGTCAGACATGCTTGAACCCTCATGCGCATGCGTGACTTTTTCCACGCCTGTCGGTGACGTCATTCGCCTGTGAGCACTCCTTGTGGGAGGAGTCGTCCAGCCCCTCGTCGGAATTCCTTTGTCTGAGAAGTTGCTGAGAGACTGGCGCTTTGTTTGATCAAAATTTTTTCTAAACCTGTGAGACACATCGAAGTGGACACGGTTCGAAAAATTAAGCTGGTTTTCAGTGAAAATGAGAGATGAGTGAGAGATTTTGAGGTGATACTGTCGCTTTAAGGACTTCCCATGGTGCGAGACGTCGCGCAGCGCTCTCAGGCGCCGTCGTCAGCCTGTTTCAAGCTGAAAACCTCCACATTTCAGGCTCTATTGATCCAGGACGTCGTGAGAGAACAGAGAAGTTTCAGAAGAAGTCGGTTTCAGCATTTTATCTGGATATTCCACTATTAAAGGAGATTTTTTTAATGAAAGACGTGCGGATGGGTCCGCACGTCGGGACGCAGCCGGCGCGGTGTGGTGGCACAGGAAAAACGCCTCCGTGTTGATAACCATTTGTAAAATCCAGGCGGCTTTTGATGGCTTTCAGTGGAGTGAGTATATGAGAAATTGTTTAACAGCTGGACATGTTCCAACTTGTCCTTAAGGCTTCCAACGGAGGTGTTTTTCCTGTGGCGGAGCGTCGCGGCGGCTGCGAGCTGACGCTGCAATCCGCCCGCACGTCTTTCATTAAAAAAAATCTCCTTTAACAGTGGAATATCCGGATAAAATGCTAAAAAATAAAAAGGACCTGTACTTTATTGACAGACCTTGTATATATATATATATATATATATATATATATATATATATATATATATATATATATATATATATATATATATATATATATATATATATATATATATATATATACACTCAACAAAAATATAAACGCAACACTTTTGGTTTTGCTCCCATTTTGTATGAGATGAACTCAAAGATCTAAAACTTTTTCCACATACACAATATCACCATTTCCCTCAAATATTGTTCACAAACCAGTCTAAATCTGTGATAGTGAGCACTTCTCCTTTGCTGAGATAATCCATCCCACCTCACAGGTGTGCCATACCAAGATGCTGATTAGACACCATGATTAGTGCACAGGTGTGCCTTAGACTGTCCACAATAAAAGGCCACTCTGAAAGGTGCAGTTTTGTTTTATTGGGGGGGGGGGGGGGATACCAGTCAGTATCTGGTGTGACCACCATTTGCCTCATGCAGTGCAACACATCTCCTTCGCATAGAGTTGATCAGGTTGTCAGTTGTGGCCTGTGGAATGTTGGTCCACTCCTCTTCAATGGCTGTGCGAAGTTGCTGGCTATTGGCAGGAACTGGTACACGCTGTCGTATACGCCGGTCCAGAGCATCCCAAACATGCTCAATGGGTGACATGTCCGGTGAGTATGCTGGCCATGCAAGAACTGGGACATTTTCAGCTTCCAAGAATTGTGTACAGATCCTTGCAACATGGGGCCGTGCATTATCCTGCTGCAACATGAGGTGATGTTCTTGGATGTATGGCACAACAATGGGCCTCAGGATCTCGTCACGGTATCTCTGTGCATTCAAAATGCCATCAATAAAATGCACCTGTGTTCTTCGTCCATAACAGACGCCTGCCCATACCATAACCCCACCGCCACCATGGGCCACTCGATCCATTGACATCAGAAAACCACTCACCCACATGACGCCACACACGCTGTCTGCCATCTGCCCTGAACAGTGTGAACCGGGATTCATCCGTGAAGAGAACACCTCTCCAACGTGCCAAACGCCAGCGAATGTGAGCATTTGCCCACACAATCTCTTACGACGACGAACTGGAGTCAGGTCGAGACCCCGATGAGGACGACGAGCATGCAGATGAGCTTCCCTGAGACGGTTTCTGACAGTTTGTGCAGAAATTCTTTGGTTATGCAAACCGATTGTTTCAGCAGCTGTCCGAGTGGCTGGTCTCAGACAATCTTGGAGGTGAACATGCTAGATGTGGAGGTCCTGGGCTGGTGTGGTTACACGTGGTCTGCGGTTGTGAGGCTGGTTGGATGTACTGCCAAATTCTCTGAAATGCCTTTGGAGACGGCTTATGGTAGAGAAATGAACATTCAATACACGAGCAACAGCTCTGGTTGACATTCCTGCTGTCAGCATGCCAATTGCACGCTCCCTCAAATCTTGCGACATCTGTGGCATTGTGCTGTGTGATAAAACTGCACCTTTCAGAGTGGCCTTTTATTGTGGGCAGTCTAAGGCACACCTGTGCACTAATCATGGTGTCTAATCAGCATCTTGGTATGGCACACCTGTGAGGTGGGATGGATTATCTCAGCAAAGGAGAAGTGCTCACTATCACAGATTTAGACTGGTTTGTGAACAATATTTGAGGGAAATGGTGATATTGTGTATGTGGAAAAAGTTTTAGATCTTGAGTTCATCTCATACAAAATGGGAGCAAAACCAAAAGTGTTGCATTTATATTTTTGTTGAGTGTATATATATATATATATATATATATATATATATATATATATATATATATATATATATATATATATATACATATACATACACTCATACACACATACATATGCATATATATAAACATGATTGGGATTGAAAAAGAGATAGGATCATCTTCTTTACGATATGTGAAATGGAGTTTAGATGTGATAAGGTGACAGTGCTGGGATTTATAAACAAGTTGTTATTGCACATGATATGTGGACATAATAATGTTGCACGTGATTTGTGGACATATTATTGCATGTGGTTATTTCGCTGTGTTATGGGCCTTTCACACTGAATACGTCAGACGCATCAAATGCATCAAAAATCGGTCTAAAAAGCATTATTTTCAATGAGACGCATTGCTTTTTAGATGTGCCAGAAGCGTTGCATCAAAAGCCGAGCTAAACCGACGCTTCTGACGGGAGTGCGCATTGCCGCTTGTCGGCAGGCTGACGCGGTCAAAGTTCAATCCAATCCAATTTTCGACGCTCTGAGCTGTGACGTACCTTCGCTTTGTCCAATAGGAACGACGCGTTGGGCCAAAACACGGAAGACTAGTGGCAGAAACCACTGATCTGTACAAAACAAATGTGTCACAGGACTGCTTATTTATAGAGCAGTTTTCTGAAGAAAAATCCTTGGAAATGTTTTTTGTTGTTGTTACCTCAGAATTTCTGATTGTTAAAAAAAAAGTTTAGAACACTTGTACTTAAAATAGCTAAATAAATTTCTTGGTTCTTTAGAAACCTTTCAGCTGTAAATTAAAGCCACCTTGTTATGTGCAGACGCAGGTTGAGGAGCGGACCAACGTCTGACCGAACCCAGCGCTAAATAACCAGAAAGCGGTTCCACAAACAAAACGATTTTATTTCCCCTCCAGTGCAATAATTAGTGTACAACATAAATATGTGGTTTGTCTGGCGGAGTGAAGGACGGCACGCTCTCCAGCGCCCAAAAGGATCGAAGCCTCTGCACTTCTGGACTCAGATTCACCGCCAAACACCCCCCAGGTGGACACGACAAACTGACTCTGTGAAGAATGGAAAAGGTGAGGTAAGTCAACAGAGCTACAGCAAATATCCTTCAGAGGCACACACTATCAGCAACACATTCAGGTCTGAATTTAAGCTTTATGTAAATGAGCAGCTTCTCACAACAGGTGGAGGCTCATCAGTCCGTACGCCACGGCAGTGAGAAGCAAACTGCACAATTCTCATCAATGTTCAAATATACTGCGTAACAGAATGCCAAATTACTATTAACGATCATTCAGACAATAATCACCTCTGATGTGTGCTGACAGCATGTGTCCCTCACCCGTCCTCCTTCACAGGCACGATGTGTCAAACCCTGGCGCGGTCCTCAGCGTCTCACAAACGAACGTCACAAGGTCGAGTTCCCGGCAATTCTGCTTCAGCTGAAAGTCTTTAAGTTTGCACGTGAACATCCTCCACAGGTGCAGCTAATAATGCTGATGAGGGTGAAGGACTCTTCTGCCAGCACCTTCTCCACAGACAAAAACCAGTTTGCATACCACCTGGAGAGCAAAGAAAAGAAAACAACACAAAAACAGCCAGCCAAACCCCCCAACACACAACACACCTGTTATTTCAGATTAGATAATTTCTTGTTTAACGCACAGAACCTTGAACATTTATTTTTAGACAAATAAAATAACATGGAAATTTGTACATTTTTTAAGTCTGGTAGATTATTTATATCTCATTTCAACCAGAAAAACAGACACTGTAAATAAATACAAATGTTTATTATAAATGCAACAGGAAATAATTTAACAATGACTGCAGTGTGATTATAAAGTAGGATTTCTGTGACATAAACCTCATGATGAATTTTTTTATAGTCATTTCAACTTGTAATTTTGCCAAAATATGTAATTGCCTTTAATGTTGTTATCAGGACAGAGTCATTTCTAAAATATGAATTTGAGCACAATAAGTGGAGAGCTTCTACTTGTGCAAATGTCTTTTGACTTTGATTCGTGGACATTTTTAATGATCCGTTCATTTATTGTTAAAATATAAAATGAAACAGCTTTTTAAAAAATAATAAAATAGTTGCTCTCCACCAGCACTGTTTACGGTGCGGGTGGGGAGCTGTTGACCCTGACTGGGGATGTTGTCGGGTGGTGGAAGGAATACTTCGAGGATCTTCTCAATCCCATCGTCACGTCTTCCGAAGAGGAAGCAGAGACTGGAGACTCAGAGGCGGACTCATCCATTACCCAGGCCAAAGTCACCGAGGTGGTTAGAAAGCTCCTCGGTGGCAAGGCTCCTGGGGTGGATGAAATCCGTCCTGAGTACCTTGGGCACGTCCCATTGGGAGGAGGCCCCGGGGAAGACCAAGGACACGCTGGAGGGACTACATCTCTCGGCTGGCTTGGGAACGTCTTGGGGTTCCGCCGGAGGAGCTGGGGGAGGTGTGTGTGGATCGGGAGGTCTGGGCGGCTTTGCTTGAGCTGCTGCCCCCGTGACCCGACTCCGGATAAAGCGGAAGAAAATGGATGGATGGATGGATGGATGGATGAATTTGAGCACAATAAGTGGAGAGCTTCTACTTGTGCAAATGTCTTTTAACTTTGATTTGTGGACATTTTTAATGATCCGTTCATTTATTGTTAAAATATAAAATGAAACAGCTTTTTAAAAAATAATAAAATAGTTGCTGTTGAAAAAGCCTTTTATTTAGAAGCAGGTGATGTTCTGCTGGATTCTTGGGACCAGATGAAGGTCTCTTCTGCAGCTTTGAACTCTGGTGGTGTTGCTGAAAACACTTTTGTCCTATTTTGAAAAGCAGAGATGTTTTCTTTCGACTGGACTTCGCGGTGTTCAGCTCATCAATGGAAGTTTGGTTGTCTGCACAGCAAATATTCCTGATTGGGACAAATAAAAATATTTCTTTAAATATAAAGAAACACTAACAGTTTATATATAAAAAAGGAAAAAAATGGGGAAAAAACGATGGAAAAAAAAAACGCCTGAAAAAATAAGTTATTTAAAGTTGAGCTTTTGTGGTTTCTGAAAAAAGTTGTAGCTTTATTTGGTTAAAAAAAAAAAAAAAACTGAAGCATTTACAAATTAAAGTGTTCACTCAGATCAACTTTGCTAAAAGGCTAAGCTAACGTTAGCCGATCAGTAAACCTTCACAGCAGTTCCGTAAATGTCACATTTTATTTTTACATTATTCTCACCTCAATAAAGCTGCAGAACTAAACTCTGTTGGGCAAACTGGGACTTCGCATATATCTAAAAAGTAGGAAATTTCGGACTGAGTGGGTTTGCTCCATCACCCGGGCTGCCTGCCTCCGTCTGCCCAGGAATGATGCCTGAAGGCTAGCTTCTCCATGTGGGTCGGCCTGCTGTCGCGGTTCAATTGATATGCCACCAAGTTGTCAGTCCTCCCTCGGTTGGCGTCACTCCGAAAAGTAGCTGAAAAACAGCTTCTCCCAGCAGGGTGATGGGAGAATCATTCTACTGCTGTTTTTTAAAGCTTTTTTGTGGTTCAGGTGACCCAAATTCAAGCTGGCGATCGCTGAACTTTTTTCAGGTTGTGGAAACAGCCAGAGTGTGACGTAGCCGCAATTTCCGCCCCCTTGCCACTTCTGAAGCGTTGTAAATGAATCCGACGGATTGGGAAGCGTTGACGGATTGGCCTGAAGTATTCAGTGTGAAAGGCCCATTATTGTAGTAGTCTGACAGCAGCAGGGAGGAACGACCTGCGGTATCGTTCCTTCTTGTACTGAGGGTGCCTCAGCCTGTCACTGAACGAGCTGGGCAGCTCCACTACAGTCCAGTGCAGAGGGTGAGAGGAGTTGTCCATGATGTATTTGAACTTGGCTAACACCCTCTTCTCAGCCACCTCCACCAGAGAGTCCAGAGGACGGCCCAGAACAGAGCTGGACTTCCTGACCAGCTTGTTCAGTCTCTTTCTCTCCCGCTCTGTGCTGCCCGGGGCCCAACAGACGACAGCATAGAGGAGAGCAGAGGCTACAACAGAGTTGTAGAAGGTCTTAAGCAGAGGCCTGCTCACTCCAAAGGATCTCAGTCTCCTCAGTAGGTGGAGGTGACTCTGACCTTTTTTGTACAGGGCGTCGGTGTTGTGAATCCAGTCCAGTTTGCTGTTGAGGTGAACACCCAGGTATTTGAGACTGTCCACAGTCTTTATGTCCTCCCCTGGATGTTCACCGGTGGATGAGGTGGTGGTTTCCTCCTGAAGTCGATCACCATCTCCTTCGTCTTACTGGTGTTGAGACACAAGTGGACAAGTTGAGACACATTATTCACTATGGCTTCATTTAAGTCATTTGAATATTGAAATAAACGGAGGGTTACACTTAAAATCAAGTTAGTCATATTAATTACTTCGAAGATGGAACTTTTTTGTGATCTGGCCTTCGTTACTGAGGTTTTACCGGACACTAAACGTGTGCCATTCTAAACAGGATTCTGTCTGAGTTACTTGCTGTTAAGTGTGCAGAGGAGTCTTGCTTTGTTACCCAAACATTAAAACCACTGACTGCATCTTAGCTCTGCAAGTAATCACTGAAAGGAAGTGCAAAGATCAGTTGTGCTTCTTTGCAGCCAGTGTTGTTTTCCACAAAAAACTTGATTTGTTTGACTTGGGTGCTCTCTTGGATGTCCTGATAAGCTACGGGATCCCGAAGAAGTTGTTGGACATCATAGTCAGCAGATGTGACTGCTGTGTGGAGGTGAGACAGAATCTTGGAATTTTTTTCAAGTGCATAGTGGCATTCATCAGGGATGTGTTCTGTCTCTTCCTCTGTGGAATGTTTGCATGCTGTGGGTGTTAGGTAGGATTCTGGAGTATGGCGGATTTGGTTCCTTGATTTTTTTTCCATGAGGATAGAGTTATTGAAACTAACATTGCAGATGATTCTGTGATCTTTGCAGATACAGTGGATGTTCTGATTGCAGTACTTAAAAAGCTGAGTGAGGAGTCAAGAGTTTCTGCTATGTGTGGAACCAGGAACTAAGTCAATTTGAAGCCCAAAAGCAAACAGCCAGGACTCAGATGGATACAAAAACCAAGGTGTTTTAATAATCCAGTGTGACACAGTATACAACATATTGTGTATGTTGTATACTGTACTTACATACTTTATGTCCACAACATGAGGTTGTGGACATAAAGTGAGGGAACCCACAGTAACTTCTAACAAAAATACAGAAACCAGGCGGAGAAAGTAGACACCAAAAAATACTTACAACCAGGGATCAAAAGGGAAACAACAAACTGTCATAACTGACAATCAGAACCAAATAATTGACTTACCTAATGATTAAACTGATGAACAACAGGTGTGAGAAACAAGAAAGTGGAAACAGATGCACGTGAATAAACAGAACACACCGAGATATGATAACTAAACAGACCACAATCACAGACGGAAAATAAATTTGACAACAAAGGTTGCGTAGGAAAAATAATTAACTAAAAATGAAACATAAAAAAGAAATCAAACATACAAAATGATACAAACACACAAACAAACACAATAAATGAACACACACAGGGACGTGCAAACACACATAACACAGAGAAAGAACGGGGCTGCATGCTACACATTCACATATGCAGGAGATGGGGCGACAGGTGCACACGGCGGAACACACACAAACCCACATACATGCAGGGAGCCAGGTGCACGCAATGGAACACACACACGCGCGCACGTGGGAACTTGGACACCGCAGCAGGGAGGCAGACACACACTCACATATACATCCAACAGACACAGCCCAGGAGCGCACACATACCAGACACAGACCTAACGTGGGGAGCATGCATGAACTCACACATGAGTGACAGAACACACATGTGACATGGCACAAAAACAAATAAAACCCCACGATCAGACGGTTCCTCAACTTGAGATCCAGGCTCTCAGACTTCATTCAGTACTTTAACATTTCCCATAATGCCTCTGGCGGGCCCATGCGCTTCCCAGAATGCACTGCGGTGCCAGCAGAGTTCCAGTGTCTCACAGCGCATGTAAACACTGGCTAGCGAGGATGCGGATGGCGCTGATCCAGCGAGTTCATGGGCAATTATGATGATGACACATTGAGAGGGTTATCTAGAGGAGGTGTAGCACCTGGGATGAACTTCTGCTGTGCTCCGATGTTGTCTTGTTGTCCATACTTCATGACATTTGTTTACATTGTGCCCTGAACTGGAACTCTGCTGAAACTGACCTCACACGTGAGTCACGGACCACGAGATGGGGCAAGATTTTCAACTGCGAAACAGCGAATGGACTTAGCAGAAGTGTTTATGTATGCAGAGAAAGTGTCCAACTTACATGTTGTAGGTTTGACAATTATGTTGTACAGACTTCCACTTATCTCAGCAGTAATATTCATGTCTGTGGGTCCTCTACCTTTGAGATTGGGAATTACTTATGGAGTCATGTGGTCCCTTTACATAGGTGCTTTTCAGGGGAACAAACATCCAAGTCTTTAGGGTCCTGGTCATTCCTGTCCTACTGTATGTTCGTGAGACGTACAGAATCCAGATATAGTTTAAGAGGTTGTGCAATTTTTATGAAACCACCAGTAAGATCAAATGTAAAGGGTTTTTGTGTGTCTGTGGTTGGGGTGAAGAAATGGAACGAATGTTCAACAGAGGTTAGAATGAGTGGTACCTTAGTAAGATTTAAGAAACTACTCAAAAAGAACATCATGTCTAAGTATCATAACGACGCAAATATAATTTGATTTATAAGGAATGTTCAATTTATAAGTGGGATTTATTGTATATTTGAATGTGTGGGTATGTATATGCGTATGTAGATATATAGATATGGGTAGGTGTATATGTATATATGTATATAAGTGACCGTGTATATGTATGTATATATTTATGTATGTAAAGTATATACGTATGTATATAGGTATATATGGCACAGCCCAAGCAGAGGGTCACCCCCAAGAGCCTGGTCTGCTTGAGGTTTCTTCCTTATAGGGAGTTTTTCCTCAACACAGTTGCCTAGTGCTTGCTCTGGGGATTGGTAAGGTTAGTCCTTACTTGCGTAAAGTGCCTTGATTTGACTTTCTTGTGATCTGGTACTATATAAACATAATTATAAGTGAATAGTATATTGATGTGTATGTCTGTGTGTCGACATGTAGTAGTGAATTTGTATTTATGTAAATATGACTGATTAGAATTGATGGACTTGTACTAGTAGGGGTGGGCGCTAATAAGCTTTGCTTCAGCCCACACCCTTTCGGACTCACTAGTTTTGTTTATATGTTTGTGGAATTGTTCATTTTTTTCTATTTGAATATTTTGTGTGCCGAATAAAAACTTTGTCACTTTGACTTGGACATTAAACAGTGGCCTAAAGTGATGACTGGTTGTCTTTGATACAAGGTTAGTTCAAAGGGTCCTTGAGTACCATGAGAATATCTTACTTAGGGAGACTCAAATGAGGTATATCACTTGCATTTGGATGGAACGCCGGCTACAACATTTTAGTGATATAGCGTGTTTCCCTATACCTGATCCAGGATGCATGTACCTCAGTGTTGAGAGCACCAGCAACTGGACAAGACCACATTCCACCTGGCAGCAACATATAGATAGAAGGTGGGAATGCATCTGGTGAAGTGGTTGTCATCCAGGACACAAAGTATTCTATATGCAGTGGTGTCCAAAGTATTCCAGAAATGGCCGAGAGGGTGCAGGTTTTCTGTGCAGCCACTGACTCCAGCAGGTGATTTCACTGATGAACTCATCCCACCTGCTCAAAGTGATGTTAACCAGTGAAATCACCTGCTGGAGTCAGTGGCTGCACAGAAAACCTGCACCCTCTCGGCCCTTTCTGGAATACTTTGGACACCACTGTTCTGTAGCATGGTGTTAAGTGGTGATGTGTGACACCAGGGGATACACTCAGGCCTGCCCTGGTCTTTATCAGTGACACAGTGCACGTACAGCAGCCAGTTTACAGATGACAGTGCAGATGAGACAACAAAATAAAAACCATGTTTAGTACAACCTCAAAAAACAAAACAAAACAAAAAACAAAAACTGTAAATGTGAATTAACACAATTTGATCTTTCTCAAGCACAAAAAACGCAAGAACATATTTTCCACTCACGGGTTTAAAAATTAATTTTAGAGGTGGTTTTGTGACATATTCTGAAAATACTTAAATATATCAAGAAATAGGCGTGTAAACATACACACACAAACAAACAAAAAAGTCACAGTTCTGTACGTTTTCTATACAGTAGAAACAAGAAACGCAACATTAAAGATATGTGACTGAATAGCCTTTTCGAATTGTTGCAAAATGTTTTTTTCCCCCAGAATTCTTGTATATTCTTGTAATTCTTGAAATACATCTGTTTAAAAAATAAAGATGACTATTATGCATTTTGACAGATGCAATGTATACTCCTGTGTGACATAGTTTAAAAATATGGTAGTCAATAATTCTTTGTTTGAAACTTTTATTTGTTGCAAAATTAAACAGGTGAGCATGCTTCATTGTATCTTTTTCATCTGACTTTACATTCTGTTGTTAAGCTGTGTGCTTTAAAAGTTGCAACAGCAGCGATGGGTTTTTGAGGTCCACAAAACGTACAATAGAAAAAAAAATCCAAGAAAACATCATCACTGATTGTTTACCACCCTAATAGCTTTACAAACAAAGAAATCTAAGTTAACACTTCATTTTAGGTCACATTAAATTTGTAAGTTAATTCCTGTAATGTGAACAACGGTCTTTCTTGGTCAGTAAAACCATGACTCAACACAGAAAAACACAATCTGATCAGTCAAATGAGTAACATACTGTCTCACTGTGGAGGACGCTCCTTGTCTTCCTTCAGGTTATGAAGGAGATGGCAGAACGTGCACTCAAGCTGACATTTGTGCAACCAACAATGGAGGCTGTCATCCTTTAGCCACCTGCTCCTCCAGACCAGGTAAAACAAACTTTTCTATCATGTGCTTGCTCTGTGCTCTTCAGTGTCTTTACAGCTGAATATATTTAGTTACATTAAAAAAGGCAAAAAATAAACATTTCAGATATTTACGGGTATTTCCTTTTAACTACATATCCATCCACGTACAGTACAAATAGTATTCACACCCTTTGGCTTTGACATATTTTAATCAATTTATTAATTTTAAGTTATTCAGGCTTCTCCAAATTAAAATTTCTAAAATCCTCTGAAAACAAATCTCTACAATTAATAACTCTGAATGAGTTAAATTATTCTGGCTGGAATTTGAGAAACAGAATTGCTAAAAGTTTTTTTTTCATCTTTTTTTTTTTGCATCCAGAAAGCATTTACAACATTTTCTTTTTTTTCCATATTTTGTTATGTTACAGCCTTATTCCAAAATATAAATTAATTTTTCCCTCACAGAACCCCATAATGACAACATGAAAGAGGTTTTTTCTTAATTTCTACAAATTTATTAAAAATAAAAAACTAAGAAATCACATGTATGTAAGTACTGATGCCCTTGGCTCAATACTTTGTTAATGCACCTTTGGCAGCAATTACAGCCTCAAGTCTTCTTGAATATGATGCCACAAACTTGTTGCACCTATCTTTTGGCAGTTTTGCCCATTTCTCTTTGCAACACCTCTCAAGCTCCATTAGGTTGGATGGGGAGTGTCGGTGCACAACCATTTTCAGATCTCTCCAGAGATGTTCAATCGGATCCAGGTCTGGGCTCTGGATGGGTCACTCAAGGACCTTCAGTTGTCCTAAAGCACACTCTTTTGATATCTTGGCTGTGCACTTCGGGTCATTGTCCTGCTGAAAGATGAATTGTCGCCCCAGTCTGAGGTCAAGAGCGCTCTGGAGCAGGTTTTCATCCAGGATGTCTCTGTACATTGCTGCATTCATCTTTCCCTCAATGCTGACTTCTCATGGTCTGCGAGTCCTTCAGGTGTCTTATGAGAAACTCCAGATGGGCTGCCATGTGCCTTTTATGAAGGAGTAGCTTCTGTCTGGCCACTCTACCATACAGGCCTGATTGGTGGATTGCTGCAGAGATTGCTGTCCTTCTGGAAGGTTCTCCTCTCTACACAGAGGAATGCTGGAGCTCTGACAGGGTGACCATCGGGTTCTTGGTCACCTCCCTGACTAAGGCCCTTCTCCCCTGATTGCTCAGTTTAGATGGGTGGCCAGCTCTAGGAGGAGACCTGGTGGATCCGAACTTCTTCCATTTATGGATGATGGAGGCCACTGTGCTCATTGGGACTTTCAAAGCAACAGAAATGTTTCTGTACCCTTCCCCAGATTTGTGCCTCAAGACAATCCTGTCTCGGAGGTCTACAGACAATTCCTTTGTCTTCATGCTTGGTTTGTGCTCTGACATGCAGTGTCAGTTGTGGGACCTTATATGTAGACAAGTGTGTGTCTTTCCAAATCATGTGCAATCAACTGAATTTACCCCAGGTGGTCTTCACAAAGGCTGTGAATACATATGTATATGTGATTTCTTATTTTGTTTAGTTGCAAAATCTAAAGACAAACAAACAAACAACAAAAAAGTTTTTTTTTCACATTGTCATTACACCTTGTATTGCGTGTACAATTTTGAGGAAAAATGAATTTGACAACCTGAAATGAACGAGACAACCTGTAACTGTAGATAATTTCTTTGTGATTCTGGGAGCGATGAGAAAGTGCTTTCATCTGCCATGTTCTGAGAGCAAATGTGTCACTGGCTATTGCATGGTGTCAAGTGGGACAAAGTGGGACACATTGGCACAATGAATTGTGTGGCGGTGTGGGGATGAAATTTGTGCCAGTGTCAAGGTGCCTACAGGCTGGTAGTGACAACACTAAAGGCAGCAGCCTGGAAAAGCCTGGAAAAAATCTCAGCCCCTTTGGCTGCTCATTTTGATGGATCTACAACCCCTGGCAAAAATTATGGAATCACCGGCCTCGGAGGATGTTCATTCAGTTGTTTAATTTTGTAGAAAAAAAGCAGATCACAGACATGACACAAAACTAAAGTCATTTCAAATGGCAACTTTCTGGCTTTAAGAAACACTATAAGAAATCAGGAAAAATAATTGTGGCAGTCAGTAACGGTTACTTTTTTAGACCAAGCAGAGGAAAAAAATATGGACTCACTCAATTCTGAGGAATAAATTATGGAATCACCCTGTAAATTTTCATCCCCAAAAGTAACACCTGCATCAAATCACATCTGCTGGTTGACATTGACCCTATGTCATGACATTGACCCTATGTGTCTTTTTGCAAGGAATGTTTTCACAGTTTTTGCTTTATGGCAAGATGCATTATCATCTTGAAAAATGATTTCATCATCCCCAAACATCAGAAAAGTGTCCAAAATATCAACGTAAACTTATTGATGATGTAATGACAACCATCTCCCCAGTGCCTTTACCTGACATGCAGCCCCATATCATCAATGACTGTGGAAATTTACATGTTCTCTTCAGGCAGTCATCTTTATAAATCTCATTGGAACGGCACCAAACAAAAGTTCCAGCATCATCACCTTGCCCAATGCAGATCCGAGATTCATCACTGAATATGACTTTCATCCAGTCATCCACAGTCCACGATTGCTTTTCCTTAGCCCATTGTAACCTTGTTTTTTTCTGTTTAAGTGTTAATGATGGCTTTCATTTAGCTTTTCTGTATGTAAATCCCATTTCCTTTAGGCGGTTTTGTACAGTTCGGTCACAGACGTTGATTCCAGTTTCCTCTCATTCGTTCCTCATTTGTTTTGTTGTGCATTTTCATATTTTGAGACATATTGCTTTAAGTTTATTGTCTTGACGGTTTGATGTCTTCCTTGATCTACCAGTATGTTTGCCTTTAACAACCTTCCCATGTTGTTTGTATTTGGTCCAGAGTTTAGACACAGCTGACTGTGAACAACCAACATCTTTTGCAACATTGCGTGATGATTTACCCTCTTTTAAGAGTTTGATAATCCTCTCCTTTGTTTCAATTGACATCTTTCGTGTTGGAGCCATGATTCATGTCAGTCCACTTGGTGCAACAGCTCTCCAAGGTGTGATCACTCCTTTTTAGATGCAGACTAACGAGCAGATGTGATTTCATGCAGGTGTTAGTTTTGGGGATGAAAATTTACAGGGTGATTCCATAATTTATTCCTCAGAATTGAGTGAGTCCATATTTTTTTCCTCTGCTTGGTCTAAAAAAGTAACTGTTACTGACTGCCACAATCTTTTTTTCTTGATTTCTTATAGTGTTTCTTAAAGCCAGAAAGTTGTCATTTGAAATGACTTTAGTTTTGTGTCATGTCTGTGATCTGCTTTTTTTCTACAAAATTAAACAACTGAATGAACATCCTCCAAGGCTGGTGATTCCATAATTTTTGCCAAGGGTTGTACATTTTGAACTGGCGCAAGTTCTACCAACTGAGATGCCCTTCCTGATGCAACTTCAAATTATATGGAGAAATGTGGCGGGGGTGAGATTTGAATCGGGAATCTTCCACACTGAAAACCAAGTGCACTAACCACCTGGCCATTATTCCTGCCCCAGAAGCCTGAAATAATTGTGGAAAAAATAAAAATGTGTAAAACTCCAGTGGTGTGAATACTATTTGTAGGCCTTTGGTTGTATCCAAAACAGTATACTTTCAAGGTGTTACTGTACATTTAATATTTCCACCTTTGTTTAAGCATTATTTGATGCTGGTGCTGTCATTTCTCTGTTAACAAACTGATGTGTCATACCTCAAGATAATGTGATTAATGTGGCAAGAATATGAAACCTTGTTGTTAATCACAGGGTCCTGGTTGCCAGTCCCTGTTGCTTGTTTGGCACGATTAAATATTATCCTAACACATTGTTTTTTCACCCCACATCCATTCCCTAGAGTCCACATTCCCCATTTGTACCTGTCCTCCAGGCTACATAGGCAACGGTTATGGACCCAGTGGTTGCACTCAGACCAGCAACATCTGCCAAACCAACAACCCCTGTGTCAATGGACAGTGCACGGTGAGCTTGTTTAACTCTCTCTCTCTCTCTCTTTTCCTTTGTGTTCCTACAATGTCACAGAGTGGCTCTACCTATTTCAAGTTCTTCTCGACTGTTATATTATTTCATTTAGGTGGAGCACACCATGAGAGTTTGACAGTATGATGTCCTCAGGCAAAAATCTGTACCTTCATAGTGCTGTGGTACTGGACAACTCAGCATGGACAGAGATGGCTTTTTTTAAGTTAACTCACAGCTTCTTCCCTTAATCTACCCAGCACAGCTACTTCTCTAGATTAGCTGGCTTTATTTTCACAATAGTATTGTGTTGAATTCAGGAAAAAACTGTGGAGTGTCTTTCCATAAGCATACTATATATTTAATTAATGTATTTCCTTTTTGCAGCCTCTGTTTTAAATCACATTCTGCACAGTCGTTGGATGTCCTCCATTATCATGTGACTGTCTAAGTTTTCTGATAGCTAAAATATTTCCATACTTCTTTGGCCATGACACACAGGTTTTTCCTCATGTTATGTCATATTATCATGGTCATGCTCTATTTATGATTAGTTGTTTTTTCCTTTATTTCCTGTGCACCTCTTGGTTGCCATGTATTTAGTTTTGTCTTTGTTCCTGTCTTGGCTGTGGTTTGTTTTTCCTTATTGCTTGTTGTATTACTTTTGTATTCTTTCACTTGTGGGCCCTGTAGTTACTTCAGTCTTAGTCTAGTCTTGTTTTTCCACCTGTATTGCATTTTGCTTTAGTCACTGGTTTTGGTTATCATTTATCTTCAGTGTTTTTATATGGTTACGTTCCTTTAGTTATTTATTGCATTCTTTGTTTATCATTTATTTTGTGTTGTATTCTCTGGTCACTGGTTTTTGCTTTATATCATTTATTTTCTGCTCATCAGTTATTGCATTTATTTGTATACTTTAATGTGTGTCAGTTCTAGTTTTGATTATAATCATTGATCCTCTTGTTTCCCGCTATTTAGGTTAGTCACATTATTTCCTAGTTTTTTCCCCTTTTGTTTTGTTCACGTTAATTATTGTTTGTTGAGCGCGTCACGTTTTGCACCATTGGTTTTTCTGTCACTTCTTCATCTTGCCCCAGTTCGCTTTGCTTTCTTCTCACTACACTCCCTTGCACTCACTCACCCTGCTCAGAGTGCTGCTCTCATTGGGCCGACATCTCTGCTATTTAGGAATATATCACAATTATCTGGGAACTCCTTTTTGTGCAGGAATTCATCAAGCACGTCGGCCGCGGGCGCGTACTGACACAGAATACCCAGAAACTGGCCAGAAGTTTGACCAAAACAAGAGTGTCCACTTTTAGCTTGCCATAAGCTAAGCTAGTGGCACTCATGTGAGTGTGGCACTCACCTTTATCTTCCCTGGCCACACCCCCTTCCAGAACCATCCACACACCTGCACTTCATCACACCTTGATTAGTTTACTCCCTAATTAAGCCCTCACAGTCTCACAGCTCACTGCCAGATTGTTGATTTCATGTCACTCTCCAGCCTTAGTTCCAAGCTCTCTTTTGCCCTGTTTTTTGCCTGCCAAATTTTTGACCTTGCTTTGTCCTCGACTTTGAGTTTGTCTTTGCCTCTGATTGCCTCCTTTCTTGCTGTGTATTTTGACCTTTGCCTGTCTGTTGAACCACGCTTCAGCCGTTGCTACCGTTGCCCCGCTGCTGGATCACCTGTGTACCGACTCCCTGCTAGCTTTTACCATTAAACCTTTTACTTACTCTATCCCTGGTGAGAACTCGCGTTTGCTTCCACCTGTTTTGAGCCATGCCAACACCATGCCTGATAGGAACACTTTTGGGTTACTTACAACGTTTCTGAAAATAATGCACATCATACTTAAAATGGACATAACCACATTGATAAACTATAAATTCCATTATAAATTAAAACAAAATAAGAATTCTGAAAATAGGTTGATGGATGTTTTGAGATACTTTTTCTTAATTTACAAGTTAATTTATAGTTTCAATTCAATTTCAATTTCAATTTATTTTCATTTATATAGCACCAAATCACAACAGAGTTGCCTCAAAGTGCTTCACACAGGTAAAGTCTAACCTTACCAACCCCCACAGCAACAGTGGTAAGGAAAAACTCCCTCTGAGGAAGAAACCTCAAGCAGGCCAGAGTCAAAGGGGTGACCCTCTGCTTGGGCTATGCTACAAACGTAAATTACAGAACAATTCACGGACGAATATACAAGAAATGCTATTGGCGCACAGGACAGGAGGATCGCCAACATGAATACAACTCCCATCTCTGGATGGAGCTGCACCTTAAACAGAGAGAAAAAACAGAATCAGGCATCAGAAAGACAAAAAATACTGTATAATTTGGCAGCATTAAACAACAAGAAAAACAGAGAAATACTAAGGTGATCACTGGCCACTAGCCCTAAACTTCACTAAAAGACCCAGAATTTAGGTAAAGTTGAGGCTGCAGCCCGCTCCAATTACTAATAAATTAATTAAAAGAGTAAAAAGCGTAAAACAAAACTGTACCAGTATGCTAGCCATATGAAAGGGAAAATAAGTGTGTCTTAAGTCTGGACTTGAAAATCTCCAGAGAATCTGACTGTTTTATTGACGCAGGGAGATCATTCCACAGAACAGGGGCACGATAAGAGAAAGCTCTGTGACCCGCAGACTTCTTATTCACCTTAGGGACATAAAGTAGTCCTGCACCCTGAGAACGTAAAGCCCGGGCCGGTATGTAAGGTTTAATTAGGTCAGCTAGGTAGGGAGGTGTCAGTCCATGAATAATTTTATAGGTTAGTAGCAGAACCTTAAAATCTGATCTCACTGGGACAGGAAGCCAGTGAAGAGATGCCAAAATGGGTGTAATGTGGTTGTACTTTCTGCTTCATGTCAAAAGTCTGGCTGCAGCATTTTGAACCAATTGGAGACCCCCAATGCTAGACTGCAGTAAACCAGAAAATAGAACATTGCAGTAGTCCAATCTAGAAGAGATAAATGCATGGATCAGGGTCTCAGCATCAGCCATAGATGCTGAGACCTATGGCTCAGCATCTATGGCTGATGCTGAGCCATAGATGCTCAGCATCAGCATCTATGGCTCATAGTTTATGAGCCATATTATGTTGTTAGTAATCCAAAAGTATTCTGAATATACTGTATTTTGTGTTCAGTAACTGATTACGTTTCAAAGTAATCTTACCCAACTGCTTCCTCATCTGGATCACAGTTTTCCCTTGCAGTCTTCTGCTGTGATGCTGCCATGACCAAAAGATAAACCGTGTGCATATTTCATTTTTTGCAGAAAGAAAGAGGAAGATCTGAAAACACATTTTCATATTTCCGCTGTAGTGTCAGCTGAGACTTTAAAAGCATTTGACCTTTTTAAACATCTTTCTCAAGTACAGATGCAAATAATAATAATAATAATAATAATAATAATAATAATAACTATGTAATAACTGCCATCACAGGACACCATTACATCTCCTGGATACATCTGCAGCTGCCACCCTGGTTGGGAAGGAGTCAACTGTAACCAGAACATTAATGAATGCTCCAGCAACCCCTGTCAGAATGGAGGAACCTGTACTGATGGAGTTAATGGATTCACGTGCACATGCACTGACCATTGGACCGGTCCACTGTGCCAGACTGCACAACAAGGTAATGGGCTGAGACTCTGGGGCCACATGGAGGGGATGCCTGGAAGAAGGGATTAATACAAACTAAACCTTCACTTGTTCAAAAAGATACAGCCGGTAAAATAATCAATCAATCAATCAATCAATCAATCAATCAATTTTTTTATATAGCGCCAAATCAACAAACAGTTGCCCCAAGGCGCTTTATATTGTAAGGCAAGGCCATACAATAATTATGTAAAACCCCAACGGTCAAAACGACCCCCTGTGAGCAAGCACTTGGCTACAGTGGGAAGGAAAAACTCCCTTTTAACAGGAAGAAACCTCCAGCAGAACCAGGCTCAGGGAGGGGCAGTCTTCTGCTGGGACTGGTTGGGGCTGAGGGAGAGAACCAGGAAAAAGACATGCTGTGGAGGGGAGCAGAGATCGATCACTAATGATTAAATGCAGAGTGGTGCATACAGAGCAAAAAGAGAAAGAAACAGTGCATCATGGGAACCCCCCAGCAGTCTACGTCTATAGCAGCATAACTAAGGGATGGTTCAGGGTCACCTGATCCAGCCCTAACTATAAGCTTTAGCAAAAAGGAAAGTTTTAAGCCTAATCTTAAAAGTAGAGAGGGTGTCTGTCTCCCTGATCTGAATTGGGAGCTGGTTCCACAGGAGAGGAGCCTGAAAGCTGAAGGCTCTGCCTCCCATTCTACTCTTACAAACCCTAGGAACTACAAGTAAGCCTGCAGTCTGAGAGCGAAGCGCTCTATTGGGGTGATATGGTACTACGAGGTCCCTAAGATAAGATGGGACCTGATTATTCAAAACCTTATAAGTAAGAAGAAGAATTTTAAATTCTATTCTAGAATTAACAGGAAGCCAATGAAGAGAGGCCAATATGGGTGAGATATGCTCTCTCCTTCCAGTCCCCGTCAGTACTCTAGCTGCAGCATTTTGAATTAACTGAAGGCTTTTTAGGGAACTTTTAGGACAACCTGATAATAATGAATTACAATAGTCCAGCCTAGAGGAAATAAATGCATGAATTAGTTTTTCAGCATCACTCTGAGACAAGACCTTTCTAATTTTAGAGATATTGCGTAAATGCAAAAAAGCAGTCCTACATATTTGTTTAATATGCGCTTTGAATGACATATCCTGATCAAAAATGACTCCAAGATTTCTCACAGTATTACTAGAGGTCAGGGTAATGCCATCCAGAGTAAGGATCTGGTTAGACACCATGTTTCTAAGATTTGTGGGGCCAAGTACAATAACTTCAGTTTTATCTGAGTTTAAAAGCAGGAAATTAGAGGTCATCCATGTCTTTATGTCTGTAAGACAATCCTGCAGTTTAGCTAATTGGTGTGTGTCCTCTGGCTTCATGGATAGATAAAGCTGGGTATCATCTGCGTAACAATGAAAATTTAAGCAATACCGTCTAATAATACTGCCTAAGGGAAGCATATATAAAGTGAATAAAATTGGTCCTAGCACAGAACCTTGTGGAACTCCATAATTAACTTTAGTCTGTGAAGAAGATTCCCCATTTACATGAACAAATTGTAATCTATTAGACAAATATGATTCAAACCACCGCAGCGCAGTGCCTTTAATACCTATGGCATGCTCTAATCTCTGTAATAAAATTTTATGGTCAACAGTATCAAAAGCAGCACTGAGGTCTAACAGAACAAGCACAGAGATGAGTCCACTGTCCGAGGCCATAAGAAGATCATTTGTAACCTTCACTAATGCTGTTTCTGTACTATGATGAATTCTAAAACCTGACTGAAACTCTTCAAATAGACCATTCCTCTGCAGATGATCAGTTAGCTGTTTTACAACTACCCTTTCAAGAATTTTTGAGAGAAAAGGAAGGTTGGAGATTGGCCTATAATTAGCTAAGATAGCTGGGTCAAGTGATGGCTTTTTAAGTAATGGTTTAATTACTGCCACCTTAAAAGCCTGTGGTACATAGCCAACTAACAAAGATAGATTGATCATATTTAAGATCGAAGCATTAAATAATGGTAGGGCTTCCTTGAGCAGCCTGGTAGGAATGGGGTCTAATAAACATGTTGATGGTTTGGATGAAGTAACTAATGAAAATAACTCAGACAGAACAATCGGAGAGAAAGAGTCTAACCAAATACCGGCATCACTGAAAGCAGCCAAAGATAACGATACGTCTTTGGGATGGTTATGAGTAATTTTTTCTCTAATAGTTAAAATTTTGTTAGCAAAGAAAGTCATGAAGTCATTACTAGTTAAAGTTAATGGAATACTCAGCTCAATAGAGCTCTGACTCTTTGTCAGCCTGGCTACAGTGCTGAAAAGAAACCTGGGGTTGTTCTTATTTTCTTCAATTAGTGATGAGTAGAAAGATGTCCTAGCTTTACGGAGGGCTTTTTTATAGAGCAACAGACTCTTTTTCCAGGCTAAGTGAAGATCTTCTAAATTAGTATTGAACATGTCACCATTTTTCTCAGTAAATATATTTCTAAAGGTGCTATGGACATGGAATGTTCACCAGATGTTGGTAACAACCCAAGTAATCCACATACAAAGAAATCAAACCATAGATGTCCACAACGTTTTGCGTAATAATGTGAAATGACACAGGGAAACATATTGAACACCTGAAGAAAGGGAGGTGCAAACAAGACATGGAAAGTCAAGACATCACTTGAAATCTATCAGTAATTACAAAGCAATCCTGCCCCTTGTCAGTACAAATTAATATCAGTTCAGGCCCAACTGATGGCCTATAAAAAGGTGTCTCATTACCAAGGTGTCACACAGGAAACGTCTCATGATTGGTAAAAGAAAACAGGTCTTCACAACCCTATTGTTGCAAAACGTACTGATGGCATTGGTTACAGAAGGATTTGCTGGAAGACCCAGCCATGACCCATCTTCAATGCTCTGACTGAGGGAAGGAGGTTGTTTGCCAAAATCTCAAAATACATGACCCCATCCATCCTCCCTTCAATATGGTGCAGTCGTCCTGTCCCCTTTGCAGAAAAGCACCGCCAAAAATGATGTTTCCACCCCCGTGCTTCACGGTTGGGACGGTGTTCTTGGGGTTGTTCTCATCCTTCAAACATGGCGAGTGGAGTTGATACCAAAAAGCTCTATTTTGGTCTCATCTGACCACATGATCTTCTCCCAAAATTACAGACCTCTCCATTGTTTGTTGGTGGGAAAACTTGCAAAATCGACAGTGGATCAAATACTTATTTGCCTCACTGTAGACAAACCTGTGAAATACAGAGAATATGGTCTGGTCAGATGATACCAAAATTGAACTCTTTGGATCATAATACACCATAAATGGCACTGCACATCACCCCCAAAACACCATACCAACAGTGAAGTTTGGAGGTGGGAACATCATGGACTGAGGCTGGCAGATGGCAGATATTCATATAATTGAAGAAAGGATGAATGGGAAAATGTACCGAGACATTTTTGATAAAATGTACCAGGATGACGAAGATGAAACGAGGGTGGGCATTTCAGCAAGCCAGTAATGCCCAACACAGCCAAGAAAACTCTCAATTGGTTTCAGGGGAATGAAAATAAAGTTGCTGGAATGGCTCAGCCAATCACTTGATTTTAATCCAATATAAAATCTATGGAAAGAACTAAAGATGAGAGGTCATAGAAGAGGTCGACGGAACCTTCAAGATTTGAAGACTGTTTGTGTGGAAGAATGGGCCAAAATCACACCTGTGCAATGCATGCCACTAGTTTCTCCATACAGGCGGCATCTTGAAACTGTCATTACCAACAAAGGCTTTTGTACGAAGTATTAAATAGATTTCAGTCGACGTGTTCAATATGTTTTCCTTGTGTCATTCCATTCTATTACACATAACTTAATTTCTGTACTTATTTGGTTGATGTCTTTGTACGTGTGGATTATTTGAGTTGTTTCCGGCATCTGCTGAAAATTTCATATCAGTAGCACCTTTAGAAATCTATTTACTGAGAAAAATGGTGACGTATTCAATACGTATTTTACCCGCTGTGTGAGGGAAGATTCTTTGGTGTTGCACATACACTGATTTTTATTCATTCATTTCAGCAGTGCTGGCATCAAAAAGTAGCTGATGGCATCCCACTTCTTCTGCAGTAGCAGGCATTTGCCAATGTCTTAATGGCCAATGACTTCCTATCTTTCAAACATTTATATTTGAATTGAAATGACTCAACTTGAAGAGTAAGTTCTTTCAGCTTCTATCTGTTTGTTCAAGGTCTGCATGTTGATGCGGCACAAGTTTTACACTGGATGTCCATCCTTATGCAGCTCCACATTACATGGCGAAAGAGCACAACTGGTCGTGAACCTTCTCTTTTGGAAACAAGTGCACTGATCACTTGGCACTATTAAATACTCAGCTTGATTAATTGTATTAAAAAGAGAAATTGGATCCAAGTAAAAACTGAACTCCTTTTGCTCCAATCAGCATCTTCTGCCTGCTGTTAACCAGAGGAATTGGGGGAGGGGGGCTCTCAATGGCTCTTTTCCTTCATGGGACTGGAATTGATAACATGGTTTATTTGATGAAAAGGAAGAGGACTTTGGGTAGTGAGGACATATGGTCTGCAGGTGTCACTGCAACAATAGTTTTTTTTTCTTAGTGTAGTCAGGTAGTAGTTTCACACAGTAATTCTGTTGAGTTGGTGGCAGTAATAGCCTGCCACCTGCCAATAATGTTTGCAAGCAATGCAAGAATAAATGGAAGAGGTGTGGGGACATCTGGTTACTTAATATCAGTTAATTTATTAATATATTATATGTTAATATATTTTCTGAAACCTTGTGTACATGGTATCTTGACAAAGACGTCATACATCAAGGTACTAAGTGTATCACGATTTCACAAGGCAGCATCTCTGAAACCAAGTGTATGGTAACTTCTTCATGCCTTCATGGATTGGGATCAATCTTGCTGCTGTGTTTATATTTATACCTGTGGTCACTGTCAATATGGTCATGCCTGCCAGTACGGCATTAAACACCAATCACTTCTATTTGTCTTGTAATCACTCAAAAAAAGAAAAGAAAAAGATCTCACTGGATGAACTCAGTTCAATCTTGAACAGGTCAAAAATGTGGGCCAAAATAAAACAAAGAACATGCAGTAGAATTTCATTTAATTGAGTTAGTGTTAAATTTGTGCAAAATTGAATTCAGTTCATCCAATGTTTCTTTTATTTATTGTTTTGAGTGAACACAGGTAATCAGAATATGACATATATATAAAGAAAAACAAAGGCACATGAATAAACTGCAACAACATTTATTTGAGTTACATTTACACCTCCACTTCATTACTCTAAGATGGTAAATGGACTGCATTTATATAACCCTTTTCCATCTACATCAGATGCTCAAAGCACTTTACAGTAATGCCTCACATTCACCCCGATGTCAGGGTGCTGCCGTACAAGGCGCTCACTACACACCGGGAGCAACTAGGGGATTAAGGACCTTGCCCAAGAGGTCTCAAGCTCAATGCTTTAACCACTAGATCATCACATCCCTAAGACTTTACACTGGACATGTCATTGATATCACTAAATACAAAAAGTATTATTACTGTTCATTTCTAAAATTACTTTCTTCCCTCATAACAGAAGGTGTATTACTGAGAGGCAGCAAGGTGTTGAAGTGAGGCTGCAAAGAGTGGAGGTGGTGAAGGTAGATGAGTTTAAATATGGACAAGATTAGGGATGAACATGGAAGACAAACAGCTCAAGTAGGACAGTTTGGAGATAAAGTCAGAGATGTGAGATTGAGATGGTTTGAACATGCACAGAGGAGGGACCCAGGGTATATAGGGAGAAGGATGCTGAGGCCTCCCTCTTCTCCACCAGGCAGGAGGAGAAGAGGGAGGCCAAAGAGGAGTTTTATGGATGTGCTGAGGGAGGACATGCAGGTGGTTGGTGTGATGGAAGAAGATGCTGAGGGCAGTGTGAGATGGAGATAGATGATCTGACTGTGGTGACTCAAAATGGGAGAAGCCAAAAGGAGACCAGCTGTAAAATGTGGTTGGCATTGAGAAAACCTGCACACGTACCTTTAGTCACATTTCAAATGTTCCTCGATTGCTTTATTCTAGTTGTGTGTGTTAGCACCTGAAACTTTTTTTTGACCTAATGTCTATAAATATCTGTTTCAGTGTGTGGAGGTTATCTAAGTGGCCCTGCTGGGTCTTTCAGTCATCCCAATACCCCTGGTCATGAAGACTACAAGCACAACACCAGCTGTGCCTGGGTGGTTCATGTGGACCCAAACAAGGTCAGTCATGAAATGACTCTGTGTTTGTGTGTGTGTGTGTGTGTGTGTATGTGTGTGTGTGTGTGTGTGTGTGGTTACAACTTTACTACAGAATCAACATCTGTGTTGGGACATTTTGTTTCATCTTGAAAAATTATATTTTCAACTTGTTCTAAAATGTTCCAGAAAGAAAAACCTGGTAACTGAATTTTCACCAACCTTTCATAATAGAACTTATACTCCTTTCATGATCAGGATCAGAATTTAACTCAAAATAATCTCTGATCTTGTCTTCAAATCATCCTATCTGCACTGTCCCTCTGATATGCTCATTTTTAATCCAGAGCATGCCTCCATCTCTCTAAGGTAGTGTCAACCTGCTCTCTACAGATCTACACTACAGATCAAAATGTCATCAGCAAACATCATAGTCCATGTAGACTCCTGTCTGATCTTGTCCTTCAACCTGTCCATTGCCAGTGTGAACAAGAAAGAGCCAGAGCCAAACATTGCATCGGTAGCGCTCTTACTTGCAATGAAACTGTATTGCTGTAAACACATCTTTACCTCTTTTCTCAGCATAGTTTCCACTACTCGTACTCTATCCCATAACTCCAGGCTACAGTTTTTCAGTTCTATGCCTTTTCAGTTACTGCATCGCTGCACATCACCCTTATTCCTAAAAATTGGAACCAGGACACTTTTCTACTCCTCAGGTAACCTTTTGCCTTCCAATATTTTATTAAATGGTTTGTTGAAAAACATATTTCCTAAGCATTTCCATGCCTCTACTAGCATGTCATCAGAACCACCTCCATTTTCTCTCTTTCACCTCTTCATAGCCAACCTCACTTCATCTTTCCTAAGCACTTCCTGATTTCCTTCTCTCTCTCTCTCTTATTTTCTTCATTCACCAACTCCTCAAAATATTCCCTCCACATTCTAAACAGAGTTTCAATCAATCAATCAGCACACTCGTGCAATAACAGAAAATAAATGAATTAATAGATAAAATAAAAAAGAAAACACATAATAAATATACTGAAAAAACAAAACAAAACAAAACATGTAGCTGAATGAAAAAGGCCAAGGCTGAAGCTATCTAGCTTTTAAATGCCCTAACCTATTCATACCATGTCAGTATTAAAAATAAAACATTTCTGTCAGTCCAAGAACAGTAATACAAAAACAATCACAATTAATCACCATTACTGGTACACGTCAGTTTCTTTTGCCATTTTAAATACTTTGGTGAACACTGTAAGCACTTAAGATAGATTTTTTTTGTACATTCGTTTAAAATTATTTATATTGGTGCTCTGTTTGAGCTAAAGCTCCAAACTGTTCCACAAATCCACCCCACAGATTGATATGCACATCCGTCTCTTATGAGTTGACTTCTATTCTTTTTGAAGTTCAATTCTCCCCTCACATTATAGCCACCTTCTCTTTCCATAAACAGATTTTGTATTTTTTTCAGCAGTAAATTGTTTCTGGTTTTGAACATGATTTGTGATGTTTTAAATTTGACCAAATCCATAAACTTCAAGACGTTTGATTTTACAAATAGTGGGTCAGTATAGTCTCTGTATCCCACTTTATTTATTATCCTTATTGCGCTTTTCTGTAGTATGCATAGTGGCTGCAGGGTGCTTTTGTAGTTGTTTCCAGCTGATTTTGCTGTCTATGATCACTCCAAGAAATTTATTTTGGTATACTCTTTCTATGTGTGTATTGTTTCTAATCAGGTCCACTTGAAGATTCATGGAATTTCTTCCAAACAACATCATCTTTGTTTTCTCTAAATTCAATGATAATTTGTTTTTGTTGAACCATAATTTTACTTTATTCATTTCTGTCGAGATCAGCTCCAAAATCTGCTGCAAGCTCTCACCAGAACAAAAAATATTTGTATCATCTGAAAACAATACAAATCTTAATAACTTTGAAACATTACATATATCATTGATGTATAAAATAAACAGCTTAGGTCCTAATATTGACCCCTGTGGTATCCCACAAGTGATATCCATGTAGTGTGATTTGTGTTCACCCATTTGTACATATTGTTTCCTGTTTCTTAGATAGCTCCTCAGCCAGCTCAACCCAATCCCTCTAATACCATACCTTTCCATTTTGTCTAATATTTTATGATCAATAGTGTCAAAAGCTTTGCTTAAATCAAGGAATACACCCAGAGCAAGTTTTCTGTTGTCAACATTATTTGTGATTTCTTTTATTAGTTGTATGACTACCAGTGCTGTTGATCTGCTTGCTCAGAATCCATATTGATTCTCAGTCATCAAATTATGTTTTTTATGAGCGCCTTGGGGCAACTGTTTGTTGTGATTTGGCGCTATACAAGAAAAAAGTTGATTGATTGATTGATTGAATAAGTATATTGAGTCTGTCATTAAAGTTTTTCGAGTATCTTGGAGAATTGGGAGAGCAAAGAAACAGGCCTATAGTTCGTTAAATGGTGTCTATTTCCAGATTGAAACAATGGTATTACTTTTGCTACATTCATTTTGTTGGGGAATTCACCAGATTGAAAAGACAGGTTGCAAATATTGGTCAGTGGCTTTGCAATTCCTTCAATAACGGTTTTTACTGTATTCATGTCTATGCCATTCCAATCAGTGGATGTTTTATCTTTTAAATTTCTTACTATGTCTATGATTTCTTTTTCATCAGCTGCTTTTAGGAAGATTGTGCTTGGATTTCTATTCCCCATACTACTATTAGCCCCACCCTCTGCTATCTCTAGCTCCTTGATTTTAGCCACCAATTCTGGACCCACATTTACAAAGAATTTGTTAAAACCATCAACCACATTCTCCATGTTGTCTATGGTCTTGTTATTCCCAATGATGTATTCCGGGTAATTTGCATTTTTATGTCCATTTCTTATGGTACCATTTAATACACCCCATATACCTTTCATATTATTTTTCTGCAATATTTTATTATAATATTCCTTTTTACATATCCTCATAATATTAGTTAACTTATTTTTAGAGTTTTTATACTTTACCTCCCCTTCTGCTGTTTGGAGCTTTATGAACTTCCTACAGTATATAACATATTTTTTCTTTTTGCAGGCCTTTTGTAACCCTTTAGTGACCCATGGACTGTTCCTGTATTTATGGTCATTATTGTATCGTTTTACAGGGCAGTTTTTATCATATAAAAATGTAAATACATTGAGAAATTCATCATAGGCTGCATTGATATCTTTTGTCTCATGTTCCGTCTTCCAGTTCTGTGCAATTAAATCATTGTTTAGAGATTGCATTGCTTTCTCTGTTTTCACTCTTTTATATTTAAAATTTCTTACATCTTTCCTCTGCCTGGAACAATAATATACCACCAAGATAGGTTAATGGTCACTGATGTCAGTGACCATGATATTTCCATGTTTGTCAGCACATTTCCGTCTGTATCCTTTATCACCTTAACCTGCTGCACATCCTTTCCAGCTCAGTCTCTCTGTCTGGCCATTTGGCACAAGTCTATTTCTCCTTCCCGACTGTTCAATTTCATGTACAGTTTTTTCCTTAGCCTTTGCCACATCTCTTTTTATCTTACACTGCATCTCCTTTTACTCCTGTCTACTTTCATCATTTCGCTGACTTTCTCAATTCTATTTTGCAAGCCTTTTACTCCATATACTTTCCTGTCCATCATCATCATTCCACCACCAAGCCAAGTATCTTGTCTTCCTTTGCCTTCCCCTGTCCACATGTCACACCCAGTGCCTTCCTAGCTGTCTTCCTCACCACATCTACTGTAGTTGCCCAGTTGTCCAGAATCACTTCACCTCTATCCAGTGTCTGTCTCAGCTCCCCCGTATGCTTCACATGACAGTCTTCCTCCTTCAGCTTCAACCATGTGATCCTTGGTTCAGCTCACACTCTCTTCTTCACCTCGAAAGTCGTCTAACAAATCACCATCTTATGGTGTTTGGCTATGCTCTCCCCTGGCATCACCTTACAGTCTCCCATTTCTTTCAGGCTGGATCTCCTATACAGGTCATAGTTCACCTGATTGCACCTTTCACCACTCTTATATGTCACCCAGTCCTCCTCCTTCTTCTTAAAAAATATTTACAGCATCCATTCATTTGACAAAATCTACGCCTGCCCTGCCCAAGATGGCACCGACAAGCGTGGCTGCGTATCCCGAGCTCTGTCAGTGTAGTTTGTTTTTTAATGTGTTTTTATTCGTGTTTTTTGTCTAAAGTCTGTTCAAATTGAATGTCTAACTTCTCGGAGTGTGGATATCTACTCTATCCTATGGATACCGGCTTTTACACTGCCCGTAAGGGCTGCAACAAACTTGCTTACACAAGGGAGCGGCTGCTGACATTACGGTCGAGTGGATCTAACATTACAGACATCTACAGCATACCTAGCAAGTTGAGGAAAACTTACCGCAGCTGCAGTGAAGCTGCAAGAAGCTGAAAGCCAGAGGAATGGAGAAACAATGGAAGTATAAACCCTCTGTTCCTTCGGTTGTGATGGGGAATGTCAACTCGCTTGCCAACAAAATGGATGAGCTAGCAGCCTTGGTGAGGAATGTCAAGATATATCGGGAGTGCAGCGTTCTGTGTTTCACAGAGACATGGCTAAACAGCAACATCCCTGACGCTAATGTGAAGCTACCCGACTTTTCCATAGTGAGATCGGATAGAAGTAGCTGAGTGGAAAACATAAAGGTGGGGGGCTTGTACTTTTTATCAACAATAAGTGGTGTCACCCAGGTCACAGCACTGTGAAAGAAACAGTCTGCTGTCCAGACATTGAACTTCTAGCTGTTAGCCTCAGACCATGCTACAACCCCAATAAGCGAAGTGCGTAATGCATCTGCGTATGCGTGGGTCAAACGGGGTCAAAAATTCCAGCTACCAAACACACACCGCTACCACTGAATTTCGTATATGGTAGTGTTCGTGGACTGTGAAATTTAAGGCTTACAGGGATTGTTTCAAAGGCTTTAAGCCTTAAGTGATGCATATAATAATGACAGGTGCGCATTGTGCTGTTTTCAAATGCTCGAACGGAATTTATAGGTTTGAAAGGTGGCTGAAAACACACGACTGCAAGGCTCCACCGAGTCCACACAAAGACGTAAAGAAGAAAAAATGTGGTTGTAAACCTCCGTTCATTCTACACAATTTCCCCACAGAAAAGAAAGATCCAGACGGATGTAAAAGATGGACTAAAATTGTAAGTTTCTTGCACACATTTATTTTGTCAATATCCTGAAACTGTGCCAAATTATAATGTGGTTGATGGCGCCGTTTTCGTGCATCGCTTATGACTGTAATGTCGCACCATGAATGACGTGGTGTGTCATATTGTAATATTGACATGTTCTATAAACAAACTGCATACATGCAGATATCACTGTATGTCTGTCATCTTATCAAAACAAATGTGACACCAAAGAGGTTATATGTGAGACCCACTTTCCTTGTAGTCATTACGAAGCCGGCAGAGTAGCGATTTTTCATCCCTCCTTAGCAAATATTCTGCAGTATCCACAGTTTCAGACTCTGGACTTTGTCTAATCATCCGTCAGTTGTCTTCAAGGCGTCAGAAATTTGTTTGTCTCCAGCTAACAACTAGGACTGGTCATTTTCGACAGCAGCTCTCTCTTCCTCCTTTGTCGCCACCAACGGTAGTTTCTGTACCGATGCAGCACACACAAGGGCAGCACTTCTTTCCATTTCTGTCTACTGTCGCACTCAGTCCTGGTTGTAACAGGCAATTACTGGAGCTTACATAAACGCTTTTAATCGTCAACTTTCCAGCAGTTGAAATGGTCCAAATCATAGCACTCCTTGCTGCTTTCTGCCGTCTTTGAATGTGGATTGGTAGCTGAAAAATTTAGCGTACCCATAATGCACTGCGTGGCCCGAGATGCACACTTCGCTTATTCCAATGAAGTTGGGACATTGCGTAAAATGTTAAGAAAAACAGAATACAATGATTTACAAATCCTCTTCAACCTATATTCAATTGAGTACACCACAAAGACAAGATATTTAATGTTCAAACTGATAAACTTTAATGTTTTTGTGCAACTATTTGCTCATTTTGAAATGGCTGCCTGAAACACATTTCAAAAAAGCTGGGACAGTGGTATGTTTACCACTGTGTTACATCACCTTTCCTTCTAACAACACTCAATAAGCATTTTGGAACTGAGGACACGAATTGTTGAAGCTTTTTAGGTGGAATTCTTTCCCATTCTTGCTTGATGTACGACTTCAGTTGTTCAACAGGCCGGGGTCTCCGTTGTCGTATTTTGTGCTTCATAATGCTCCACACATGGGTGACATGTGGACTGCAGGCAGGCCAGTCTAGTACCCGCCCTCTTTTACTCTGAACCCATGCTGTTGTAACACGTGCAGAATGTGGCTTGGCATTGTCTTGCTGAAATAAGCAGGGATGTCCCTGAAAAATATGTCGCTTGGATGGCAGCATGTGTTGCTGCAAAACCTGGATGTACCTTTCAGCATTGATGGTGCCGTCATGGATGTGTAAGTTGCCCATACCATGGGCACTAACACACCCCCATACCATCACAGATGCTGGCTTTTGAACTTTGCGCTAGTAACAATCTGGATGGTCTTTTTCCTCTTTTGTCAGGAGGACATGACGTCCATGATTTCCAAAAACAATTTGAAATGTGGACTCATCAGACCACAGCACACTTTTTCACTTTGCGTCTGTCCATTTCAAATGAGCTCTGGCCCAGAGAAGGCGGCGGTGTTTCTGGATGTTGTTGATCTATGGCTTTCGCTTTGTATGGTAGAGTTTTAACTTGCACTTGTAGATGTAGCGAAAAACTGTTTTAACTGACAATGGTTTTCTGAAGTGTTCCCGAGCCCACACGGTAAGATCCTTTACACAGTGATGTCGGTTTTTAATGCCGTGCAGCCTGAGGGATCGAAGGTCACGTGAATTCAGTGTTGGTTTTCGGCCTTGTCGCTTATGTGTAGAAAGTTCTCCAGATTCTCTGAATCTTCTGAATATATTATGGACTGTAGATGATGGAATCCCTAATTTCCTTGCAATTGAATGTTGAGAAACATTGTTCTTAAACTGTTGGACTATTTGTTCACAAAGTGGTGATCCTTGCCTCATCTTTGCTTGTGAATGGCTGAGACTTTTGGGGATGCTCCTTTTATACCCAATCATGACACTCACAATTAGTGTCCTCAGTTCTCAAACGCTTATTGGGCCTCATGTATCAACGTTGCGTATGGCGATATTTGAACGTATATGGGGTGTACGCCAAAATGGCTGCGCTACTTGGCATTTATCAATGTGGTCGTTGGTGTACGCTGCGCTGAAAATATACACCAGGTCGAGAGGTGGCGTAAATTATACACCAAAATGAACCAGCGCTGGAATCCACATAAAAATGAAGATGATCAACATGATGAACAGTGCCATTATACAAATCAATGCATATGTTACATAAATAACACTTTCTTGATTATACTACATAATAATCAATACAAATCCCGCCTTTGCGGGATTGTTATGGAGCACGATCCGTGGTCACAGCGCTGACAGGAAGGAAAGCGCTGCTCGCCTTTTTCTCCAGACTTCGAGCCTGGAGCCAGAGCAGCGCTGAGCTTAATTTTATGTGGTGTGATCGTTTTAGACAATGAAATTGATAATAACAACAACTGAAGTTCCGTCATTCCCTTAATTCGCCCGTGCTGCAGCCAGGTTTTGTCATCTCCATTCAGTTGTCACAATAAAATAAATACAGAAATACATTTAAAAAATAAAGAAATCTGACAGATTAGGCCTGTCTTATTAATTGAGCGAGCAAATATCCACGTCAAGAATTATTGACATGTGAAAAGAGAATACAGTGGTCCCTCGCTATAACGCCGTTCACCTGTGTTCACCTGCGGAGTATTTAGTCCAATTTTGCATGCCTTTTTTTTTTTTACAGTGTTCTGTGTTCTGCGTATCTGTTTATAAGAATCTTGTTGCCCAGAAGAGAAAAGAGCACCAACAACTACTCATAACTGTGTTTGTCACACGGAAACACACACCTGCTGCAGCCAGGTGTGAGTGGGAAAAGGCGCGGCGTCAGGACGCAGAGGAGCGATCTGTGACATACTGGTGAGTCACTATTAATAATTTCTTATGTGTCCGACCTCGTTCGTTGATCGTTAAAATTAATTCGTTAGTTCTAAAAGCCATCATAATTATTTATAGGAAAACGTTCTATTTTTATTTCTCAAACAAATGTTTGGGCCTGAAAACAGTTTGGTCTTATTTTTCTACTAAGGTTTGAACTTTGAGAGTGTTTACACACGAGAGAAAAGTGAGAAAATGTTCATGCCTGATTGAGAAAGTGTATAAACTGTGTAGTGAGGGGTTTTACAGCCTTAAAACGTCTATAATAATTGTAAAAAATAACGCTGAGTACGTCGCGGTTTCGCGTATTTCGGGCTATTTTTTAGAACGTAACTCCAGCGATTAATGAGGGACCACTGTAACACTTTATTGATTATATACTACAAAACAATTGATACGACGGCCGCTTTTGATGCTCTATTGGCACGCGTCGTGATTGGTGGAGTTCTTTTTCATTGCCGTCTTCCCGACTTCCATGTCGTAAAATGAGGGTGTGTCTGAAGCGGAGTCTGAATATTTATGGCCGTGTTTATTATAATTACGATCGTTTCCACCCGCCGCATTTATCAAGATCACGTCAGGCGTACGCCAGAAATGGGCAGGTGCGCACTGCTTGATACATGTCACGGTGACTTTGGTGTATTTCAAGTTTACGCCATAAATTTATGCCACAAGTGCGCAACATTGATACATGAGGCCCATTGAGTGTTGTTAGAAGGAAAGTTGATGTAACACAGTGGTAAGCATAGCACTGTCCCAACTTTTTTGAAACGTGTTTTGAAACCATTTAAAAATGAGCACATATTTACACAAAAACAATAAAGTTTAGCAGTTTGACCATTACATATCTTGTCTTTGTGGTGTATTCAACTGAATATAGTTTGAAAGGGATTTGCAAATCATTGTATTCTGTTTTTATTTACATTTTACACAATGTCCCAACTTCATTGGAATTGGGGTTGTACGTGTCTAGAGAGCACAGTCACGTGATCGCTGTATGTGTTTACATTCCACCGTGTGCAGTTCCTGAGAAGCAACAGCCTAATGCCTTCATTTTTCTATCTGGGGAATTCAATCGTGTTACACTGGAGTCAACTCTGCCTGTATTCCATCATTTTGTGAACTGCTCCACAAGGAAAAACTGGACAATTGACCTCATGCATGCCAATGTCAGGGAAGACTACAAGGACATTCCACTGCCTCCACTGGGTAAATCAGATCACAACTTGGTTTTACTGCAGTCACAGTGCATCCCGTGTGTGTGCCGATTGCTAGCCACTACACGCTCATTCAGGGTACGGTCCCCTGAGGCAGAGGATGACCTGAGGGACTGTTTTGAGTGCAAGGATTGGAGGGTGCTGCATGAATCACATGGGGAGGATGTTGGGGGGGGGGGGGTTACTCACTTGCATAACTGACTACCTGAACTTCTGTATGGACATTGCTGTTCCCACCAGAACTGTAGGCTGCTTTCCCAATAACAAACCCTGGATAACCAGTGACATCAAGGACCTTCTGAACAAGAAGAAGAGGGCGTTGGTGGAAGGATGGTGACCAGACAGAGCTGAGGCATGTACAGAGAGAGCTCAAGGTCAAGCTGAGAGAGGCAAAGGAGAAGTATAGCAGGAAGGTGGAGGAAAAGTTATAGAATAACAACATGAGGGAGGTCTGGAATGGGATGAGAACCATAACAGGCTGTAAAAAGACCAGTGTAGGGGAATGTGGAGAGGGCAAATCAGCTGAATCATTTTTATAACTGTTTTGATGCAGCTGCCTGCTCCAGCACCGCCCCCCGACCTCTTCCATCACCTGGGGTTAAGCCCCGTTTACACATAGACGGTAAGAGCTCTCAGAAGCGTCCCGGAAGAGTTTTTGGCCGTCAAACGCCGTTGTCAACGCCAGCACTAGGGGGCGTGGCTTAGTTCCGGCTTTACCGGGAATCATCGAAAAAATTATTCAACATGTCGAATAATTCCGGGAGCGCTCCCGGAGAATTCGCGTGACGATGGAGACAACGCGAACAACGGCATTTGATTCTTTTTAATTGCCGTTTCATCCTGCCCCTTCCTGTAGTGCCACAGTTTACACCGCCGTAATTGGCGGCCGGCGTTGTATCCCTAACCAACGGTGTGTAAAACGGCAATAGAGCCCACATCAGCATCCTCAAAGGCGTTTTAACCGGCGACAGAGGCAGACAAAACAGCGGTGCTAGCGGACAGTACGCCGTTCTAACCGCCACCTCCCGGTTAACAGTGTTCCAAACGGCCGATAGGCGGCGGTCAATATAAAAACGCTAGCGCGCTGCATGCAGGCCTCTCACTCGCGGCCAGCTCCAGATATTTTTGCAGAGAAGCTCCAGTATACCTCCTAAAAGAAAATTGGCAGTGGCAAGGACTTACCAAGACGTCTGGTTCAGAAGCAGAGGAGAGGCCTGTGGTGGAGATGAGCAACATGTTGAGGAGGGGAAAAGGAAAGGAGAAGAAAAGGCTGAGAGATGAGCTCCCTCCCCCTGCAGTGACAGCTGCTTCAGCCTATTATACTCTAGGGGCGGTGCCTATATGCAAAAGTTCCTGGAGTAACGCAGGATTTGCCTGGATAAATCCAGCGGTACACAGGGCATTATCGGCGGCAGCAGAACACCGCCGTTCTCACGCGTGTCTTAACCTGCGATTGTAAAGGATAGAACTGGGTATTAACCCCTGTTGCCTGATGTGTGCCGGATGCTACGGCGTCAAAACGCCGCTTTATTCGGCAGATTTAGCGGCGTTTTATCCGCGTATTTGCGGCTAGTACGGCTCTCAAAACGCCGGCGAAATGCTCCGCCCCTTTCCACCGTGAAAACACCCGGAACTACCGTGAGCTTCGGTCTACGTACTACCCGCCGACAAAACCGTCTATGTGTAACCTGGGCTTTACCCATACACCACCCCATACACACCCCTCATCACCTACCTCCACTATCAATGCCTCCCCCTTCTCTGGCAGCTACCTTAATCAGTGTGCCACTCAAACCAGCCAACAACCTCCATTCTGGTCACTGGGAGCCTCCTCCCCCTGTCTCCATAACATCAGAGATAGTGACGTGTGAGCTCAGGAGACTACAGCCCAGGAAGGCCGTTGGACTGGACAGAGTGTGTCCTTGACTCCTGTAAGTCTGTGCGGCTGAACTAGGTGAGCCTCTACAGCATGTCTTCAACCTCAGCCTACATCTTGAGAGAGTACCAACTTTGTGGAAGACATCATGCCTCATTTCAGTTCCAAAGAAGTTACACCAGTGAACTGAATGACTTCAGGCCTGTTGCTCTAGCCTCCCACATCATGAAGACAATGGAGCGGCTATTACTGCACCTCCTCAGACCCCAAGTCACCCATGCACTCAATCCGCTACAGTTCGCATACCAGGAAAAAGTCGGAGTGGAAGATGCCATCATCTACCTGCTGCACAGAGCTCACTCACACCTAGACAGAGGAAATGGTGCTGTGAGAATCATGTTTTTTGACTTCTCCAGTGCTTTTAACACCATTCACACCCCCCACAATTGAGAGATAAGCTACTGCAGATCAGGATAGACCCACACCTGGTCTCCTGGATAACAGAATACCTCACCATAAGACCACAGTTTGTGAGGCTGAAGGACTGTGTCTCTGCGATTGTGATCAGTCGTACAGGTGCCCCACAAGGAACTGTCCTCTCTCCTATTCTGATCACCCTCTATACGTCAGATTTCAGCTACAGCACTGAGCTATGCCACATGCAGAAGTTCTCGGACTATGCAGCTATTGTGACATGCATCAGGGATGGATAAGAAGGGGAGTACAGGAACCTGCTGAAGTATTTTGTTGAGTGGTGCAGGGCAAACCACCTGCAATTGAACACTTTCAAGACCAAGGAGATGGTGGTGGATTATAGGAGGTCCAGATCCCCTTCACTCCCAGTCTCCATTGAGGGGGTCAGTGTGCAAGTTGTTCAGACCTACAAGTACCTGGGGCTACACCTGGACAATAAACTGGACTGGACAGCTAACACAGATGCACTCTACAAGAAAGGACAGAGTCGAATTTATTTCCTGAGAATGCTGGGGTCCTTTAATATCTGCAGTAAACTCCTACTGATGTTTTATCAGTCTGTCATCGCCAGCGTTCTCTTCTATGCTGGGGTATGCTGGGGTGGCAGTGCCAAGAAGAGGGACACTGTATGTATTGACAGACTGTTGAGAAAAGCTGGCTCCGTGGTTGGGACTGAGCTAGAGTCCTTAGCATCAGTAGCTGAGAAAAGGACCCTCAGCAAACTCCTGTCAATTATGGACAATAAGTGCGACCCCTTACACAGCACACTAAACAAGCAGAAAAGCCTGTTCAGTGGCAGACTGCTTTCTCTGTCATGCTCAACAGACAGGCTGAGAAAATCCTTTGTTTCCCCGGTCATTCAGCTTTTTAACTCTTCCCTGAAGGGGCAAGGAAATATGGTTTACTGAGTTTGAGTTCCTGACTATTCTGTATTTACTTATCTGAATTTTTAATGCACTGAAAATATGTACTGTGATTTTAAGCTTCATCCCTATAGACCTGTATTATGGACACACTGACCCACCCTTTGCACTACGCCCCTACTGGTGCACTTACAGTGACTGAATGTGGAATGCACCCTCACCATGAATGTCCATTCTATTGGTGTTTGTGCTTTTTCCTTGTCCTTGTGTGTGTTGAATTTACTGTATAAGTATGTGTCTTGAGCTATGGGATGTTTAAATTTCCTTTTGGATCATTAAAGTATCTATCTATCTATCTATCTATCTATCTATCTATCTATCTATCTATCTATCTATCTATCTATCTATCTATCTATCTATCTATCTATCTATCTATCTATCTATCTATCTATCTATCTATCTATCTATCTATCTATCTATCTATCTATCTATCTATCTATCTATCTATCTATCTATCTATCTATCTATCTATCTATCTATCTATCTATCTATCTATCTATCTATCTATCTATCTATCTATCTATCTATCTATCTATCTATCTATCTATCTATCTATCTATCTATCTATCTATCTATCTATCTATCTATCTATCTATCTATCTATCTATCTATCTATCTATCTATCTATCTATCTATCTATCTATCTATCTATCTATCTATCTATCTATCTATCTATCTATCTATCTATCTATCTATCTATCTATCTATCTATCTATCTATCTATCTATCTATCTATCTATCTATCTATCTATCTATCTATCTATCTATCTATCTATCTATCTATCTATCTATCTATCTATCTATCTATCTATCTATCTATCTATCTATCTATCTATCTATCTATCTATCTATCTATCTATCTATCTATCTATCTATCTATCTATCTATCTATCTATCTATCTATCTATCTATCTATCTATCTATCTATCTATCTATCTATCTATCTATCTATCTATCTATCTATCTATCTATCTATCTATCTATCTATCTATCTATCTATCTATCTATCTATCTATCTATCTATCTATCTATCTATCTATCTATCTATCTATCTATCTATCTATCTATCTATCTATCTATCTATCTATCTATCTATCTATCTATCTATCTATCTATCTATCTATCTATCTATCTATCTATCTATCTATCTATCTATCTATCTATCTATTCATTCTGTTGCTTCCTTCACCAGCATGCTCATTGAAATCCACTCTAATCACAACTCATTCATCTTTGGGTACACTCTCTACCACCTCTTTTAACACACTTCAGAAATCTTCTTTCTTCTTAATTTCACGACTTACCTGTGGGGCATATGCAGTGATGACATTCATCATCGTCCCTTCAATTTCCAACTCACAGTCATCACCTTTTCTGACACTCCCTTAACCTCAAACACACTCTTAATATATTCTTCCTTTAGAGTCACCCCAACACTATATCTCCTGATATATACAGCAGTTTGAACACACCTGTGATGCGTTTGAACTTACTGCCCTTCCACTTGGCCCTTTATACACACAATATGTCTTTGTGTCTTCTCTTCATTATATCAGCCAGTTCTTTCCTTTTACCAGTCATATTGCCAATCTTACTGTGAAATTGATGGTCCTTTTATTGACATCAATTCAAAACACTTCATAACTGTTCCAATAAGTGCATCTCAGGGATAACAATTAATGCATGCCACTGTGGAGCTCTTTGTGACAGGGAAAAGACATCAACCTTGAGACATGTTATTATAACTGCCTCCTGCAGGGTCTGCTTCACCTCTACTATGGTTATGCTAAGGGGCAGCCCATCCAGTAGATGGCTGAAACCCAAGCTGTGAAAGATGTTGGAATCCTTGAAATGAGCATGAAAAGTGTTGATGTTATCAGGAAGAGTCAGGTCCCTGGAACATTTTGCATCTCTCTTTTGGTAGTCTGTGATGTAGTTGAGGCTTCTTCACAGGCTTTGGGGCAGACCCGGCACCACGAGGGGGCGTTTGGGGGCAATGCCCCCTCACGTCATCAACCCCGCCCCCTCGGATGTGAGAGTTATCAAAAAATAAAAATAAAAAAGAAAGAAAAAGAAATACTGGAAAATATAGCAAAATATTAGTTATTCAATAATATCACGTATTTAACAAATAAACCAAATTAATTAACTAAAGTAATTAATTTTAAAACAAATGGATATGGCATGTGTCTGTGTTCAAGCGATTTGATAGGTTGAGGGTTGCGCTTGTCAGTGCGGCAGAGGGCAAGGATCCTGAGTCCAGCGATTATGGCAAGGTGGACGAACTAAAGCATGCTCGATTTATTCAAGCAGTGTCAGAGCTTGAGTTCTCCCTTGACGACTCTCCTGATGACGTGAATGACTCATTACCATGAACAAAAGACTGAAACTGCTTTGACCTGAGTACCCCATTGTAAACAGGGGACAAAGCATGTCTGAGACCCGCCCCCCGGTTAAGGCTGGGTTTCAACTGTTTTACAAAGAATGCTTCCTTGACACCTCTCTCAAACCATTTCTTCTCTCTGGCTAAGATTTTAACTTCCTTGTCCTCAAACGTGTGGTTAGTGTCTTTCAGGTGGAGATGAACTGCAGACTGAGGTCCACTGGCGACCTCTCTGCGGTGCTGGTATAGCCTCTTGTTTAAAGGTTGCTTAGTCTCACCTATGTAGTGTTCATTACAGTTTTCCTGACATCTGATATAATACACTACATTGCTCTGTTTGTAACTAGGGATCCTGTCCTTAGGGTGAACTAATTTCTGTCTCAAGGTGTTAACCGGTTTAACGTAAACTGGGATTTTGTGCTGTCTGAAGATCCTCTGTAGTTTTTCCCCTACTCCTGCTAAATAAGGGAGAGACACTCCTCTTCTTCTTGTCTCCGTCTCCTGTCTATCTGGTCTCTTTGTTCTCTGGGACTTCTGCACTTTGTCCAGGGACCATTGTGGGTACCCATATACTGTGAGGGCTTTCTGGACAAGTTGTTGTTCTTTAGCCCTTCCCTCTGCAGTTGTGGGCACCTGTAGGGCTCTGTGTTGAAGAGTCCTGATCACCCCGAGCTTGTGTTCAAGGGGGTGGTTTGAGCCAAAGAGCAGATATTGGTCAGTGTGAGTGGGTTTTCTGTAAACCTCTGTCTGGAGCTGCCTGTTCTCTCCAATCGTAACATCACAGTCCAAGAAGGCTAAATGGTTGTTTCTGGCATCCTCACGTGTGAACTTGATATTGGAAGCCACCGAATTGGTGTTCTGTAAAGTCCTCGACCTCCTGTTGCTTGATTTTAACCCATGTATCATCGACATATCTGAACCAGTGACTGGGAGAGATGCCCGTGAACGACGTCAAGGATGTCTTCTCCACTCACTCCATGTACAGGTTGGCCACAATGGGGGATACCGGAGACCCCATCGCACAACCATGGATCTGCCTGTAGTAATTCCCCCTAAACAGGAAATACGTGGTGTTAAGACAGATCTCCAAGAGTTGGCAGATGTGGTCTGGTGTGAGTTTGGTCCTTTCAGGTAGAGACACATCCTCCAGCAGTCTCTGCCTCACAGCTGAGATGGCCTCAGCGGTGGGGATGCAGGTGAACAACGAAGTCACATCAAATGACACCATAGTTTCATCTGCCTCCAGCTGCAGGTCCTTGATCTTGTTCACAAAATCTTGTGTGTTCTCCACATGGTGGTCTGAGTTACCCACTAGAGGAGCCAAAATCCACTTGAGGTGCTTGGCCAAATTGTATGTGATGGAATCTGTGCTACATACAATAGGCCTGAGTGGCATGTCCTGTTTGTGGATTTTGGGCAGTCCATAGATGTATGGAGTGGTGTCCCCCGGGTACAGTCTGTAGTATGTCTGCCTGTCGATGAGTCCTCTTTCTCCAGGTTTTGGAGGTAGCTAATGATTTTCTTCTTATAGCCACTCGTGGGGTCTCTCTTCAGACGTTCGTATGTACTGGAGTCACTGAGCAAGTTGTTGATCTTGGCCTCATAGTCCGATGTGTTCAGGACCACTGTGCATCTGCCTTTATCCGCTGGCAGGATAAGGATGCTTTGGTCCTTCTGCAGTGCTGCCAAAGCTTTCTGTTCTTCTCCTGTGATGTTGGACGGAGGAAGCTTAGCACTGTTAAGCACTGCTGTGACTCTTAGTCGGAGGTCCCCAGCTTCTGACTCTGACAAACTGTTATGTTTAATGGCTGACTCTACTGCAGTGATGTAATCTACTGTTGGTATATGTTTAGGGGTCACTGAGAAATTTAGACCTTTAGCGAGCACATCCTTTTCTGTCTGTGTAAGAACCCTGTCGGACAGATTCTTTACCCAATTTTCCCTGTTGTCACTAATTTGTCTGGGTGTATCTTTAAAACTACTCCCCCTGAAAGTACGCCTTTTCTGCACTAAAAGGTTGTGAAACTTCCTGATTTGCCGCTAATTACTTTTTAAATGCTCAGCCATTTGAATTTTAACTATGAACTTTGTGATCTTATTATGGGCCTCTTCCCCCACTAAGGTTTCTAACCTTTTGTAAAGACTATCAAGATTATTTTGGAGGTGTAATATAGCTGAGGAATAGCTGAGGAAGCTTCTGTGATTTGAAGCGAAACGTCCTCACGTCAAGCAACCCAGTCCAGTTGAAGATTCAAGCTTCTCTACTATGGAAACCACCTGGACAACTGAGAGCCTACACAGAAACACTGTCATCAGTCTTTACTCTTACTCAGTCAGTCTCTTACAACGGTGTAGCCTAAATACATGAGCTTTCCAGGAGCGTACCCAATTTATTACGCACGCTCAGAGGCACGTCCTCTCCGGTGTGCACTTTTTTATGTCAGGAGACCTGAACATAGATTCACAGGTTTTCAGCAGACAGCAGATCCCTGCACTTCACCAGGATTTCTGATTGGAGGGAAAATGATTGTTCTTGTGATGGTGATATCATCTGACAGTGACTAATATCGCCAGTGATGGATGGTGCATAATCTTCAAGGTCCACATCTCCAACACTTACAATTGCTTCTCTGAAGAGTTGCCAGCCAGTGCATTCAAAATAGTCCTACAGCATGGAGGAGTGTATGTTTATGGTATGTTTGCATGACTTTTGCATGGAATAGCAGGGAAGCATATAAAGGTATGTCTGTATAATAAGAGCTTATTGTCCGCTTTAACAATAAGGACTGTACAATAAGTACAAGAAATATAAAAACAAACTGATAACTATTATGCGGATATGCAAACAAGAATATTATAGCAATATAATAGCTATAATAAAGCAGCCGAAGGGACTTGCTTTATTAGATAGGAATAAGAATAACATTAAAGGTATTTGGAAGGTTTTGAATAATATTATTAAAAAAGTTCTAAACAGTATAATTATCCACAATATTTTGTTCATAATGAGAAAAGCATTGATGATATGAATGATGTGGTAAATAAATTTAATAACTATTTTGTAAATGTTGGTGCAATGTTGGCAGAAAAAAAATGCCTGATCCTGGAACAGCTGATGAGTCGAGTGAGACTTTAATAAATAGAAATCCATTGTTCCTCACAGCAGTGGAAGAGAGAGAAATTATAGAGATTGTCAATACATGTAAAAACAAGATGTCAGCTGACTGTGATGACATTGATATGACGGCAGTTAAAAAGGTTATTGAAGCAATTATTCAACCACTGACCTACTTCTGTAATCTGTCATTTCAAACAGGTAAATTTGCAAATAAAATGAAAACTGCAAAAGTCATCCCATTATATAAGACTGGAAACAGACACCATTTCACAAACGACAGGCCTGTTTCTTTACTCCCACAATTTTCTAAAATATTAGAAAAACTGTTTATTAGGAGATTGGATAAATTTATTAATAAACACAAATTGCTCTCTGACAGCCAATATGGATTTAGGTCACAAAGATCTACATCACTGGCAGCCCTTGAATTAATAGAAGGAATCACCAGCTCCATGAACAAAAAGACATGCAGCAGGGGTGTTCATCGATTAAAAAAAGGCATTTGATACAATAAATCACAATATATTAATCAAGAGTTTGGAACATTATGGTATTAGGGGGTGGTTCTACACTGGATGAGAAGCTATTTAAGCAGCAGGCAACATTTTGTGAAGATGGGTGACTTTCAGTCGTCATGCTTGGACATTGTTTGTGGTGTCCCCCAGGGGTCAGTGTTGGGACCTAAACGTTTTAGTCTTTGCATAAATTACATGTGTAATCTTTCAAAATTACTGCAAGTTGTTTTGTTTGCTGATGATAGAAATATTTTCTGTACAGGTGAGAATTTACAGCAGCTCATGGAGGATATCACCTCGGAATTAACAAAATTAAAAAAGTGGTTTGATACAAATAAACTATCATGAAATTTAGATAAAACAAAGTTTATACTCTTTGGAAATCATAAGGGGAATGGTGATTTAGGAATCATGATAGATGGTGCCAATATGGAGAGAGTTACAGAAATAAAGTTTCTGGGTGTGATGATTGACCAATAGATCTGCTGGAAACCTCACATAAAACATGTTCAAGCTAAAATGTCTATAAGTATTTCAGTCCTCAACAAAGCAAAATATTTATTGAATTACAAAGCGCTACATATTTTCTATTGTTCACTTGTTTTCCCATATCTGAATTACTGCGTGGAAGTTTGGGGCAACACTTACAGATCCTTACTTCGACCGTTATGCATGCTCCAGAAAAGAGCCATCAGGATGGTTCATAAGGCAGGTTTCTATGACCATACTAACAACGCTTTATTCATAAACTCCTGCCTCCTAAAACTTCCAGATCTGGTAGAATTGCAGACAGCTCTGTTAATGTATAAAGCTAGACACAAACAACTACCAGATAACTTACAGAAACTTTTTACTGATAGAGAGGGGGGTTATAATTACAGGAGAAACCTTAACTTCAAAACCAGAATTGTTCAAACAACTATGAGAGAATGTGTATTTTATTTAGTGGTGTGGAGGTTTGGAATAAACTTAGTGATGAGCTGAAACAGTCTCCAAGCATGAGTCTGTTCAAGAAAAAGCTCAGACTGATTATTGTCAACAAGTACAAGGATGTAGATATGAGGTGAACACTAACAATGGATTTAGCACTATAAATGTAATGGTACACAAATAAAATTGGATGACTAGTTTAGACCGTCTTAAAAACAAACAAACAAACAAAAAAACAAAACAAAAACAAAACTGCTGTCTGTAACATAACCTTGCATGACTTATAAGAATCAGGATGATTATTGAAGGTAATGAACAATGGAGAAGGGGTAAGATTAAATAAGTTATACTTCTTCCTACCCCTTTTCAGACATGTTGAAATGGGTGTACTTGGATTCATATTTGTGTGTAGGTATATTATATGTGCATAGTATGGATATATAGAAAGTGTATAAATATTAGGAAAATATTTATTTAATTTACTGTTGATTACCTTTATTTTATTTGTAAATATTCACAAAAAAGGAAACATGAAAATAGAAATGGGGAAAAAAATTATGAGTATGTGTATATGTAAATATGTAGGTATGTATGTATGTGTGTATGTATGGATATATTTAAATCTCTTTGGTGTTACAGATATGTAGATGTGGGTGCATTTATAATGTTTTGTTCATGTGCTTTCTGACATGTCTGGAATAAATTATGCTGAACCTTAACCTGAACAAGACAGACATTTGCTTCAAGATGATTTCCAATTTGTGTAAGTTCAAGAGTTAACACAGTCTGGGATTGTACCGCCTTGCCCACTTCATTAATTATGATGGACAGGTGTGGGGTTGTGGTTTTTGCAGCAGCTGTCTTGCCAATTTTCCAGTAGGTCAGGACAGTGCCTAATCCAAGCAGCAAAAGCCCTCCTGCCATAAAAGCAAATAAGAATAAATCCTCAATGTCTTCCACAGAGAGTGGTGCCAAGCACGCAACGTGCCACTTCTCAGGAGTTGAGAAGATAGCCTGCAGGTTAAGTTCCATCTGGGCATGCAGGGTCCCCCAGCCCTGATTTCCTTGTTGAAAAGATGGTGTCAATAGCGTTGAGAGACCAGGTGATGAATTCAATTTAGTGAAGTTGGGAGTTTTGAAGGTTGGGGCAGAGATAGAGAAACACAGAAAGAAAGGAGAGAGGAGGAGATGCACGTCTTAAAAAGCTTCAGTGGCAGCATTAAACATGTTAACTTTGTAATGCAGCAGAATGTCTGAAATATTTTAACTTTGTGTGCTGTCTTTTTCAGATCCTGAGTATTACCTTCCCTTACTTTGAGCTGGAGAGCAGTACCAACTGCAACTATGACTTCCTTCAGATTCATGATGGAGACAGTCCTTCTGCTTACATGATTGGAAAATACTGTGGTCACACTCCTCCACAGGTGCTTAACAGCTCGCACAATGCCCTGTACTTCTGGTTTCGTTCTGACAGTTCTGTCAGTGCTGGAGGCTTCACAGTTGCTTGGCAGTCACAGGACCCAGGTAAGACAAAAGAACATTAAAAGTGTTTTCTCAGATTTTGCTTCCTTCATTGGGGGAAGTACCTACTTTTTGTTGCATTGTTAAAAATGCCAGATGTGTATTGTTGACTCTAATGGTGAAATAGTGAAACAATTCAGTCTGTGATTTCAAAAACAAACTAGTCAAATTTCATTATCTTCAACTACACCTTGCAAGGTGGATTTGAAGATGATCAAATAAGACATTCAACTTCAACTTCGTATGTGGATAAGAACATGGATTATAAAATAGTAGACAATATGACAACTGTGATTGATAACTTATTAGAATGTATAACTATTGAAATATGTGAAGAAAAAAGCAAAAATGTATTAGTCAGCTGTATATATAGAGCACCAGGATCTAGTATTGAAACATTCACTGACTGTATGGGAAAAATGTTCTCAAAAACTAATCAAAAAACTGTGTTCATTTGTGGTGACTTAAATATTGATCTGCTCAATCCAAATAAGCATAAAATAACAGATGAATTTATCAGTATAATGTACAGTATGAGTTTATATCCAAAAATCACCAGGCCAAGCAGAATTACATCCCATAGTGCTACCTTAATTGATAATATATTCAGCAATGATATTGAGAATAACACTGTGAGTGGATTATTAATCAATGACATTAGTGATCATCTACCAGTTTTCATCATTTATAATAGAAACCATCGGCGGAATCAGCCAGAGGAGAAAATAAAATACAGGCGAGTGCGGACAGAGGAAAACATGAACACACTAAAGAAGGATTTACAGGAGCAAAACTGGGAAAAGGTATACAGTGAAAGTGATGTTGATAGTGCATATGAAACTTTTTTACAATTATTTACATCATTATATGATAAAAATTGTCCAATTAAACAAGACTACAGAAAACAAAAAATCCAAGCTCGACCATGGATGACGAAAGGGTTACGAAATGCATGTAATAAGAAAAATACACTGTATAGAGAATTCATAAAACTAAAGACTAAAGAGGCAGAAAATAGATATAAGAAATACAAAAATAGATTAACTAATATTATACGGGTATGTAGGAAGGAATATTATAGTAACATATTATATAATAACAAAAACAATATTAAAGGAATATGGGATATATTAAATAGCATTATCAAAAATGGTAATAAAAAACAGAGTTACCCTCAGTATTTCATTGATAATAATGTCAAGAAGGAAAATAAGGATGAGGTAGTCAACGGTTTTAATAATTTTTTTGTAAATATTGGACCAAGCTTGGCAGAAAAAATTCCCGATTCCCAACCTGAGGATTGGGATAATAATCTCATAGAAAGAAATCCCTGTTCAATGTTCCTCACAGCAGTGGATGGAAATGAAATTATAGACATTGGGAATAATTGTAAATATAAAACATCTACCGATTTAAATGAAATTGATATGGTGGTGGTAAAACAGGTCATTGAATGGATTGTAGAACCATTAACATACATCTGTAACTTATCATTTCAAACCGGTAAATTTCCCAATCAAATGAAAATAACTAAGGTTGTGCCGCTGTATAAGACTGGGGATAGACACCACTTCACAAATTATAGACCTGTTTCTTTGCTTCCACAATTTTCCAAATTATTAGAAAAGTTATTCAATAATAGATTAGACAAATTCATAAATAAACATAAATTACTTACTGATAGTCAATATGGATTCAGAGCACATAGTTCAACATCACTTGCATTAATAGAATCAGTTGAGGAGATTACAAACGCCATAGACCACAAATTACATTCAGTTGGAATATTTATAGACCTTAAAAAGGCTTTTGATACAATCAATCATGACATATTAATCAATAACTTGAACAGTATGGGATTAGGGGGTTGGTGTTGCACTGGGTGAGAAGCTACTTAAGTAACAGAAAACAGTTTGTGAAGTTGGGGGAATATACATCATCATGCTTGGACAATGCTTGTGGCGTCCCACAGGGGTCAGTATTGGTCCAAAACTGTTTCTAATTTATATAAATGATATTGTCAATGTTTCCAAAATATTAAAATTAGTATTATTTGCAGATGACACAAGCATTTTTTGTTCAGGGGGGATTTGCAGGAGTTACTGAGGAGGATCAGTATAGAAATGGGAAAATTGAAAATATGGTTTGACAGAAACAAATTATCATTAAACTTAAGTAAAACAAAATACATGTTATTTGGCTATTGTAATACAGACATACAGGTTCAGTTACAAGTTGAGGGGGTAGATATTGAAAGGGTACATGAAAATAAGTTTCTGGGGGTGATAATAGATGATAAGATAAACTGGAAGACTCATATAAAACATATACAAAGTAAACTGTCAAGAAGCATTTCAGTTCTAAACAAAGCGAAACATATTCTGGACCACAACTCACTCCGCATTCTTTACTGCTCACTGGTTTTACCATATTTACAGTACTGTGCAGAGGTATGGGGTAATACTTATAAAGGTACAACACAATCACAATCAGTAATGCAGAAAAGAGCTATAAGAATTATTCATAATACTGGCTATAGAGATCATACAAATCCACTATTTTTACAATCCAAATTCTTAAAATTCACAGACTTGGTTCATTTTCAAACAGTACAAATTGTGTATAAAGCAATAAACAATTTACTTCCAGCAAATATTAAAAATATGTTTTTTAACAGATCAGGGGATTACAGTCTGAGGGGGAAATTTAATTTAAAGCATCAGTGGGCACGAACAACATTAAAAGGTTTCTGTATTTCTGTCTGTGGGGTGAGGATGTGGAACAGATTGGGAGTGGGGCTCAAGCAATGTCCAAGCATGAACCAGTTCAAACAGCGGTACAAAAATATGTTTTTTTCTAGGTATAGGGAGGAGGAAGGGTAATGAGGGTTAGGGTGTTTTTGTTTTTTGCTTTGGCTTGTAAATATATAGTATTTTGTATGTAAGTAGGTATGTGTAGGTGTATATTTATGTTTGTGTATATATATGTGTATATATATGTATATATGTATATGTGTGTATATGTGTATGTATGTTGATGTGTGTATTTATATATATATATATATATATATATATATATATATATATATATATATATCGGTTTAGGTGTGTAGGAATCTATGTGTATATGTGGCAAAGGGTATTACTGGTTGTGGGGAAGAAGGGGTAGGGATAAATAAGCTGATGCTTCACCCTACCCCTTTTCGGACATGTTGGGTACACAGTAGGAACTTTTTTGTTGTTGTCTTTACTGATCTATCTTGTAATTGTTGTTGTATCAAATGTTCGAAATAAACAGTTTTCATTCATTCATTCATTCATACCTTACAGGAAAGAGGAAACATGAACAGAAGTATTTTAATAACAATGGGTAATGCTCCATGATGGCTTGAATCGACTCACAAATTTTATTTAGAAAAATGGCAGTATAGTTGTTTGTGATTGATTGCTTGTTAGACATCATAACACTGTTACAGCAGACCTCAGACATTGCTTAAAACTCCTGAGAAACAGTGCAATGTTGTAATGTGCTATAGTGACATTTGGAAAGTCTTTCTAGTTATACTGAGTATTTCTAATGAATTAAGGGAGTATTAAGAGACATCCATCATGCACATGTTCAAGTTAATTGTGCTTATACATGAGAAACTGTAACTGTGCATGCACACTGTTACATATATAATACTGACTTTTATTTTGACATTTGACATTCAGGTTTGTAAACTATGCCCTTTGCTGAATCAGGTTTTTATAGTTAATCAAGATTTGTTATTGTTATCTCTTAACTGCCTGAACCGACTGGCACAGTCCATGTCCATGCTTAAGGCCTTTTCACACATAACACGAAGTTGGGCAAAAGAAGCAGAGACCAGCCAAAAAAGAGCAAAAAAAAAAAAAGAAAACCAAATTGGCGATCCCCAAAAAAATTTCATATTGCCACAGTGCGAGGACATGGAAAGTCTGACACCACATTGCGCTCCCACAGCAGTGGAGCAATTAGATGCTGGACATATGTACATAAATCGACAAAAATATGTAAGCACAAAATAATGTGAGTGCACAGATTCAGAACATTATAGGAACAATGGATGTACTGTTTAAATGTAACAAAAATCATGTTACTGGTCATGAATCTGTTCTCACTGTAAAAAAACAAAACAAAAAACCAACACACACACACACACACACACACACACACACAAAAAGCACATGTAATATTTACGTAATTCTTGCTATAAAGAGTGGACAATACAAGTATCATCTTCCAGTTCTTGTGCACATGACCCATGGTCACGGATGTAAACAAGGTAATGAACTGACATGAATGAAGCCGTGCCCTCATATCATGTCCACATCAGCCAGTGCCGCATGTCCAGCTGCCCAGCGAGCTGTGCGCTGAAGGACACCGCACCATGTGGACAATAACTCACGTGGTGGACATGACATTCGGATCACCAATTGAGTGGTCACATGATCAGATGGATATTTTCACATGGGGCAGCCTGGCTGGTGATGTACGCACTGACGCAGTCACGACTGACTGTGTCCAAAGGCGATATTTGTTTTTATCTATTTTCACATAAGGACAGCATGCCAATGCACGTGCCTCATGGTGGAGTGTTGCAAGGTGATATTCTGCATGGCACGATATGTGTTCTCCAACAGCTGCTGCCACAGAGACATCCACATCTGCTGACCAACTCAGCTCACAGAAAAAAGTCTCACTCTCTCTTCCTTTGTTTTGTGATTATTTATTTTATGTATTTGTTATGTAAATATGCATGAAGTTATTGTTGTATTTATTTATTTGTCCTGCGTCTCTCTGTTCTCTGTGTTTTTAATTTAACACGTCATGTGCACTGACTCACTGTCAGTTCCAGCTGACAATGAATCACTGGCCAGTGATCAACTGAAATGGCCCTTGTGTCCACAGCGCTATGAGCAAAGCGATCACACATGAATGAGTTCACAGCTTTCCCCTTATTGTATATATATCCAATCCGCATTATCCCCTTATATATATATATATATATATATATGGTGGGGGGGGCACTTGCACACATGCCATTTGTGTTGCATGGGGGAGGAGGCACACACTTACATGCCATTTGTGTTGCTTAGGAACGGCACACTTGTGGAGCACTTAGAAAATGTGGGGCCATTCGCACAGTCAGCTCAAATGTGGTTGCCTCCACTCTACTGTCGTGCCGGCTGTGTGAATAGCTCCATTTTTTCTAAGTGCCCCACGAGTGGTGTTGGATGTTCATGGGTGGCACATGGACTTTGGCTGACTCCGGCCAAGAGTGGGTCAAATGGCCATTCGTCTGGGATTCGCCGACATTTGGCCGGTGGTATGAAGGCTGCCTCGATTTCATGCATCTCCTCGGCCGCGGCACGATATGTCTGACATGCGTTGGACACGCCGTGCAAATAATGTGAACACGATCAGATGGCATTGCAAACTCATCTTGCCCACCGTTCAAATGGGTTTCTGCTGCAGGGGGCATGGCAATGCAGAGTGCATGCATTGTGCCTGAATGGTTGTGGCGACTGCTGTATGAGGCGTTTGAGGCGGCTCTGATTTTTCACGAGTGGCATATGATTCCTCCTTCGTGCGCCAGTCAGCTTCAAATGTGTTGTGTGTGAAGGGGCCCTCAGTAAAGTGCACACGTGAATGTCTTTGGGCTGTTATTGTGTGAAAACAATTGGATGAGGTTCTGTTTGCATTTCTCTAAAGTGCTTTTCTCCTCTCAGTGTGTGGAGTAGAGCTCACTGGTTCATATGGAGACATCAGCTCTCCTGGTTATCCTGGAAACTATCCTCCTAACCAGGACTGCTATTGGACTGTGACAGTGGATCCTGGTTTGCTTATCACATTTGCATTTGGGACCCTGGGCTTGGAGGATCATCCTGACTGCAGCTATGACTTCCTGGAGGTGAAATAAGGCATTATGATATGAATATTAAAAAAAAAAAATCAGTTTACTAAAGGCCACAATTTACAGTGCAAAGTATTCACAGTGCTTCACTGATATTTTTTTATGTTACAGCGTTGTTCCAAAATGGATGAAATTGATTTTTTTTTCATCAAACATCTACACACAATACCCTATAATGACAATGTGAAAAAAGTTTTTTTTTTATTTTTGCAAATTTATTACAAATAAAAAACTAAGAACTCAAGTATGCACAGCCTTTGCCTTGAAGCTCAAAATTGAGCTCAGGTGCATCCTGTTTCCACGTCCATGTCTCTACAGCTTTAGTGAAATGCACCTGGGTTAAATTCAGTTGATTGGACGTGATTTGGAAAGACACACACCTGTCTACATATAAGGTTCCCCAGTTGACAGTGCATGTGAGAGCACAAACCAAGCATGAAGTCAAAGGAATTGTCTGTAAACCTCCGAGACGGGATTGTCCCAAGGCATCCATCTGGTACAGAAACATTTCTGCTGCTTTGAAGGTCCCAATATGCACAGTGGCCTCCATCATCCATAAATAGAAGAAGTTCAAGCCCAGCAGGAATAGAACTGGCCGCCCCTCTAAACTGGGCGATTGGGGGAGAAGGGCCTTAGTCAGGGAGGTGACCAAAAACTCAATGGTCACTCTGTCAGAGCTCCAGCATTCCTCTGTGGAGACAGGAGACCCTTCCAGAAGAACAACCATAACTGCAGCAATCCACCAATCAGGCCTTTATGGTAGAGCGGCCAGACTGAAGCCACTCCTTAGTAAAAGGCACATGGCAGCCCACCTGCAGTTTGAAGAAAGGCAGCTGAAGGACTGTCAGACCAGGAGAAACAAAATTCTCTGGTCTGATGAGACAAAGACTGAATTCTTTGGTGTGGATGCCGGGTGTCCTACTTGGAGGAAGCCGCGCACCATCCCTACAGTGAAGCATGGTGGTGGCAGCATCATATTGTAGGGATGATTTTCAGCAGCAGGAACTGGCAGACTAGTCAGATTGAGGGAAAGATGAATGCAGCAATGTACAGAGACATCCTGGATGAAAACCTGCTCCAAAATGCTCTTGATCTCAAACTGAAGCGACGGTTCATCTTTCAGCAGGATGATGACCCAAAGCACACAGCCAAGATGTCAAAGGAGTGGCTTCAGGGCAACTCTGTGAATATCTCTGTAAAGATCTGAAAATGGCTGGGAACCAACGCTCCCCATCCAACCTGATGCAGCTTGAGAGGTGCTGCAGTGAGGAATGTGCAAAACTACCGAAAAATAGGTGCGCCAAGCTTGTGGATTCATATTCAAGAAGACTTGAGGCTGTAATTGCGACCAAAGGTGCATCAACAAAGCATTTTTTTTTCTTTATTTATTTCATTCATTTAATATAAAAAGACAGAAAGCAGAAATGAAATTTGCAAAACTTTGAATGAAAAGGAGCAGAGAGAAGAACAAGTCTTATATTTTCTGCCCCTTTTTACAATACAATCTTTCAATTTTAAGTATCATTATTCAACATTATTAAACAGATTACATTTTTGACTTGTCACATAGTACATGTACATAATATTTATGTACATGTACTATGTACTATGTGACAAGTCAAATTTTTTTTTAAATAAATTTACAAAAAACAAAACCAAAAATGTTGTCATTGGGGTGTTGTGAGTAGAATTTTGAGGGGAAAAATTTAATTTACTCCATTCTGGAATAAAGCTGTAACATAACAAAATGTGGAAACAATGAAGCACTGTGCACTGTATATAACTTGACACCAGTTACAACATTCTAAGCTGAGTTAAGAGGAATTGATTTCATTTTTAAAATTTGATGTTCATCAAGATTATTATAAAGACAATACTGCTGTTTTCCTCTGCTTTATTGAAAGTCAAATGTCACGTTTCATGCATATTATATCAATTCAGTTAAATTTAATTACTTATTTTTATGCATTTATATTATTTAGAATTACTTATACCATATCAAATTATAAGTCAGCTCAAGGTGGTGTACATGAACAAGGTAACCATAACCTACCAACCCCATGATCAAGCACATTGGTCACAGTGGTAAGGAAAAACTTCCTCAGCGTTTTTGGTAATACGAAGAAACCTCAATCAGATTGGACCAAGTGGAATGACTTTCTGCTACAGACATCCTAACAAGCAAAAGAAAACCACTACAAAGAATTGTCAGAACATACAATAACACAAATGTTGCAGCTAAACAATCATATTTCCAGTGCTCAGACTGATAGGATACTTGAAAAACAAGGACGTGAATATTAGAATCCCAGTAAAATACACTGTCTTAGTAATAAAATACGCTGTATTAGTAAATCAGTGTCTGTATTGATGCCAGATCATTCACCACAACCCAGATATATCTCTTTCCAAGATGCCCTGTCATCTAGTGAAACAAATCCAATATAGACTGCATGTATATTGATACAAGTTCACAGCCATTCATGCATGAGATAACCATGACATTATCTCACTGCTATATGAAATCCTAATTTATTTCAATCACAACAGTAATTAAAATTCCATCCAGAGAGTTTGTTCAGTCAATCTACAGTAACCAAACTTCAAATATATCAATAGATATGATTTATCCAATGAAATGATCAATTAGTTCCAAGAAAGTCACCATTATGCATTCAATGGATGCTGGCTCTTTGGCTTGGGACACCACAGTACCTTACCAGCATGGTGGCTTCTCCAAAGGGCTCCAGAAGAAGCATTAGAATACCACCGAGGTGGAGCTGTGATGGACAATACGCCCCCCCCCCCCAAAAAAAAACAGTACCTAGAGAAACAAAGTGTGCTATTGTGTTAACAACGGAAGTTGTTAGAAAAGGCTTTAAATAATTTGATTCGGGTACCATATGCAGCGGGTTCACTGCTGAACATTCCAGTTGAATTACTGCATACTGAGTGGTGTCCAAAAAATGAGGTGGGCTTCATAGATAATTGGCAAAGCTTCTGGGGAAAACCTGGTCTTGTTAGGAGAGACGGCATCCATCCCACTTGGTCCATCCAGGGTTGGGACCAGGAAGCAGAGTTGTAGTCTTACACACCTCTCTGCAGCTTCTCTCCGCCTGCCATCCCCTCATTACCCCATCCCCGTAGAGACGGTGCCTGCTCCCAGACTACCAATAACCAGCAAAAATCTATTTAAGCATAAAAATTCAAAAAGAAAAAATAATATAGCACCTTCAACTGCACCACAGACTAAAACAGTTAAATGTGGTCTATTAAACATTAGGTGTCTCTCTTCTAAGTCCCTGTTGGTAAATGATATAATAATTTATCAACATATTGATTTATTCTGCCTAACAGAAACCTGGTTACAGCAGGATGAATATGTTAGTTTAAATGAGTCAACACCCCCGAGTCACACTAAATGTCAGAATGCTCGTAGCACGGGCCGGGGCGGAGGATTAGCAGCAATCTTCCATCCCAGACAGAGCTTTAATTCATTTGAAAGCTTGACTCTTAGTCTTGTCCATCCAAATTGGAAGTCCCAAAAAACAGTTTTATTTGTTGTTATCTATCGCCCACCTGGTCGTTACTGTGAGTTTCTCTGTGAATTTTCAGACCTTTTGTCTGACTTAGTGCTTAGCTCAGATAAGATAATTATAGTGGGCGATTTTAACATCCACACAGATGCTGAGAATGACAGCCTCAACACTGCATTTAATCTATTATTAGACTCTATTGGCTTTGCTCAAAAAGTAAATGAGTCCACCCACCACTTTAATCATATCTTAGATCTCGTTCTGACTTATGGTATGGAAATAGAAGACTTAACAGTATTCCGTGAAAACTCCCTTCTGTCTGATCATTTCTTAATAACATTTACATTTACTCTGATGGACTACCCAGCAGTGGGGAATAAGTTTCATTACACTAGAAGTCTTTCAGAAAGCGCTGTAACTAGGTTTAAGGATATGATTCCTTCTTTATGTTCTCTAATGCCATATGCCAACACAGTGCAGAGTAGCTACCTAAACTCTGTAAGGGAGATAGAGTATCTCGTCAATAGTTTTACATTCTCATTGAAGACAACTTTGGATGCTGTAGCTCCTCTGAAAAAGAGAGCTTTAAATCAGAAGTGTCTGACTCCGTGGTATAACTCACAAACTCGTAGCTTAAAGCAGATAACCCGTAAGTTGGAGAGGAAATGGCGTCTCACTAATTTAGAAGATCTTCACTTAGCCTGGAAAAAGAGTCTGTTGCTCTATAAAAAAGCCCCCGTTAGTACTCTAGCTGCAGCATTTTGAATTAACTGAAGGCTTTTTAGGGAACTTTTAGGACAACCTGATAATAATGAATTATAATAGTCCAGCCTAGAGGAAATAAATGCATGAATTAGTTTTTCAGCATCACTCTGAGACAAGACCTTTCTAATTTTAGAGATATTGCGTAAATGCAAAAAAGCAGTCCTACATATTTGTTTAATATGCGCTTTGAATGACATATCCTGATCAAAAATGATTCCAAGATTTCTCACAGTATTACTAGAGGTCAGGGTAATGCCATCCAGAGTAAGGATCTGGTTAGACACCATGTTTCTAAGATTTGTGGGGCCAAGTACAATAACTTCAGTTTTATCTGAGTTTAAAAGCAGGAAATTAGAGGTCATCCATGTCTTTATGTCTGTAAGACAATCCTGCAGTTTAGCTAATTGGTGTGTGTCCTCTGGCTTCATGGATAGATAAAGCTGGGTATCATCTGCGTAACAATGAAAATTTAAGCAATACCGTCTAATAATACTGCCTAAGGGAAGCATGTATAAAGTGAATAAAATTGGTCCTAGCACAGAACCTTGTGGAACTCCATAATTAACCTTAGTCTGTGAAGAAGATTCCCCATTTACATGAACAAATTGTAATCTATTAGACAAATATGATTCAAACCACCGCAGCGCAGTGCCTTTAATACCTATGGCATGCTCTAATCTCTGTAATAACATTTTATGGTCAACAGTATCAAAAGCAGCACTGAGGTCTAACAGAACAAGCACAGAGATGAGTCCACTGTCCGAGGCCATAAGAAGATCATTTATAACCTTCACTAATGCTGTTTCTGTACTATGATGAATTCTAAAACCTGACTGAAACTCTTCAAATAGACCATTCCTCTGCAGATGATCAGTTAACTGTTTTACAACTACCCTTTCAAGAATTTTTGAGAGAAAAGGAAGGTTGGAGATTGGCCTATAATTAGCTAAGATAGCTGGGTCAAGTGATGGCTTTTTAAGTAATGGTTTAATTACTGCCACCTTAAAAGCCTGTGGTACATAGCCAACTAACAAAGATAGACTGATCATATTTAAGATCGAAGCATTAAATAATGGTAGGGCTTCCTTGAGCAGCCTGGTAGGAATGGGGTCTAATAGACATGTTGATGGTTTGGATGAAGTAACTAATGAAAATAACTCAGACAGAACAATCGGAGAGAAAGAGTCTAACCAAATACCGGCATCACTGAAAGCAGCCAAAGATAACAATACGTCTTTGGGATGGTTATGAGTAATTTTTTCTCTAATAGTTAAAATTTTGTTAGCAAAGAAAGTCATGAAGTCATTACTAGTTAAAGTTAATGGAATACTCAGCTCAATAGAGCTCTGACTCTTTGTCAGCCTGGCTACAGTGCTGAAAAGAAACCTGGGGTTGTTCTTATTTTCTTCGATTAGTGATGAGTAAAAAGATGTCCTAGCTTTACGGAGGGCTTTTTTTTTATAGAGCAACAGACTCTTTTTCCAGGCTAAGTGAAGATCTTCTAAATTAGTGAGACGCCATTTCCTCTCCAACTTACGGGTTATCTGCTTTAAGCTACGAGTTTGTGAGTTATACCACGGAGTCAGGCACTTCTGATTTAAAGCTCTCTTTTTCAGAGGAGCTACAGCATCCAAAGTTGTCTTCAATGAGGATGTAAAACTATTGACGAGATACTCTATCTCACTTACAGAGTTTAGGTAGCTACTCTGCACTGTGTTGGTATATGGCATTAGAGAACATAAAGAAGGAATCATATCCTTAAACCTAGTTACAGCGCTTTCTGAAAGACTTCTAGTGTAATGAAACTTATTCCCCACTGCTGGGTAGTCCATCAGAGTAAATGTTATTAAGAAATGATCAGACAGAAGGGAGTTTTCAGGGAATACTGTTAAGTCTTAATTTCCATACCATAAGTCAGAACAAGATCTAAGATATGATTAAAGTGGTGGGTGGACTCATTTACATTTTGAGCAAAGCCAATAGAGTCTAATAATAGATTAAATGCAGTGTTGAGGCTGTCATTCTCAGCATCTGTGTGGATGTTAAAATCGCCCACTATAATTATCTTATCTGAGCTAAGCACTAAGTCAGACAAAAGATCTGAAAATTCACAGAGAAACTCACAGTAACGACCAGGTGGACGATAGATAATAACAAATAAAACTGGTTTTTGGGACTTCCAATTTGGATGGACAAGACTAAGAGTCAAGCTTTCAAATGAATTAAAGCTCTGTCTGGGTTTTTGATTAATTAATAAGCTGGAATGGAAGATTGCTGCTAATCCTCCACCTCGGCCCGTGCTACGAGCGTTCTGGCAGTTAGTGTGACTCGGGGGTGTTGACTCATTTAAACTAACATATTCATCCTGCTGTAACCAGGTTTCTGTAAGGCAGAATAAATCAATATGTTGATCAATTATTATATCATTTACTAACAGGGACTTAGAAGAGAGAGACCTAATGTTTAATAGACCACATTTAACTGTTTTAGTCTGTGGTGCAGTTGAAGGTGCTATATTATTTTTTCTTTTTGAATTTTTATGCTTAAATAGATTTTTGCTGGTTATTGGTAGTCTGGGAGCAGGCACCGTCTCTACGGGGATGGGGTAATGAGGGGATGGCAGGGGGAGAGAAGCTGCAGAGAGGTGTGTAAGACTACAACTCTGCTTCCTGGTCCCAACCCTGGATAGTCACGGTTTGGAGGATTTAAGAAAATTGGCCAGATTTCTAGAAATGAGAGCTGCTCCATCCAAAGTGGGATGGATGCCGTCTCTTCTAACAAGACCAGGTTTTCCCCAGAAGCTTTGCCAATTATCTATGAAGCCCACCTCATTTTTTGGACACCACTCCGACAGCCAGCAATTCAAGGAGAACATGCGGCTAAACATGTCACTCCAGGTCCGATTGGGGAGGGGCCCAGAGAAAACTACAGAGTCCGACATTGTTTTTGCAAAGTTACACACCGATTCAATGTTAATTTTAGTGACCTCCGATTGGCGTAACCGGGTGTCATTACTGCCGACGTGAATTACAATCTTACCAAATTTACGCTTAGCCTTAGCCAGCAGTTTCAAATTTCCTTCAATGTCGCCTGCTCTGGCCCCCGGAAGACAATTGACAATGGTTGCTGGTGTCGCTAACTTCACATTTCTCAAAACAGAGTCGCCAATAACCAGAGTTTGATCCTCGGCGGGTGTGTCGTCGAGTGCGGAAAAACAGTTAGAAATGTGAACGGGTTGGCGGTGTACACTGGGCTTCTGTTTAGAACTACGCTTCCTCCTCACAGTCACCCAGTCGGCCTGCTTTCCCGGCTGCTCGGGATCTGCCAGTGGGGAACTAACAGCGGCTAAGCTACCTTGGTCTGCACCGACTACAGGGGCCTGGCTAGCTGTAGAATTTTCCACGGTGCGGAGCCGAGTCTCCAATTCGCCCAGCCTGGCCTCCAAAGCTATGAATAAGCTACACTTATTACAAGTACCGTTACTGCTAAAGGAGGCCGAGGAATAACTAAACATTTCACACCCAGAGCAGAAAAGTGCGGGAGAGACAGGAGAAGCCGCCATGCTAAATCGGCTAAGAGCTAGTAGCTGCGCTAAGCTAGCGGATTCCTAAAAACACACAAAGTGAATAATGTGTAAATAATTTAGAGGTGATTCAGCAGAAGGAGTGCTTTAGTTAAGGCACGTGAAGATTACACTGGGAAACAAATCGTTATCTAGATAACTAGATCAATCTAACTGCGCAGATTAAACAGCTAACAGATACAGCAAAACACCGCTGTGCTCCAGAACAGGAAGTGATACAATACCGCAGTGAGAGCCAACCACCAGTAGAGGCAAGTGTTCCATATGTTCCATATGTTATTGCTAACTTTCACCCAATGCAGTTCTTATTTTTATGCTCGCCTCCTGAATCATGATATTGTTTGCAATCATTTTTGCACCTCTGGACATAATCCACTGCAGAGCTGGCACAAACATATTGTTCATCACCAGGAAACATTTACTCCTCAGACCAACAAAAACATGGTCTAAAATCCAACACAGAACACAAAAATCAGAAAGCCTCACATGGCAGGTCCACAATTTGTATACTCTGTGCACAGAGCTGTGCAGCACATAGGAGGACTATAAAAGTGAAATGAAAAAAAAATAAATAAAAATAAAAATTAACAATGGAATAAAAGTAATCACAACTTTGATAATTCTGGTGTATCCCATATTTTAATGCTGCTATTCTCCCTCAACACCATTGAGGTTCTGGTGAGGTCGGTTGAATTTATTAGAAGCAACTCAGTTTTCATAGGGGATCTGGACTTCAAACATTGAAACCAAAACATAGACTGCTGATAATATATCCTTAATATGCATAACAATGCATATTTTGATACAAAAATGAACTATAAACAATCAGACACTTCAACCTTTAACAGATAAATAAAGCTCACACCTGCACCAAAGTGCGCACAACAGAGGGAACAATAGGAAATGCCCAGTTTAGGATAGACGGTTTTTTACTTACCTTAATAAATACTGCAGGCAGTGGGTCTTGGAAGTTCCATTCATTCAGAAATTTGCATGCAAGGTCCTACACGAATGGCAGCTGAAACAGCTGCAACCTACGTGCACAGCCATGCATGGTGGTTTGCGAATACACTTCACACATGGCAAATATGATAGGTTTTTAAGGAAGCAGTGAATCCAGTTATCATAACAATTTGCAGCATTTTGTCCCTTGTGATAGCTGATTCTATGAGCATGTCCATTGCACACAGAGTGATGTTTCTTGCCAGAACTTAATTATATCTATTTACAGTGGTGGGCACAGCTAACCAAAAAGTTAGCTTTGATAACTGGTAATCAGCTCACTGAAATTTATCTTTTTTAACGCTAAACCGATAAACTGCCTAAAAACCTATTGGAAGCTACATATAACCGATAACTTTCAATTTTTCCTCCCATATGCTCTCAGCTACTAAGAAGCTGATTTTGAGCTTAAACACTGCCAAAGCTTTGAATAGAACCAATGGCAAACACAAACCCAAACAGCCAATGAGGCAGCTCTTCTGTCTTTGTGCGCTCTGCCCCCTGCTGTAGGAAAGCGTCATTAAACTTGACAGGATATAGTGGTCCAGCGATGAGGCAGAGGTCTTGAAATGGAAAGCAGGTTTTAATTATGTTTTGCTTTATAAATAAAATTATTACGGATAGAATAACTACAGCTCGGTCACTTGGGAGGAGTTCGGAGTCGAGCCGCTGCTCCTCCACGTCAAAAGGAGCCAGCTGAGGTGGCTCGGGCATCTTTTCCGGATGCCCCCTGGACTCTTCGCTGGAGAGGTGTTCCAGGCACATCCCATTGGGAGGAGGCCCCGGGGAAGACCCAGGACACACTGGAGGGACTACATCTCTTGGCTGGCTTGGGAACACCTTGGGGTTCCCCCAGAGGAGCTGGGGGAGGTGTGTGTGGATCGGGAGGTCTGGGCGGCTTTGCTTGAGCTGCTGCCCTTGCGACCCGACTCCGGATAAAGTGGAAGAAAATGGATGGATGGATGAATAACTACATTAATGTAAACTCTTAAAATGGACAAAGTGATAACACTTATCTGTTAATTTTAAAACAATGCACTAATTCTGAAGATTTGAACATTAACGCACCAAAGGGCTTATGGGTAACCTAAACCTCCGCTCATACTGATTGGTTGATTCATTCATCCTATGTAAAAACCAACACAAGTGAATCAATGTAACATATGTTGGTGTTTACAGTAAATGTGCTTTTGTAAAATATGTAATTTTTTTCATTTGTATAAAAAAAGAAAGAAATTTTCAAGATCCTGCTAGACAGTGCCTAAACTCATGCGTGATGATAGGGAGACGAGGTTTCTTTCAATAACAAGAGCTGTCTGCATATAAATGGATACACCGCACTCACAATTAAAAGCTGCCAAACATAAACAAAACTGTGAAAGAAAAAGAAAAATGTCTGCACACTTAAATCCTTAATAACAAGAACTATCAAAAAACTTTCTCGTGTGTGGTTGCTGGAGTTGTGTGGCAATAGGAATAGCCGTTTGAATGCTTGAATAACGATGTCAGTCGCTCAAAGAAACCAAATAATAGTGAAAACATGTTCGGTGCAGTGTCGTAACGCATCAATCACTCGCTCAGTAAGGCGTCATAGCATCCAATCAGTTAGCGGCTTGATGCAGTGTTATAACAGATAATTAGGTCGATATCGGACCCGATCTTCCACTTCCGACAATCTTAATCTTAATCGAGATGATGCAAAATATAATCTTATCAGATATTCCTGCCATGTGTTAAGAAGGACATGAGGAGCTAAATGTGACATGCAGCCAATCAGAAAGTGCTTGACCTGGGAATGTTCCTGTGTGAAATCTGTTTGTGTGTGTTGTTTTTACCGTGTGGCTGACACCACACACTGTACAACTAAACCTGTCAGATCTATGATTTTTTTTTATCTCCACGTGTGTGGTCTCTCAGGTTTTGGAAACCTACAGATAATTTTAATATCCTGCGGTCAACAACACTGTGATATAACCGGTTGCCAGTAGATGGCAGTATTCTATGCATTTTGACGCCGGTTATATCACGCAGGCTGAATCACAATTTAACAGACTTTTCAGCTTTTGGAGAAGCAACCTGGGCTTCTTCTGGCATTTTTACATGAAACAAACAATAACAACATTTATAAGCCCAGAGAATATATTCACAAGAGTTTTACACACAATATACAAAGAGTTTATTGCTGTTGTCCCTGTGGAGCCTGATCAGAGAGTCTCAAATGCATTTCTTCTGTCGTGAATACCCATAATGCACTGGGCACAGCATGTCCACACTAAAACCTTCAAAATTAGTGCATTACTTTAAAACTAAAACATATATCTGACATTTTCACTTTATAAAACTTCAGACATGACGTTAATTTAAATAACTTGTCCGAAATTAGTTTTGTTAAAATTTTAACCATAAGTTCAAACTGTATGCCTCTGGATGACTTAGGTGCTATTGCCAGCGTATTACTATGGGGTCTAAAGAAATGAGCTTTTTTCTTTTCTATGACCAGTTCTCCTTTGTCTGCATTGGATAGAGCTGTTTCTTCTAGAACCATCTTCTCTGTTTATAGAGGATAGAATTGCGCATCTACAAAAAGATACGTCTGCAAAAATGTTAGTGATCTAAAAATTATCGGACCAAAACTTATCGGAAGATAATTGGTCCGATGATGGTTTTCAAAGTTAACTGAAAAGCTAATCCGATAATGAGAACATTATCTTCCATAATTAGCAGATTAGCGGAACTGTGCCCACCACTGTCTATTTAATACCACAGCACCAGGTTTTTGGTATTTTCCAGTTTAAAGGAAATGCCAGGTTGGTATTATGTTTGGAGAGCAACAAGCCCATGCCTAATGAACACAAGAAATCCATCACCTTGATTTGTGTGTATTCTGTGTGTCCAGTTGATAGCAAGTAGAACTTTACACGCCTCAAAACGATTTGAACCATTCTATACCACTTAGTCTGTGCCGCTGCCAAGATAGGGCCCTTGTTGTTTAATAAGTGTTATATTTTGGTTTGACTCTACAAGGTGTCTACTACACTGTATTTAATAAGTGACATTAAATGGCTGCATCTGCTCTCTGTGTGACTGCAGATCCGTGATGGCCTTCTTCCTCAAGATCCAGTTCTGGGAAAGTACTGCAGCTCTCTTTCACCTGCACCATTAAGAACCACAGGCCCAGCTGCATGGATCCACTTCCACTCTGACAGCATTATTTCTGGCACAGGCTTCCACATCACATACACGACATCTCCAAGTATGATGCTGCTGCCAACACTGCACTGTTAAACGTCACTGGATGTACTTTTGCATAATAATCACAAAACGTACACCACAAAAGTTGCACCTTTGAAGTCTTATTAGGTCTTTAGTTTGCTGTTAAAACTGAGTACAGTTGTATTTGCAATATGACACAGAAATGATAGTCAGTGGAGATTTGATCCCATTTTCCTGCACACATAGTATCTTTTCATTAATGCTTGATAGTAGAAATGTTATGTGTGCATTTTTAATGGAAGTAAATGTTCTGAGAAATATTAAATGGTGCTTCACACCATAAAAAACAACAGCTGTTATGTGTCGACGCGGGCTGAGGAGCGGACCTGCGTCTGACGGAACCCAGCGCTAAAATAACCAGAAAACGGTTCCAATAACAAAAACAATTTATTGAGTCACCCTCTGGTGCTAAACAAAGTGTAGAAACTAAAACAGCGTCATTCTGGTGGAGTGAAGGCTGGCACGCTCTCCAGCGCCCAAAAGGATCGAAGCCCGGCGCTTCTGGACTCACTGTTACCGCCAAACACCCCCCAGGTGGACACGACAAACCGACTCTCTGCGAAGGATAGAAGAGGTGAGGTAAGTCAGCAGTTACAACCAATATCCTTCAAATGACACACACCATCAGCAACACATTCAGGTCTGTATTTTAAGCTTTATGCAAATGAGCAGCTTCTCACAACAGGTGGAGGATCACTTGTCCGCACGACACAGCAGTGAGAAGCGAGCTGCACAATTCTCATCACAATTCAAATCTACTGCGTAACAAAATACCAAGTTACTATCAACAAGTAGTCAAACAATTAATCACCTCTGATGTGTGCTGACAGCATGTGTCCCTCACCCTTCCTGCTTCACAGGCACGATGTGTCAAACCCAGGCGCGGTCCTCAGCGTCTCACAAACGAACATCACAAGGTCGAGTTCCCGGCAATTCTGCTTGAATCACACATGGCTTAAATGCAGAACGCCATCCAATTATCTGCTTCAGCTGAAAGTCTTTAAGGTTGCATGTGAGCACCATCCACAGGTGCTACACATAATGTTGATGAGGGTGAAGGACTCTTCAGCCAGCACCTTCTCCACAGACAAATCAGTTTTCATACCACCTGGAGAGCAAAGAAAAGAAAAGAACACCAAAATGTCCAGCCACACCCCCCCAACACACAACAACAGCAACAAGATGAATAAAGGATAGTAGAGGGATAAAACCAAATAGTTGGAGGTGTTGTATGTAAGAATATTTGAAATAATGCAAAATACGAGGTCTGTTAGAAAAGTTTCCGACCTTTTTATTTTTTGCAAAAACTATATGGATTTGAATCATGTGTGCTTGCATCAGCCAAGCTTGAACCTTCGTGCACATGCGTGAGTTTTTTTCACGCCTGTCGGTTGTGTCATTCGCCTGTGAGCACGCATTGTGGGAGGAGTGATCCAGCCTCCTCGTCGGATTTTCATTGTCAGGAAAATGGCCGAGCGACTGCCGCTTTGCTGCATGAAAATGTTTTCAGAAACTGTGAGAGACAGCCAGGTGGAAACCATTCGGAAAATTCAGATGGCTTTTGGTGAAGATTCAATGGGCATCACACAGATTAAGGAGCATTACAACTGGATTAAAGGTGGCCCACAGCGGCTGAGGGCGCGCCTCGCTTCAAGCGGCCATCGACAGGCTGAAACGACCAGATCATTTCCAAAGTAAAGGCTGTGTTGATCCGGGACGTCGTCTGACTACCAGAGAAATGGCAGAAAAGGTGGACATCAGCCATTTTTCGTCAGATTCCAATGTTACAGGAGATTTTGTAATGAAAATACGTGCGGAGGCATTCGCGCGTCGGGACGAAGCTGCAATGGCGGAGAACAAAAGCAAGTCCGTGTTGGAAGTCTCACGGGACATGTTGTGACGTGCTCAGGTCTCCACAATTTCTCTGATTCTCACTCGACTAAAAAGCCACCGAAAGCCGTCTGAATCTTCTGAATGGTGGAAGACCTGGGCAGACCCCACCGAGGAGCTTTCTAACCACCTCGGTGACTTCGGCCTGGGTAATGGATGAGTCCGCCTCCGAGTCCCGAGTCTCTGCTTCCTCTTCGGAAGACGTGATGATGGGATTGAGGAGATCCTCGAAGTACTCCTTCCACCGCCCGACAACATCCCCAGTCAGGGTCAACAGCTCCCCACCCGCACCGTAAACAGTGCTGGTGGAAAGCTGCTTCCACCTCCTGAGGCGTCGGACGGTTTGCCAGAATCTCTTCGAGGCCGACCGATAGTCCTCCTCCATAGCCTCCCCGAACTCCTCCCAGACCCGAGTTTTTGCCTCTGCGACCGCACGGGCTGCGGCACGCTTGGCCTGCCGGTACCTGTCAGCTGCCTCTGGGGTCCCACCTACCAACAAAGATAAGTAGGACTCCTTCTTCAGCTTGATGGCATCCCTTACTTCCGGTGTCCACCACCGGGTTCGGGGATTGCCGCCGCGACAGGCACCAGAGACCTTGCGACCACAGCTACGAGCAGCCGCATCGACAATGGAGGTGGAGAACATGGTCCACTCGGACTCCATGTCTCCAACCTCCCCCGGGATCTGGTAGAAGCTCTCCCGGAGGTGGGAGTTGAAGACCTTGCTGACAGAGGGTCCCGCCAGTCGTTCCCAGCAGACCCTCACGATATGTTTGGGCCTGCCAGGTCTTTCCGGCTTCCTACCCTCCCAGCGGATCCAACTCACCACCAGGTGGTGATCAGTCGACAACTCTGCCCCTCTCTTCACTCGAGTGTCCGAGACACGTGGCCGAAGGTCAGATGATACGACTACAAAGTCGATCATCGACCTCCGGCACAGGGTGTCCCTGATAGCTGGGCCTCCCCCCCAGGGGGGGGCCTGGTGAGCAGAGCCGCTTGTGATTGGACTGGGGCGCGGCCGGATATGCGGCCGCCCCTCTCCTCCCACGCAACTCATGTTTGTGGAAAACAGAATACAATGATTTGCAAATCCTCTTCAACCTATATTCAATTGAATACACCACAAAGACAAGATACAGTATTTAATGTTAAAACTGATAGACTTTTTTGTTTTTGTGCAAATATTTGCTCATTTTGAAATGGATGCCCGCAACACATTTCAAAAATGCTGGGACGGGGCAACAAAAGACTGGAAAAATTGATGAATGCTCAAAGAACACCTAATTGGAAACAGGTGAGTGTCATGACTGGGTATAAAAGGAGAATCCCCAAAAGGCTCAGCCGTTCACAAGCAAAGATGGGGCGAGGATCACCACTTTGTGAACAACGATGTGAAGAAATAGTCCAACAGTTTAAGAACAATGTTTCTCAATGTTCAGTTACAAGGAATTTAGGGATTCCATCATCTACAGTCCATAATATAATCAGAAGGTTCAGAGAGTCTGGAGAACTTTCTACACGTAAGCGGCAAGGCCGAAAACCAACACTGAATGCACGTGACCTTCGATTCCTCAGGCGGCACTGCATTAAAACCAACATCTTTGTGTAAAGGATCTTACCGAGTGGTCTTGGGAACACTTCAGAAAACCATTTTCAGTTAACACAGTTCGTCACTACATCTACAAGTGCAAGTTAAAACTCTACCATGCGAAGCAAAAGCCATACATCAGCAACATCCAAAACCACCGCCTTCCCTGGGCCAGAGCTCATTTGAAATGGACAGACGCAAAGTGGAAAAGTGTGCTGTGGTCTGATGAGTCCACATTTGAAATTGTTTTTGGAAATCATGGACGCCGTGTCCTCCGGACAAAAGAGGAAAATGACCATCCAGATTGTTACCAGCACAAAGTTCAAAAGCCAGCATCTGTGATGGTATGGGGGTGTGTTCGTGCCCATGCCATGGGCAACTTACACATCTGTGATGGCACCATCAATGCTGAAAGGTACATCCAGGTTTTGGAGCAACACATGCTGCCATCCAAGCAATGTCTTTTTCAGGGACGTCCCTGCTTATTTCAGCAAGACAATGCCAAGCCACATTCTGCACGTGTTACAACAGGGTGGCTTCGTAGTAAAAGAGTGCGGGTACTAGACTGACCTGCCTGCAGTCCAGACCTGTCGCCCATTGAAAATGTGTGGTCCATTATGAAGTGCAAAATACAACAACGGAGACCCCGGACTGTTGAACAACTGAAGTCATACATCAAGCAAAAATGGGAAAGAATTCCACATACAAAGCTTCAACAATTAGTATCCTCAGTTCCCAAACGCTGATTGAGTGTTGTTAAAAGGAAAGGTGACATAACACAGTGGAAAACATACCACTGTCCCAGCTTTTTTGAAACATGTTGCTGGCATCCATTTCAAAATGAGCAAATAGTTACACAAAAACAGTAAAGTTTATCAGTGATACAATGAAACCAACAGATGTTGGGGGAGAAAGTATTGTACTTTGTACAAGATAGCAATAACTTTTGATATTTTGGACTCAATATGTTTTATATGAGTTTTCCAGCTGAGCATGTCATCAACAAAAACTCCAAGAAATTTAGTTTGAGATACAATCCCAATCTCAATACCATTCAACAACAATTTACCGCTTAAATGTCTAGGCTTATTTCCAAATATAATGCACTTAGTTTTACCAAAATGAAGTGATAATTTATTAGAGTCAAACCAGTATTTAAATTTTTGCAGTTCCCTCTCCACCAAGTCCAAGAGCTGTCTCAAATTATCTCCACTACCAATCACAGTTGTATCATCAGCAAACAAAAACTCAAAGGCTTAGAAACTAAACGTATATAATTAATATACAGCAAAAACAATAATGCCCGAGAACTAACCCCTGGGGCACTCCACATGTAATCCTCAAAAATTCTGATTTTATCCCACCAAGGTGAACACACTGATATCTATTACGTAAATAACTAGCTATCCAGTTAAAGGCCAGTCCTCTAATACCATACATCTGTAATTTTTCCAATAATACGATATGATCAGTAGTATCAAATGCTTTCTGTAAGTCAAAAAAACCCCAACAGTGTATTGCTTCTTCTCTATTGCATCTTCTCGATATGAAATGCTATTAGAAAATGTTAATATCAGTTCCATAATACACGCGCAGCAAAATACACAGAGGCATAAAACTGCACTCTGTGGTGCCGTCATGTTCAGCTCATAGGTCTAATAATTTTAGTTTTAAAATAAACAGGAAAATGTCATTGTGCAACCAGGAGGCAATAACAGAACATACTCATAAAACTCAATTAACAGGACAGAATGGTTGATAGTACTGTAGCTGTAGAAATATGTTCAAGTTGCATGAAACATAATATCAAAGATTTATTATATTTCCACTTTTCCAATACAGTCATGTTCAGAATAATTGGCATCATGGGACCTAATTCAGAATCTCTTCAGAAATAAATGCAAAAGAACTGTTTTTATAATCAGAATATTTAACAAGATGTTCAAAGACATTGAACAACAAAACAATATGCTTGTTCGGAAAGTGAAGTACACGGACCCACGCCAGGGGGCGTGAATGAACGGCCAGTAGGAAGTCCGAATAAATAACAATTTATTCTGCAAATGTGCACAAACAACCAATTATGCTTTTAGTCTGTCAATCAAAAACTCAGTGACGCGTGGGCAGGCCCGGGGGTAAGGGACGCCTATCCAGAGAAGAGCCGGGACCCACGATGTTCCACCGCCAGCGGAGACCTGCAATACACCGGAGCCGCCAAGTCCTGAGTCCCCAGGTGGCCACCGCTTCCAGCTGTCAGATCCGGTACTGCTGGCAGGAACAGACACAGGTGAAAAGGTGGGTGTGTGAACACCCAGCAAACAATCAGCTACAATACAGTTCCTTTCTGAGGGAAAAACCTCCACCTCCAAACACAGGAAAACAGAGTACGTGCAGTGCCTTATGCATCACTTAATGAAGTCTGACGGGAGGAGTGGAGACGCCAACTCCTCCATCTTCCACAAACTCGGCTACAAGCTGCAAGTGTACAAAAGGTTAATGACTGCAAAAAGCTCTGCTGCAAAAACGTGTGAGTACGGCACAGAACGGCTGAGTTGGTTTACCTTGAGGGTATACTGATAACTCGGCAGAGTTCTGATGTCTCTCCCAGGCTTTTATGGGTGGTGGTGACGAATGATGAATGACAGCTGTCAGCTCCGGGCTCCTGGTGGACTTCCTGCGGCAACTGCGCCCTCTGGTGCCTGAAACCCGACAACAGGCAGGACGCCCTCTGGTGGTGAACCAGCAGTACCTCCTCTTCGGGCGGCCCACACAACAATGCTTACATATAGCAAAATAAATAATATATATATAGACAGAAAATGTACATGTCATACATGGTGCTATCAGGCTGGATGGTCAGGAATGGCAGGACACAAATGCACAGCTCAAGCAGACAGCTCTGGTATTCCGAAGACTTTATGATTGTGGTTAGTAGAGGTCAGTACACGAGTAAGCAGTCCAGAAAAAACAACAGTACAAAAATCATCAGACAAAGCATGGTCAAAGCAACAGGCAGGAGGTCAGGTACACACAAGGAGGCAGGCAGGACTATGGAACACAGATACAGAGCTGGAATGATGGCACAGAGCACGACAAACTGGCGAGAGACAAACAACCTCAGTGAGATTATATCACCCCAGGTGGCAATCAGAAAATCAGAAACAGGTGTGCAAGGAAAGCACCAGAACCAGGGCGTGGCCAGAGAGAGAGACAGAGACAAGAATAACAGAGACAGACAACCCCAAGCAGAGAAACCCAACAAGAGAATAAACAAATACACCAAATAACAGAACAAAATAAAACAGACAACCAAAACTCAACTCCTGACAGTACCCCCCCCCCCCCCCCCAACACACACGGCCGACCCTGGACGGCCCAGGCACAGCAGAACGAGAGGCATGAAACTCACGGATCAATGCAGGATCAAGAATGAAGTGGAGGGTACCCACGACCGCTCCTCAGGGCCATAACCCTCCCAGTCAACCAGATATTGCACCCCACGACCACTGCGGCGAGAGTCCAAGAGCCGCCGCACTGTGAACACTGGGCCACCATCCACACACCGGGAGGGAGGTGGGGGAACAGCTGGAGGGCATAAAGAACTGGATCTAACTGGTTTTACCTGAGTGGTATGAAAGATGGGGTGAATACGCAGGGACGTAGGGAGATGGAGACGAACAGAAACTGGATTAACAAGCTTGGAAACCAGGAATGGGCCGACAAACCGGGGAGCTAATTTTCTGCGCAGGTCCTTTAACTGGAGATGGAGAGTGGAGAGCCATACCTTCTGACCGGGCTCATAAGAGGGCACCGAGGACCTCCTATGGTCTGCCGCAGACTTATAGGCTTGGGATGTGTGGATCAATGTCCTCTTGGCCCGCTCCCAGGTTCGTCACCAGTGAAGAACAAGATGGAGTGCGGAGGGGACTGAGGAGTTGAGGTCTGTGGGGGGAAATAGAGAGGGTCGATGACCATAAACAACATGAAAAGGGGAATAACCGGTAGATACAGAGGGCAACTGATTATGGGCCAATTCTATCCAGGGTACTTGCAAAGACCAGGTGGCAGGTTGTTGTGAGGCAAGAATACGGAGACCCTTTTCTAATTCCTGATTAAGACGTTCGGTTTGACCATTGGCTTGTGGATGGTAGCCCAATGTTAAACTGATGGAAACCCAGAGGAGACGGCAGAACTCCCTCCAAAAATTGGACACGAACTGAGGACCTCTGTCAGATACAATATCCTGGGGGAAACCATGTAATTTAAAAACATGATTTAGCATAACCTTGGCAGTTTCCTTGGCTGACAGGAGTTTGGGCAATGGAACAAAATGTGCCATCTTTGACAGTCTATCTACAACATTAAGAACTACAGTGTTACTCTTGGAGGGCGGAAGACCAGTTATAAAGTCCATCGTAAAGGGATGTGCAAGCACAGGCAGCGGCATTAATAATCCAGCGGGTGGACGGTTAGATGATTTATACATAGCACATGTCTGACAGGCGTTGACATATTCCGACACATCCTTGGATAATCCAGGCCACCAAAACCTCTGTTGAACTACAAAAAGGGTTTCTTTATTCCTGGGTGACAAGAAAAACAGCTGCAATGTCCTCACCTGATCACATCCCCACTGAGCATGTCTGGAACAAAAAGCTTGCCGGTGGGACAACTGGGGGGCACTGGAACCCCATCATTGGCAGACCGGACCCTGGACTCATTTTCCCACGTGAGAGCGGATACAAAGCAGGAGACTGGCAGTATTGTACCTGGATCGGCTTTGATGTCAATCGGTTCACCCTGACGGGATAGAGCATCTAGTTTCCCATTTTTAGAACCTGGTTGGTATGAAAGCACCACGTTGAATTGGCTGAAAAAGATCGCCCACCTAGCTTGACGTGCATTAAGGTGCTTGGCAGGTCATAAATATTATACATTTTTGTGATCAGTGTAAACCAGGAATGGTGTTTGTGCCTCCTGCCAACAGTTCGTGGTCTCCAATGCTGTAATTTTGCTCAGCGGCAGTCAACGTCTTTGACAGATAGGCACATGGGTGCATTCTATTGTCAGTAGGATTACGCTGTGAAAGAACTGCACCCACACCCATGTTTGAAGCATCCACCTCAACCACAAACAGTCGAGCGGGGTCAGTGAGGAGTAGCACGGGGGCCGCTATAAAGTGTTTCTTTAGAACCTTGAAAGCCTCGTCGCACTCAGGTGACCAAACAAATGGCTGGAGGGATGACGTGACATCGTGTAATGGAGCTGCAATAGTGCTGAAATTGCAGATGAATTTACGATAGAAATTGGCAAAACCCAGGAATCTCTGTACCTCCTTCGTGAGGAGGGAACAGCCCAGTCTCGTACTGCAGCAACCTTATCAGGGTCCATGTTAATCTCCCCCTCAGCAATTACAAACCCCAAAAATGATACCGTTGATTGATGGAATTAACATTTCTCTGCCTTAACGAACAGGTTGTGGCGTAACAAGGTCTGAAGTACAGTGCGCACATGTTCGGTGTGGGTTTTCGGGTCAGGAGAGAAAATCAAAATATCATCAAGGTAAACAAAAACGAATTTGTTGAGAAATTCATGCAGCACATCATTTACCAAGTTTTGGAACACTGCAGGAGCATTTGTGAGGCCAAATGGCATGACTAAGTGTTCATAATGACCAGTTGGTGTGTTTTACACACCAACTGCTGTTTTACATTCTCCTTCTCCTTCTCTTATCCTTACGAAATTGTATGTGTTGCAGAGATCCAGTTTAGTAAAAGTTTTGCTGCTTCCAACAACTCTAAAGCAGTGGAGATGAGAGATAATGGGTAACGATTTTTAAAGGTGACGTCATTAAGCCCAAGATAATCAATACAAGGGTGGAGTGATTTGTTCTTTTTCTCAAAGAAGAAAAACCCCACCCCTGCGGGCGCAGACAAATGACAAATCAAACCAGCAGCGAGGGACTCCTGTATATATTCATTCATGGCGCTGCATTCAGGGACCATCAGTGAAAAGAGTTTTTCCCGTGGTGGGCTTGCTCCAGGGAGAAGCTTGATTGAGCAATCATATTCTCGGTGGGGCGGTAATGATTTAGCCTTGCTTTTGCTAAATACCAGTGCTAAATCGTGATAACATGACGGAACCCCTGCCAGATCCACGTTAGACTCCAGCTGGGAACACACTGGTTCTGACAGACATGATTTCTTGCAGGAACCCCACGAAACAATCTTTCCCTTTGACCAGTCAAAATTAGGGCTGTGTTGTATTAACCAGGGGTGCCCCAGGATCAGCGGATGAGTCATATTGTCAAATACATGAAAACTGATAGATTCGGAGTGGTTTTCTGCCACAGTTAAGGAAACGGACTGAGTACGATGAGAAATACAACCTAATTCATGGCCATCCACCTCGCACCACCAGAGGGCGGGACAGTTCTATCAACTTCAGGTGCAGAGACCTGGCCAGAGAAAACAATCCAATCCAATCAATCCAGCTTATTTATAGAGCACATTTAAAAACAACAAAGTTGACCAAAGTGCTGTACAAAGACATAAAATAAATAAATAAATAATAAATAATCACACGATAAATAACAGTGGCAACAATAAAAGTTTTTTAAAACAGTAAAATCAAAATTAAAATTAGCATCAGAACCAGAATCAACGAAAGCTGACACGGAAACTGATGAGTTCTCAGAGGACAATTTTGCTGGAATTACATTTTGTGCTGTGGATGGAGTTATGGAATTAAGACTGACCCGTATGTCGGATTTTGGCCGCACGGGGACACTCCTGGCTTGACATTTGGTTACCATGTGATCAGAATGTCCACAGTAAAAACAAAGTCTGCCATGTCGGCGTCGCTGCCTCTCGATGGAAGAAAGACGAGCGCAATGTCGTTGCATGGACTCCTCGGGACCGCTGTGTGGAGGACCCGCGCTCACATGGCTGGAGGAGGACGTGCAGACGGGAGGTGTTGTGGAGCATTGGACAGGCAGCAGGGCGGCACAGCGAGGGCGGTCCTGCAAATGCCAGGTGGTCCGTATGGTGAGAGCGATCAGCTGGTCCAAATCGTCGGACAAATCTATGGCTATCAGCAGTTCCTGGATATTTTCGGAGAGCCCCTGAAAAAACACGTAATGGAGTGCCGCAGAATTCCAATCACTCCTGGCTGCCAGAATGCGGAAGTCCACCTCTTTGTCGGCGACTCGACGTCTGCCTTGCCTCAGCTTCATCGGGGATTGGTCTGCTTCTCGCCCCGGAGAGGTGTGTTGGAAGACCAATTGCAGAGCTGATGTAAATGCCAGAAGAGAGGCACAGGTGGCAGATTGGCGACCCCACTCAGCTGTTGCCCACGCCAAAGCACGACCAGTCAGGTGAGTGATGATGTAAGCTATCTTCGCCCTGTCGGACGGGAACTTACATGACATGGGTTCAAAATTCAACTCACACTGAGTCAGAAACTGTCTGACATCTCCGGACTTGCCTGAGAAGTGTTCAGGCGGTGACAGCAAATTGCAGTAGTCTGGTTCGGGTACGGAAGTCAGTGCAGTTGCTAACAGCCCCGGTGGAGGCACACTGGTGCTGCCGGTGGCCAGAACAGTAGAAGACTGATGATTGATCCTAGACAGTAATTGTCCCATCTCGGTGCTCACCAACTCCATGAATAAGTTCTGGCACTTAGCGAGGTCGCTAAACCAGGAGGTGAGTGCGGTGAGGTGATTCTGTTGTTGTGCAAGCTGCTTACTGTGGTGTTGTACCACCAGCTAAAATGGGTTAGAGCCGGCTGTTTCCTTCGTTGGCCAATTTGTACTATCAGGCTGGATGGTCAGGAATGGCAGGACACAAATACACAGCTCAAGCAAACAGCTCTGGTTTTCAGAAGACTTTATGATTGTGGTTAGTGGAGGTCGGTACACGAATAAGCAGTCCAGAAACAAACAACAGTACAGAAATCATCAGGCAAACAGGCGTGGTCAAAGCAACAGGCAGGAGGTCAGGTACACACAAGGAGGTAGGCAGGACTATGGAATGCAAATACAGAGCTGGAATGACGGCACAGGGCACGACAAACTGGCGAGAGACAAACAACCTCAGTGATTTTATATCACCCCAGGTGGCAATCAGCAAATCATTCATTCATTCATTTCCATTTATTTGTACAAGGACAGCATACAATTACATTATGCTCATCAAGCAGAGATGTTTGTACCAGATTGTAGCTGCAACAGCTAATTTCCATCTGTAGTCCTTGAGGGTCAGGGGGATATACATAGGACATAGGGCTATTAAATACATCACAAACAAACTTACAAAATATATGATACTAAATTCCTAAAATATATAATATTAAATTCATTCTTACGTCATTCATTTCTAAAATACTGTGCCATATCAAAACGTTTAAAACAACCATTCATAATTCATCCCTGTCACTCATTACATGCAGCATCAAAACATCAAAATTGTCAAGACATTCATAAATTCATCTAAACCTCTCAATTACTGTACAATATCAAAACACTTGTAAAAGATATTCACCCTTCATACAGTTCATCTCTCAATTTCTATATAGAATCAGAATACTTATTACACATGTTCAGTGTTACCTTTAGCAGTGCTATATATTTAGTGCCTACATCTCTGGTTTTGAAGAAGCCATGATTTTACCTTTACAGAAAATGTCTTAAAGTCTGGTTGTGTTTTTATTTCTTCTGATAATATATTCCACTTCTTTGTGTGAGTCAGTTTCTGTCCTTGTGTACTGGAGTTAGAGAAGATAAGGAGGCAGCCGAATGTTCATCAAGGCCGTAGAGATTCTTCTGGAAGAAAACAACGGGGCATTTTGTCCTTCAGAGGCTGATAAGCCTGCAGTGTTTGTGCATGAACAGTGAAAAACACGTTTACAGTCTCACATGAACAATCCAGATCCCAATTATGAATATTCCTTGGTCTCTGAAGTCTTCCACTGCAAGGTGCGCATTTGCTCTGAGATGTTAGCCAATTTGTGTCTGAGTTCAAGGGTTAATGCAGTCTGAGAATGCATCGCCTTGCCCAACTCATTAATCATGACGGCCAAGTGAGGGGTTGTGGTTTTGGCGGCAGCCATCTTGCTAATTTTCCGGTAGGTCAGGGCAGCACATAAACCAATAAGTACCAGCCCTCTTACTATGAAAGCAAATATAAATAAATCCCAGACATCCTCCACAGAGAATGACGCAAAGCCACGCCTCCCAGGCGCCGAGAACATAGCCCACAGGGTAGGTTCCATCTGGGCACGCAGGGTCCCCCAGCCCTGATCTTCTTGTAGAAAAAATGGTGTCAATAATGTTCAGAGACCAGCTGATCAATTCCATGGTTAATCCAATCTAGTTTGAAGAATTCACAGTCTGGTGAAGTAGGGACTTTTGAAGGTTGGAGCCGAGATAGAATAGAGAGGAGGAGATGCGACTGCCCTCGCCGGAGTCCCATGCGAGAGCAAGGGCGTAGTTTTGACATAATCCTGCTAATAGTAATCCTTCAAATCCTATATAAAGTGAAACTTGATCCAGAATCCAGATCCAGATCCAGATCAAAATCCCTGCAGTAGTGTTGATGTAATCTTGCTAACAGAGACACACAGACAGACAAATAAATAAATAAATGCTGATAATTTTATTAAGTCCTTGGTGGATGTAATAAGTAATAAATAAATAAATTAGTCAAATAAATACACAGTAAACACCCCATTATCATGAAACATCTTCCTCCCTGTACCTCGTAAAAATTGTTTTTGTACAACCTTTTAAAGTGCTTCATGCTTGGACATCCCTTTAGCTCCTCATTCAAACTGTTCTACCGTTTCATTCCACTTAACATTAGAAGTAATCTTTTGTTGCATGTCTGTTGTATTTTAGTCTTCATACATCCTACATTTGGTTGAGGTGTCTGCTGCTGTAGCCACTGTGTTCTGTGTTTTAGGTGATCCTGGTTGTGGTGGCACCTACACCGACAGTGAAGGCATCATCATCTCTCCCAACTGGCCCAACAACTATGCCCACAACCGTCAGTGTATCTACCTGATCCGGCTGCCAGTGGGTGAAGTGGTGTCGCTCAACTTCACACACATGAACATGGAGAGTCACAGCAGCTGCTCTTTTGACTACGTGGAGGTCAGTTCATGGTTACTTTAGAAGAGACACACACAAACACATTTATTACATTGATTTGAGAAACGTGGATAAGAATTGGACCTTTTATTGCAACATACGGTACCTAATTATTTCGTCATTATTTACAAAACAAAGAATCTCATATCTATATATTAATAGCCAAGTGGCCTCTGTGTGCGTGTATGAGTGTATGCGTGTGCATGGCTTAAATCATGGAGAAGCTGGGGAGAGCTGACAGGGTGTGGGTGTGTAAAAATAACAGCACCTGCTTGGGGCAGAATGCAGAAAAGACAAAAAGCTCTGGCTTGGTTTTTGTTCTTCCACGCAGCTCGCCAAAATATATTACAGCAAAGTGGCCTGTGTGCGTGCATGTGTATAACTTTGATTACGGACAAACTGGGGAGAGCTGACATTTGATATGCTTGTACATTTTAGGTCAAGGATGAACACTGCCAACATGAGACATTGATAGGACTAATATTTTTGGAGAAACTACGGATATTGGCTAACAACACTGAACAATGGACGTTAATAATTACATTCTGGGCTCACACAGCATTCCAGCAGTGAGCGGTAAATCATCTAGTATATATTAAAAGCGAAGTGGCGTCTGTGTACAAGTATGCGTGCGTGCGTGATTGTATTTAGCAAGTTCAGTGTAATTACATAATATAATTGTAAATACATTAAAATACATGAATGACACAAGAAAGTGAAAACACTTATTTCCATTGTGGTCCATTTAAAAATCAAACAACAAATTAGAAGTAATAATAAAATAAACTAATAACAACAACAACAACAACAATAATAATAACAATAATAATAATAATAACAATAATGTGTATATGATAACAAGACCCTAATCAATTTCTAAATGCTACATTAAGATAGTAAATTAACATTAACAATTTATGTAGTTAACAGGAAGTAAAAGGGTTGAGTTCTTCCACAAAAACTATTGAGGTCAAAGGTTCTAAAAATATTCTGTGCACACACGCCATTCCAACTCATTATAGGAACTTTGCATAATTTATTACCACCCTTGAAAATTGTCAGCTACCCATTTTATTAACACTACCCAGAGCCCGTGGATCCCCATAAGCAACATGCTAGTTCAGAATTGTAAAGCTACTTTGTCCCCTTTTACATCAGCTGTCAAAATGTGTCCAGGCTGCATTTTGGTATGACATATGATACAACCTGACTACGTCTACAAATGATAATATATGTTTCCAGTGACCACATTGAAATCTGACTGAGATGTAATCACTTTTGTTCACCTCACATCACACTTCCACTGGATTGTGCAGGTCTAAAAACAGTAAAGCATAAAACTAAAACAAGATGGTAATCATCCTCAGATAGTGCTTGACCACATGAACAGTCACATCTGGAAACATACGCTGGTGACGCTTCACTGACTTCACCACATTAATGAATGGGTCCTGGATGGCAACCAGCAAGGCAGACAAATGGCCCACTCCACAGCTCAAAAGTAAACATTTGCCACAGCCAGATGAAATGTGTCCATAACCTTGGCTTTCTCCAACTAGGGGGTTCCTCAGCACTTAGGTATTTGTATGTTGGATCATGTCCAGAGAAATGCACCAGCAGCCCAAAATATCATAGTTGATGCCCCCTCACAATGCAAGTGATACTCCTCATTGGTCTCTCCCAATGTAGCCTGCCCTTTGACAGAAAGTCTCACAACCATGTGGTAAGACAGGACTAGATCACTGAAGATTTGAACCTTTGTTCTCCTGTAAAGGTAATGACATTGCTAAACACCTCTGTTCAGTGACCTCATGACTCTATAAGCTCTTCTCAGGTGTTTCTCAATCTCAATATCCAAGGACAAGAAAGATGAGTAAAGGTCCTTCACCACATACATTGACACTTCTGATGGCCAAGTCCACGAAGTCATTGAAAGTGTGTCTCTTAGACTTTATCCAGGACAATCTCAAATCCTGACACTAGGATTCCTCACTCAGCTTCTCAAATTCTGCACTTAGGGTATCCATTGAATCCACAAAGATCAAAGCATCATGTGTGAAGTCACGGTCGGTGAACCTTTCCTCACCTACAAAGAAAACTAAGCTGCTGGTTTCCTCAACCCTGTCCAACAGCCATTCTATGCAATCAGTGAACAGTGTAGGAGCCAGAACACATCCCCGACAGATGTCACTACAGTATTCATTGGGAAAAATTCAGAAATTCTTTCCCTGTTCTGCACATCTCTCAAAGTATCTGTGTATTGGTTGGAATTGATGTCCAGTAATGTCTTTGGGGTCATGAATGTACACATGTAAATGCACCCAAAATGCATTGAGAACAGATTGCTGTCTGACTGGCCAAACCTGGGATGCATTATAACCACAGTGATGTAAGTGTACATGTGTTTACAGTCCACATCCAACTACATTGGCCCAAATAAATGGCCACCATGACTTTATTCTTCAACTGTATGTTTGAGCACAAGTTCTTATCTTTTATGAATAACACTGACACTAATTTTTGGCAAATAAAGTCATGCATGGGTGTGCTCCTGTACTGAGATCGTACTCTGGACAGTCGTTGCACTGATCACAGCTGAAATCAAAGCAATTGCATCAATGATTATTCTCCTCTCATTTTGTCTCTGGCAACCCAACTGTTTAAGACACCTTCAAGATCAGCAATGTCTGCTTTAGCTATTGTGAAGCATGCAGCACCTCATGGATATCTAGTGCCCTCCCTCCCTTTTTTGACCTCGACAAGCCAGAGGAGGTATGACAGGATCTGAACAGAGCGAATGCCTCTCAATCGGATTTCAATTTGGAACTGAGACATATATTAATACCAAGTGTAAATGGGGCTCTGCAGTTGGAGTAGAGGCTCACAATGACTATTTGGCACCACTTACATACGTCGTTATTGTATGTGTATTGTAAACACATGTAATTTACATGGATTTTTAGTTAGGTCTCAATGGATCCACCTCCAAAGCCATCCATCCACAATGCCTTTTTACTTTCATGTGGTCAAACACTATCCGACTGCAGTCCAGTTAACCAAAATGCATTTTTTAAATAACTTATTTAATTTTTTTTAATGAAAACAACAGAAAGGGAACAACCTGGTACACAATCACCCAGTCAGGGCGCACCATTCAAGCGTCTGCATATCTTAGCAATATCCTTTATTCTTGTCTCTTGCTTTCCTGGTTTATTTCCAGGTCCGCGATGGCCGTTCGGAGACTGATCCTCTGATAGGGAAGTACTGTGGGAGCACCCTGCCAGCTCCTATTGTCTCCTCCACGGAGTCCCTATGGGTTCGCTTCAAGTCCGATAGCTCAGTCAGTCGCACTGGTTTCAGGGCTGTGTACACTGTCGGTGAGATACTTTTGTTTGGTCTTCTGTGTGTCAAATTGTGTCATATTTTAACATTTAAAATATCTAATGCTAAAAAATTCTATATTTTTCTTTGATGTGAACAATGAAGTTTATGAAATAACCAGACACATCTGAGAGTCATTGTCAGCTCATGAAACATGACAGAGAGTCATACATCTGTTTTGTTTAATCTAAGAATGTCCCTTTTCTTACCATCTTTTTTTTTGTTTTTACCCAAACTCTGTGCAGCTTGTGGAGGCACTTTGTCAGGCTCAGGGGAGTTCTGGACTCCATACCACCCTAATTTCTATCCCCACAATAAAGAGTGTGTGTGGGTTATTAACCAGCCAGAGGGTTACGTCGTTACCCTCAACTTCCAGTCCTTTGATATTGAAGGAGGCTCGTGCACGTTTGACTTTGTTGAGGTACATGACGCTGACATTACAATTTGTACAGATACAACAAACACATTATATCTGTTGGTTTTGGAAAGTTTGGACATTTCAAATTTCATTTTCTGTTGACAGACTTTTGAAGATTAAACCACCAGAGGTGTCAAATCCGGCTTCAGAAAGTAAAAACCCTCCCATGTGTTGCTTCTACCTGTGTACCTAAAACAGGTGATCTCAATAATTAACTCATCCACCTGCCTGAAGAGCTGAACTAATTACAATCAGCTGGTTTACTGGGAAGATGGAACAAATATGTGGCTGGACTTTTACTTTCTGAAGCTGGATTTGACACCTCTGAAAAGCATAGGTCACACATTTTTCTGGCAATGTTTGACATTTCATGAATGTTTTTCTTCACTGAAGTACTGACTGTATCGTTGTTCTAAAAGTATCTACTCAGTGAACACAATTGTGAATATCGAGAGGGCTTCTTTACAGATTTTTTGTTTTTTTGCAAAGCTTTTTATTTGTTTGATCGAGCTGCTCTGTAGGCCATCTTGAGAATTTGTGGGATCACCTGTAAGTTAATAAACATCATAAGCTGCCTGTACAGAGACACTGTGAGTGCTGTGTGGAGACACAATCTCTGACTTCTTCTGTCCAATGCTAGCATGTGCTAAGTGTTTGAGTTTTATACTAAGTGATTTAGGTGTGTTTGTAGGCAAGGTAAGGCTCACTGATCTTGACTTTGTAGACAATGCCGTGATCTTTGTGGTATCAGTGGGTGTCCTGGTTGCAGTATTCTAGATGTTTATTGAGTCAGAGTGCCTGGTTTTGTCACTTATGGCATAAAGGCCACATATTTCCCTGACCATGATCCAAGAAGCAGGTGCCTCAGTGATGCAGATGCTAACAACTCTAAAAGGCCAAGGGGATGTCCATGTGTTACCTGGCTGCAGTAGATCATTGAGTACCTTCAGGAGGTGCAAAAGGACTGCTTGTCTTCCCAAATGATCACTGTAACAGTGCAGCAACACATCTTGTATGAAACAGGCGTTAGTCAGAGTCCAGACTGTCTAAGTCAGTACTCCTGATCCACTCCCACTGCCCTTAGCGAATACAGTCCTGATGAAATCCAGTGCAGCTTGTTTCCTGGAATGTCCAGGCATGTGAAGGAAAAGATGCAGGCCAGTGGGAGTGTGGTGAGATGCTTTGCTCCTGGCACAATGTACAGCCTGCCACAAATATCAGACAGAGTGCTTCTGTAGTGGGCCACCAAAGAATGTCTTTGCAGGAGGGTTAATAGTCTGTGGGTCACCTGAGTCCACTGCCCTTCAGGGGGTATTGCGAAGACTAGTCCAACATCTGCATTGTTGTAATGATTGATGTAAATTAAGTCCAAGACATATTCAGTGGCTTGGAAATGTTTATGTGTCCATCCCCTGACTTGTCAAAAGAAAACTGGCTGTACACACGATTATTTAATCCTTACATTTAGAATAAATCGCTCCTTTCCCAACTTTTTTTTTTTGGAATGTGTTGCAGATCTTAAATGCAGGATGGATGTATATTAACAAATGAAATTAAGTTGACCACACACAACATGAAACATTTTGCATTCATAGTGTCAGAAATCAACAGAAATCAAAGTGAATGTAAGAATCACTATCCCCCCCAATATGGTCCCAACATTTTCTGATTTGGGGTTGTAAATGTCACAAATATTTTATATTTCCTTGATGAGGAATATGTGATCTTTTTTCAGGTGTTAAAAAGTTCCAGAAAGCATACTGTGTGCCAAAAAACAAAACAAAACAAACAAACAAACAAACAAACAAAAACAAACCAGCAGGAGCTAGAAATGCAATTTTAAAAAAATTAAATCACTGCTTTTTCTGTAATGACATATAGTGATCTACTGTAGGACAAAACTACCATGGACAGATGGCAAACAGCTTGATTACAACTTGCTATTACACAAACAAGTCAAAAATACTTGTTTGCCTTTCAACTGCCCCCTATTTGTTCAGTGGTGCCAGTATAGATCCACATTGGAATGTGGCACACATTTTATTCCAGATGCCCGTCCTGACAAAACTCCAATTTTACCCATGAAAACACACACTTACCTTCCTAAGAGGTCTTCCATCCAAGTACTAATCAGGATCTACCCTGCTTAGCTTCTGAGATCTGATGGGATTAGGCTTACAAAAAGCAGAGTGGCCGCAAAAATTTCTCAGGAAAGGGGAGGGTTTCAACATCTGGCTCATGAACTATAATGTTTAGTTTTGGCCAGGTATTGGCCCACTGAATTGTCAAAGTACAGCAAACAGAGTCTGGCTCACAATGCCCATTGGAGTGGACCACCTCCTGTATGAAGTTGGGTTTGTTCTGCCTCTATCACTATGGACTCAAACTCTTAGTAATGTGATACAAATACACAGACAGTAGGAAGAATGCCATCTGGACTGGGGTAGCTGGGGTAGGTCTGTCTCCGGGATCAAGATGCTGGCATTGATCCTCCTGGATGACTCTCTCAATATCCCAGGTAGGCTGCCCACTACCAGATTAGTGGGCAGGATCCGGTCCATTGGTGATTGCTGGTCTGAAGGGGTTAACTGAGAAGAAAGAGCATCCGGGTTGATGTTTATGGAACCTGGACAGTAAGTGATAGTGCAGTTGAACCTTCCATAAAATAGCAACCACCTGGCCTATCGGTACTTGAGCCTTTTGGCTGACTGAATGTAATCTACGTTTTTGTGATCTGTCCAAACAATAAATGGAACGGCAGTACCTGGCCGACAATGCCTCCAGTGCCTCCTTGAACGCCAGGAGTTCCCAGTTACCTATGTCATAGTTACACTCAGTGGGACACTGATGCCGTGAAAAGAAGGCGCATGGTTGGAGATGGTTGTCACCCTCAGCTCGCTGGGACAGGATGGCTCTGATCCCGATGTCGGAGGCACCGACCTCCACAATAAACTGGCAGCCCTGGTCTGGCTGGATGAGGATGGGTGCTGCGCAGAAACAGAGTTTGAGAGTTTGGAAGGCATGTTCAGCAGCAGTGGGCCATGTGAAGGATGTCTTGGATGATGTGAGCCGAGTGAGAGGAGCTGTGACCTGACTAAAGTTTCGTATGAAACAGCGGTAGACGTTGGCATAACCAAGGAACTGCTGGAGTTGTTTGACAGAGGTGGGTGTGGGCCATTGAGTGACTGCACTAACTTTGGCAGGGTTTGTTTGATTTGGTTTTTGGAGAAAATGAAATCCAGGAAGGAAATGGTGTCACAGTGAAAATCACATTTCTCTGCTTTAACAAACAAATGATTCTCCAGCAGACACTGGAGAACTAAAAGGACATGGTCAATGTGTTCTGCTAATGTGTGTGAGAAGATAAGGATGTCATCCAGGTAAACAAATACATTTCAAATTTCATTTTCTGTTGACAGACTTATCAATCAATCAATCAATCAATTTTTTTTATATAGCGCCAAATCACAACAAACAGTTGCCCCAAGGCGCTTTATATTGTAAGGCAAGGCCATACAATAATTATGTAAAACCCCAACGGTCAAAACGACCCCCTGTGAGCAAGCACTTGGCTACAGTGGGAAGGAAAAACTCCCTTTTAACAGGAAGAAACCTCCAGCAGAACCAGGCTCAGGGAGGGGCAGTCTTCTGCTGGGACTGGTTGGGGCTGAGGGAGAGAACCAGGAAAAAGACATGCTGTGGAGGGGAGCAGAGATCGATCACTAATGATTAAATGCAGAGTGGTGCATACAGAGCAAAAAGAGAAAGAAACAGTGCATCATGGGAACCCCCCAGCAGTCTACGTCTATAGCAGCATAACTAAGGGATGGTTCAGGGTCACCTGATCCAGCCCTAACTATAAGCTTTAGCAAAAAGGAAAGTTTTAAGCCTAATCTTAAAAGTAGAGAGGGTGTCTGTCTCCCTGATCTGAATTGGGAGCTGGTTCCACAGGAGAGGAGCCTGAAAGCTGAAGGCTCTGCCTCCCATTCTACTCTTACAAACCCTAGGAACTACAAGTAAGCCTGCAGTCTGAGAGCGAAGCGCTCTATTGGGGTGATATGGTACTACGAGGTCCCTAAGATAAGATGGGACCTGATTATTCAAAACCTTATAAGTAAGAAGAAGAATTTTAAATTCTATTCTAGAATTAACAGGAAGCCAATGAAGAGAGGCCAATATGGGTGAGATATGCTCTCTCCTTCTAGTCCCCGTCAGTACTCTAGCTGCAGCATTTTGAATTAACTGAAGGCTTTTTAGGGAACTTTTAGGACAACCTGATAATAATGAATTACAATAGTCCAGCCTAGAGGAAATAAATGCATGAATTAGTTTTTCAGCATCACTCTGAGACAAGACCTTTCTGATTTTAGAGATATTGCGTAAGTGCAAAAAAGCAGTCCTACATATTTGTTTAATATGCGCTTTGAATGACATATCCTGATCAAAAATGACTCCAAGATTTCTCACAGTATTACTAGAGGTCAGGGTAATGCCATCCACAGTAAGGATCTGGTTAGACACCATGTTTCTAAGATTTGTGGGGCCAAGTACAATAACTTCAGTTTTATCTGAGTTTAAAAGCAGGAAATTAGAGGTCATCCATGTCTTTATGTCTGTAAGACAATCCTGCAGTTTAGCTAATTGGTGTGTGTTGTCTGGCTTCATGGATAGATAAAGCTGGGTATCATCTGCGTAACAATGAAAATTTAAGCAATACCGTCTAATAATACTGCCTAAGGGAAGCATATATAAAGTGAATAAAATTGGTCCTAGCACAGAACCTTGTGGAACTCCATAATTAACTTTAGTCTGTGAAGAAGATTCCCCATTTACATGAACAAATTGTAATCTATTAGACAAATATGATTCAAACCACCGCAGCGCAGTGCCTTTAATACCTATGGCATGCTCTAATCTCTGTAATAAAAGATATGAAGATAAAACCACCAGAGGTGTCAAATCCGGCTTCAGAAAGTAAAAACCCTCCCATGTGTTGCTTCTACCTGTGCACCTAAAACAGGTGATCTTAATAATTAACTCATCCACCTGCCTGAAGAGCTGAACTAATTACAATCAGCTGATTTACTGGGAAGATGGAACAAATATGTGGCTGGAATTTTACTTTCTGAAGCTGGATTTGACACCTCTGAAAAGCATAGGTCACACATTTTTCTGGCAATGTTTGACATTTCATGAATGTTTTTCTTCACTGAAGTACTGACTGTATCGTTGTTCTAAAAGTATCTACTCAGTGAACACAACTATGAATATCGACAGGGCTTCTTTACAGATTTTTTTTTTTTTTTTTTTTTTTTGCAAAGCTTTTCATTTGTTTGATCGAGCTGCTCTGTAGGCCATCTTGAGAATTTGTGGGATCACCTGTAAGTTAATGAACATCATAAGCTGCCTGTACAGAGACACTGTGAGTGCTGTGTGGAGACACTATCTCTGACGTCTTCTGTCCAATGCTAGCATGTGCTATGTGTTTGAGTTTTATACTAAGTGATTTAGGTTTGTTTGTAGGCAAGGTAAGGCTCACTGATCTTGACTTTGTAGACAATGCCGTGATCTTTGTGGTATCAGTGGGTGTCCTGGTTGCAGTATTCTAGACGCTTAATGAATCAGAGTGCCGGGATTTGTCACTTATGGCATAAAGGCCACATATTTCCCTGACCATGATCCAAGAAGCTGGTGCCTCAGTGATGCAGATGCTAACAACTCTAAAAGGCCAAGGGGATGTCCATGTGTTACCTGGCTGCAGTAGATCATTGAGTACCTTCAGGAGGTGCAAATGGACTGCTTGTCTTCCCAAATGATCACTGTAACAGTGCAGCAACACATCTTTTATGAAACAGGCGTTAGTCAGAGTCCAGACTGTCTAAGTCAGTACTCCTGATCCACTCCCACTGCCCTTAGCGAATAAATAAAGTCCTGATGAAATCCATCTTCAGCTGCACTGAACCTTCCAAAAAATAGCAACCACCTGGCCTATTGGGACTTGAGCCTTTTGGCTGACTGAATGTAATCTACGTTTTTGTGATCTGTCTAAACAATAAATGGAATGGCAGTACCTGGCTGACAATGCCTCCAGTGCCTCCCTGAACGCCAGGAGTTCCCAGTTACCTATGTCATAGTTACACTCAGTGGGACACAGATGCCGTGAAAAGAAGGCGCATGGTTGGAGATGGTTGTCACCCTCAGCTCGCTGGGACAGGATGGCTCTGATCCCGATGTCGGAGGCACCGACCTCCACAATAAACTGGCAGCCCTGGTCTGGCTGGATGAGGATGGGTGCTGCGCAGAAACAGTGTTTGAGAGTTTGGAAGGCATGTTCAGCAGCAGTGGGCCATATGAAGGATGTCTTGGGTTAAGTGAGCCGAGTGAGAGAAGCTGTGACCTGACTGAAGTTTCGTATGAAACAGTGGTAGAAGTTGGCATAACCAAGGAACTGCTGGAGTTGTTTGACAGAGGTGGGTGTGGGCCATTGAGTGACTGCACTAACTTTGGCAGGGTTTGTTTGATTTGTTTTTTGGAGAAAATGAAATCCAGGAAGGAAATGGTGTCACAGTGAAAATCACATTTCTCTGCTTTAACAAACAAATGATTCTCCAGCAGACACTGGAGAACTAAAAGGACATGGTCAATGTGTTCTGCTAGTGTATGAGAAGATATGGATGTCATCCAGGTAAACAAATACAAACCGGTTGAGGAAGTCTCGGAGTACATTGTTCACAAGTGCTTGGAATGTGGCAGGAATGTGAGACGGAAGAGCATAACCAAATATTCAAATAACAGAACGGAGTGTTGAACACAGGCTTCTACTCGTCACCTTCCTTGACTCAGTCCACGTGGTAGGCATGCAGGGGTCTAATTTCATAAATACTGCTGCCCTGTGCAGGGTGTTGAGCGCAGAATCATTGAGAAGCAGGTACTGATTACGGACCGTGATGGTGATCAACCCCCAAAAATCAATGCATGGACATAAGGTCCTGTCCTTCTTGCCTATGAAGAAGAAGCCTACCCCATAGGTGAGGATGAGGGATGTATGAGACCTGCAGCCAGAGAGTCCTTGATGTACTGCTCCATCGATTCCATCTCCGGATGCGACAGATTGTAAAGCAAACTGGTAGGGAGAGACTCATTTGGAAGTAAATCTATGGAGCAGTCATACGGTCTGTTGAAGTGACAGTGCTTGATCCTGACTAAAAACCTCTCCTAAATAATGGTAACAATTTGGGATGTTGGTGACATCCAGGAGTGAAATCACAGGTTCTCTGGCACTAGGAGTGGGGGTCATGGAGGATCACAGACACCTGCAGGCTTCACTCCACCGGATGGCCAATCAAAGTTGTGGAGTGTGAGACGCACGTGCCCCAACACCAAAGGAGAGGAGGAGGGATAAACAAAAAATTAAACAGTCTCCTGGTGATTCCCTGATACAGCTATTGTAACAGGTTCTGTTTGGTGTGTGATAATCAGACGTGCCTCTGTGATCGCCCTAGTGTCAAGAAAATTAACCTCAAGCCCTGAATTAATGAGTGTGGGAACCAAAACAGAGTAATGCCGATAAAGAACAGTGGCCGGGATTTGGGTGTGCAATGAATCTTCACCTGTGACCTTGATTACAGGTGAACTAGTCACATGCATTGCGCAGGTGTGATTTTGGCCCATTCTTCCACATAAACACTCTTCAAATCTTGAAGGTTCTGTGGACCTCTTCTATGACCTCTCATCTTTAGTTCTTTCCATAGATTTTATATTGGATTAAAATCAGGTGATTGGCTGGGCCATTCCAGCAGCTTTATTTTCATTCTCTGAAACTAATTTAGAGTTTCTTTGGCTGTGTGTTGGGGATCATTGTCTTGCTTAAATGTCCACCCTCATTTCATTTTCATCATCCTGGTAGATTTTATCAAGAATGTCTCTCTACATTTTTCCATTCATCCTTCATTCAATTATATCAAATCAAATCAATTTTATTTATATAGCGCCAAATCACAACAAACAGTTTCCCCAAGGCGCTTTATATTGCAAGGCAAAGCCATACAATAATTACAGAAAAACCCCAACGGTCAAAACGACCCCCTGTGAGCAAGCACTTGGTGACAGTGGGAAGGAAAAACTCCCTTTTAACAGGAAGAAACCTCCAGCAGAACCAGGCTCAGGGAGGGGCAGTCTTCTGCTGGGACTGGTTGGGGCTGAGGGAGAGAAAAAGACATGCTGTGGAGGGGAGCAGAGATCAATCACTAATGATTAAATGCAGAGTGGTGCATACAGAGCAAAAAGAGAAAGAAACACTCAGTGCATCATGGGAACCCAGCAGTCTAAGTCTATAGCAGCATAACTAAGGGATGGTTCAGGGTCACCTGATCCAGCCCTAACTATAAGCTTTAGCAAAAAGGAAAGGTTTAAGCCAAATCTTAAAAGTAGAGAGGGTGTCTGTCTCCCTGATCCGAATTGGGAGCTGGTTCCAGAGGAGAGGAGCCTGAAAGCTGAAGGCTCTGTCTTGCCATTCTACTCTTACAAACCCTAGGAACTACAAGTAAGCTTGCAGTCTGAGAGCGAAGCGCTCTATTGGGGTGATATGGTACTATGAGGTCCCTAAGATAAGATGGGACCTGATTATTCAAAACCTTATAAGTAAGAAGAAGAATTTTAAATTCTATTCTAGAATTAACAGGAAGCCAATGAAGAGAGGCCAGTATTGGTGAGATATGCTCTCTCCTTCTAGTCCCTGTCAGTACTCTAGCTGCAGCATTTTGAATTAACTGAAGGCTTTTCAGGGAACTTTTAGGACAACCTGATAATGATGAATTACAGTAATCCAGCCTAGAGGAAATAAATGCATGAATTAGTTGTTCAGCATCACTCTGAGACAAGACCTTTCTAATTTTAGAGATATTGCACAAATGCAAAAAAGCAGTCCTACATATTTGTTTAATATGCACATTGAATGACATATCCTGATCAAAAATGACTCCAAGATTTCTCACAGTATTACTAGAGGTCAGGGTAATGCCATCCAGAGTAAGGATCTGGTTAGACACCATGTTTCTAAGATTTGTGGGGCACAGTACAACAGTACAATAACTTCAGTTTTATCTGAGTTTAAAAGCAGGAAATTAGAGGTCATCCATGTCTTTATGTCTGTAAGACAATCCTGCAGTTTAGCTAATTGGTGTGTGTCCTCTGTCTTCATGGATAGATAAAGCTGGGTATCATCTGCGTAACAATGAAAATTTAAGCAATGCTGTCTAATAATACTGCCTAAGGGAAGCATATATAAAGTGAATAAAATTGGTCCTAGCACAGAACCTTGTGGAACTCCATAATTAACTAGGAATGGGGTCTAATAGACATGTTGATGGTTTGGAGGAAGTAACTAATGAAAATAACTCAGACAGAAAAATTGGAGAGAAAGAGTCTAACCAAATATCACTGAAAGCAGCCAAAGAGAACGATATGTCTTTGGAATAGTTATGAGTAATTTTTTCTCTAATAGTTAAAATTTTATTAGCAAAGAAAGTCATGAAGTCATTACTAGTTAAAGTTAAAGGAATACTCAGCTCAATAGAGCTCTGACTCTTTGTCAGCCTGGCTACAGTGCTGAAAAGAAACCTGGGGTTGTTCTTATTTTCTTCAATTAGTGATGAGTAGTAAGATGTCCTAGCTTTATGGAGAGCTTTTTTATAGAGCAACAGACTCTTTTTCCAGGCTAAGTGAAGATCTTCTAAATTAGTGAGACGCCATTTCCTCTCCAGCTTACGGGTTATCTGCTTTAAGCTGCGAGTTTGTGAGTTATACCACGGAGTCAGGCACTTCTGATTTAAGGCTCTCTTTTTCAGAGGAGCTACAGCATCCAAAGTTGTCCTCAATGAGGATATAAAACTATTGACGAGATAATCTATCTCACTCACAGAGTTTAGGTAGCTACTCTGCCCTGTGTTGGTATATGGCATTAGAGAACATAAAGAAGGAATCATATCCTTAAACCTAGTTACAGTGCTTTCTGAAAGACTTCTACTGTAATGAAACTTATTCCCCACTGCTGGGTAGTCCATCAGAGTAAATGTAAATGTTATTAAGAAATGATCAGACAGAAGGGGGTTTTCAGGGAATACTGTTAAGTCTTCAATTTCCATACCATAAGTCAGAACAAGATCTAAGGTATGATTAAAGTGGTGGGTGGACTCATTTACATTTTGAGCAAAGCCAATCGAGTCTAACAATAGATTAAATGCAGTGTTGAGGCTGTCATTCTCAGCATCTGTGTGGATGTTAAAATCGCCCACTATAATTATCTTATCTGAGCTAAGCACTAAGTCAGACAAAAGGTCCGAAAATTCACAGAGAAACTCATAGTAACGACCAGGTGGACGATAGATAACAACAAATAAAACTGGTTTTTGGGACTTCCAATTTGGATGGACAAGACTAAGAGTCGAGCTTTCAAATTAATTAAAGCTCTATCTGGGTTTGTGATTAATTAATAAGCTGGAGTGGAAGATTGCTGCTAATCCTCCACCTCGGCCCGTGCTACGAGCGTTCTGGCAGTTAGTGTGACTCGGGGGTGTTGACTCATTTAAACTAACATATTCATCCTGCTGTAACCAGGTTTCTGTAATGCAGAATAAATCAATATGTTGATCAATTATTATATCATTTACTAACAGGGACTTAGAAGAGAGAGATCTAATGTTTAATAGACCACATTTAACTGTTTTAGTCTGTGGTGCAGTTGAAGGTGCTATATTATTTTTTCTTTTTGAATTTTTATGCTTAAATAGATTTTTGCTGGTTATTGGTAGTCTGGGAGCAGGCACCGTCTCTACGGGGATGGGGTAATGAGGGGATGGCAGGGGGAGAGAAGCTGCAGAGAGGTGTGTAAGACTACAACTCTGCTTCCTGGTCCCAACCCTGGATAGTCACGGTATGGAGGATTTAAGAAAATTGGCCAGATTTCTAGAAATGAGAGCTGCTCCATCCAAAGTGGGATGGATGCCGTCTTTCCTAACAAGACCAGGTTTTCCCCAGAAGCTTTGCCAATTATCTATGAAGCCCACCTCGTTTTTTTGACACCACTCAGACAGCCAGCAATTCAGGGAGAACATGCGGCTAAATATGTCACTCCCGGTCCGATTGGGGAGGGGCCCAGAGAAAACTACAGAGTCCGACATTGTTTTTGCAAAGTTACACACGATTCAATATTAATTTTAGTGACCTCCGATTGGCGTAACCGGGTGTCATTACTGCCGACGTGAATTACAGTCTTACCAAATTTACGCTTAGCCTTAGCCAGCAGTTTCAAATTTCCTTCAATGTCGCCTGCTCTGGCCCCCGGAAGACAATTGACTATGGTTGCTGGTGTCGCTAACTTCACATTTCTCAAAACAGAGTCGCCAATAACCAGAGTTTGTTCCTCAGCGGGTGTGTCGCAGAGTGGGGAAAAACGGTTAGAGATTTGAACGGGTTGGCGGTGTACACGGGGCTTCTGTTTAGGACTACACTTCCTCCTCACAGTCACCCAGTCGGCCTGCTTTCCCGGCTGCTCGGGATCTGCTGGAGGGGAACTAACGGCGGCTAAGCTACCTTGGTCCGCACCGACTACAGGGGCCTGGCTAGCTATAGGATTTTCCAAGGTATGGAGCCGAGTCTCCAATTCGCCCAGCCTGGCCTCCAAAGCTACGAATAAGCTACACTTATTACAAGTACCATTACTGCTAAAGGAGGCCGAGGAATAACTAAACATTTCACACCCAGAGCAGAAAAGTGCGGGAGAGACAGGAGAAGCCACCATGCAAAACCGGCTAAGAGCTAGTAGCTGCGCTAAGCTAGCGGATTCCTAAAAACACACAAAGTGAATAATGTGTAAATAATTTAGAGGTGATTCAGCAGAAGGAGTGCTTTAGTTAAGGCACGTGAAGATTACACTGGGAAACAAATCGTTATCTAGTTAACTAGATCAATCTAACTGTGCAGATTAAACAGCTAACAGATACAGCAAAACACCGCTGTGCTCCGGAACAGGAAGTGATACAATACCGCAGTGAGAGCCAACCACCAGTAGAGGCCAATTATATGAATATTTGTCAGTGTCATCTGCTGCAAAACAGCCCCACACTGTGACGTTCCCACCTCCAAATTTCACTGTTGGTATAGTGTTTTTGGGGTGTTGTGCAGTGCCTTTTAACCTCCAAACATGGTGTGTGTGTATGTGTGTGTGTGTGTGTGTGTGTGTGTGTGTGTGTGTGTGTGTGTGTGTGTGTGTGTGTGTGTGTGTGTACTATGGCATCCAAAGAGTTAACTTTTGTCTCATCTGACCAGACTATATTCTCCCAGTACTTAACAGGCTTGTTTAAATGTTGTGCAGCAAACTTTAAATGAGCCTCAACATGCTTTTTCTTCAGCAATGGAGTCTTGCATGGTGAGCGTGCCTACAGGCCATGGTGGCTGAGTGCATTACTTATTGTTTTCTTTGGAAACAACTGTACCTGCTAATTCCAGGTCTCTCTGAAGCTCTCCACAAGTGGTCGTTGACTCCTGGACAACTCTTCTGATAATTCTTTTCACTCCTCTGTCAGAAATCATCAGAAACCAGCCACCTGCTCAAGGCCGGTTTACGGTGAAATGATCTTTCCACTTCTGGGTTTTGGCCCCAACAGTAAGGTTGCGAAGATCTTGAGAGAGCTCTTTACTTTTCCACATCATGATATGTTTCTTGTTTGACACCTTGGTAAAGAGACACCTTTTTAATCAGCCATCAGTTGGGACTGAACCAGCTGATATTAATTTCCACTGACATGGGGCAAGACTGCTTTCAATTTACTGTTAGATTTCAACTGGTGTCTTGGGTTTCCATGCTTCTTTGCACGTCCCTTTTGTCAGGTGTTCAATACTTTTTCCCCTATGTCATTTCACATTATTACACGTAACATAGGGTTAGGGTTAGGCATCTATTGTTTGATTTCTTTGTATGTGTGGATTACTTGGGTTGTTACCAACATCTGGTGAAAATTTCATGCCAATAACACCTTTAGAAATATATTTACTGAGAAAAATTGTGATGTGTTCAATATTTATTTTAGCTGCTTAAATCTGAAAGAGCATTGAGATCAGTGTTTCTGGTTCTGAATATGTATTGTGTACTATACAGGCCCAGAGCTCTATCGTGCCAGTGCTTATCCCCAAATCATAGCATGAAGCAGATGCCAGTCTATTACTCTCCCTGGATGGGCTACCAGTCCACCACAGGTTATTCCCCTAGTCATGGATGGTACCCATTTCCAGCTGAGTAGACTCAGACATTGGAGATAATCTTGTCAAAGGACACAGACAGGTTGAGTTTGGTTGGGTGACCAGGAATCAAACCAGGTGTACATATTGGTAGCCCGACTTCTCATCCCACCTACTTGCTCCTCTCAATTGTTATTTTCAATAGATTGATGTAACACGTGAATTGTTTGGTAATAAGTAATGACTGGAAAATTGGAAAACCTTAAAAAAGTTATGTCATATATTCCCATTTATGTTTGATGAAATATGTGTTGCCAGGAGAATTACATTCATTCAATTACATAATTTTTTTAAGAAATGGCATATTCTTGATAATGGCAATTGATTCTTTGTTTTGTTCCAATAATGTACCCACCTGCCTCCAGGTCAGGGATGGTGCCACGTCTAGTTCTCTACTGCTTGGAAGGTATTGTGGCCTTCAGGTTCCACCCAGACTTCAGTCAACCCAGAAATCTATGTATGTGCACTTCAAGACCGATGCCTCTGTCAGCAACCATGGCTTTTCTGCAGCTTATGGCTCTGCTTTGGAAGGTAATCAAAGTAAAACTTTAATTTTATCTTGCGCGTGCCAGTGGTACTGTAAAATGGAGGTCTAAGCCTTCATGAACTCCCACTGGTACTCAGGCCACCAATATTTATTTTTCTAAAATGTTCTAAGGTTGATCCAGTTTATAAATTTCCTCCTGTAATAGGCTGTGGAGACACCCTGAACAGTCCATCAGGCAGTTTTTCAAGTCCTGGACACCCGACGAGCTATCCCCATGGTGCTACCTGTACCTGGTACATCAGTGTTGACCCGGGCAACATGATACGGTTGTCCTTTGACTCCTTCAACCTGGAATACCATAGCAGCTGTAACTATGATTATGTGGAGGTCTACGACAACAGCACTGTTCAGGCCGGTAGCAAGATTGGCAGGTACACAGTGTTTTTACCCCAGTAAATTTGTTTATTTTTACATTACTTGAAAATCAACATAACATACAGATAATTGTTTTACATCATTTGATTGGTAAAAATTATATTTCATATTTACAGATACTGTGGCCGTTCAGTGCCTCCATCTATCACCAGTACAGACAATGTACTGACAGTGCTGTTTGTGTCTGACTCAAGTTTATCTACCGAGGGCTTTTCTGCCAGCTATGAGTCCATTGATGCCACCACAGGTATACTCACATAAATCATTATCTTTTTAAAGAATTCATACATGATACATTTTTAACAGGAATTATATCACTTTACTGATAAATTACACCCATTGAGACATCATCTCAGATTCCACATTTCATTATAAGACATACTTATGAAAAAGAACCACTGAAAATCAGGCAGATGTGTACCTCAAACGGTCAATTATGGATACAGCAGCTGTCTTTGGCTACCTATCACAAGTTGAAATATTCTGTGAGGAATTATTTAAGGTGTGAAAATAATGCAGATTCAACATTTTTGACCTTCATGATGACAGAGTGAAGGAACATACTGTAAATGCTAAAACAAAAAGGTAGGATTTAAGAAATAAAGTTCAGTCTCCACTAAAGACTGTGGTGGTAGTCAACTACTTTATACAGCTCTATAAGGCTGACCTTCTGCCAGGATGCTGGACATCTTTGATGCAAATCCTATTGTGGCAGATCTTTTGCTCAGCTGTGAATCACTAAATCTCAGTGTAATTGCAGTGGTGGTGAACTAGCTCAAAGCAGGAAAAGATGCAAGAATCTATGGTAATGGTATTTAATTTTTTTCAGACAGCTGGAGATGATGCTGTTGTCCTGGTATTGGAAGCAATGGTTGTTTGTTTTGCTGGATTACAATATCTTCAAGATTATTAGACTGTTCTCTGAGTCAGGCAAGGTACTTGCAAGGGGCATTCTCAATAGAATGTGGTGGCAGTTGCTTGCTGTGCAGTGATCTTGGTAGTCTAGTCTGGTTTCATCAACAAAGAAGTCATGAAGAAGTCAATCATCTATGGCATCCGAGCTCTGCAAGTACTCCCTGAATGCAAGCAGGAATATCAGCAGTGTCTTGTAGCCTATGTTTATTTCATAACCCATTTGACTCTGTTGAGCCTAGGTGTTTTTGTCAGTGAGGGAAAGTTCACTAACCTTGACTTTGAAGAGGATGCTGTGATCTCTTTTAGAGTGCTGCAACCAGGGCATTCATTGATTACATATGGAAAGAGGTGTCTGTCTGCAGAACAACGGAGGCCTTTTTCTTCAGGGTCTTGTTGCTTCTAGTTTTTGTTTGTATGGTTGCCAGACCTTGATTCAAATCAGTGGCTTGAGGCAACTTTGGATGTCTTTAGTACAAGGTCTCTACGGAGAATATTTGGATATTTTTTCAATGCATTCGTACTAAATGAGCAGTTATTCAAAGAGACTGACATGAGGTGTACTCCTTACATTGAGAGTTAACATCAGTTATGACGCTATGGCATTGTGTTACACTTCACTTGGCATGATACAGTATGCAGGACCCCGCCATCTGGGTGCTCATATATTAGCTGGCAAGGGCAGACAGATTTTTTGCCAATCTGGACCCATTGTGGTTCTGTAGGATGGTGAGTACAGCACCACACAGCACCAATGCATGCCTATAGACCTAACATGATTCCCAATGAAAAACAAGTAATAACACTGAGAAGAGAAGATAAAATCTCTCTATCATAATGTCTCATGTAGGTTAGTGATATTACTAAAGCTGTTTTTTTCAATTCCATAATATTGTAAAATTTCAACCCATCCTGCCCATAGCTGATGAAGAGACATAAATTAATAATTTTTATTACATAATACATGTCGACCTTTCAAGTCATCTCTAGGAACATGCGCTGATGCTGTACTTCACCACATCCAGAACACCACAGGAACACCTTGGGTCCTGGATAGCCACCACCCAGACAAATCAACTGATCCATCCCCAAATCTCTAAAGCACATCACTTTGAGCAGGTGAGATGAGCACACCAGTGAAATCACCTGCTGGAGTCAGTGACTGCAAAGAAAACCTGCACCCTTTTGGCCCTTTCCGAAATGTCTTTGGACACCCCTGCTCTAAAGTAACAATCTATGCGTCACAGCCAAGATAAATATGGTTGTCCCCTTGGCTTTGTCTAGCTACTTGGCTCCTCAACATTCAGGCACCTGAGTGCTGGAGAAACACACCACATGGCCAAAATGTTGAAGCTGACACTCTCTCACAATACAAGAGAGACTCCTCATCTTAGTCTCCCTGAGTAAAAGCTCATTTGACACAAAGTCATTGCAGTAGTACACAAGGATCCTCCAGAGAGACCTAGTACTAAAGACACCGTCATTGTCTCAGGTCACTGATTAGTATCCAAGTCTCACAACCATAAGGTAACACAGGTAGCACTAGGACTCTAAAGGCTTGGACATCTCATTCTCCTGTAAAGATATTGGCATCCTCTGTTCAGTAACCTCACAACTCCATAAACTCTACCTAAGTGTCCTTTGATCTCAAAGGCAGAGCATTCATAGACATGAATGTTACTGTCCAGATAAGTGTAACATATTTAAATAACTTGCATGTTTGATTATTAATTTAGAATTTATAATATGCTCTTCAAAGACAAAACTGTCATCAGAAATCAGCGAGCTTGACTCAAACTTAATTATTTGAAAAACTGGCCTTGCCATTTAGAAAACCTTGGAGTAGAAAAAAAAAGATCTGTTCAAAAGAAATGGAGGGTAGGAAAAACAAAGACACGAGCAGGAACTACATTAGAACAAAGAGAAAGGAAGAGCAGAAGAGCAGCTTTTTTGTCTGGGGAACCCTTTTAAAGAGAGTAATGACATGACAAGCCGAAAAACAAATGGTCATGTGACTTGCAGTCCTATCTTTGGGCCAAATTTGCATTCGCTGCTAACCTATCTGTGTGTATATCGAGTTATTTATTTATTTATTGGCTGAAAATGCCAGGTTGTTGTCCACTCGGATGCACAAATAGACATAACAAAGGGTTCAAGATGTACAGATTCCTTCAGATCCTAACAGACGAAAAATTGGGGAAAATAAAGTCAGCCGGGTGGGATGGTAGCGACTTCATCTTCAAAGCTTTGCAAGGTAGGTAAACTTAATTTATATAAAAAAATAAATGTTGAAAATAGAAAAAGTTAATTTACTCTGTGCAATGACCAATAATAGCCCGTGTGTTTGTGTGTACGTGTGTGTGTGTTTATCCTGTGTGTGCATGTGTGTCTTACTGTGCTATGTTTGTATGTATGAGTTTATTGCCTCTCTGAAAACTCATTAAATTTACTTTTTAAAGAAAAAAACAAAAGTGTATTTTCAAAGCCCCCCCCCCCCAATCTATTTAATCATAGCAGTTAAATCATATTAAGTTACATATAGTACATTCAAATCCTCTCCAGCCAGCATGAGATAACCAAAATTATTATTGCTACTATCATGGATAAATACAGTTGTGTGCAAATGTTTGGGCACCCCTAATAATTTTCATGATTGTCCTTTATAAATCACTGATTAAATATATTATATAGCAGACAAACACTGATATTTGAGAAGTGAAATGAAGTTTCTAGTATTTACAGAAAGTGTGCAATAATTATTTAAACAAAATTAGGCAGATGCGTAAATTTGGGCACCCTTGTCATTTTATTGATTTGAATACATTTAACACTAATTATTGGAACACAAAATTGGTTTGGTAAGCTCATTGACCCTTGACCTCCTCATACAGGTGAATCCAAGCATGAGAGAGGGTATTTAAGGTGACCATTTGCAAATGTTTCTCCTCTTTGACTCTCTTCTAATGAGTGGCAACGTGGGAGCCTCTAAACAACTCACAAATGACCTGAAAACAAAGATTGTTCAATATCATGGTTTAGGGGAAGGATACAAAAAGCTATCTCAGAGATTTCAGCTGTCAGTTTCCACTGTGAGGAACATAGTGAGGAAATGGAAGACCACAGATACAGCACGAGTTAAGGCCCGAATTGACAGGTCAAGAAATATCTCAGATAAGCTGAAGCGAAGGATGGTGAGAACAGTCATAGTCAACCCACAGACCTTCTCCAAAGACCTACAACATGATCTTGCTGTAGATAGTGTCTCTGTGCATTGTTCAACTATACAGTGCACTTTGCACAAAGAGATGCTGTATGTAATGCAGAAGAAGCCTTTTCTGCGTACATGCCACAAACAGAGTCGCTTGAGGTATGCTAAAGCACATTTGGACAAGCCAACTTCCTTTTGGAATAAAGTGCTGTGGACTGATGAAAGTCAAATTGAGTTATTTGGACATAACAAAGAGTAGTATGCATGGCTGAAAAAGAACACAGCATTCCAAGAAAAACGCTTGCTACCTCCAGTAAAATTTGGAGGTGGTTCCATCATACTGTGTGGCCGTGTGGCCAGTGCAGGTACTGGGAATTTTGTTAAAGTTGAGGGCCACATGGATTCCAGTCAATATCAGCAGATTCTTGAGAACAATGTTCATGAATCAGTGACAAAGTTGAAGTTGCACCGGGGCTGGATCTTTCAACAAGACAACGACCCTAAACTCTGCTCAAAATCTACTAAGGCATTCATGCAGAGGAACAAGTACAATGTTCTGGAATGGCCATCTCAGTCCCCAGACCTGAATATTATTGAAAATCTGTGGTGTGATTTTAAGTGGGCTGTCCATGCTCAGAAACCAACAAACCTGAGATGTTTTGTAAAGACGAATGGTCCAAAATACCTTCAACCAGAATCCAGACTCTCATTGGAAGCTATAGGAAGCATTTAGAGGCTCTTATATCTGTAAAAGGAGGATCTACTAAATATTGCTGCATTTTTTCTGTTGGGGTGCCCAAATTTCTGCACCTGCCTAATTTTGTTTAAAGAATTCTTGCACACTTTCTGTGAATCCTCTAAACTTTATTTCTCTTCTCAAATATCACTGTGTTTATCTGCTATATGATATATTTAACTGAAATTGCTGATCCGCACAACCAATGATTTATAAAGGAAAATCATGGAAATCATCAGGGGTGCCCAAACTTTTACATACGAGGTCTGTGAGAAAAGTATCCGACCTTATTATTTTTTTAAAAAACCATATGGATTTGAATCACGTGTGATTACATCAGCCAAGCTTGAACCCTCGTGGGTATGCGAGAGTTTTCTCACGCCTGTCGGTGATGTCATTCGCCTGTGAGCACGCCTTGTGGAAGGAGTGGTCCTGCCCCCTCGTCGGAATTCCTTTGTCTGAGAAGTTGCTGAGAGACTGGCGCTGTGCTTGATCAAAATTTTTTCAAAAACTGTGAGGCACATCCGAGTGGACACCATTCGTGAAATTCAGCTGGTTTTCGGTGAAAATTTTAACGGCTGATGAGAGATTTTGGATTGTTTCTATCGCCTTAAGGACTTCCCACGGAGCGGGATGTTGCGCAGCGCTCCGAGGCGACGTCGTCATCCTGTTTCAAGCTGAAAACCTCCAAATTTAAGCCTCTGTTGACCCAGGACGTCGTGAGAGAACAGAGAACTTTCAGAAGAGGTCGGAATCAGCAGTTTATCCGGACATTCCACTGTTAAAGGAGATTTTTTTTAATGAAAGACGTGCGGACGGATTGGCGCGTCGGCTCGCAGCCGCCGCCACAGGAAAAACACCTCCATTGGAAGCCTTAAGGACAAGTTGGAACATGCCCTGCTGTTAAACAATTTCTCAGATACTCACTCAACTGAAAGCCACCAAAAGCCGCGTGGATTTTACAAATGGTTATCAACACAGAGGTGTTTTTCCTGTGGCAGGCACGCCGCGCCGGCTGCGAGCCGACGCGCCAATCCGTCCGCGCGTCTTTCATTAAAAAAAATCTCCTTTAACAGTGGAATGTCCGGATAAACTGCTGATTCCGACCTCTTCTGAAAGTTCTCTGTTCTCTCACGATGTCCTGGGTCAACAGAGGCTTAAATTTGGAGGTTTTCAGCTTGAAACAGGATGACGACGTCGCCTCGGAGCGCTGCGCGACGTGCCGCTCCGTGGGAAGTCCTTAAGGCGATAGAAACAATCCAAAATCTCTCATCAGCCATTAAAATTTTCACCGAAAACCAGCTGAATTTCTCGAATGGTGTCCACTCGGATGTGCCTCACAGTTTTTGAAAAAATTTTGATCAAGCACAGCGCCAGTCTCTCAGCAACTTCTCAGACAAAGGAATTCCGAGGAGGGGGCTGGACCACTCCTTCCACAAGGCGTGCTCACAGGCGAATGACGTCACCGACAGGCGTGAAAAAACTCACGCATGCGCACGAGGGTTCAAGCTTGGCTGATGTAATCACACGTGATTCAAATCCATATAGTTTTTTTTTAAATAAAACTGTCAGTTTCTTTTCTCGCAGACCTCGTACAACTGTACATGTATTTCACAATCATCAATGTTCTCACTTCCAAACCAGTATCCCTTCACAAGCAATCTGTTTGGAAGGTGTCGTAACACGGACCCACAACAGGGGGCGCAAATGGACGGACAATGGATAAGACAAAGAGTAACAATTTAATGTTGTGAAATGCACAACTGGATACAGACAAAGATACAATGCCAATTAAACACAAGGTGACGTGCGGGCAGGCTCAAAGATAGGAGACCTCTGGCGATCAAAGAGCCGGGACCCACACAGCTTCCACCACCAACGGCCTGAAGAACACCGGAGCCGCCAAGTCCTGAGTCCCCAGGTGGTCACCGTCTTCTGTTGCAGACCCTGGTACTGCTTGCAGAAGATGAAAAACAGTCAATGGTGAGTGTGTATCCACACACCCAGTACTCCTTCACCTACAGATCTTCAAGGAGGGAAAACCTCCACCTCCAGAAACAATTTCACCCGTGCAGCTCCTGTTAGTCTCGTGCCTGGATGGAGTGAGAGGCGAAGAACGTCGCCCTCCCACTATCCGCCAATCCAGCTTCATACAGAGCCCGCAGGAACATGGCTGCACACAGAACAATGTTAGATACAACGATAATCACAGCAGAGAAGGTTACCTTAGACGGTAGCTGATTTCTCGGCGAGGAGGTGGAGTAATAATCCGGCTTTTCTAGGGACGGTGGTGATTGGTGACAGCTGGTGTAAATGAGTGACAGCTGTCACTCTCTGTCTTGGCGCCCTCTCATGCTTGAAGCCCGCACTCCAAGCAGGGCGCCGACTGGTGGTGGTGGGCCAGCAGTACCTCCTCTTCAGCGGCCCACACAACAGGACCCCCCCCTCAACGGGCGCCTCCTGGCGCCCGACCAGGCTTGGACTGTTCGTCGGCTCCTGGACGTCCGTCGGAAGGGCCGGGGTTTTCAATATCTGGTGGACTGGGAGGGGTACGGACCCGAAGAACGCTCCTGGGTGAAGAGGAGCTTCATCCTGGACCCGGCCCTCCTGGCCGACACCTACCGCCGACACCCGGACAAGCCTGGTCGGGCGCCAGGAGGCGCCCGTTGAGGGGGGGGGTCCTGTTGTGTGGGCCGCTGAAGAGGAGGTACTGCTGGCCCACCACCACCAGTCGGCGCCCTGCTTGGACAACAGTAATATTCTCTGCTGTGATTATTATTGTTGTAAACCCCGGCCCTTCTGACGGACATCCAGGAGCCGACGAACAGTCCATGCCGGCTCCCTGTCGATGATACGGGCAGGAGGTGGTATGGGTCCAGGGGTGCAGAGTGGTGAGGCGTGGTATGGTTTTAATCTGGAGACATGAAACACTGGGTGAATCCGCAGTGAAGCTGAGAGTTTCAGCTTCACTGCGGCCGGGCTGAGGATCTTGATTATAGGAAAAGGTCCGATGAACCGGTCTTTGAGTTTCTGTGATTCAACCTGCAGTGGGATGTCCTTAGTTGACAACCACACCTCCTGCCCAGGCTGGTGTGTAGGGGCCGGGGAATGCCGACGATCTGCATGGGCCTTAGCCCTCGTCCGGGCCTGCAACAGGGCAGAACGGGTGGTCCGCCACACCCGGCGGCACCTCCGCAGGTGGGCCTAGACCGAGGGGACCCCGACCTCTCCCTCCACAAGTGGGAACAATGGGGGCTGATACCCCAAACATGCCTCAAAAGGGGAGAGTGGGTAGCAGATGAGACTTGGCTATTGTGGGCATACTCGATCCAGGCCAGATGGTCACTCCAAGCCGCCGGATGCGCGGAGGTTACGCAGTGGAGGGCCTGTTCCAACTCCTGGTTCGCCCCCTCTGCCTGGCCGTTCGTCTGTGGGTGATACCCGGACGAGAGACTCGCGGTGGCCCCCAGTTCCTTACAAAAACTCCTCCAGACCTGCGAGGAGAACTGGGGACCACGATCCGAAACGATGTCCGATTGTATCCCATGCAGACGCAGGACGTGGTGGACCAGGAGGTCTGCTGTCTCCTGGGCCGTCTGGAGCTTCGGGAGGGCCACAAAGTGGGCCGCCTTGGAGAACCAGTCCACTATCGTGAGGATGACGGTGTTGCCCTGGGACGGCGGGAGGCCCGTGACGAAGTCCAGGCCGATGTGAGACCAGGGGCGATGAGGCACAGGCAGGGGCTGGAGGAGGCCCCTGATCTTATGATGATCCGCTTTGCCCCTAGCACAGGTGGTACAGGCCTGGACATAGTCCCGGACGTCGGCTTCCAGTGACGCCCACCAGAAGCGCTGCTGGACCACTGCCATGGTCCTACGCACTCCGGGATGACAGGAGAGCTTGGATCCGTGGCAGAAGTCCAAGACGGCAGCCCTGGCTTCTGGTGGGACGTAGAGTCTGTTCTTAGGACCGTTCCCCGGGTCCGGGTTCCTTGCCAGGGCCTCCCGGACGGTCTTCTCCACGTCCCATGTGAGGGTGGCCACGACAGTGGACTCGGGAACGATGGTCTCGATGGGGTCTGACAACTCGGCCTTGGCTTCCTCTTCAAGCACCTGGGACAGTGCGTCGGATCGTTGGTTCATAGTCCCGGGACGGTAGGTGATCCGGAAGTCAAAGCGTCCGAAGAACAGGGCCCAGCGGGCTTGCCTGGGGTTCAGCCGCTTGGCGGTCCGGATGTACTCCAGGTTCCGATGGTCCATGAAAACCGTGAAAGGCACCGTAGCTCCCTCCAACAGGTGTCTCCACTCTTCAAGAGCCTCCTTCACCGCGAGGAGTTCCCGATTGCCCACGTCATAGTTACGTTCAGCGGGGGTCAACCTGCGGGAAAAGTAGGCACATGGATGGAGAACTTTGTTGGACTCCCCGCTCTGGGACAGAACGGCTCCTATCCCTGAGTCAGAGGCGTCCACCTCCACTATGAACTGGCGAGTAGGATCAGGCTGCACCAGAACTGGTGCAGACGAAAACCGGCGTTTCAACTCCCTAAACGCGGCTTCGCACCGATCCGACCAGGTGAAGGGGACTTTAGTGGAGGTCAGGGCAGTCAGGGGGCTAACAACCTGACTGTAACCTTTAATGAACCTCCGGTAGAAATTTGCAAAGCCGAGGAACTGTTGCAGCTTCCTACGGCTTGTTGGTTGGGGCCAATCTCTCACCGCCGCAACCTTGGCCGGATCCGGGGCGACGGAGTTGGAGGAGATGATGAACCCCAGGAAGGACAAAGAAGTGCGCTGGAACTCACACTTCTCGCCCTTCACAAACAACCGGTTTTCTAGTAACCGCTGCAGGACCTGACGTACATGCTGGACATGAGTCTCAGGGTCCGGAGAAAAGATGAGTATATCATCCAGATATACGAAGACAAACCGGTGCAGGAAGTCCCGCAAGACGTCATTAACCAATGCTTGGAACGTCGCGGGGGCATTAGTGAGGCCGAACGGCATGACCAGGTACTCAAAATGACCTAACGGGGTGTTAAATGCCGTCTGCCATTTGTCTCCCTTCCGGATCCGAACCAGGTGGTACGCATTCCTAAGATCTAGTTTGGTGAACATTTTGGCTCCATGCAGGGGCGTGAACACCGAATCCAACAGGGGCAATGGGTATCGATTGCGAACCATAATCTCGTTCAGCCCTCTGTAGTCAATGCATGGACGGAGTCCGCCATCTTTTTTACCCACAAAAAAGAAACCCGCACCCATCGGGGAGGTGGAGTTCCGAATCAACCCGGCGGCTAAGGAGTCCCGGATGTAGGTCTCCATCGATTCGCGTTCCGGACGTGAGAGGTTGTACAATCTACTGGACGGGTACTCAGCGCCCGGGATCAAATCGATGGCACAATCGTACGGTCGGTGCGGGGGAAGAGTGAGTGCCAGATCTTTGCTGAAGACGTCAGCAAGATCGTGGTACACCTCGGGCACCGTCGCCAGATTGGGGGAGACTTTGACCTCCTCTTTATCTGTGATTCCGGGTGGAACCGAGGATCCAAGACACTCCCGGTGGCAGGTTTCGCTCCACTGCGTCACCACCCCAGACGGCCAATCAATCCGGGGATTGTGCTTCACCATCCATGGAAATCCCAGAATCACTCGGGAGGTAGAAGGTGTCACAAAAAACACGATCTCCTCCCTGTGATTCCCAGACACAACCAAGGTCACGGGCTGTGTCTGATGTGTAATTAATGGGAGTAGAGTGCCATCTAGTGCTCGCACCTTCAATGGTGAAGGCAGAGCCACCAGAGGAAGCCCTACTTCCCTGGCCCATCTGCTATCCAGCAGATTCCCTTCTGACCCCGTGTCTACCAGTGCTGGGGCATGAAGGGTTAAATCCCCACTCAGGATTGTTACTGGGATTCGTGCTGATTTATGGGTTTTCCCCGTGTATATATTATGGCCCACCCTTAACCCAGTTCCTAAGGATGGGCGTTGGAGTTTGATCGTTTGGGACAGTCTTTTAACCTGTGCTCACAAGAGCCACAGAAAAACACTCCCCGCGGGCCAGCCTCCTTTGTCTGATATTTGATTTTAATTTGGCCCTGCTCGTGTCCATAGCTTCATCAGCAGGGGGAGCTGTTGCCACACGGAGCCCTCTGGCAGTGGAACGTGGGGACGACGACACCCTTTCGGACCCGGAGGAAAGAGGGACGGCTTGAGCCTGACCACGTCCCCCGGCCTGCTCCCGACGGTGTTCATTCAACCGGTTGTCTAAGCATATAACCAAATTGATAAGCCTGTCGAAATCTTGCGGATGCTCCTTCAGGACCGGAGACAGTCCGTTTACGAAGGCGGCGCGGAGCGCAACATTATTCCAGCTGGACCTCGCAGCCGCGATGTGGAAGTCGGCTGCATAATCAGCTGCGCTCCGGCGCCCCTGTCTCATTGACAGCAGCACGCTCGAGGCGGTCTCGCCTCTGTTGGGATGATCAAACACCTGTTTGAATTCCCGTACAAACCCAGCGTATGATGTCAGGAGCCACGAATTCTGTTCCCAAAGTGCCGTAGCCCAGGCGCGTGCCTCACCTCGAAGCGAATTAATCACATAAGCCACCCGGCTGGCATCTGATGCGTACATAACTGAACGCTGTGCAAAAATGAGCGAACACTGCATTAAGAAGTCTGCGCACGTTTCGACACAGCCTCCGTACGGTTCTGGAGGGCTTATGTAAGCTTCACGGGACGGTGGGGGGGTTTGTTGAACGGCCAGTGGAACGTCTGTCTGTGGCCCAGAGCCAGCAGGAGGAGTCACTGCAGCAGCGCTCGAGTCGCGCGCTTCCACTCTGGCGGTGAGAGCCTCCACCCTCCGATTGAGGACTGCATTCTGCTCGGCTACCAGATTTAACTGAGCGGTGAAAGTGGTAAGGATTTGCTGCAGATCACTTACCACGCCTCCTGCTGACGCCTGCACTCCTTGTTCTCCCATTGGCTGTTCAAGCTGTGGTTGACGCCCCTCGGGATCCATGACGAATGGCCGAGAAATCCTGTTGGGAAGGTGTCGTAACACGGACCCACAACAGGGGGCGCAAATGGACGGACAATGGATAAGACAAAGAGTAACAATTTAATGTTGTGAAATGCACAACTGGATACAGACAAAGATACAATGCCAATTAAACACAAGGTGACGTGCGGGCAGGCTCGAAGATAGGAGACCTCTGGCGGACCCACACAGCTTCCACCACCAACGGCCTAAAGAACACCGGAGCCGCCAAGTCCTGAGTCCCCAGGTGGTCACCGTCTTCTGTTGCAGACCCTGGTACTGCTGGCAGAAGATGAAAAACAGTCAATGGTGAGTGTGTATCCACACACCCAGTACTCCTTCACCTACAGATCTTCAAGGAGGGAAAACCTCCACCTCCAGAAACAATTTCACCCGTGCAGCTCCTGTTAGTCTCGTCCCTGGATGGAGTGAGAGGCGAAGAACATCGCCCTCCCACTATCCGCCAATCCAGCTTCAGACAGAGCCCGCAGGAACACGGCTGCACACAGAACAATGTTAGATACAACGATAATCACAGCAGAGAAGGTTACCTTAGACGGTAGCTGATTTCTCGGCGAGGAGGTGGAGTAATAATCCGGATTTTCTAGGGACGGTGGTGATTGGTGACAGCTGGTGTAAATGAGTGACAGCTGTCACTCTCTGTCTTGGCGCCCTCTCATGCTTGAAGCCCGCACTCCAAGCAGGGCGCCGACTGGTGGTGGTGGGCCAGCAGTACCTCCTCTTCAGCGGCCCACACAACACAATCTGATATTGGAGCATATACTTACAGAGCTACCTCTCCATACAGTTTCAATAAACAAACTAAAACAAAAAACGACCCCCCCCCCCCCCAAAAAAAAAAAACAACGTTCAAAGTAGGCCCTAACCTGTCTCTTGTTCGTACAGTGACATTATACTTGCATAGTTATAGTGCACTGTGCAAGCGTGGCTTCAATAGTTCTGCACGATTGGCACCAAAATGGTGGTGTTCTCAGTTGTCACAACTCTCTGTATAAAACGACTCTAGACATAACTTTTATTATTAGCTCTGCCCACCAAGCAAGTCAGATTGCTTTAACCTGAAAAACTACGGAAGTGTATTGCATTCACTGGATAAAAAAAAACCAAGTTAGACCGCTGATCTCGTAATTACGAGAAAATAGCTCATAATTATGAAATCAGGATCTCGTAATTATGAGATAAGTTTTTTTTTCTTTTTTTTAATAGCTTCCATACAATGGGCTTCCGTACTTCCAGTCCCTTAGCGTAAGAATTCCTGAGTCATAATCGAAAAGGGGCCAATTTGTAACCGCCAAAACTGCACTGTGATCGCCCACCACGTGCACACAAAGTGCGGATTTTCCTCTAAACTGTTCCTGGATGAATGAAACTCCTCCAGCAAGGATGGATGAATGTCCCTGGACAAGCCCTACTTTGTGTTTGATTACAGTGTGTTGTCATTGTCTAACCTCAGTCCGCTTCCTTACTGAGGGACTGGAAGTACAGAAGTATATATGTAAAACAATTTAGACACCTGATTTTTCTCATAATTACGAGATCCTGATTTCGTGATTACAAGATCTTTTCTCATACTTACAAGATCAGGATCTCGTAACCACAAGGAAAGATCTCATAATTATGAGATCAGGATCTCGTAATTATGAGGTCAGCGGCCAAATTTTTTTATCCATTGAATGCAATACGCTTCTGTTAAAAACACAATGAAAAAAAATGGAATAAAATGACATGCAATACGACACTTTACCAAACTAAGATCTTTATCACTCAACTACAAATACGGTATGAGAGAAACAGAACTGTCACGTAATAGAAGGTTAACTGAATGACAAAATCCTAGTGTCAAGAGACAAAATTAACCAGTTCCGCATGCATAACAACAATTATAATGGTTATATTCAAAGCTTCAACAAAAACGTATTTACATGAAAAAGAAGGAGATTATTGGTATTTTTTTTTTTCTGTTCAGTCCGCATACATTTCCATCACAGCCAATAGGGGGCACTGTGATTCCTTTAGTATAAATGTGTGGATCATCTCTGGCGCATGTCACTGATAGTTCAGATTGGCAGAAGGGAGAGACAGTTTTGGATTATTGAGATGTTATTGACAGAAAATGCTATTGGATGGTATTGGATTTCCTTGGAATTGGATAGGTTCCATCAACTGGTCTTATGAATCCATTAGAACTGGTGTTGACCAGAAAAAAAAGATGCTGTTTGGACCTTCAGTCCTTTCTGGTGATCCCAGATAGATTGTTTGTATGACCTGGGCTAGTTTTATGTTCCAAAAAGGGGGGAGGTGCACACTTTCTCTCACTGGCAAACACAGTTCAACAGAGGTCCTAAAGACTTTTGAAAGTAACTTTCCAGCAGTGAACAAAGACATTTGTTACAATTCCCCCACTTGGTTGTGAGGTTCAATGCCTTCTTTGAGCCTTAAAGGCATGAATGGCTGAAACATTGCAGGTGGTGATGCCCTCACAGGTGGGAGTACTGTCAGAGGCACAAAGTGGCTTAAATGGACAAATAAACCTAAAACATCTGTCGTATTCTCTGGGTCAGTGGTGTCCAAAGTATTCCAGAAAGGGCAAAGAGGATGCAGGTTTTCTTTGAAGCCACTGACTCCAGCAGGTGAGTTCACTGATGAACTCATCCCATCACCTCAAAGTGATGTTAATCATTGAACTCACCTGCTGGAGTCAGTGGCTGCAAAGAAAACCTGCACCCTCTTGGCCCTTTCTGGAATACTTTTGGACACCACTGCTCTAGGTTAAAAAGTAATAAATGTTAATTTTGAGATTGGTCAGGGTTAGGCCATGTCCAGCAGTTCGGAGACCTTGTTGATCTGCATCTTTCATCCTATTATTTCTTCAGTTTTGTTATTTAGAGTTTGAGGTTGTTTTACAATTTTTCTGTAATGGAGGTTAGTTTGATGGTTTGAATATGAGGTTGTACTTGTGTATCTATGTAGAACAATTTATCTATAAATGTAGTGTTTGTTTGTAAAAATGTTTCTTCTCCTCCTAGATTGCAGTGAGACTTTCACCTCCCCTATGGGGACCTTCACTTCTCCAAACTACCCTGACAACTACCCAAATAGTAGAGAATGTATTTATAAGATCATCGTTCAGGTGGACATGCAGATAATGCTGAACTTTACTGACTTTAACCTGGAGGGTTCATCTTCTTGCAGCTATGACTATGTAGAGATAAGGTAAAGAATCAGTTAAAATTAAAGAGTTTGGATGATTGGATGAGACATGTGTAGATGTTTCTGTGCTATTTAATTGACAGTAAATTATTATTAACTTTCTCTCTCTCTCTCTCTCTCTCTCTCTCTCTCTTTGTCTCTTTCAAAGGGGCTTATTGTTTTTGATTCTCTCATATTTCCCCATTGGGAAAGTGTGCACGTTTTATTAAAAGTAATACAGGAATTCCTTATTTTATCTTATTTTATCTTTGGTGTCCAAGGTATTCCATAAAGGCCAAGAGGGTACAGGTTTCCTTTGCAGCCAGTGACTCCAGCAGGTGATTTCATTGATTAAAATCACTTTGAGTTGATGGGATGAGTTCATCAGTGAAATCACGTGCTGGAGTCAGTGGCTGCAAAGAAAATCTGTACCCTCTCGGGCCATTCTGGAATACTTTGGACAGACTTTAAATTAATACTGTTAGACTATATTAATAAATTTAAATCAGGAAATGCAAGAGATTAGTAAGGATGAAGTGAGGGCAGCTATGAAGAGGGTGAAGAGTGGAAAGGCAGTTGGTCCAGATGATATTCCAGTGGAGGCATGGAAATGTCTAGGAGAGATTGCAGTGGAGTTTCTAACCAGATTGTTTAATAAAATCTTGGAAAGCGAGAGGATGCCTGAGGAGTGGACCCAAAGTGTGCTCGTTCCTATTTTTTAAGAACAAGGGTGATGCGCAGAGCTGCAGTAACTACTGAGGCATAAAGTTGATCAGCCACAGCATGAAGTTATGGGAAAGAGTAGTAGAAGCTAGGCTTAGAAAACAGGTGAAGACCTGTGAGCAGCAATATGGTTTCATACCGAGAAAGAGCACTACAGATGCAATGTTTGCTCTGAGAATACTGATGGAGAAGTATAGAGAAGGCCAAAAGGAGTTATATTGTGTGTTTGTGGAAAGCTTATGATAGGGTGCCAAGAGAAGAGCTGTGGTAATGTATGAGGAAGTCCAGAGTGGCAGAGAAGTATGTGAGGGTAGTGCAGGACATATACAAGGACACTGTGACAGTGGTGAGGTGTTCAGATGTGGAGGTGGGATGACACCAATGATCAGTCCTTACTTGTTTGCAGTGGTGATGTACAGATTGACAGATGACCTCAGACAGGAGTCTCCATGGACTATAACATTTGGGGATTACATTGTGATCTGTAGTGAGAGTAGAGAGCAGGTTGAGTCTAGCCTGGAGAGGTAGAGATATGTTCTGGACAGAAGGGGAATGAAAGTCAGTAGGAGAAAGACTGAATACATGTGTGTGAATGAGAGGGAGCCCAGTGGAATTGTGCGGTTACAAGGAGTAGAGGTGGTGAAAGCAGATGAGTTTAAATACTCGGGGTCAACTGTCCAAAGTAATGGAGTGTGTGGTAGAGAGTTGAAGAAGAGAGTACAGGCAGGGTGGAGTGGATGGGGAAAGGTGGCAGGAGTGATTTGTGACTGAAAAATATCAGCAAGAGTGATGGGGAAAGTCTACAAGGCAGTTGTCAGACTAGCTATGTTGTACTGCTTAGAGACAGTGGCATGAACAAAAAGACAGGAGGCAGAGCTGGAGGTGGCAGAGCTCAACTCAACTCAGCCTTCATTTCTAAAGCACATTTAAAACAACAGCAGTCGACCAAAGTGCTGCACTTAATTTAAAGAACGGGCACCAAGTTGCCCCCAATCGTACAACCCCAATTCCAATGAAGTTGGGACGTTGTGTAAAATGTAAATAAAAACAGAATACAATGATTTGCAAATCCTCTTCAACCTATGTTCAACTGAATAAACCACAAAGACAAGATATTTAATGTTCAAACGGATAAACTTTATTGTTTTTGTACAAATATTTGCTCATTTTGAAATGGATGCCTGCAACACTTTTCAAAAAAGCTGGGACAGTGGTATGTTTACCACTGTGTTACATTACCTTTCCTTCTAACAACACTCAATAAGCATTTGGAAACTGAGAACACTAATTGTCAAAGCTTTGTAGGTGGAATTCTTTCCCATTCTTGCTTGATGTATGACTTCAGTTGTTCAACAGTCCGGGGTCTCCGTTGTCGTATTTTGCGCTTCATAATGCGCCACACATTTTCAATTGGCAACAGGTCTGGACTGCAGGCAGGCCAGTCTAGTACCAGCACTCTTTTACTACAAAGCCACGCTGTTGTAACATGTGCAGAATGTGGCTTGGCATTGTCTTGCTGAAATAAGTAGGGACATCACTGAAAAAGATGTTGCCTGGATGGCAGCATGTGTTGCTCCAAAATCTGGATGTACCTTTCAGCATTGATGGTGCCATCACAGATGTGTAAGTTGCCCATGCCATGGGCACCAACACACCCCATACCATCACAGATGCTGACTTTTGAACTTTGCACTGGTAACAGTCTGGGTGGCCTTTTTCCTCTTTTGTCCGGAGGACACAACGTCCATGATTTCCAAAAACAAATCTGAAATGTGGACTCATCAGACCACAGCACACTTTACCACTTTGCGTCTGTCCATTTCAAATGAGCTCAGGCCCAGAGAAGGCGGCTGCCTTTCTGGATGTTGTTGATGTATGGCTTTCGCCTTGCATGGTAGAGTTTATCTTGCACTTGTAGATGTAGCGATGAACTGTGTTAACTGACAGTGGTTTTCTGAAGTGTTCTTGAGCCCATGTGGTAAGATCCTTTACATAATGATGTTGGTTTTTAATGCAGTGCCGCCTGAGGGATTGAAGGTCAGGGACATTCAATGTTGGTTTTTGGCCTTGCCGCTTACATGTAGAAAGTTCTCCAGATTCTCTGAATCTTCTCATATTATGGACTATAGATGATGGAATCCCTAAATTCCTTGCAACTGAATGCTGAGAAACGTTCTTAAACTGTTGAACAGCTGAGCCTTTTGGGGATGCTCCTTTTATACCCAATCATGACACTCACCTGTTTCCAATTATGTGTTCTTTGAGCATTCATCAACTTTGCCAGTCTTTTGTTGCCCCTGTCCCAACTTTTTTGAAATGTGTTGCAGGCATCCGTTTCAAAATGAGCAAATATTTGTCCAAAAACAATAAAGTTTATCAATTTGAATATTAATCATTGTAAACATTGAACATTGTAAATAAATGAATTAAAAATAAAAATAAAATTACAACAGGACTACCTGTGTTAGCAGCTAAAATCAAATCATTAAAAGCTCTGAGCAGTTTCGGTGCCATGTCTAGGTTTGAAGCCAGACTGAAACTTTTCATAAATGTCATGCTGGGCTAAAAACGACTGCAACTGGATGTAAACCACTCTCTCCAACACCTTGGATAAAAAGGGGAGTTGAGTTATAGGCCTAAAATTTGAAAGGATGGAAGAATCGCCATTTTTCTTTTTAATTAAAGGTTTCACCACAGCATCTTTAAAGTTAAAGGCACCCAGCCAGAAGTATGAATGGTGTTAACCAGCAACAAAATAGTGGCTCCCACTGAATCAAAAACATCATTCCTCCTCATCTAGGACATGAGGAGGAATGATATCTAAAGAACAATTTGTGGGATGCAGATGATTGACGACATCAGAAAGTTGGGAGAAGGACAAAGTGTTGTGTGTGGGCCGCCAGAAGAGGAGGTACTGCTGGCCCACCACCAGTGGGCGCCCTGCCTGAAGTGCGGGCTTCAGGCACGAGAGGGCGCTGCCGCCATGGACACAGCCGGGGGTGACAGCTGTCACTCATTACCTCTTGACAGCTGTCACCCATCTACTCAACATCATCTCACTCCATAAAGACCAGACGTCATCTCCACCTCGTTTCCGAGATATCATACTTCATTGGAGGTAATATCCTCAGCCGTTTTACAATATTGTTTGTATATTGTGAGTGTTTGCAGGAGTACCGGTACCGCTGTCAGTGGAAGCTGAGAGAGCGCTAGAAGGCACTCTTTTCCCTGAGGAATCTTCAGTACTCTGCAAGTTATTGAGTGAGAGGTGGAGGTGGCATTCCCACCGTTGTTGTTACTGGGTGTACACACACCCACACTTGACTGTCTTTGTTCTCGCCAGCAGTACCAGATCCGACAGTCGGGGACGGTGATCACCTGGGAATTCGGGACTTGGCGGCTCCAGTATTCACCAGGTTCTGTGGTGGCGGAAATCGTGTGGTTCCGGCTCTTCTCAGGACGGACGTCTTCTATCCTCGAGCCTGCCCACACGTCACCTTTGTGGATTGACTGTAATTATATTCTGAGATTGTCTGTATATTCGTTGTGCACATTTCACAACATTAAATTGTTACTTTTTGGCTCATCTATTGGCCGTTCATTTGCGCCCCCTGTTGTGGGTCCATGTCACTACACTTTCACAACAGGATATCTTGGCCACCGTGACGGACTCCGAGGGGCGCCACCCGGCTGTTGAACGACCAAGGGGAGAGCAGGGATCGCAGGCGTCTGCAGGAGGCGTGATTGGTGAGCTGCAGCACATTCTCACCGCCTTTACGGCTCGGTTGGATCAAATGACCGAGCAAAACATCCTCCTGAACCGCAGGGTGGAGGCTCTCTCCGCACAGATGGCGGTGAGCGCTCAGGGCGCTGCTGCAGCTCCTCCTCCTGCCGACCCTGTGCAGGATATGAACGTTCCAGTGGTGGTTCAACAACCCCTCCCACCATCCCCTGAAGCATACATAAGCCCTCCTGAGCCGTACGGAGGTTGTGTGGAGACGTGCGCGGACTTTCTCATGCAGTGTTCGCTCGTCTTCGCACAACGTCCCGTCATGTACGCGTCAGATGCTAGTAAAATAGCTTATGTGATTGCTCTGCTTCGGGGTAAGGCACGCGCCTGGGCTACGGCGCTCTGGGAACAGAACTCACGGTTGTTATCAGCATACACTGGGTTTGTGGGGGAGTTCAGAACAGTGTTTGATCACCCTAACAGAGGAGAGACCGCTTCAACTGTGCTGCTGTCAATGAGACAGGGACGCGAGAGCGCAGCCGCTTATGCAGTCAACTTCCGCATCGCGGCTGCGAGGTCCGGCTGGAATAACGTTGCGCTCCGCGCCGCCTTCATAAACGGACTGTCGTTGGTCCTGAAGGAGCAGCTGGTAGCTAAGGACGAACCGCGGGATTTAGATGGGCTTATCGATCTTGTTATACGGTTAGACAATCGGTTAGAGGAATGCCGTCGGGAGCGAGGCGAAGGACGTGGCCAGATACGCGCTGCCCCTCTCCCTTCCGGGTTCGAAAAGGGGCTGCCCTCCCCACGCTCCACAGCTGCAGCGCTCTGTGGGGCAACAGCTCCCCCTGCTGACGTTGTTAGGGAAACGCACAGGGCCAAAATGAGGAGGCTGATTCGCGGGGAGTGTTTTTTCTGCAGCTCAAAGGAGCACATACAGAAAAACTGCCCCAAACGGCCAAAACGACAACACTCGCCCTTAGAGACTGGGCTAAGGGGGGGGTCAAAACATTCAAGTGAGACACACACAGATTGCCACACGACTCCCAGTCACAATCCTGAGCGGGGATTTAACCCTTCAAGCCCCAGCACTGGTGGACACGGGGTCAGAAGGGAATCTGCTAGACAGCAGATGGGCAAGGGAGGTAGGGCTCCCTCTGGTGGCGCTTCCTTCGCCAGTGCAGGTGCGGGCACTAGATGGCACGCTCCTCCCTTTAATCACACACAAGACACAACCAGTAACTCTGGTGGTGTCTGGAAACCATCGGGAGGAGATTGAGTTTTTTGTAACTCCTTCTACCTCCCGCATGATTTTGGGCTTCCCATGGATGTTGAAGCACAGTCCCCGGATTGATTGGCCGTCTGGGGTGGTGGTTCAGTGGAGCGAAACCTGCCATCGGGTGTGTTTAGGATCCTCGGTTCCTCCCGGTTTACAGGCTAAGGAGGAGGTCAAAGTTCCTCCCAATCTGACGGCAGTGCCGGTTGAGTACCACGATCTTGCTGACGTCTTCAGCAAGGATCTGGCACTCACCCTTCCCCCGCACCGTCCGTACGATTGTGCCATTGATTTGGTTCCAGGCGCTGAGTTCCCGTCCAGCAGGCCGTACAACCTCTCACGACCTGAGCGCGAATCAATGGAGACCTACATCCGGGACTCATTAGCTGCCGGGCTGATCCGGAACTCCACCTCCCCGATGGGGGCAGGTTTCTTTTTTGCGGGCAAGAAAGATGGCGGACTCCGTCCATGCATTGATTACAGGGGGCTGAATGAGATTACGGTTCGCAACCGATACCCGTTGCCATTGTTGGATTCCGTGTTCACCCCCCTGCATGGAGCCAAAATCTTTACTAAACTGGATCTTAGAAATGCGTATCACCTGGTTCGGATCCGGAAGGGAGACGAATGGAAGACGGCATTTAACACCCTGTTAGGTCACTTTGAGTACCTGGTCATGCCGTTCGGCCTCACCAACGCCCCCGCGACGTTCCAAGCCTTGGTTAATGACGTCTTGCGGGACTTCCTGCACCGATTCATCTTCATATATCTGGACGATATTCTCATCTTTTCTCCGGATCCTGAGACCCATGTCCAGCATGTACATCAGGTCCTGCAGCGGTTATTAGAGAACCGACTGTTTGTGAAGGGCGAGAAGTGCGAGTTTCACCGCACGTCTTTGTCCTTCCTGGGGTTTATCATCTCCTCTAACTCCGTCGCCCCTGATCCGGGCAAGGTTGCGGCGGTGAGAGATTGGCCCCACCCAACAAGCCGTAGGAAGCTGCAACAGTTCCTCGGCTTTGCTAATTTCTATAGGAGGTTCATTAAGAGCTACAGTCAGGTAGTTAGCCCCCTGACAGCCCTGACCTCTCCAAAAGTCCCCTTCACCTGGTCGGATCGGTGCGAAGCCGCGTTCAAGGAGTTGAAACGACGGTTCTCTACTGCGCCAGTTTTGGTGCAGCCCGACCCTAGCCGCCAGTTCGTGGTTTAAGTGGACGCCTCTGACTCAGGGATAGGAGCCGTGCTATCCCAGAGCGGAGAGACCAATAAGGTTCTTCACCCGTGTGGCTACTTTTCACGCAGGTTGACCCCGGCTGAACGGAACTATGACGTCGGCAATCGAGAACTCCTTGCGGTGAAAGCGGCTCTTGAGGAGTGGAGACACCTGCTGGAGGGAGCGTCTTTGTCATTCACGGTTTTCACTGACCATCGGAACCTGGAGTATATCAGGACCGCCAAGCGGCTGAACCCCAGGCAAGCCCGCTGGTCACTGTTCTTCGGACGTTTTGACTTCTGGATCACCTATCGCCCCGGGACCAAGAACCAGAGATCGGATGCCTTGTCCCGGGTACACGAAGACGAAGTCAAAACGGTGCTGTTGGATCCACCGGTGCCCATCATTCCGGAGTCCACTATCATGGCCACCCTCACCTGGGACGTGGAGAAGACCGTCCGGGAGGCCCTGGCACGGAGCCCGGACCCCGGAACCGGTCCGAAAAACCGTCTGTACGTCCCACCAGAGGCCAGAGCTGCAGTCTTGGACTTCTGTCACGGTTCCAAGCTCTCCTGTCATCCAGGGGTGCGAAGGACCGTGGCAGTTGTCCGGCAGCGCTTCTGGTGGGCGTCTATGGAGGCAGACGTCCGGGAATATATCCAGGCCTGCACCACCTGTGCCAGGGGCAAGACAGTACATAAAAAGGCCCAAGGACTCCTCCAGCCGCTGCCTCATCGCCCCTGGTCCCACATCGGCCTGGATTTCGTCACGGGCCTCCCGCCATCCCAGGGCAACACCGCCATCTTCACGATAGTGGACCGATTCTCCAAGGCAGCCCACTTCGTGGCCCTCCCGAAGCTCCCAACAGCCCAGGAGACAGCAGACCTCCTGGTCCACCACGTCGTCCGTCTGCATGGGATACCCTCCGACATCGTCTCAGATCGTGGTCCCCAGTTCTCCTCACACGTCTGGAGGAGCTTCTGCAGGGAACTGGGGGCCACCGTGAGCCTCTCGTCCGGGTACCATCCACAGACGAACGGACAGGCAGAGCGGGCCAACCAGGAACTGGAACAGACCCTCCGCTGCGTCACATCCGCACACCCGACGGCCTGGAGTAACCATCTGGCCTGGATCGAGTATGCGCATAACAGCCAGGTGTCTTCTGCCACCGGCCTCTCCCCATTTGAGGTGTGTTTGGGGTATCAGCCCCCGTTGTTTCCCGTGGTGGAGGGAGAGGTCGGTGTGCCCTCGGTCCAGGCCCACCTGCGGAAGTGCCGTCGGGTGTGGCGCTCCGCCCGTTCTGCCTTGTTGAAGGCCCGGACGAGGGCGAAGACCCATGCAGACCGCCGGCGATCCCCGGCCCCTGCTTACCAGCCCAGGCAGGAGGAGTGGCTTTCTACGAAGGACATCCCCCTCCAGGTGGACTCCCCGAAACTTCAGGACAGGTACATTGGCCCCTTCAAGATCCTCAAAGTCCTCAGTCCTGCCGCAGTGAAGCTCCACCTCCCGGCTTCACTGCGGATCCATCCGGTTTTCCACGTGTCACGTATCAAACCTCACCACACCTCAACCCTCTGTGCTCCCGGACCGGCGCCGCCTCCTGCTCGGATCATCGACGGGGAGCCGGCTTGGACGGTGCGCCGGCTCCTGGACGTCCGTCGGATGGGCCGGGGGTTCCAGTACTTGGTGGACTGGGAGGGGTATGGACCCGAAGAACGCTCCTGGGTGAAGAGGAGCTTCATCCTGGATCCGGCCCTCCTGGCCGACTTCTACCGTCGACACCCCAACAAGCCGGGTCGGGCGCCGGGAGGCGCCCGTTGAGAGGGGGGGGTCCTGTTGTGTGTGGGCCGCCAGAAGAGGAGGTACTGCTGGCCCACCACCAGTGGGCGCCCTGCCTGAAGTGCGGGCTTCAGGCACGAGAGGGCGCTGCCGCCATGGACACAGCCGGGGGTGACAGCTGTCACTCATTACCTCTTGACAGCTGTCACCCATCTACTCAACATCATCTCACTCCATAAAGACCAGACGTCATCTCCACCTCGTTGCCGAGATATCATACTTCATTGGAGGTAATATCCTCAGCCGTTTTACAATATTGTTTGTATATTGTGAGTGTTTGCAGGAGTACCGGTACCGCTGTCAGTGGAAGCTGAGAGAGCGCTAGAAGGCACTCTTTTCCCTGAGGAATCTTCAGTACTCTGCAAGTTATTGAGTGAGAGGTGGAGGTGGCATTCCCACCGCTGTTGTTACTGGGTCTACACACACCCACACTTGACTGTCTTTGTTCTCGCCAGCAGTACCAGATCCGACAGTCGGGGACGGTGATCACCTGGGAATTCGGGACTTGGCGGCTCCAGTATTCACCAGGTTCTGTGGTGGCGGAAATCGTGTGGTTCCGGCTCTTCTCAGGACGGACGTCTTCTATCCTTGAGCCTGCCCACACGTCACCTTTGTGGATTGACTGTAATTATATTCTGAGATTGTCTGTATATTCGTTGTGCACATTTCACAACATTAAATTGTTACTTTTTGGCTCATCTATTGGCCGTTCATTTGCGCCCCCTGTTGTGGGTCCGTGTCACTACACTTTCACAACACAAAGGCTTGAACTGATCGATGGCAGCAGAACACAGAGAAAAGTCGATGATGGTCCTAACACCTGAATGAGTTGGTCTGAGGGGAGACATTTTTGTGATTAAAAAAAAAATTGGAAGAAATTGTTCCAAAGTGTAGGTGTTGGCACAAGAGGGGAGACATCACTGGGATTAATAAGAGAGTACAAGACACTGAACAGGATCTGAGGCTTATGGCAATTATTTCTGACTAAAGTAGAGAAATATGTTGCTTTGTCAGCTTTGACATCTTTCTGATAAGCAAACACACAGCCATGAAGAATTTGTCGAGATACAATGAGATGATCTTTTTTCCACTTTCTCTCAGTGAGTCTATATGCATGTCTGAGTGCCCGTGTTGACTCATTTAACCATGGCTGTGAGCAACCTGGTCTCACAGCAAGTCGTGATTCAGCAACACGAAATATACATTAATCTATTGGTTTGTGATATTGTGACAAAAAGCACCTCATTTTCAACACGGCAGCACAAATTCATTCTAATTCATTCCGTGATGGCTGCACGAACTTAAAAGTGAAGCGAGGTGGAGGGGTTTGGGCGGTTATGGTTAGGGTTGGGGGAAGGAGTAGGGTTAGTAACAGTGAGTTAAATAAACCCTGTCATGAAAATTTGACTAATTTCGTGATGGGAGCACAAAAAAAAAAAAAAAAAAATGTGAGACTGGGCTGCTGTGAGCGTGGTTTAGAGTACCTTGGCCTAAGAGGAGCGACACAGTCCAAGATCTCCATACATGTGACAGACAAACTCTCATCGGCACTGAGACCACATTTTCCATCAAGTATACACAAAAAAGAATCATTAAAAACAGTGGAAAACTGTGTAGCAATCGAAGGGTTAATAATGCGCCGGAAGCACTCGGGCGCAGGTGGTTTAACTGCCGAACAGGGAAGCGTCAATGTGAACAGCACAGGTAGATGAACAGAAAAACACAGAGTTGTACAGATTTCAGCTAAATCAAGACAACACAAGCTAAAATATGCCCCTTTTCATGAGTCGGGCCAGATACACACTGGGTAAAATTAAAGGAACTGATCAGGATTAAGAATCCTTGACCAGAGGACTGGATTCACAACAGTCATGTATGAGGTCTATTAGATAATAAACCGACCCTTTTATTTTTTTTTTTAACTATATGGATTTGAATGACGTGCGATTACACTAATCATGCTTGAACCCTTGTGCGCATGCGTGAGTTTTTTCACGCGTGTCAGTGACATCATTTCCCTGTGGGCAGGCCTTGAGTGAGATGTGGTCCCACCCTCTCGGCTGAATTCCTTTGTTTCACACACTGCTCGAGACGGCGCGCGTTGCTTTATCAACATTTTTTCTGGACCTGTGAGGAATATCTGAGTGGACACTATTTGAGAAATTAAGCTGGTTTTCGGTGAAAAGTTTAACGGCTGATGAGAAATTATGGGGTGTTTCTGTCGGTGTAAGGACTTCCCACGGAGCGGGCAGTCGTGCAGCGCTTCCAGGCGCCGTCGTCGGCCTGTTTCCAGCTGAAAACATCCTAATTTAAGGCTTAATTCACCCAGGACATCGTGAGAGAACAGAGAAGATTCAGAAGAGGCCGGCATTAGGACTTTATGCGGACATTCCACTGTTTAAGGACATTTTTTAATGAAAGACGTGCGCACAAATTAGTAGGATTAATTAGTAGTAAATTAGTAGTTGTAGTAAAAAACGGCTTCAAAACTGGACCTTTAATCTATTTGGATTCGCCCCTGCTTTGATGTTTGAGCACAAAGAATGGATAACATTTATTTATGTAGAAAACAGGACCAGATTTACAGGTAAGAAAGTTTTATTGCATTTTCACATCATGTGGTCCTCAGAAAGAGAGTTTAGGTGCATTTGAGTGGAAAATAGTGTTAGTTGTTGACGCGTCGCTGAGTATCAGCTGTTTTTAACGAGACAATACGGAGCGGCTCAGCTCAGAATTCTAAATAAAGGAGGAAAAAAGTATAAAAATGTCTTTGTAAAGCTCAGTGCAGGTGTGCTGATCACCGCGCTTTAAGAGGTGAGGACGAGTTGAGCAGCTGCAAAAAACCGTGGATGAAAAGCTCACAGCTCGCTTAAAGTGGGCAGTTCAGTCGAACCCCGACCTCCTGCCCACAGACCAAGTTTAATGCTGCTGTCGACTCACAATGAAAAATAATAGTAACACACAGTGACATGGAGAAGTAACTTTAATCTGATTACTGATTTGGAAAGATTAACGCGTTAGATTACTCGTTACTAAAAAAAGTGGTCATATTAGAGTAACGCGTCACTGACCAGCACAGGAAGAAGTGTTTGCCGAACAATGAACAATCAGACCACAATAAAGCCTCAGATGAAGCTTTAATTTTGAAAAGAGTTTGGTGATCATAAACATGTAAAGCAGACACATCTCGATAGGCGCAAAAAAAAGCAAAAGCAGAGTAGAAGCAAACAAAACAGTAAAAGGGCAAGGCAGACGGCTTGCCAACACTGTCAAAAGAGCTGAGGATGTTGCAATTCTCCGAGAAGAATGGACAGGATTAGGAATGAACATATCAGAGAGATGACAGCTCAGGTGCGATAGTTTGGAGACAAAGTCAGAGAGGTGAGAGTAAGATGGTTTTGACATGTGCAAAATACTAAGAACCATGTTCCAAGGCCCTTCTAAATTGTATATATTCCACCTGCAAAGTATTCACTGCGCTTCACTTCTTCCACATTTTGTTGTTACAGCCTTATTCCAGAATGGATGAAATTGTTGTAGCTGGGTTTTTTCCACCAAATTCTACACACAATAAGCCATAATGACAATGTGGAAAAAGTTTTTTGAGATTTTTTTTTCACACACACACACACACACACACACACACACACACACACACACACACACACACACACACACACACACACACACACATATATATATATATATATATATATATACATATATATATATGTGTGTGTGTGTGTGTATGTACTGTAATACCAGTCAGGATTGAGGGAAAAAATTAATGTAGCAATGTACAGTTGTGCTCAATAGTTTACATAACCTGGCAGAAGTTTAAATTTTTTTGCCCATTTTTAGAGAATATTACAGAGCCCTGGAAGTGTCATCGCAAAATGTTTTGCATGTAGAGAGAATGTGCGCTCATTTTATTATATTGTGCGCTCATTTTATTATATTGTGCGCTCATTTTATTATATTGTGCGCACGTTTTATTATATTGTGTGCTCATTTTATTATATTGTGCGCACATTTTATTATATTGTGGGCACGTTTTATTATATTGTGCACTTGTTTTATGATATTATGCACTCATTTTATTATATTGTGCGCTCATTTTATTATATTGTGCGCACATTTTATTATATTGTGCACTCATTTTATTATATTGTGCGCACATTTTATTATATTGTGGGCACATTTTATTATATTGTGCGCTTGTTTTATGATATTGTGCACTCATTTTATGAAATTGTGCGCATGTTTTCAGCATCGTTTGAGTAAAACAAAGGCACGATCTACTTAAACGTGGCCACAATTTGTAAAACGTGCACTCAATTACTCAATATTGTTTTGACACATAAATGTTGGCGATTATTCAACAAACCAGAAGACAGTGTAATACATTTCCCCATTAGAAATGGATCTGGTCAGGTTATATCATTATGGTTTGGGCACACAAGGACATATAGAGAACTCTAGCTATCCAGCATGGCATCATCTGGAGTTTAAGCACATTATAAAGGATGGTGAGGGCGAAGCGCCTCCCTGTCTTGAGGATGACAGTTTAGGTCATATTAATGGAGATCATTTTGAATGAAAGGAAAACGTGCGCACGTTTTATTAATTTGAGGGCTCAATTAAAGGAAAATGTGCGCACGTTTTATTAATTAGAGGGCTCAATTAAAGGAAAACGTGCGCATTAATTTGAGTGCTCAATTAAAGGAAAACGTGCGCACAAATTATGATGGCCATTAAAATGTGTGCACAAATTATGATGGCCAGTAAAATGTGCGCACGTTTTATTAATTTGAGAGTACGTTTTATTAATTCGTGGGCTCAATTAAAGGAAAACGTGCGCACAAATTATCATGGCCAGAAAAAATGATCACTTTAAGTGACCTCTCCCGGGTTCCATAGAATATGAATGATAACCAAAAACTTTTTTTCACTCATGGTTAGTGGTTGGGTGAAGCCATCCATTGCCAAACAGCTGTGTTTACTCTTTTTAAATCATAATGACAACAGAAACTACCCGTTTAAAGACGGCGCACAATGGCGGAGGGTGCGCCGCGCTCCGAGCGGCGATCGACAGGCTGAAACGACCAGATCATTTTCAAACTGAACGCTGTGTTGATCCGGGACATCGTCTGACTACTACAGAAATGGCAGAAGAGGTGGACATACCACTTTTTCGGCACATTCTGCTGTTACGGACGTTTTTGTCATGAAAAGACGTGCGGAGGAATTTGCGCATCGGGACGGAGCCGCTAATGGCGCGGGACAAAAAGCAACGCTGTGATGAAGCCTCACAGGACATGTTGTGGCATGTCCAGCTCGTCCACAATTTCTCGGATAGTCACACGACTGAAAAGCCACCGAAAGCCGTCTGAATCTTCCGAATGGTGCAAGAGCTGGGCATGTTATAACATGTCCTGTGAGACCAACATGGAGGTGCTTTTGTCCCGCGCCATTAGCGGCTCCGTGGCGAATTCCTCCGCTCCTCTTTCCATGACAAAAACTCCTGTAACAGTGGAATGTGCCGAAAAAGTGCTCTTCTGCCATTTCTGTAGTAGTCAGACGACGTCCCGGATCAACACAGCGTTCAATTTGGAAATGATCTGGTCATTTCAGCCTGTCAATCGCCGCTCAGAGTGCGGCGCGCCCTCCGCCATTGTGTGCCGTCGTTAAACCGGTTGTAACACTCCTTAATCTGTGTGATCCCCATAGAATCGTCCCTGAAAGCCATCTGAATCTTCCGAATGGTTTCCACCTGGCTGTCTCTCACAGTTTCTGGAAAAATTTGATGCAGCAAAGCTCCAAATCGTTCAGACATTTTCCTCACAATAAAAATCCGACGAGGGGGCTGGACCACTGCTCACTCAAAGCGTGCTCACAGGCGAATGACGCAACCGACAGGCGTGAAAAAACTCACGCATGCGCACGAAGGTTCAAGCTTGGCTGATGCAAGCGCACATGATTCAAATCCATATAGTTTTTGCAAAAAATAAAAAGGTCAGATAGTTTTCTAACAGACCTCGTATTCAGTGGCACCTTTACCATCAGAGAGTCTCGTCCACAACTACCACAAAAGACTCCAAGCTGTCACTGATGTTAAAGGGGGTAATATATGGCATTAAGAACAGGGGTAGTTCAACTTTTGATCAGGGTCATTTGGGTAGTTTCTGTTGTCATTATGATTTAAAAAGAATACACACAGTTGTTTAAGAATAAATGGCTTCACCCAACCACTAACCATGAGTGAATTTTTTTTGTGTTATCATTCATATTCTCTGAAAAAATGGCCAAAAAAAAAAAGGGTATGTAAACTTTTGAGCACAACTGTACAGAGGCATCCTGGATGAAAACCTGCTCCAGAGCGCTCTTGACCTCAGACTCGGGCAACGGTTATTCTTTTACAGAACAATGACCCGAAGCACACAGTCAAGATATCAAAGGAGTGGCTTCAGGTCAACTTTGTGAATGTGCTTGAGTGGCCCAGCCAGAGCCCAGACCTGAATCCGATTGAACATCTCTGGAGAGATCTGAAAATATCAGGTTGGATGCTCCCCATCCAACCTGATGGAGCTTGAGAGGTGCTGCAAAGAGGAATGGGCAAAACTGCCCAAAGATAGGTGCATCAAGCCTGCGGCATCATATTCAAGAAGCCCTAAGGTTGTAACTGCTGCCAAAAGTGTATCAACAAAGTATTTAGCAAAGGTTGTGAATGCTTATTTACATGTGATTTCTTAGTTTTTTATTTTTAATACTTTTGCAAAAAAAACTTCTTTCATAGTCATTTTGAGGGGGAAAATGAATTTACTCCCTTTTTGAATAAGGCTGTTGTTGTTGTCCATTCGACTGCTCCCGCTGTTGTTCGGGTTGCCAAAGCAGATACAGCCAGATCCGCATTGGTATTTGGCACAAGTTTTACGCCGGATGCCCTTCTTGACGCAACTCCAGTTTTATCCGGAGAAATACCCCGCCGCTGGTTTTCCGTAGAGGTCTCCCATCCAAGTACTAACCAGATTCTGCACTGCTTAGCGTCTGAGATCAGAGGGATCAGGCTTACACAGAGCAGACCGGCTGTGGTATTTTTGAATAAGGCTGTAACATAACAAAATGTATAAAAAGTGAAGCGCTGTGAATACTTTCCAAATGCATTGCGTGTGTAATCTCCATTTGCCGTTTGGTATGCTTATGTATTTTGGGTCAAGGATGAACACTGCGAAACTGGAATGTTGATGTTGACAAATATTTTTGGAGCAATGAGTGATTTTAACTAAACAGTAAACAATGGACGTTGTGCTGCAATGCACAATGGGAGTTCGGGGTTTGGGGTTTTTTAATATTGTTATTGTGGTTCATGTTAATTTAGCAGTGTTGTTAGTGTTATTAATTCATTGTGTTTTTGTAGTTTAATTGGTTAATTGGTTTAGTCAGTTTAGTTAAGTCTCATGTTGCTGTTACCATGACTCCAGAATGTTTTTAGAACTTTAGACAACCTTTTTATTTCCTGTTAATTGCATATTTTTTTTAACTTTACGTTATATCTTAATTTACTGTCTTAATGTATTTATAATTTTTTAGGTTCTTGTTATGTACACACAATTCTTATTATTTTCAGTATTATGATTATTCTTATTTTATTTTTGCTTCTATTTTGTCATTTGAATTTTAAATGGAACACAATGGAAATGTTTTCATTTTCTTGTGTCATCCATGCATTTTAAATGTATTTATAATTATATTATGTAATTACATTGAACTTACAAAATAAAATCATGCAGTCACACTTTTAACATATAGATGATTTACCACCCCCTGCTGTGTTGGCGTGTGAGTCCAGAATGTAAATATCTGTGCCCATTGTTCAGTGTTGTTTGCTAATATATGTAGCTTCTCTAAAAATATTAGTCCTATCAACGTTCGGTTTTGGTGCTAATCATTGCCCATTGTTATTTTAGCCATCAGTGGTCCAGAAATATAAAAACCCTTTGATGTGGACTCACCAGTGAGTCCATGGATCTCTGAGAATTCACAGGAAGCCTGTTGCTTAGGAGTTGCTGATAATCATAATCGTCTCCATTTTAATATAATATATTTAACACCACAGGAAGTAAATCACGAGAAGCAGATGAAACAGTCTACAAGTGTGAGCCCCATTTTAGGATTAGATCTTCCTTTGTCAGTCCACCATACTAAATTGGTGTAATACCAAGTTAAAGTTTATTTGGTTAACTCTTTAATAAGGCACAATCCAACTAATTGAAGATAAAAGAAGTTTATTTATAGCAGTAGGTTTGTGTTTTATTTGAATCTATATCACAGAAATGTATATGTATTTATTGAAAACAACCACTAACATTTCAAACTTCATGTTCTGCAGGGATGGAGGCTATGAGACATCTCCTTTGATTGGTAAATTCTGTTCCAGTCAGGGGCCCCCAGTCTTGGTCTCTCATAGTAACCGTCTCTGGGTCCGGTTCCGCTCTGACTTATCTGTCACAATGCGTGGCTTCAGTGCACACTGGGATGGTACACAGACGGGTAAGTAAAGCTTTTTCCCTTCTTGACAAATCAAACACAAGTCTTCTTCAGGTGTTACACACAAGAAAGGCTTAAAATTTACCCACCCTGTGGGCAATCACATTGGTGATGATGCTTTACAAACAACTCCCACAAATATTCTTTTTATCACAGAAAGAAACTTCAAGCAGTCCAAACTCTGTGGAGTGACTCTCTGCTGTGGCCATACTAACAAATAAAACAAAAGAACAAAACAGAGTCAGAACATGTATTTACAGAAATGTTTCAATGAAGCAACCACATACAGTCCAGTGTTCACAATGATAGATGTCTGAAAGGAAAACCAGGGGCCTCATGTACAAAGCTTTCAAAAACGTGGCGTATGTCCATCGCCACGCAAACATTCAGATGTATCAATAGTGAAATGACAGTGGAAATGTGTGGTGCGCCACACAAAAATCATGGCTAGCGTACACATTTCTACAGTTATTGTTCCACTGCTGACACATAGAGGTGATGCTGGGATACTGTTAATAGTGTGAAAACAAGACATCATCAGAGTGATGTGCACATCAGAGACACAGTGATGAACAATTAACACACCCACGTGTTTGCAGTTATATGGGTAGATACAAAAGCATGTGCAAAGTGATGAGAAAAATGGCATTAACAAGGCTCGTGTTGTTAGCCTTGCAAACGGTGCAGTCCGAGGTATGTATTTTCAGAGAATGTGAGGATTTACTTGCAAATGATAAGAATTGGCCAATTTCGATCATCAAGGCCACTGTTACTGGAGTGGTACGCAGAACTGCGGCCGGCCCAGAGCGCAATATGGCGAGGAGGCAGAGGTTGTCTGAGCCCACACGGGTGCTGACCACGCTGGACTTCCTGGCAGCAGGGGCATTCCATCGTGAATTGGCCGATCTGTCAGAAATGTGCCAGTCAACCTTGAACTGAGCCATGCCAGCTGTGTGGAACGCAGTCATCCGAATGTCATCCACGTACGTCACAATCCAGCATGAAGCGCAATTTGCAGTGAGAGCCAGTTTCCCTAATGTAATTGGAGCTATTGATTGCACACATATTGCTATAACGGTGCCATCGCATGATTTATTTGTTTTCATTAATAGGGAACATTTTCATTCCATCAATGTTCAAATCATATGTGACGCACAAATGCATCTAACTAACATTGTGGTTAGGTGGCCTGGTTCAATGCATAACTCATTCATCCCAGTCTCCTGTCATGAAACGAGTGACATTTCTGTGATGCGTTTTTTTTTTTTACTATTTCTAACCCTATCCTGTTCTCCTAACCCAAACCATAACTCCCCTAGACCCCCCTCCCCCCGCTTGTTACCCCACATTCCGTGCCTCCGTCTTTCACATGCATGATGAGTAAATAGTTTATTTGCATGATTGTACCAAATGAAACCAATGCGGGCACATTTGTGCATGTGTGGATTCTTTTTTTGTTTCTTGATGGTGAAACTAGAGCTTCTCAACAGGCCCCGATTGTCTCCCTGTGTTCAGTATTTGTCAATAAATGCGTGTCTATAGTTGTAATGTCACACACTGCTACTGTGTGACATCACAATTTGGCATGTGTACATTCAGTGTGTGTGCGCTGCTTCCGCTTCATATTTATTCCGGTTGACAGGGTACCAAATAAAATATCCTTGCGTATCTCCACTTTATTTACTTCACTTACTCCACTCTAATTCCTTTTCTTACCATGATCATTCCAGGCAGGGAGGAGAATCCCCAGGTCCTATTTGAATATATTTACATATTTAAATATGGCATGGACAGGGAGGAGTTTGGTGCTTCTGCATGTATGCTCAATTCCACATTTAGTGGGATGTACAAAAGGAATGTGCTTGGATCCATGCGCACGCATACATTGATACATCTGAATATTTTTTGTGCTTACGCCAGTTTCTGGGTTTTGGCGTACACTATGTCTCAGTAGGAAATCCATGCAAATGTTTGTACATGAGGCCCCAGGTGAAGATTACAGTCCCAATAAAACAGATTTGAGTGGTCAGTGAGTGATTGTATTGATGTCAGATCAATCAATGAAATAAGACATTCTGCATTTCTTCCCACCACGACCATGCAAACACCTTCCACCCCCACAAAATGCCCCTGTATTGTGGAAATACATTCTGGATTTCAAATGTTCCACTATAGACTGCACACATCTCAGTGTAGAAGATTCAAATTCTGACGTGATGTAACAAGTTCATGCCATACACATTCTCTAATTCTGACAGAGCTCATGCTCATCCGAGTGCCCCACAGATTATCCAGAGTATGTTGGATGTGAAGGGATTGAAACAAATTGGACCTTTTTTAAAATGTGGTGGTACAACTGCACAGTCTCAGCACCATCGAAAGTGTGACTGAACCTGACTGTTTGTTAAATAGTATACAGAAAATAAAATATTGTTAATGTTATTTTTGATTCTTTTTCTCCAAAAAGCACCAATATGAATGCCATTAAAGTACCGAACCGATAAACAGTACCGTTAAGAGTAGTCGTGTAGTTAAAATCTTAATGATACCCATCCTTGTTTATGGATGTGATGTGGTTAGGGTGAGCGTTGCTGAATAATGCAGCAAAGCTCTTATCAGCTGCCATGTTTCAGGCCTCATGTGTGTCTTTACCACAAGAAAAGTGGCATATTTGCTCAACTACAAATATCTTTAACATATTCTTTGCTAAAAGTCAGATTAGATGTGATTGTTGTGGTAACACTGGGAACTGGAGAGGAGTCAGTTATGCAGTGAGACAAACGTAAAAGCAAAAACTTTATTTTAAAGGTGATGATAGTTCTATAGTGATGTGATTGAGACCAGGAAGTGAAGACACTGGAGGACGAGGTGAGCCAGGCGGGCCAGTGGGGCTGGTGGCTGCTGCAGACTGCACAAAAAGATAAACACAAATTAAATTTGACCTTCAAACAGAAAACACAGATCAGGATAACGATACAGTGTAGAAACCACTTCTTGAGGCCAACATTACCAATCCAGATGTGGAAAGACGTAGCGGCATCCTCTTGTTCAATGGGATGTCGCTGATTAGATGCAGGTGTTGCACAGATGTAGGCGATGATCAGCTCCACTGGCAGAAAGACACAGGAAGGAAGAGAGAAAACAAGGAACATTCCAGACCAATCCTCTGGACCACAACAGACATGGTGTGAAGTCTCAGTTTGACAGAAACCTAGAGGTTAATGTCCTCAAAGATCAGTTGTCCTAACTCACATGATAATTAATGAGTGACACAGTTCATTTGTGCTATCAGGCTGTGGAGGAACATTGACAGCTGCATCTGGTGCATTTTCTTCTCCTAATTTCCCTTTGCTCTACCATCCTAACGCCGAGTGCTACTGGACCATCAGGACGAATCAGGGCAGTCAGCTCATCCTCTCCTTCTCTGAGTTTCATCTGGAGTCCAGCTCTGGCTGCTCCTATGATTATTTGGCTGTGAGTACTGCCTTTCACAACACGGTGTGCTGTGCCATCATGAAGATGTGGTCTGAGAGTGGTTCATTTGAGGGCTGGATGCTGTATCAGTTCAATTAAATAAAGTATTTCTGCTCAAAATATCCCTTCATAGAGTGAGAGGTGCTGTTATCCAAATCCTGTAAATTTAAAATATTAAAGCAAGGAAGGACAGATAGTTAAACATTTCAGCTGGAAGAAAGAAAAAGTAGTGAGTTTAGTTAGCCTTGCTGTGCTGTTTAAATGTTATTTTGTGTATTTTCTGATACTAGTGCAGTGCCCATAGGAAGTTTGTATTCCTATACAAAATTGGGAGCTTAAGTAGATTTCTCATGGATGGTCATATGAGGCTGTGTTTGAAGGTGGGATGTATAAAGAGGTTTACTTATGGTATATTATATTATTATTATTTGAATATACTATTTCATATTGTTCTAAAAAATCAGTTTGATCAATTATATGAAAATAAAAGGATTACTATTAAACAAGCTATTGGAAGAGAGTCAGACATAATTAAACAGAACATTTAGTATATTTGAAACAGCAAATCCTCAGTCCCCAACCTCCAGAACACAGCTTATTTAAACTTGAACTCACAGCAAATATAAGATTTTATTCAGCTTACGTACTTACTGAAACATTGCACAAATAGTGGGAAATTTGTTGGTATTATCAAAAATTGGATTTTGGCTACCATCTCTACAATGTTGTCAAGTTAATCTCAGTCGGAAGGAACACTGACAGCATGCATTTCACAGTAAAAGTATTTGTTGGGCTGCTGGCATTAAACATTTTATTGTGAAATGGTGCAAGCAACATGAACTATCTGATGTTGTTTAACTTTGCTACCAGTAACATCAGCAAGCCACGCCATCTTGGAAGTACAAATGTTAATGTTAAACAAAAAGGTTCTGAAAATTAATTCCCCAAATTTTCATAATAAAGGATGCACATCATTGTGTTATGTGTAAGCCATATCCGAAAGCTGAGGCCAGTCTGACAATCAGAGAGATATGCTAGCCACATACACAGACACACAGATGCTTCTTGCTTTATAGATAGATAATGGAATCATTAAATGTAAACTAATCCTTATCTTCACCCAGGTCTTAAAATCAGTTTGTTTGTTTGTTCACGTATGGGATTATTAAACCATTTCATTCAAAAGAGGCCAGACTTGTTAAAATGAACTAGTGCGTTGCCCATGGGGATCCACCGGCTCTAGATTTGGTAGTGTTTATAAAATAGGTAGCTGACATTTTTCAAGGGTGGTCATAAATTATGCAGTGTTTCTATAATGATTTTAACTGAAAGTGCAGGAAATTAAAATGAGAAAGTTTTGTGAGTAATTTTATTTAGTAGATGTCATGTTTTACAACTGGCAAGGTTGAGATATTTCCTTTGTTCAGAGCTTGTCTGGTTACTTGGGACTGCTTAATGGTGATGACAATGCCCATTGTTTACTGTTGTTACCTAATATCCCTACCTTCTCCAAAAAATATTAGTCCTATCAACTTTCTGTTTTCATGGCATTCATCCTTGAACCAAAAATACATTGTACAAAAATATAAATGCAACACTCAGATCTAAATCTAAGATCTAAAACATTTTCTATATACGCAAAAGACATATTTTTCTCAAATATTGTTCACAAATCTGTCTAAATATGTGTTATTGAGTACTTCTCCTTTGCCGAGATAATCCACCCCACCTCACAGGTGTGCCATATCAAGATGCTAATTAGACAGCTTGATTATTGCACAGGTGTGCCTTAGGCTGGCCACAATAAAAGGCCACTCTAAAATGTATAAATACCTTAACGCGGTAAATTAACATTTAAAAATTACATAATTAACAGGGAATTAAAGGGTTGAGTTCTTCTTCTAAAAAATGTTGAGGTCAAAGGTTCTAAAATAATTTTGGACTCACACGCCATTCCAACTCATTGTGTAATTTATTACCACCCTTGAAAAATGTCAGCTATTTATTTTATAAACACTTCCCAAACTAGAGCCTGTGGATCCCCATGCTAGTTCATGTTAATAAGCATAAAATAAAAGATTTTGGGAGTGTGCAGATTTTCCCCCTTTTTTCTGTCATGTTAATAAGCGTACCGGCTCTAATGAACACCCAGACCTACTTTGTTTTGTTTTTCCAGGATATTTTTCCAGTTCTCAAGTTTCTGTCATTTTCTGTTATGAAAGATACTGGCTTTAATTTGCTCAGTTATACTATAAGTTTCTTTCAGTTTCTAATGTTGGCTTCTACTGAATAAGAATGGAATTAATAACACAACAAAAATTTAACAAAATTTTAACGAAACTTGCAGGTGCATTTGTACCTCATCTGAAGGGAATCCAGCAAAAGAAGTGCACATTGCAAGGGATGAATATTCAAGTCATAATAAAGAAATACCCCAGGCCATTATTTGCAAAGTTTATTGTTTTTGGTACTATCTTAATCATTTTTATAACATAAGAAGACTTCTTAACATTCTATGGTGAAATGTGATGAGCTATCTCTGAGTACTGATATTTTGAGATGCTGTTTGTCAGTAAACCCACAGTCATGATTGATCCATTTTGAAAATTGAATTGCTGAAGTACTTTTGGGTTCTCCTAACTACATGCTAATGTAGTCACGAATTTAATTATCTTGCATCCTGGATGGGACAGTACAGTGTGCAATGACTGTGCAGGTGTATGATGGTGACAGCAGCACTGCGGCGCAGCTGGCCCGATTATGTGGCAGCGACCTACCCAGTCCAGTCAACTCATCCGGCAGTGAGCTCTATGTGAAACTGCGCACTGACAGCAGTATCAACGCCGGAGGCTTCCTCGCATCATACACCACTGGTATGAACACGCGCACACAACTCCTGCTCCTCATGACATCAGCCTTGAATATTTTCTGTGTCCTCGTGCTTGACCCTATACTTGATTGGCTACAACAGACAAACTGCATTGGATGTTACTCATGTGGAGGTGATGTTAAAGCAGGAAATATATTCTATCTAATGTGCTTGCAGCCTGTAATCTTGCGCAAAGGGTGTCCAAAATAAAAAATCAGACACAGAAATCAGGCTCTCAGTTCAGTCCTCTTAACAGGTTTATTGCTTTATCAGTGGGCTGAATCATAGTCATATTTTCTTGTGATATTATTTTCAATCTGAGGGTATTATGTGTCTCGCCGCCACCTGAGTTTTTTTTTTTTTTTTTTTTGCCACCTCGTGGTTTTGTAGTTCATAGCTGTCACTGCAGCAGCACGGTGGCTTAGTGGTTAGCACTGTTGCCTCACAGCAAGAAGGCCATGGAATCGATTCCCACCCGTGGCCTTTCTGTGTGGAGTTTGCATGTTCTCCCTGTGTTTGTTTGGGTTCCCTCTGGGTGCTCCGGCTTCCTCCCACATCCAAAGACATGCAGGTTAGGTGGACTGGAAACTTTAAATTGTCTGTGGCTGTGAATGTTTGTTTGTCTACAACCTCAATTCCAATGAAGTTGGGACGTTGTGTAAAATGTAAATAAAAACAGAATACAATGATTTGCAAATCCTCTTCAACCTATATTCAATTAAATACACCACAAAGACAAGATATTTAATGTTCAAACTGATAAACTTTATTGTTTTTGTACAAATATTTGCTCATTTTGAAATGGATGCCTGCAACATGTTTCAAAAAAGCTGGGACAGTGGTATGTTTACCACTGTGTTACATCACCTTTCCTTCTAACAACACTCAATAAGCGTTTGGGAACTGAGGAGACTAACTTTGTAGCTTTGTAGGTGGAATTCTTTCCTATTCTTGCTTGATGTAGGACTTCAGTTGTTCAACAGTCCGGGGTCTCCATTGTCATATTTTGCACTTCATAATGCGCCACATATTGGACTGGACTGCAGGCAGGCCAGTCTAGTACCCGCACTCTTTTACTACGAAGCCACACTGTTGTAACATGTGCAGAATGTGGCTTGGCATTGTCTTGCTGAAATAAGCAGGGATGTCCCTGAAAAACATGTTGCTTGGATGGCAGCATGTATTGGTCTAAAACCTGCATTTACCTTTCAGCATTAATGGTGCCATCACAGATGTGTAAGTTGCTCATGCCATCGGCACTAACGCACCCCCATACCATCACAGATGCTGGCTTTTGAACTTTGCGCTGGTAACAATCTGGATGGTCTTTTTCCTCTTTTGTCCAGAGGACACAACATCCATGATTTCCAAAAACAATTTGAAATGTGGACTCATCAGACCACAGCACACTTTTCGACTTTGCGTTTGTCCATTTCAAATGAGCTCGGACCCAGAGAAGGAATCTTCTGATTATATTATGGACTGTAGATGATGGAATCCCTAAATACATTGCAATTGAACATTGAGAAACATTGTTCTTAAACTGTTGGACTATTTTTTTCACACAGTTCTTCACAAAGTGGTGATCCTCACCCCATCTTTGCTTGTGATTGGCTGCGCCTTTTGGGGATGCTCCTTTTATACCCAGTCATGACAATCACCTGTTTCCAATTAACCTGTTCACCCATGGAATGTTCCAAACAGGTGTTCTTTGAGCATTCACCAACTTTCCCAGTCTTTTGCTACCCTGTCCCATCTTTTTTGAACTGTGTTGCAGGCAAATATTTGCACTAAAAAAGTCTATCAGTTTGAACATTAAATATCTTGTCTTTGTGGTGTATTCAGTTGAATATAGGTTGAAGAGGATTTGCAAATCAATGTATTCTGTTTTTATTTACATTTCACACAACATTCCAACTTCATTGGAATTGGGGTTGTATGTGTAGCCCTGTGACAGACTGGTGTCCTGTCCAGGGTGTACGCCGCCTCACCCCCTATGACTGCTGGGGTAGGTTCCAGGTCCTGGTGACACTTAATTGGAGTAAGTGGGTATAGATAACACTATTTAACACATTTTTATTTTTGTTTTGTTCCTGGGTACACATTGTGTTTTCCTAACCTGTTATGCCTTAAATAAATAGAAAATAGCTGTTATTCCACAGAAACTTTGCTTCTGTGATCAGGACAATTATATTTTGAAATTTGTCTGTTTTCAAGAATATTCTCAATTCGCCTTCACTGCTACTGAGTAGTCTTCTAGAATATTCTTGAACTGCTAGAACTGTCCAGAATTTTTTAGAAGTTCCCAGAATTATCTAGAAATTTCAAGAAACTTTTAGCATTTTCTAGAACGTAAAAAAAATAAAATCAAAGTTTGTGCTGAATGTAGTCATTTTTCCAGACTTTAGACATAAGCAGTTGAAATATAACACTTAGAAGCCAGGAACAAAAAATGTGTTACACAGTGTAATGGATGGATGGATAATAAATGTTAAAATCAACAAGTAACACATCTGGTGCTTTGAGTAAATAATAGATACACTTCCCATGGGTTTCTGAGAGAACATTAAAAATAGATCAAAATACATGTGAGGAATCTAGCCACATTTCAACATCATGTCAATGTCATATTCTGACATTGTTACATTATGTTGTTAATGTTGAAATGTCATTGATATTGATATGTTGAATGACATCAAACTGTAATATAGCCAAAGAACAATGTTGATACAACGTTGCTGTGCCTGCAGGGGTTGATACATTGTGTGTGTCTGTTTACTGTGTCCTAAATCTGTCTTGAGTAGGCAGTTCTCAAAAACTGAGTGACAAAGAGTGACAAGCCATTAAGCTTCTGTGGTTGTGATGGGAAAAGCTATACATAGTGCAACATTTGACTGTTGCATCACCAGTTGCATTTTCAGGGAAAAGTGGCAAGTAGAAGGACTTTTTTTAAATTGTTAAATTTCTTTATTTCCGCTACAGTTTGCCAGAACGCGCACGGGAGACTGAAGCCAAGATATGATCAGTTATCTGACATAAAGATTCTTCTTTGGCTTTGGTGCGATGTGCACTGCTTTGCACCGGGTGTCTGACAAGGCCCATACACACTATTTTAATGATGCTTTGGAATGTTAAATATCAAAAAATACATTATTATTTAATAAGCTATGGCAGCCTTAAATGATAACCATTGGCCCTTCAATAATTGACCCAAGTCTATGACCTTAATGAATATTGTTGCTTCATTGTTATATTTTGTGTGTGCTTTGTGTATCCAGAATGCAATGACGTGCTCATCTCAGGCCAGTACAGAGGAATGCTGGAGTCACTGAACTTTCCAAACAACTACCCATTCAACTCTCTGTGCAGCTGGACGATCCAAGCTACCAGTGGGAACACTATCAACTACACCTTTACTGCATTCCAGCTGGAGCGTTCCTCCAGTAACTGTAACTACGACTATGTCAAGGTACACAGACGTTCACAGCACTGATCCACGCTGCCTCACCCTGAGGTCAACAGCAGCACTGTGGTTTATGTAGAGGTGACCTGCGACTCCTGATTTTGACAGCATGTTGCAAACTTAATTTTGGACTTGGTACTCACTGTGTTGAAATATTAAAACCCAGCAGTGCTGTAGGAGTGAATAAGCTATTCTCGTATTTAGCATCACAATTTCATCAGGCATGGATACATTTTTCTGATGATGCAGTCTAAATTAAAATATATATGAAATGCAATGATTTGTTTCTTGAAAACTTAATACCAAATGTTAATGCCTTTGATATATTAAGGTGCCTTGACACTTGCACCAATTTGATCCATCCACTGGTACGCAATCTGCCATGCCAGAGAGTAAACTCATTGTAAACCGCTGTAAACTGTGTGCAGCTTCATGCAAGTGCGCAAAGAAAATTAAGAAATGTTCAAAATCTCTGTCATGCGTTAATTATGTGAACTTCATGTGAACATTGCGCAAACAATTAAAAACACTGAGTGTGCCAGCGCACTGCATCACAGCACAGCTCATCTGAATGATTATGACAAGATGTTAAATCTATCATAATCATAATTTCACAAATATAAGAATGAATGGAAAAGCATCTGTTTTACCAAGCCATTACAATATAAACATTACAAATAATTACCTTATAGAGTATTCCAAATGCATTCTCCACCTCATGAAGAGCACGAGAGACAAAAGAGAGAAGCGAAGAAGAGAAGAGAGAAAAAAAGCTACAACTGTTGTAAATTCTGGAAGTGATTAGTGGGTGGCACTGGCATGTAGAATTGCGCGGCAGTGTGAAGGCTAAATTTGTGCAAGTGTCAAGGTGCCTTGCTTGTATTGTGTTGTAAGGTTTTATTTGGTCTACCTCATAAATACTTGTGTGACTGTCTTAAACACTTGTGTCACTGTCTCTGAATTTTACCATCACAGCTTTACAATGGGCCTAATGAGCAAGCTCCTCTGATTGGTAAATTCTGTGGCTACACCCCTCCTCCACCCAACAGCACCACAGGCTCCACCCTGACCGTGGTGTTCCGCTCAGACTTATCTATATCCATGTCTGGATTCCAGATGATGTGGCACCAGAATGGTAAGAAAAATGTTTTATTGTTTTAGACCGTCAAGTCAAAATAGTTAAACAGGCAACAAGGAACTCTCTAACAAATATCAGATGAGTTATTCAGTCTTTAAATTATGGGACACAAATAACTGTTCAGCTAAAAAAACAAAACACATTTCTATTTGAAGATGTGAAGGATGGCGCCCTCTACAGCTGTTCATGGCTGTTCACTGCATGCCCCCTCTCCCCTATGGTCTGAATAAACAGTTTGGAAGACCATAAGGCATGATTAAACTGTGTGTTTGTTGCCTAAGAAAACAATATTTGTACACTGAAATGTGAATATGATTGAAGAGCTGTGATTGGTTAATTTCCACATCTGTCTTACACACAAGCATTGTGTGTTCCATGATGGTGATGTGGTTCTAAATTCCTGAATCATCTCAAGAGGATACCTGGGTACCATTGTAACGACTTTTTGTGAAACAAATGATTCCTTTTCAAATCGAGTCTGTACATGTTTGACACATGAGTTTAGATGCAGTATTTCCAGTTAGTTGTCACTAATTTGCCGTACCAACAAAAAAGTTTTTACACATTCACAAATCACACATTCTATCCATCCTTTAATTCTGATTTTCCTTTCCTGCTCTGTTGTTGTCTTTGGGCTGTCTTGTATGGGTTTTTTTTTCATGCATACTCTCAAGCAATGTTCCGAACACTTCTGTTTCCAAACACTTCAGAGCAGTGCTTTGAATTTGCCTTAACAATGAAAAGTTTTGATACCATCCCTGCTCACATGTTCTGTTTATTCTTTAACTCCCCAATTACTTTTGTGTTCAAAAGTAATTAGAGAGTTACTATATAACATATATTATGTTTTGCTTTTCCACACATAGTTCGCATCCTTCTCCTCGCAGTTTACTTTGCTCATTAGCTAATGTGAGTGGTTGAAGAGACACTTCTGTAGGACATTACACAGGCAAAACAAAGTTGTTCTGGGGATTGATTTGGTTCACCCTGAACTAATCAGTTCATTGCCATTATGTTCTGTTTAACTGGTGAGTTTCAAGATGCTAACTTTTATTGTTTTTGAGTTATCACAGACACAAACAGACTAGGATGGACTAAATGTATTCATCTACATTTTTGCTGGTGAATATCTACATTATTACTCACAGATGTGGCCCAAAGGGTTTGTTTATTTATTTAAGTTGTATGTCAAGTAGAGATAGCAGTTAGTTAGGGGACGTGATTGTCTAGTGGTTAAGGCGTTGGGCTTGAGACCAGAAGATCCTTGGTTCAAATCCCAGCCTGACTGGAAAATCATTAAGGATCCTTGGGCATGGTCTTTAATCCCCTATTGCTCCCAGTGTGTAGTGAGCGCCTTGTATGGCAGCACCCTCACATCAGGGTGAATGTGAGGCATTGTTGTAACGCACTTTGAGCATCTGATGCAGATGAAAAAGCACTATATAAATGCAGTCCATTTATTTACCATTTATTTATTCCAGACACAAACTGAACATGAACTAATGTGGGCCCTGTTTTCATGGAAGGACCAATATGGGCAGCAAAGGGTTGGTCTGAGAAGTACTGTATGTTTCTGTACTGTATGTGCCACTCTGTGGAGCTACCGTTGGTCCTGGATGGCAACCACCAAAGTAGACAACCAGTCCATCTACACCTGCCGAAAGTAGCGACCTATCCACCACAATTAGGTGAAATATGGGCATTCCCTTGGCCTTCTCCAGTTACTGGGGTCCTCAAATCTGAGGCACCTGCATACTGGATCATGTCTAAATAAGCGTGCCACATGGCCAAATGTTGTAGCTGATGTCCCCTCACAATGCAGGTGGTACACCTCTTGAGTCTCCTGTTTGTTTGACAAAAAGTCTCTCAACATTACCAAATGATCCTCTGAACCTAGTACCTGTCAGGGTTTGAGGTTTTGCTTGTTTGTCTGTTTTATTTTCATATGGTCTGTTTTATTATTCTCATGGATTCATTGGGTTTTTTTTTTGTGTTTATTCTCTTGCTGGGTTTTTCTGCTTGGGTCTGTCTGTCTCTATTTCTCTTGTCTGTCCCTGGGTTCTTGGTGGTGGGCATTTCTCTCTCTCTCTGGCCACGCCTTTGTTCTGGTGCTTTCCACGCACACCTGTTCCTAATGTGCAGCTCATCACCTGGGGTTATATAAGCTCACTGTGTGCGTTTGCTGTTCGCCATATTGATGCACCTTGTGCCTTCTCTCCAGCTCTTGTTCTTCTGTTCCATAGTCCTGCATGCCTTGTTGTGTTCGTGACCTCCTGCCTGTTTGTTCTGACCTCGCCTAAGCCTGATGATTATTGTACTGCTGCTGTGTACTTTGGACTGCCTACTCGTGTACTGATCATTGCTATCCTCACCACTAAAGACCTTCTACAACCACAGCTGTTTGTGTGAGCCTCGCATTTCTGTCCTAACGTCCTCGACAAACCCGCCTGTCAGTACCAAAAACATCCAGTTATCACCTTAGGTAACTAGATTGTATCCAGCACCAGGTCATCATAGTGTTTCTGTGCCACGAAAATGTACATAATTCAAACAGTGGGTATTTAAATGGACTGCATTTATATAGCGCTTTTCCATCTGCATCAGACGCTCAAAGCGCTTTACAATTATGCCTCACATTCACCCTGATGTCAGGGTGCTGCCATACAAGGCGCTCATTACACACTGGGAGCAATAGGGGATTAAAGGCCTTGCCCAAGGGCCCTTAGTGATTTTCCAGTCAGGTGGGGATTTGAACCCATGATCTTCTGGACTCAAGCCCAACACCTTAACCACTAAATCATCACCTCCCCTACACAGCAAAATCACCAGTGTAAACTAACACTGACAGTGTTAAATTAACACTGGCAGTGTACATATGGTCCTACTCTGGTCAGAGTGGGGCCATATGTACACTGCCAGTCCACCAAGACAAAAAGCATAATCATGTGAAATACGGCACGCCAGTGCTTTGTCCCACCACCAACAACCAAAATAAATAACAGGCGGAAGTGAACCTCCTTGTTCTTCTTCTGTTGAGTTTATTGGCACTTTGCAAACTGACACCGTGCATTACCACCACTAACAGTTTGGGGGTGGAGCATTAATAGAGTCTGACTACCTCACCGGGTCATTGTAAACAGAACCCTTTTCAAAAAAGAACCAGTTACCATTATTTTAATTAAATGGTTCTATTCTGTAACATAAAATATATAAACTGTATGGTTTTGTTTTTGTTCCTAGCAAATTCTGGTTTATTTTCATTCCACAAACCAATTCAAAGCCTTGATTTCTGCAGACTTGACATTGACTGCATTTTAAATAAAGGAGTAAGCCTTCCAAATAGATGGGGTAAATTTCAACTCTTTTTGTCCTTACAGGATGTGGTGGGGAGCTGTCTGGCCCCATCGGATCCTTCAGCAGTCCAGGTTACCCCAGTGCCTACCCAGCGAACAGGGAATGCCTCTGGTACCTCACCACGTCTGCTGGCAGCAGCATCACCCTCACCATTGTTGACTTTGATGTGGAGTTTCACCAAACCTGCAACTATGATGTGCTGGAGGTGAGATATGAAGCTGACCATGCTCAGATTGGCCTAAAGCCTTCTCCAGTGAACAGGTGATCTGATTCGTTTATGTTGTTCTTCACCTTTAAGCTGGTCTGTCAGATATAGGAAACTGCTACACAAACTTTGTAACATGTGAGATGAGATTGGTGATAAAAGCTGTTTTTGACATATTTCTGCAGAGATTCATTCAATAATTGTCTCTTTCTTGTTGTGGTCCTCCACCAGGAGGCACGCAAGTGTGTCTGTTGTTTTCATGTTATAGTTGTCAATCAAACATGAAGGGGCTGTGACTTTTTGCAAAAGAGGATGGTCATCTTTGGAGGAGGCAAAGAATGGGGATGATGTTTTGAATAATTTGTGCGCTTGAGATAAATAAATATTAAATTTTGGAAGCATATACAAAATATTCCATTCCATTTATACATTTGCATGCACATTTCGTTGTGGGCAAACAAAATATGTTATGTAAGAAGTGTTTTTTTCTGTGTTTGCTGTTGTTCACTTTGGCCAGTGAGCAGTAGATGCTACTGATGTTTTTCCAAACATCATGGGAGTTGCCATAACTTCCATTGTTCCCTCTTATGCCTGCAAATTCAGTGCACACACTCAGAAAGCTGTTGAAGAACTATGTTTATTATAGACCTTACATACTTGATTTTGGCATTTAAACACCAGGTTTTTGACTTTCATTCAGGTTTATGGAGGCCCAGATGTGAATGCCCCTCGACTGGCACAGCTTTGCCAAACATCAACGAGCCCATTGCACGTCTCCAGCACTGGCAACACGATGACAATACGCTTCAAGACTGATGTCTATATCAGTGGGCGTGGTTTCAATGCAACCTGGACAGAAGCTCAAGGAGGTGGGTGGACAGGACGGACACTACATTTGTACCCATGTATCACATTGTTATGCATCAAGTTACAATAAATCTAGTAAGCAACATGTTCTCATGCTTATCAAGGACAAGACAGGGTAAATAATTACAGAGGACTTAAAAAAAGCCAATGAGATTAAAGTAATAATTAGCAACAAAAGCTCTTGTGCTCAGCTAATGATAATAATAATAATAATAATAATAATAATAATAATAATAATAATAATAATAATATTAATAATAATTCGGGGGATAATTATTATTATTATTATCCCCCTCTAGCTGCCACCTTATCGTGGTGGGGGAGTTTGTGTACCCGGATGATCCTAGGAGCTATGTTGTGGGGGGGTTTGTGCCCCTTGTAGGGTCTACCAAGGCAAACAGGTCCTAGGTGATGGGTCAGACTAAGGGCAGTTCAGAAGTAAAAAATCAAGGACCGAGACGTCGCCCGGTATGGCGGAGCCGGGGCCCCACCCTGGAGCCAGGCCTGGGGTTGGGGCTCGCGCACGAGTGCCTGGTGGTCGGGCCTTAGCCCATGGGGCCCGGCCAGGCTCAGCCCGAAAGAGCGACGTGGGCCCGCCCTCCTGTGGGTTCACCACCTGCAGAGGGGGCCATGGGGTCGGGTGCAGAGAGGATTGGGTGGCGGTTGAGGGCGGGTGGCCCGGCGGCCCGGTCCATGCTCACAGCCCCTGGCTGTTGGGACATGGAATGTCACCTCGCTGGGGGGGAAGGAGCCTGAACTTGTGCGGGAGGTTGAGAGATACCGGCTAGAAATAGTCGGGCTCACCTCCACTCACAGCTTGAGCTCTGGTACCCAACTCCTGGAGAGGGGCTGGATGCTTCATTTTTCTGGCGTTGCCCATGGGGAGAAGCAGAGAGCTGGGTCGCATTGCTTATTGCTCCCCAGCTCAGTCGCCATGTGTTGGAGTTTACTCCAGTGAATGAGAGGATCGCGTCCCTACAACTTCGGGTCGGGGACAGGTCTCTCACCGTTGTCTCGGCCTACGGGCCGAGCGGCAGTGTAGAGTACCTGACCTTCTTGGAGTCCCTGGGAGGGGTACTAGATAGCGCTCCGACTGGGGACTCCATTGTTCTCCTGGGGGATTTCAACACCCACGACAGTGAGACCTGGAGAGGGGTGATTGGGAAGCACGGACTCCCCGATCTGAATCCAAGTGGTGTTTAGTTGTTGGACTTCTGTGCTAGTCACAGTTTGTCCATCACGAACACCATGTTCGAGCACAAGGGTGTCATAAGCGCACATGGCACCAGGACACCCTGAGCTGTAGGTCGATGATCGACTTTGTAGTCGTATCATCTGACCTGGCCATGTGTCTCGGACACTCGAGTGAAGAGAGGGGCAGATCTGTCGACCGATCATCACCTGGTGGTGAGTTGGATCCGCTGGGAGGAGAGGAAGCCGGTCAGACCTGGCAGGCCCAAACGTATCATGAGGGTCTGCTGGGAATGACTGGCGGAACCCTCTGTCAGCGAGGTCTTCAACTGCCACATCCGGGAGAGCTTCTCCCAGATCCCGGGGGAGGTTGGAGACATGGAGTCCAGTGGACCATGTTCTCCACCTCCATTGTTGATGCGGCCGCTCATAGCTGTGGTCACAAGGTCTCTGGTGCCTGTCGCGGCACCAATCCCCGAACCCGGTGGTGGACGCCGGAAGTAAGGGATGCCGTCAAGCTGAAGAAGGAGTCCTACTTATCTTTGTTGGTAGGTGGGACCCCGGAGGCAGCTGACAGGTACTGGCAAGCCAAGTGTGCCGCAGCCCGTGCGGTCGCAGAGGCAAAAACTCGAGTCTGGGAGGAGTTCGGGGAGGCCGTGGAGGAGGACTATCGGTCGGCCTCGAATAGATTCTGGAAACTGTCCTGCGCCTCAGGAGGCGGAAGCAGCTCTCCACCAGCACTGTTTACAGTGCGGGTGGGGAGCTGTTGACCCTGACTGGGGACGTTGTCGGGCGGTGGAAGGAATACTTCGAGGATCTCCTCAATCCCATCGTCACGTCTTCCGAAGAGGAAGTAGAGACTGGGGACTCAGAGGCGGACTCATCCATTACCCAGGCCTTGTCACCGAGGTAGTTAGAAAGCTCCTCGGTGGCAAGGCTCCTGGGGTGGATGAAATCCGTCCTGAGTACCTTAAGTCTCTGGATGTTGTGGGACTGTCTTGGCTGACACGCCTCTGCAACATCGCATGGTGATCGGGGACAGTGCCTCTGGATTGGCAGACTGGGGTGGTGGTCCCTCTGTTTAAGAAGGGGGACCGGAGGGTGTGTTCCAACTATAGGGGGATCACACTCCTCAGCCTCCCCGGTAAGGTCTATTCCAGAGCACTGGAGAGGAGAATTTGACCGATGGCCGAACCTCGGATTCAGGAGGAGCAGTGTGGTTTTCATCCTGGTTGCGGCACACTGGACCAGCTCTACACGCTCCATCGGGTGCTCGAGGGCTCATGGGAGTTCGCCCAACCAATCCACATGTGTTTTGTGGATCTGGAGAAGGCGTTTGACCGTGTCCCTCGGGGCACCCTGTGGGGGGTGCTCCGGGAGTACGGGGTCCGGGTTCCTTTGCTAAGGGCTATCCGGTCCCTGTACGACCGCAGCAGGAGCTTGGTTCGCATTGCCGGTAGTAAGTCAAACCTGTTTCCAGTGCATGTTGGCCTCTGCCAGGGCTGCCCTTTGTCACTGGTTCTGTTCATTGTTTTTATGGACAGAATTTCTAGGCGCAGCCAGGGTGTAGAGGGGGTCTGGTTTGGGAACCACAGAATCTCATCTCTGCTGTTTGCGGACGATGTGGTTCTGTTGGCTTCGTCAAATCAGGACCTTTGGCATGCACTGGGGCGGTTTGCAGCCAAGTGTGAAGCGTCCGGGATGAGAATCAGCACCTCCAAATCCGAGGCCATGGTTCTTGACCGGAAAAAGGTGCTTTGCCCTCTTCAGGTCGGTGGAGTGTTCTTGCCTCAAGTGGAGGAGTTTAAGTATCTCGGGGTCTTGTTCACGAGTGAGGGACGGATGCAGCATGAGATCGATAGAGGGATCGGTGCAGCATCTGCAGTGATGCGGTCGCTGTATCGGACCGTCGTGGTGAAGAGAGAGCTGAGTAGGGGGGCAAAGCTCTCGATTTACCGATCGATCTACGTTCCGATCCTCACATATGGTCATGAGATTTGGCTCATGACCGAAAGAACGAGATCGCGAGTACAAGCGGCCGAGATGAGTTTCCTCCGCAGGGTGGCTGGGCGCTCCCTTAGAGATAGGGTGAGGAGCTCGGTCACTTGGGAGGAGCTTAGAGTCGAGCCGCTGCTCCTCCACATCGAAAGGAGTCAGTTGAGGTGGCTCGGGCATCTTTTTCGGCTGCCCCCTGGACGCCAGGCTGGAGAGGTGTTCCGGGCATGTCCCATTAGGAGGAGGCCCCGGGGAAGACCCAGGACACGCTGGAGGGACTACATCTCTCGGTTGGCTTGGGAATGCCTTGGGGTTCCCCCGGAGGAGCTGGGGGAGGTGTGTGTGGATCGGGAGGTCTGGGCGGCTTTGCTTGAGCTGCTACCCCCACGACCCGACTCCGGACAAAGCGGAAGAAAATGGATGGATGGATGGATAATAATAATAATAATGATAATAATAATAATAATAATAATACATTTTACAACCCAATTCCAATGAAGTTGGGACATTTGTAAAATGTCAGTAAGAACAGAATACAATGATTTGAAAATCCTCTTCAACCTATATTCAATTGAATACACCACAAAGACAAGATATTTAATGTTCAAACTGATAAAGTTTATTGTTTTTGTGCAAATATTTGCTAATTTTGAAATAGATGCCTGCAACACATTTCAAAAAAGCTGGGACAGTGGTATGTTTACCACTGTTGTACATCACCTTTCCTTCTAACAACACTCAATAAGCATTTGGGAACTGAGGACACTAATTGTTGAATCTTTGTAGGTGGAATTCTTTCCCATTCTTGCTTGATGTACGACTTCAGTTGTTCAACAGTCTGGAGTCTCCGTTGTCATATTTTGCGCTTCATAATGCATCACACATTTTCACTGGGCAACAGGTCTGGACTGCAGGCAGGCCAGTCTGGGAACCCACACTCTTTTACTACAAAGCCACGCTGTTGTAACACTGCAGAATGTGGCTTGGCATTATCTTTCTGAAATAAGCAGGGATGTCCCTGAAAAAGACATTGCTTGGATGGCAGCATGTGTTGCTCCAAAATCTGGATGTACCTTTCAGCACTGATGGTGCCATCACAGATGTATAAGTTGCCCATGCCATGGGCACTAACACACCTCCATACCATCACAGATGCTGGCTTTTGAACTTTGCACTGGTAACAATCTGGATGGTCTTTTTCGTCCGGAGGACACAACGTAGATGTAGATGTAGCGATGAACTGTGTTAACTGACAATGGTTTTCTGAATTGTTCCTGAGCCCACACGGTAAGATCCTTTACACAGTGATCTTTAATTTTAATACAGTGCCGCCTGAGGGATCGAAGGTCATGGGTATTCAATGTTGGTTTTCAGCCTTCTTGTTTACGTGTAGAATGTTCTCCAGATTCTCTGAATCTTCTGATTATATTATGGACTGTAGATGATGGAATCCCTAAATTCCTTGCAATTGAATGTTGAGAAACATTGTTCTTAACTGTTGGACCATTTTTTCACACAGTTGTTCACAAAGTGGTGATCCTCACCCCATCTTTGCTTGTGAATGGCTGAGACTTTTGAGGATGCTCCTTTTATACCCAGTCATGACACTCACCTGTTTCCAAATAGGTGTTCTTTGAGCATTCATCAACTTTCCCAGTCTTTTGTTACCCTGTCCCAGCTTTTTTAGAAATGAGCAAATATTTGCACAAAAACAATAAAATTTATCAGTTTGAACATTAAATATATTGTCTTTGTGGTGTATGCAGTTGAATATAGGTTGAAGAAGATTTGCAATCATTGTATTCTATTTTTATTTACATTTTACACAACGTCCCAACTTCATTGGAATTGGGGTTGTATTTATAAAGTGCTTTCCAAAGTACTCAAAGATGCTTTACAGTACAGTTTAAATCACCATAAAAGCAGGATAAAAACATTCATTTCAAATATTAAAAGCAGATCTGAACAGCTGGGTTTTGAGTCCTTTCTTAAAAGTGAAGAGGTCTGGGCAGTCGCGGAGTTGTTGGGGCAATGATTCCAGAGGGTGGGAGTGGCAATGGAGAAGCCTCTGTCACCCCAAGTTTGGAGCTTGTCCTACAGGGGAGGGACAGAAGGTTGGCATTGGAGGAGCAGAGGGTGCGAGAAGGAGTGTAGTGATGGAACAGGTCAGTGAGGTACGGAGGGGCCAGATTGTGAAGGGCTTTGATTGTGAGAAGAAGGACTTTGAACTGGATGCGGTAAGGAACAGGGAGCCAGTGGACGTTCTGAAGGACTGGGGTGATGTGTTCACTTGAGCAGGTGTGAGTGAAAAGGCGGGCTGCAGAGTTCTGAATATATTGGAGTTTGTTGAATGATTTGGATGGAATGCCATAGAGGATGCTATTGTACCAATTGATTCTGGAAGTGATGAAAGCATGAATGAGAGTTTCAGCTGAGGAAAATGAAAGGGTTGGGCAGACTCTAGAAATGTTTTTGAGATGAAAGAAGGCAAGCCGGGTGATGTGTTTAATGTGGTGTTTGAAGGTGAGCTGTGGATCAAAGTAAATACCAAGGTTTCGGATGAAGGTGGATGGTGAGAGAGTGGTGTTGGTGTGCAGAGTGAAGTTGTGTGCAGATTTAATGATGTTTTTAGGTCCAGTTTTGAAGATGTCTGTTTTGGCACTGTTAAGTTTGAGAAAGTTGTGATTCATCCAGGTTTTGATTCTGTAAGGCAGGAGTGAGCGTGGACTGCGTTGTGATGTTTATGGATTTTGTGGAGATGTACAGTTGTATATCGTCAGCATAGCAGTGAAAGTGGAGACCATGGCAGCGGATGATGTTACCAAGGGGAAGGATTTAGACAAGAACAGGAGAGGGCCAGCACTGAACCTGAAGGACACCTTGTACAGAAGAGCAATGTGAGGAGGAGCAAGTTGTTTATATGGACGTATTATTGCCATTTTGTGAGGGTAGGACTTAAGCCAGGTCAAAGCAGTTCCAGTGATGTTCAGGGTGTTCTTGAGTGAGGATGGAGTGGCTGATGGTGTTAAATGCAGCGGTGAGGTCCAGGAGGATGAGGATGTTTAAGTGGCTGGAGTCGGAGGTGAGAAGGAGGTCATTTCTGACTTTAAGTAGAGCTGTTTCTGTGCTGTGTTTGGTCTGAAGCCGGATAGGAAAGGTTCAGATAAACTGTTGGAGTTTAAGTGTGTTTGAAGTTGTGCAGCTACGACACGCTCAAGGATTTTAGACAGAAATTTTAAGTTGGAAATAGGTCAGAAATTGGCAGGATTATCAGTGTCAAGGCCAGGTTTTTTGATAATGGGGTGATAGCTGCCAGCTTGAAAGGCTGTACCTGAGGAAAGTGAAGAGTTTAAAATTTCAATTTCTCATGAGTTCACACAAGCTGTCATATGAAAAACACTGAAAATGTAAGATTTTTGCACACGCTCAAACCAAAATCATTAATACTGTACATGAAATACAAAACACAAGACTTTGACAGTTAAAATGAAAGGAGAATGTGAGAGACAGTAATTTACCAATACTTTTTGAACTATTGGTCTTTGTGATTAAGTCCAACTTGTTTTAATTTGTGATTATTTGACGGAATGATCAGGATGTGACAAACTGCAACATTTGGAAAGGCCCGCCAGGAAAATATAAATGTTCTTTGCAAATTGCAACCCATGCAGGGCTGGTGTTAATATGGATGTAGTGTCACATGAGAACAGACACTAAAGTTGGTACAAAATTCTGAAAACATGGCAATACTCATCTTACTGTCCTGACCTTTCTGTGTGCTGTAGTCAGTATATAATATTTGCACTTAAATATTTACATCAATCAGAAACATTGTCCATGAAATCTTGCAAGCTCTGAGTCTAAGTATGTCATGAAGCACTTCGAAGCACCTCGCTGTCACATACAGTGGAGTAAGGGACAGCGTGCCACAAAATAACATGATCAATGGTCATAAAAATGAAAACTGGCCAAAAAAGGTTGGTATTAGATATGATGAGATGAAGATGTGCCTCATTTGTGAGGTGTGGTGTTGACACAGTGACTCTTAAATTATACTATTAAAAAGCTTCATTAGTTGAATACTGACATCATCTGCTTTGTCTTTTTGCTGCTTGCAGGTCTTTGTCATACTGACATCTCAAAACAACACTCGACATGATTGCACCACCTGTGTTGAAACCACACACCCCCAAATCGCAGTCACCTTGGTTCAATGATTACCTGCGTGACCTCAAACATAAAGCAAGAGGTCTAGAACAGAAATGGCATTGTTCAAAATTAGAAGTATTCCACCTTGCGTGGCGTGATGCTATCTTAGACTATAAGCATGCATTATTGGCTACAAAGCGGACCTACGAGGTCTGTCAGAAAAGTATCGGACCTTTTTATTTTTTTCAAAAACCAAATGGATTTGAATCACGTGTGATTGCATCAGCCAAGGTTGAACCTCCGTGCGCATGCGTGTGTTTTTTCACGCCTGTCGGTTGCGTCATTCGCCTGTGAGCAGGCTTTGTGTGAGCAGTGGTCCACTCCTCTCGTCGGATTTTTATTGCGAATAAATGTCTGAACGATTTGGAGCTTTGCTGCATCAATTTTTTCCAGAAACTGTGAGAGACCTCCAGGTGGACACCATTCGGAAAATTCTGTTGGCTTTCAGGGACAATTTTATGGGGATTACACGGATTAAGGAGTGCTCCAGCCGGTTTAAAGACCGCCCACAGCTGCTGAGAGCGCGCCGCGCTTCGAGCGCCGATCGACAGGCTGAATCAACCAGATCATTTCCAAAGTGAAGGCTTTGTTGATCCGGGACGTCGTCTGACTTCCACAAAAAAAGGCAGAAGGCGTGGACATCAGCACTTTTTCGGTACATTCCACTGTTAAAGGAGTTTTTTTCATGGAAAGAAAAGCGGACGGATGCGCCACCGTGCCATTCATGGCGCAGGACAAAACCACCTCCGTGTTGGTCTCACAGGACGGTTTTGAGATGGCTTTCAGACGGCTGTCGGTGGGTTTTCAGTTGTGTGACTAACCGAGAAATTGTGGATGAGCCTGGACATGCCAGAACATGTCCTGTGAGGCTTCATCACGGCGTTGCTTTGCGCCATATGGCTCCACCGCGAATCGCGGAATTCCTTCGCTCCTCTTTCCATGACAAAAACTCCTGTAACAGTGGAATGTGCCGTTCATTTCCAAACTGGACGCTGTGTTTTATCCGGGACGTCCTCTGACTAGCACAGGAATTGCGGAAGACGTGGACATCAGCACTTTTTCGGCACATTGAGACAGATGTGCGGAGGAATTCCGCACGTCGCGGTGGAGCCACATGGTGCAAAGCAACGCCGTGATGAAGCCTCACAGGACATGTTCTGGCATGTCCAGGCTCATCCACAATTTCTTGGTTAGTCACACGACTGAAAACCCACCGACAGCCGTCTGAAAGCCATCTCAAAGCTGTCCTGTGAGACCAACACAGAGGTGGTTTTGTCCCGCGCCATGAATGGCACGGTGGCGCATCCGTCCACTTTTCTTTCCATGAATAAAACTCCTTTAACAGTGGAATGTGCCAAAAAAGTGCTGATGTCCACGCCTTCTGCCTTTTTTTTGTGGAAGTCAGACGACGTCCCGGATCAACAAAGCCTTCACGTTGGAAATGATCTGGTTGATTCAGCCTGTCGATCGGCGCTCGGAGCGCGGCACGCTCTCAGCAGCTGTGGGCGGTCTTTAAACCGGCTGGAGCACTCCTTATTCTGTGTAATCCCCATTAAATTGTCCCTGAAAGCCAACAGAATTTTCCGAATGGTGTCCACCTGGAGGTCTCTCACAGTTTCTGGAAAAAATTGATGCAGCAAAGCTCCAAATTGTTCAGACATTTATTCGCAATAAAAATCCGACGAGAGGAGTGGACCACTGCTCACACAAAGCCTGCTCACAGGTGAATGACGCAACCGACAGGCGTGAAAAAACTCATGCATGCGCACGAAGGTTTAAGCTTGGCTGATGCAATCACACGTGATTCAAATCCATATGGTTTTTGAAAAAAATAAAAAGGTCCGATACTTTTCTGACAGACCTCGTATTACTCTGATTTGATCAACAAAAACAAGCATAACTCAGAGTTCTTGTTTGACACGGTGGCAACACTTATTCATAGACACCCACCTGTAGCTCACTCTCCTTTTACAGCACAAGTTTTCCTAGATTACTTTGAGAAGAAAATAGATGACATTAGGTTGAACATATCCCAGCATGCCTTAACCCAGCCACTACACCCTGCTATTGAGGTGGGTGCCATTACTGAGGTATTACCTAGATTTACAGAATTTGATAGTATCTCTCTAGACATGCTGATGAAACTCGTAATGTCAACAAAAAGCACAACCTGTTTATTTGATCCTATACCAACAAAACTGTTTAAGGACCTGTGGCCCACTCTTGGGCCGATTGTGCTGGAAATTATTAATCTTTCTTTAACTTCTGGATCTGTTCCTAAACATTTCACATCTGCAGTGATTAAACCATTACTTACGAAACCTAATCTTGACCCTAGTGTACTGAAAAACTATCGGCCGATATCAAATCTATCATTTTGCTCTAAAATTCTGGAAAAAGTGGTGTCACGGCAGCTGAGAATAATCTCTTTGAGCCACTGCAGTCTGCGTTTAGAAAATATCATTCCACAGAGACGGCTGTCACTAAAGTTGTGAATGATCTTCTGCTTACAATGGATTCGGACACCACTACGGTTCTGTTGCTGTTAGATCTCAGTGCTGCATTTGATACAGTGGATCATCATATTCTACTTGATAGGCTGGAAAATCATTTTGGGATTACTGGGAGTGCCCTTGCATGGCTGACGTCATACTTTACCAGTTGTTCTCACTGTGTTTTGTACAGTAACACTATCTCTAACCTTAGTGACATGAAATTTGGGGTTCCTCAGGGGTCTGTCTTAGGCCCCTGCTTTTCTCCCTTTATATAGCACCCCTTGGGCACATATTGCGGCGTTTTGGGATTACCTGTCACTGCTATTCAGATGATACTTAGTTATATATGCAGATAACTGCTGGTAATCTCGTTCACATAAAATCCTTAGAAGATTGCCTTGCAGCAGTGAGAAGTTGGATGTCTAGAAACTTCCTACTTTTAAACTCTGAAAAGACTGAAATGATGGTTCTTGGTCCAGTGAGACATCGGCATCAATTTGACCAGTTAACACTCAGCCTAGGCTCGTGTGTCATACATCACACTGACAAAGTGAGGAACCTTGGGGTAATTTTTGATCCTTCATTGTCCTTTGGTCTCCATATTAGAAATATTACTAGGACTGCTTTCTTCCACCTGCGAAATATAGCTAAGATTTGTCCCATCCTGTCTATGGCTGATGCTGAGACCCTGAGCCATGCGTTCATCTCTTCTAGATCGGACTACTGCAATGTTCTGTTTTCTGGTTTACCGCAGTCTAGCATTAGGGCTCTCCAATTGGTTCAGAATGCTGCAGCCAGACTTTTGACACGAAGCAGAAAGTTCGACCACATTACACCCATTTTGGCATCTCTTCACTGGCTTCCTGTCCCAGTGAGATCAGATTTTAAGGTTCTGCTACTAACGTATAAAATTATTCATGGACTGGCACCTCCCTACCTAGCTGACCTAATTAAACCTTACGTACCGGCCCGGGCTTTACGTTCTCAGGGTGCAGGACTACTTTGTGTCCCTAGGGTGAATAAGAAGTCTGCGGGTCACAGAGCTTTCGCTTATCGTGCCCCTGTTCTGTGGAATGATCTCCCTGCGTCAATAAAACAATCAGATTCTGTGGAGACTTTCAAGTCCAGACTTAAGACGCACTTATTTTCCCTTTCATATGGCTAGCATACTGGTAAAGTTTTTTTTACACTTTTTACTCTTTTAATTCATGTTATTAGTAATTCGAGTGGGCCACGGCCTCAACTTCACCTAAATTCTGGGTGTTTTAGTGAAGCTTAAGTCTAGCGGCCGGCAATCACCTTAGTATTTCTTCTCTTTTTCTTAATGCTGGCAAATTATACAGTATTTTTTGTCTTTCTGATGCCTGATTCTATTTTTTCTCTGTTTAAGGTGCAGCTCCATCCAGAGATGGGAGTTGTGTCTGTGTTGGCGACCCTCCTGTCCTGTGCACCAACAGCAATTCTTGTATATTCGTCCGTGAATTGTTCTGTGAATTATTTCTGTAATTTATGTTTGTAGCATGGCCCGAGCAGAGGGTCACCCCTTTTCAGTCTGGTATGCTTGAGGTTTCTTCCTCAGAGGGAGTTTTTCCTTACCACTGTTGCTCTGGGGGTTGGTAAGGTTAGACCTTACCTGTGTGAAGCATCTTGAGGCAACTCTGCTGTGATTTGGCACTATATAAAGGAAATAAATTGAAAAAAAAAATTAATTGACATCTAATGGTCAAATATATGTGGCACAATACTATGATATTAAAACTCATGTCTTTTCACTTCTCCAGTGAGTAATATTATAGTCATTATTGGTGAGATGGATAACTAAAACTAATCCAAATCATACTGTAAAATAGTAAGTACTATTTGTGAATGTTCACTAAAGCATAAAAGAATATGTAGATATTTTTGTTTAAACCTTTAAAATCTCTTTTAACAAACCTGTTATGTTGTGTTGTGTTGTTTGTTTGTTTTCATTGGTATCAAATTTGGTATCAATAAATGTGCAACTGCATTTGGTATTGGTACCATATCAAAATTTCTGGTATCATGACATTTCTATTGTCTGGTCTACTGAGCTGTTTGTCCTAATTGCATTTCTTTAATTTTCTGTTCATTTTAACCCTTATGGGGATCTGCATGCAAAGCACCAACGTGCATGACCAGATCATTTACAGGAGCAGCCACTAAAGCTCTATTATTGTTAAAGTACTGTAGTAGTAGTACTGAAGTAGTAAAATGAAGCAAGTCATGATGATGGTGATGATGATGCTCTCGCTTTCTGCTGCCTCAGAATAGCGATGCAATCTTTCTGTGCATGACCACTCCTCAAGAGCATCACTCCATGATTGCACAGATGATTGCAAGGCACCTTCTTAATTCTACAACACGAGCACTGGCAGTGAAAAGGACAACATGGCAGCTGGAACCGAGTGTTGACACTTGTATTCTCTCTGCAGTGTTGTGTGTCAGGTGTAACATTGCCCTTCTGTGTGTTTTCCTGCAGGTTGTGGAGGTCCAGTCACAGCTCCATCAGGAGAGATCCATTCTCCTTTGTATCCCAGCAACTATCCACACAATGTGGACTGTTCCTGGGTCATCAGGGTGGATCCCAGTCATCGTGTTTTCTTTAACTTCTCTGATCTGGAAATTGAATATAGTAGTAGCTGTTCCTGGGATTATGTAGCGGTGAGTGTTCATTCTGGATCAGTGTTGCCACAGTTACTTCGAAAAAGTAATCTAATTACTGATTATTCCTTGAAAAAGTAACTGTTACTTTACTGATTACTCAATTTTAAAAGTAAGTAAAATAGATTAATAGTTGCTCTATTAGTTACTTTCAGCAGCTGCCAGCAACAACCCGCCTGGCACCTCAACATGAAAATAATAACAGTTTTACCAATACTCACTTTATTAGAAGTGCATTTTTAACAGTAATATAAAGTAAGCAATATATGTCCTGACATTTTAGGTTAAATACCATTTCCTGAAAGTTTCCTGAGTTTTTGTAAAACATGAAAAAAGTCAGACTTTCTTGACTTCAATGAACATACATACTTGTGTCATAAAAAAATAAAATAAAAACAGTGTTTCTTGATTTCAATGAACATAAATACTTGTTTTATAAAAAATGAAATAAAGACAGTCTTTCTTGACCTCATATTTAATTGCTGACAGCACTGCAAAGATAAAACTTACAATATTGTTTATAAATGTAACAGTTAAATTCTTTCTACCACTTTTCTAACATTTACATTCTTTCTAAACATTTTAGTTGTTGAAATAATAATAATAATAATAATAATAATAATAATAATAATAATAATAATAATAATAATAATAATTATAAGTGGCAGTAGTATGAAAAAATGTCTTTAAAAGTGGACTTTTAGTCTAGGGGTGTTGTGAGGGGCCGCGTCCCTTTTCCCCATGCCCTTTTTCCATCTGGACTTGCCCCTGGTTTGCCGTCTGAGCAGAAAGAATGGATAATGTGTATTTATGGAGAAAGCCCAACCAAATTGAGAGGTAAGAAAGCTTTATCTGTTTTTTTACATCATGTCATCCTCAGGAAGAAACTTTAGGCGCATTTGGGTGGAAAAAGAGCATTAGTATTTGTTGTTAACGCATCATGGGTCTTCAACTGTTTTTAGTGAGGACACTCACAGTGAGTGTCTTTTCTTTGTCTGTTTCTTTAAAACTCAGAGTTTTAAAGAAAAAAAAAGCATAAAAATGTCTTAGTTGTTGTGTGGGCCGACTTCTACCGGTGGCACCCAGACAAGCCAGGTCGGGCGCCAGGAGGCGCCCGTTGAGGGGGGGGGTCCTGTTGTGTGGGCCGCTGAAGAGGAGGTACTGCTGGCCCACCACCACCAGATGGCGCCCTGCTTGAAGTGCGGGCTTCAAGCACTAGAGGGTGTCATAGCAACCGGGAGTGACAGCTGTTACTCGTCATCAGCATCAGCTGTCATTCATCCACATTACCACCACCTTAAACGCCGGACTGCAACTCCACCTCCCCGCCGAGAAATCAGCTACCTTGGAGGTAATTTCTCTGCTGTATTCACAACGAAAAATAGTCTGATCTCATTTGCAGCCATTTTCCTGTGACGTGTTCCTTATCTGCTGTATTGGCATTTGGTGTGGACTGCGACGGCTTTGCCTCACACCCCGATCAGATAAGTGGTTTTCACAGGAGCTGTCCGAGTGTGTTATTGGAGGTGGAGGTTCTCCCTCCTTACGGAACACAGACTGTGGGATTACTGCGTGTGTGTACTCACACTCACCTGTGTTGTTTCTGTTCTCTGCCAGCAGTACCAGGTCTGACAGCTGGAGACGGTGACCACCTGGGGACCCAGGACTTGGCGGCTCCGGTGTTCTTCAGATCCGTTGGTGGTGAGGGCCGTGTGGGAACCGGCTCAGTTCTGGACGGGCGTCTCCTATCCTCAAGCCTGCCCACACGTCACCCAACGTGTAATTGACTGTTGTTCCACAGTGATTGTTGTCTGTATTCCGTTGTGCACAATTTACAACATTAAATTGTTACTTTTGGCTTATCCATTGTCCGTTCATTAACGCCCCCTGTTGTGGGTCCGTGTACCTACACTTTCACAACATTAGTAAAGCTCAGTGCAGGTGTGCTGCCGTCACCGTGCTTTGAGAGACGAGAAACTGTTTTTTCAACTCGGAGCTGCTCTGCCCATGGGCCAGTTTTAATGCTGCGATCGACCCACACTATCTCTGTGATCAATTGGTCAGGCACCCCTGATTTATACTGTATTAAAATACATAAATAATAGTAACCCACAGTGACTTGGAGAAGTAACTTTAATCTGATTACTGATTTGGAAATATCAACGCATTAGATTACTCGATGTAGATTTACTTGTGGACAATCAGACCTCATTACATTGTGTGTAGAATCAGGACATCAATCAGGGTCAAAAATCAGCAACGGTAGATTGGCCTTTCATGGTCCATTCATACAACTGCCAATAACCCCAATATGAGCCATAATATTATCTCATGTTTGTTTTAAAATATTCAGAAAGCAGTATGCTCGCAGTCTGCTGGCAACTAACCATTTAGACGGGAGCTGACATTGAAATTGCAGATTCATAATTATGTATAACTTTATGACTTGGTAACTGTTGAGCTGTATAAAAATCCACCCCTATTCAGTTGCAGGTTATCCTCATGGAAAAACATGTGCTGTAGTAAAATCCTACATATTCATCAGCTGGGAGGCAAATTCTTTTAACCCTAAACCTAAAACTGAACGCTAAATGTGAAATAACTGTTATGTATGAGCATGAAAATTTGTAAGAATATGCATGAAACATCATATGAAAAGCATATGAGAGGATATTGACAGTGTCATGAACAGGGAAACTAACTATACAGACCAAAACTGCATTGACTGTAAACAAGGTATGAGCTGAACAAAACTAATATTCAAACAGTATTATCATCCAGGTTGTGAATCATGTACAAATTAGCAGCAGGCATCAATTGCTTAGGGCCCCTTCACACATAGTGCGAGTTTGGTTGAATTGCGCATGAAGTGTGCATGAAGCAGGAATCGCATGCAATACATGTAAAATCATAGCTGTCTCTAACGCCTTGTACACCTGTTGCTTTAACTATTTGCACACACCAGCGGCTGATAGACAGAGTGTGTGCTGTGAGAGCCCATCAATCCCTCTCGCGGTAGGTGTCGGCCAAATTCCAGCTGACACACACAAAACACTAACACCGCTTGCATGGCACTTTGGAAAATGTGTGACCATTCGCACTGTCAACAAGACAGCAGTCAGTAGACGATCACTGTCGAACTGGATGTAAAATTTGTCTACGTGCCCCCACGAGTGTGGCTTTGCAAAAGCCACACACATGTGGTGCATGTGTCTAGCACAGGGGTGGCCAAGTTCGGTCCTCGAGAGCCACATTCCTGACACTCTTAGTTGTCTCCCTGCTCCAACACACCTGAATCCAATGAAAGACTCGTTAGCAGACTTTTAATGAGCCTTTCATTGGATTCAGGTGTGTTGGAGCAGGGAGACAACAAGAGTGTCAGGAATGGGCTCTCGAGGGACCGACTTGGCCACCCCTGGTCTAGCATATGTCGTGTGTGTCACACACTTGCATAAAATGCTTATATGTATGTACAGATCTGATCACATGGGGGCCGGACAGCCAGGTCTGAGCACACACAGCATGGGGAGGGGCCTGTCACCTGATCACAGCACACTAACAGCTGGATGACAGCTCAGTGCAAATATTACAAACACAGAAACCACCGCCAGGACAGATATATAAGTAATTACAACAATACCAACATACGCAATTATATAACAAATAACGAAAATCAATGACCACATAGCACAGAGAGTGACACGTTGGTCTGGGCGCTGAATGGATGGGGGGGGGGGGGCATGTCTGCTCATAGCCACGGCTGTAAAGATCTCTGCTCCTGGACATCCCAGCTGGAGCACTTGTTCCGTGTTTGGAAGGACATGAATTTACAACATTCCTCCATGAGTGTGTGTCTCGCTGCTGTCCTCACATGGAAATACATAAAACATCTTTCGCCTTTGCATCGGGCTATAGCAGCCAGACACAGTGCACCTCCTTCGTGTCCTTGTTGATTTCAGGCATTTTTCCGCACTGATTACAGGCCAGCGATGGTAGGTCAGTGGTAAAGTTTCTGGCTGGCAATCAGAGCTTTTGGAAAGTGCAAGTTCGAATCCCATGGGTGGCATGTATTTTTTATTTATTTTTTATTTTCACTCACTGGGCTTGCACTGTGTTCCTGTGTGCATGAACTGTCGCAGCGGCTGCGATTGCTGCAAACTATGAACTGTCAAAACATCGCGACGGGCATGCCTGCCTGTTGGCACAATGTTTTTGTGGTTTGTACATACAAGCTGTTCCGCTGTGAGTTGCCCTGAGTTGTATTTATTCGTACTATGTGTGAAGGGGCCCTAATTAATTTCAGTGTACCATAAACATTTTTTTTTATGTGTGCCTGTTGATAACTTCATGTAACCATGTAGCAGTGTATAAATATCCCCAGCCCCCAAAAAACCTACCATAGACAGCCTGAATGATTACAGACCCATCGCCCTGACGTCTGTGATCATGAAGTGCCTGGAGCGATCAGTCTCCCAGCACATCAGTGACTGCCTCCCTCCCTTCCTCAACCTCCAACAGTTTGCTTACAGGGCAAACCAGTCTACAGAGGACACCATCGTCCTCACTCTCCACACAGCACTGAGCCACCTGGAGAACAAGAAGAGCTATGTGAGGATGCTCTTCATGGACTACAGCTCAGCATTTAACACCATCATACTGGACATCACCAAATGACAGAAATTACAGATCCCCTCCCCACCTGTAACTGGATTAAAAGCTTTCTGATGAGCCACCCACAGTCTGTGACACTCGGTCCCCACCATTCCTCCACGCTCACACTCAGGACTGGTTCCCCTCAAGACTGGGTTCTGAGCCCTCTACTGTACGCCCTGTACACCTACGACTGCTCTCCAACCAACCACATTATAAAATATGCTGATGATACCACAGTGGTTGGACTCATTTGCGATGGGGATGAGACAGAGTACAGGGCAAAGGTGGAGGAATTGTCGCTCTGGTGCTCAAAGAACAACCTCACCCTGAACGTTCATAAGACAAAAGAACTCATCACAGACTTCTGGAAGAACAGACAGGACCACCCCACCAGCCTCATAAATGAAGAACAGGTGGAAACTGTCATCACCTCCACATCTCCACAGACCACACCTGGATCTCCAACATCAGGGCCCTGAGAAAGAAGGCTTAGCAGTGGTTACACTTCCTGCATGTCCTCAGGAAGACCAACCTGGTCACGTAGCTGCTGCTAGCCTTCTATCACTCCTCTGTGGAGAGAGTACCGACATACTGTCTGGGTGTGTGGTACACAGGCTCCACAGCCAAGGACAGAAAGGCAGTACAGAGGGTCATTAACATTGCCTGAAAGATCATCGGCTGCCCTCTGCCCAGCCTGGAAAAGGTCGCCACATCCTGCTGCCGTAGGAGAACTAAGGCTATCACAGGAGACCCCTCACACCCTGCCTTCCCCCTGTTTGACCTGTTGTGTTGCCCTCCGGGAGATGATACAGGTAAACAAAGTCCCAGACCAACAGGTTGACAAACAGCTTCTTCTCCTGGACCATATGTACTGCAAACACCCATGGACACACACTCACCCACAGACCTACCCCATAAACACCCCCCTCCTCCCGGGCAACAACCAACTCAGCATACTGCCTTTAGCATCTTAACACCACTGGCTTCTGTGCCCCTTTATTCATAAATATGCAGTATATACAGTACATATTTCATATTTAAACAATTTTTTGTGGTGTATAACATGTCTTGTTTTTTTGTGGTGTAGAGTAGCTCTATGGGAGCACCCCCAATTTTGTTGTATCCCCCCCCACATTGACAATAAAGACTATTCTATTGTATTCTTTTATTCTATAATCAGTGTAACACATGGGGATGCTGTCAAAATAATCAAACTGTATTTCCCTCTGTAGATCTATGATGGCCCGACCATGTCGTCTCCTTTGCTCAGTCGAGTGTGTGGTTCCAGTCTTCCCCCCGCCATCACATCCACCCAGAACACCATCTACGTACGCTTTAGGTCTGACAGCAGTCGCAATCACCGTGGTTTCAGTGCTCGATTCAGCGAGGGTGAGTCTGTTTTCACCCCTCATTGTGTAACCCCCAGCATATTGTAGAAAAACTAAAGGATTTCATGAAACCACAAGGTTTGGTGAACCTACTCATTCTACAGGTGACACAGGTTTGGAGTGTATTTTAGCATATACTGAATGATCAACAGCATTGACTGAATGATCAACAGCATTAACAGCATTAAGTGTTGCGCTCACTTTTTTAAAAAATGATTACAGATTTACCTCAACTTATCTCTTATTTAATTTCAGTAAACAGAATTTAATATGCTGGCTTTTAAATGTATGCATGTCCCCTCTGCATCTCTTGTTTTCACATGGGGTCACTACATCTCTGCATATTGATTTGGAATGGGTCCTTCCTCACGCATCTCCATGTTGGAGAATGGACAGGGGTGGGTTTGTACTGGGAGCCTTCTGCGCTGGAAGCAAGTGCACTTAACCACTTGGTCACCACCCCTGCATACTGCATTCTTTTTTTCACAGTGCAGTTGTGTTCATTACTCATGCATGAATATCGGCAATATTTCTTTGCAGCCTGTATTCATTTCTGCAAAGCTTTTGATTTTGGTTAACCTGGCTGCTCTCTGGGACATCCTGGAAATTTGTGGGACTCCCAGCACATTGTTGGACATTATAGCCAGCCTATACACAGGTAGGGTTTGGGGTAAGCTTGGTGAGACTGGCATCTCAGGTGCCCTTGTTGCAAACTCAATGAATGTCCTAATGGCAGCAGTTTAGAAGCTGAGTCAGAAGTCAGATTCACTAGCTTTGCAATTGTCCTGCATCAAGACTAAGATCCAGGCTTCAGCTGTCAGAGGTGAATCTTTATGTTGCTAAAGTATCAACCTTGTAGAGACATTCATTTATGTCAGCAGTGACCAATGTCTCTGGGTCCTTAGCCCTTGAGATTAGGAGATTCCTGAAAAGAGTTTCATGAGGTACATGAACAAGGGGGTTTGGTGATGCAGGTACTTTTGCAGGGACACGAAATTCCTAAGGTGTCAAATGGATGTATTTGGTACTAAGTCTCTTTGGAGGATCCTTGGATACTGGTGGAATAATTTTGTGCCAAATGAAATGTTATTTAGGGAGACTCATAAGAAGCATATCACTTGCATTGAGAGAGAACATTTGTTCATGTGGCACATTTCTCTGGGCATGATCCAGCACAGAAGTACCTCATTGTTGAGGACTCAAGTGGCTAGAGAAGACCAAGGGGACCCCCATATTTCACCTGGCTGTGGGAGACAGATGGTGATTTTCAAGAGGTATTGGTGGACCAGTTGTCTGCCTGGGTGGTTGCCATCCAGGACCCATGGTGATGTTGTAGTGTGGTGGCTAAGGTGATGCGTGCCACCAGTGCATGCTCCTGACCTGTCCCTTGTGTCCAACAGACAATGTCATGACTTTAAATTTGCTGTATCGCCTTGAAAGTTGTGTGTAATCACAGCCAGATTCTAAACTATCTCTTGAAAGTTTACATTTGTCCAGAGTGCACATTACTATTAGTTTTATCTGCTTCTGTATTTTAAATATGTTGAACAATTTTTCTGATTTTTTTAAAATACAGCATGTGGAGCAACCATCACGACAGACAATGTGGGTGGAGCCATCATATCACCACGATATCCGGAAATTTATCCACCCAATCAGAACTGTAGTTGGATCATCAGAGCAGAGGAACCATGTGAGTTGTTCAGTCAGCCTCAAAGCTTTCAGTTTTTTTCAGAAATTTTATATATATATATATATAATACAAACAATGGATGGTAAAGAGTCCAACATAGAGAAATGGTGGATGAAGAAAAGCTATATTGGACGAAGCGTAGCTGAGTCCAATATAACCTTTCTGAATCCACTATTTCTCTATGTTGGACGACTTGCCATCCATCAATTGTTATGTTCTCCACCCCCCTCCCAAATTAAGCAAACACCAAAGAGTCAAGTAAATTAGATCAATTTATTTTGTTGTGAACAGCATATGATTGATTCAGAGTACCTTCTTAGTGTTTCTGGCATCCTTGGAGTTCAATATTTAATTATTTCCTTTATATTACTTAATATTTCCACCAGTTCCTCCTCTGTGAACTCAGCAAACTTCGCTGGCAGACGATTTTCTGCTGTTGTTGACATGTTTGTTGCTATTTTTTCAACCAGCGTCTGTCAGCTAGTTCCTGACCTTCGTATGCTGCGCTCTGATTGCCTAGGTGTTGGCAGTAAGCTCTAACGCTATTGGTCAGTGGGAACCGATCCAATATAACTTTTGGTCCTAGCCTTTTTGGATCCCTTTGGATCCAACATATCTTTCTGGTGCCAAGCATGTCAAAATACAGGTAAATGATGGACAGAAAGGCTAATCTGTGATTGGCTATTGCAATCTGAGTGGAGAACATATATATATATATAATATATATATATATATATATATATATATATATATATATATATATATATATATATATATATATATATATATATATATATATATATATAAAATACTTCAAAATATTTTTAACTCTTCCTTTTTTCATGACCAGTCAACCATGTGACACTGTCATTCACGGACTTAAACCTAGAAATGGCCAACTCAAACTGCAGCCATGATGCAGTTGTGATCCTGGATGGAGACAACTACCAGGCCCCTTCTATAGGTTTGCCGTTGTGTGCATGTGTGCTTGCGTATGGAGCAGATGACATTTATATTGTTGCACTGTAATATAATTTACATTCTACAAGATCATACAGTATTATTTTAATATTCCCAGTGGCACTGAACAGGAAGGCTACAACATACAAGTGTTGGATCAGTATGTATAGCTGTGGACATAAGTTTACATATGTCTTGGCAAAAGAACGTTCAACTTCAATTTTCCCCAACTGCACATATTAGATTTTCTCAAACATGTTTGTTAAATCACTTAGAATGTCTACTTCATTTTCATGCAGAGTTATTAAAAATAGTAGTTACAAGATGAATTTATTTCAGTTTTTGTTCATTATTTAGCAACATAGTAGCTTATTGGTTAGCACTGTTGCCGCAGTGAGAAGCTCTTACATGCTCCCAATGCATGGGATCCCTCTGGGTTCTTTTGCATGCGTCATCCCACTTCCAAAGATGTGATGCTAAACTGACTGTAGGCGTGACTGAGAGTGTGTCTACCTATATGTATCAGCCCTGCAGTAGACCAGTGGCTTGTTCAGGGTGTACCCCTCCTCTCTCCCAATAACTGCTGAGATAGGCTCTTGTCAAACTGTTGTGGTGCAGTTGCATATATGCTTGATGATGATGATGATGCTTGAGATAATGCTTTGACACAAATATCTAAGAATTGCCAGCTGCCTCCAAGATGGCAACAAGAAAAAGCAATAGTGCAGAACAACAGAAAGAGAATTTATAAAAGTTCCATGACAGTTCTGGCATTTGGTACCATTAGGACCTATAGAGTGTTCAAAATGCATAAAACTACCACCAAGACTGCTCCCAGGATTTACCATGATTATGAAATCATGACAGTACACTCATCAAATTTTTGTGTGTGGGATTGGACCTTAAAGAAATGAATGCAAGGAATCCAGAGCAAGATTTTGGATTTCCACAAGAGCCATCTCTAAAAGATTCATAGGGCCACAAGGAACTGAACAGCCCAAGACCCCCCCCCCCCCCCCATTGGATTTTCAGGGTTGCCACAGTAGATCTTGTGGAGGTCTGAATTCAGAACGCCAGATGCAAGTCCAGTTCTACATAGAGAAATGTTTACCACACCCTGAAAGTTGCTGAGGATTGTATTGGAGTCACCAGTGTCCATGGGAAGAGCTGTTTTATATCTGAGTACAGTCTAAATATCATCCGAGGAATCATAGTACACAGCTTGATGGAAATTCTAAGATGTAATTGTAGACTTTCTTAGCTCTAGGGGCTAAGAAAGAGGGCTGTGATGGCCCTGTGAATGGACAAGGAGGCATTTGTTAATGGAATCTGTGATCAGGTAACAGATGCCCCAGCTGTACTGTCACACTTGGCTGGCTACTTTGAGCACTTGTATAAGGCAAAGCCTACAGCTGGGATGCTTGACATTACTGGCACCAGGGTTCTTGTGGTTAACTCTCTGGTCAATTGTGGATCACCTAATGTTGGTGAAATGGCAAAGGCTGTGAAACAGCTGAGGGTGGGGAAAGCTCCAGGGATTTGTGGCATTGGAGCTGAGCTCCTCCAGGCAGGTGGAGATGCAGTTCTCCTGGCATTGCAAACAATCTTTGTTTCAGTCTGGGAAATGGGTATCACTCCTACAGATTAAAATAAAGGAATTGTTGTCCCAATTTAGAAAGGAAAGAGTGATTGAATGGATTGTACCAGCTATAGGGGTGTGACATGTTCTCTGTGCCAGGGAAGGTGCTTCCAAGCATTATTCTTCAAAGAATTCAGTTCTAGCTACTTGCTGCTCAGCGACTAGTACAGTTTGGCTTCATGCCAAAGAAATCAACCATTGACTGCAATGTAGCCCTGCAAGTACTCACAGAATGCAAGCATGAATATTGGCAGTCCTTCTCTACAGCCTATGTTGATTTTCCCAAAGCATGATTCAGTTTATCAGACTGTACTCTGGGACATCCTGAGAATCTGTCAAATCCCTAAGAAGTTATTGGACATCATAACCAGCCTGTGTACGAGTAGTGTGAGTGCTCTACGGAGCAGAGCCAGAGACTCATTTTTCCCAGTGAAAACTGGTGTTCGTCTGGGATGTGTTATGGCTTCTACACTGTTGAACGCTTACATGGACTGGGTGTTTGGTAGACTCTGTTTGCAACACTTGAGTAAGGAATCTTCAATCAAGAGTAAGATTCAGGTTTTTAATGACTTCATGGGCTCAGCCATCAGATGTGTAATCTGTATATGGTGAAAGTGATAAACCTGAAGAGACATTCACTTGTCTGTGGTGGGAAAGCTTATGGAATCATGAGGTCACTGGACAAGAGGTGTCTGGAGATGCTGATTCCTTTACAGGAGAAGATCTTTAGGATCCTTGTGCTACCTGTTTTACAGTATTGTTGTGAGACTTGGCCACTAACCATTGATCTAAGGTGACAACTGGATGTCTCTCTGGAGGATCCTTGGGTACCACTGGAATTACTTTCTGCCAAGTGGGTTGTTATTTAGGAAGACTAAGATGAGTATCACTTGCATATTGAGTATTTTAGCCACATGGCACATTTCTCTGCACATGATCTAGCATTCAGGTGCCCGAGTGTTGAAGACCCCCGTAGCTGGAGAACACCAAGTGTCTGCTTAGCTGGTTGCTATCCTGGACCCAAGGCAGTTCTGTGGTATTGTGGATGTGATGAAGGACAGAATTAGCACAGCACTAATGCATGCTCCCAGAGTTGACTTGATTTGAAGCCTTGGTGTCTTAAATGCAACAAGGCATTGGTTTGTCAGTAAGGCAGTCGAATACAGGTTAATGTTCCCTGATTCATGGGCTCCTTCTGTCTTGAAAGACAATGGAGGAGCCAGTGAATTGGGAAACCTTTACCTGGCCCTCAAATACAGTTATGGTTTTGCCAATTATCTTCAAATTGTGCTAATTAACCTTTCAGAAGCTTTTACATGTAATTTAATCAAATTCTGAATCTTGAATGGATCATGTTGTTTAAAGAGGCATTTATCACTCTTACATAGTGAAAAAAACTGAATTAAATCAATCTTAGAGCTAGCTTTACAAGATAATAAAGTAGGCATCCTGACTGACTTGACACAAATATTGTGTGATAAAATGGAATATGTGTAATTGGGGAAAATACAGTTTAAAAGTTTTTAGTCAATGTCCATAACTATAAACATATAAATCAATATACATTTTTATATAATAACTTTAGTGAAATTATGTTCTCTTGTGAATGTTTTCAGGACGATATTGTGGGTCTGAGTTGCCTCACCCACTCACCTCCTTTAGTAATGCAATGGTAGTGAACTTCATCTCTGACCACTCTGTGTCTGGAAGAGGCTTCCGAGCCACATATTCAGCGTCCACCTCCAGTAAGATAAAAAAAAAAAAAGCCCGCATCCACAATCTTCACTTTTCATGATCACTATACTGACAGGATCTCCAGGAACTCAAACTTTTCTCACCTTTTCTCCTCAGGCTGTGGAGGAGACCTGCTGATGGAGAGCGGTGCATTTAACAGTCCCAACTACCCAGATGCTTATCCCCCAAATGTGGAGTGTGTCTGGACCATCAGAAGCTCACCAGGGAATCGTGTCCAGCTCTCATTCATGTTAGTCATCACAATTACACACACCAAATCGGTTTTGTACCTGGAATCCTTGGGCAACACAGACAAGATGGTTGATATAGCAACTTGCATGTAGTGCCTGTAAATGTACAGTTGGGTGGAATAACCTGCTGGGCATTGTTGCCTGTCGCACCTCCTCTAGTGCCCATGGATAAGCTGTAGGGTCATCAGCCAGGAACCGAACCGCTAACGTTTCACTCCCTTCATCCCGGAATGTCTCTTGGTGGTGGAGCAGTGACAGGGACGTCTCCCTGTCACCCCCTGTAGCTGATAGGTGTTATCCCTCTGAAGATCTTATCTGTTAGGTGTTCTTCCCCAAGCTCTTCTCCTTCCTCCTCAACCAGAACCAAAAGTTGCATTTCTCCGCCTCCTCTGCCGCCTCCTCTGCCAGTTCCTTTGTTGCCATCTGTGTTATGGTGAATACACCCAAGGCAGAGGTTAGGACTCGAATGCAGGAAAATAGACCGGGAGTAGCAAAAATATAACAATTTATTAGTAAGTGAATGTAAAGCTGAATAGAATGAACAGATGAACCAAGTACTGGAGGAGGGAGAGATGAGGCAGGGTACTGCAGTGAAGGTACACTTCCAAATCAGATAGATGAAGCTGAACCAGAGGATGACCAGGTGGCTGACCAGGCTGATTGAGTCCAAAATCTGAGAACACAGAAAAACAGGGTCAGTAGGCAAAAACCAGGGAACACCAGAATCATAAACTACAGAGCAGAGGCCAGAATACCCCGAAGGCAACTGAGTTTCCGGCGTCTGAGTGAGTGAAGAGTAGAGATATAAATACAGGTGTGGTTGATTGCAGTCAGGTGAGTCCAATCAGCTCCATGAGTCAGCCATAAAAAAAGACAGGAAGGGAGGGGGAGTGAAGCAGCAGCACAACAATCTGTAGTTTTCATGTGGTCACTTTTGCGTCCCTCAGGAGGTGTGTGGTTGACAGCCCCAAAAAGCCTTGGTAGATGATGGTCTTCCAGCCAGCCTCTGGCACTCAACATCTAGCTTGCAGTCTTCCTCATTTCCAAACCACTGGTGAAGGTTCTGAGGTCAGGGGAGCGTGTCATAAGTTGAGTGGATTAGGAAGCTGAGCCTTGCCTGTGTGAACTTCCACAGGTCTGACCAACTGAGCAGCACCTGAAACAAAACCATAAATAATTATCAAGAATCCAAAAAAATGGCTGAATACTCTGTGTCAGCCTGATCCCGTCAGATCTCAGAAGCTAAGGAGAGCAGGATCTGGTTAGTACTTGGATGGGAGACCTCTTTGGAACACCAGCGGTTGTGTGTGTTTCTCCAGGTAAAACTGGAGTTGCATCAGGAAGGGCATCCAGCGTATAACTTGTGCCAATTCTCAATGTGGATCGGGTTGTATCCGCTGTGGTGACCCTGAACAAAACCGGGAGCAGCTGAATGAACAACAACAACAACAAATCAAGGGAATATTGACTAAAAACTAAAGTGGAACACAAGAATGACACAATGGGAATTCCAATACTCTAGCTAAAACAAGAGTTAAGTATGTAACTATGGTTCTATGAATTCTGGATGGCTGCCAGAGGGCGGTGCTTAGCACCTGGATTATTCCATGCCCGCATGCGCAGAGGTGGAGTCTTATACCAACAAAGTCACATTAGTGGGAGTGACCTGGGTGATGTCAGCCAACAGTATATGAGAGCACGTCACCTGGCAGTCATTTCTTTCTGAATCTATCACCGAGACTTTGAGTGACATCCAACTCTGGCGGTCATCCAGAATTCATTGAACTGTACTTACATATGTATCGCTCATTCTTTTTCATTCCTCCTGACCACCAGAGGGCGGTGCTTAGCACCTGGATGACCTCATACCATCAAGCTCACAAGGAATTAGCACTTATGGAACCCCAGTTGCAGTTTGACGAGGCCAATAATACAGCCATCGCCACAGTGTGAGGAGCAGCTACATTAACTCTGTACAAGCAGGCTAAGGTACAGCAGGAAGCCCACGTTGCTGCAGCACAGATGCCAGTCACCTCAAAGGGCAGCCCAGGAAGTGGATATGCCCTGGGTTGAATGGCATTTCACTGGAGGGGGTTGATGGTTGCCATTCCTGTAAGCTTGCAATATAGCATTCACAATCCAATGTGACAAGCACTTTGAGTGTCTGATGCAAATGGAAAAGCGCTATATAAATGCAGTCCATTTGCCATTTTATTTGACAGTCTTTGCTTGGACAAGGCACAGCTCTTCCTGTGCTCCACATAGCAGACAAATGGAGCATCAGTTCCGCAGAACTCAGCTGTCAATTCAATGTAACATCTAAGTGTATGAACAGGGCACAACAGACTAGAATTAGTCTCTGCACTAGATTGTGGGGCTGACAGATTAGCGTCTGCACCAGATTGTGGGGTAAAGACAGACAAGGTAACTGGCTAGTTAGCATGGAAGGCCAAACCTGTCTTTGGTAAAAAGAAAGGCTTCGGCCATAGAGTAACCCAGGACCCATCAGAATTCCAGTGCACGCAGTTCTCAGTGATTGACAAGGCATGGAATTTGCTAACACTCTTTGCAGATGACACTGCAAGGAGGAATGTCTTAATAAACAACTATCTGAGGTCACTGGCTCACAATGGCTCAAACAGTGAAGAGCATAAGCCCTGTAGTACCAATGGAAGATCCCAGGATGGCACATGTGCAACTCTTGGAAGCCAACCAAAGCCGGAGAGCACCTCTTAAAAATTGGCATATCAGGGAGTGTGACCCTATGGAGCATCCATCTACCATAATGTGCTGAGCAGAGACAGCAGCAACTTTAGTTGTGGAGACAGACCACTGTCAAACAATGTTTGAAGATAGCTAAGCAGCACTGGCACAGGGCAACACCCTCGGTCTACACCCTGTGTACTGGACCAACAGTTGAAAAGCTTCCATCTGTTGTTGTATAATGCCGTAGTGGAGGGTGCAAGGGCATTCAGTACAGTCTGCACAATAGCTTGATCACAAGAGTTCAGCATGGAGTCTGGCCTTTCAGAGGCCACACATACAGCTAAAGACATTCTGGGTGAGGATGCCAAATGTTCCCCTCCAACTGCGACATAAGGTCCCTCCTCTGAGGTAGCGGTCACGGCTCTCCACTGAGGAGCATCAGAATCATAGGGAACCATGTCCTGCCTGGCCATTATGGGGCTACCAGCAACACTGTGTGATTGGTTGTACATATTCTGGTCAGCATGATCAAGCTTCTGGGCTTCTGTCAAAGAAAGAACAAACCTGGTGCCTCCTTGATTGCCTGGGAGTTTGCTGTAATTCAGCAAATTGCTTGCAAGACCTGTTAGCCTGAACAGCATGCTCCGGGGTTCGGCAGATGACCAATTTGAGCCACCATGTCACAGCTCTTGGTAAGGACATCATCTGTGACCCTACATTGAGGTCCTCAGTAAGGGACCTCTGGTCGGGAAGCATCAGCAGACACTACAATCAGGCTACTAACAGCAGTGTCCACTGATGGCATGTGGTCTGTCATACTGCATTGCATCCATCATTCCACACAGTGCCCTGCAATCCTGTGGCAAATACTGTAGGTAAAGGATTTAGGATTAGACCGGCACTTCTGCAGCTCTTCAATATATGGTAATGAGGGTGGGACACAGAAAGTTGGTTTCCGAGTGTCCCTAAAAAAAGCACTAGAAGAGGCAGTCTCTGTGGGAGGAGCATCGACACCAAGCCGTGACACGGCCAACTGAATGGCCTGTGTAACAATGGAGAGGCCAGTCTCAGATGCCTGAGGAGAGTCACTGCCTGAAATGTGGGAGTCTGTGATGGAGGTGGCCCACTCTAAATAATGACTCAGATGCTGCAATCAACATCACATCCTCATTATGATGGCTGGTCATGGAGGGGAGGGGGGTTAGTATACTCTCAGGAAGGTGCTAATTGCTATGTGAAAGGAACAGCAGAAGGCTACAGATAAAGAAGCAATGATTTTATTTGAGCAAATTCAGAGGCTAGGTTGTCAACCTTATCAGACAAGATCAGATCATGGTTACCCTTTCTTGCTGTAGCAGTAAGGGCCTCAGCATGTGCTTAAGTGATTTTGAAGCCAGTGTTGCAGAGGGCATCTCTGCTTCAAGCCTGGACAGTCTAGCCAATCTTTCAGCCAATGGCATAAAAACACAAGTGAAGCAAACATCTTCTGTGAGTATTAATAAAGTAACCAGAATCTGAATCTGAGAGCGAACACACTCACAGTACAGCTTCCATACTCAACATGTGAAACAACTGCTGTAGAAAAGGAGGGTAAACCACTCACAACAAGCAGTGTAATGTCAAAGAATACGCTAGTGTTTTGGAGCAAGCAGTGACTGTAAAGCAGTCACGTCAGCGTCGTATGGCGTGACTACGTTGCAAGAAGCGCACACATGAGCTCACTTGCGTAAAATGTGCCAGCAGTGTGTAACTAACACAGACACCAACAAATTAAACATTCATACCATAGTGGTCAAAACAGTGCGGTACATCCCGTCCGGTGTGTCTCGCACACATTAGTGGTAACAAGTTAAGCCAGAATTGCTCACTTGTAGTAAAACAGGGTTACTCACAGAGAGCTTAAGCCACCAGTCAATCACCCACAGTAAGCTGGGTTACTCACTGAAGCAGCAACATAACAGAGGAAATTATTTGTGGTCATGCAGCGTCTAGAGGGCGCATGTACACAGCTCCAACCAAGAAGATTGTGAGGCTCCAATAAGATAAGCAATCTGAAAGAATTTCAACCTTCTGTTCACCACGTGAGAGATGGAAAAAGAAATGAATGCCAGGTGACGTGCTCTCATATGCTGTTGGCTGATGTCACCCAGGTCATACCCACTACCATGACTTTGATCCTATAAGACTCGACCTCTGGGCATGCACACATGGAATAATCCAGGTGGTGGTCAGGAGGAATGAAATAGAACTGAAAGTTTAGAGATTGGTCTGTAGCACTGTTGGCTCTCCTTCTTTTAGAAGGGATAAAACATATGTGGCCAATACCTTAGGAGTTATAACCAGGGAAATATTGAAAAGACAAATCAAAATTTCAGCTTCATTGGGACTATAAATCCAGTGAGGGGAAAATACTTTTGCAATGCATTTGAAATTTTTCTCTTGTTTTTCAGTGTTCAGAGAAGAGTTTGTTGAATGTGAGTAACACTTTCCATATGTGTTTTTCAGTGTATTCCAGTTACAGGGAAATCTCCAATGCAGCAATGACTATGTGGAGATAAGGGAAGGAAACTCTACAGGTCCCATTGTTGGACGCTTTTGTGGAAACACGCTTCCCTCCAACTACACCTCCGTCATTGGTCACATCCTTTGGATTAAGTTTGTTTCAGATGCATCAATCAGCGGAGCAGGATTTAGAGCTACCTTCTCACACTGTAAGTGTGTGTGTAAAGAGTGTGTTACTCCAAAATTAATAAAAGAGGAATTTCTTGTTATGTATGGCCAACCGAATCAAACATTTTGTGAAAATCATCATAGGCTGCAAAAAAGCTCTGTTGATATTCATGCTTGTGTTGTGGGAGTGCTCACAGGGCTCGGATGGACTCCACAGTTGACCTCTTGGGTCTGAAGCCAGACCACTCCCGCCACTTAGTGGCAATTAACTGTGATTGAATCCTGCAAGGACCATTCCTGACACAGACAACAGTGTAATACCCCTGTTTTTTGTCAACTAAGTGAAGGACTCCAGAGAAGGACAAGTCCTTTCTTTCAGTCTGTACATATATCTGGTTCCTAAACTGAAACAAAGATGGTTTGCAGTGTCTGGAGAACAGCATATCCACCCATATGGAGGAGTTCAGCTCCACTACCACAAATCCCTGATGCTTTTCCTGCCTTCAGCTGTTTCACAGCCTTTATGGCATCACCAACATTTGGTAGTTCATAGCTGACTGGAGAATTAGCCCCAAGAACCATGCCTAACATCCCAGCAGGATGATCAGCCTTACGCAACACCTCAAAGTAGGCAGCCCAGTGGGACAGTACAGCAGAGGGACCGAGCCGTCATTTCCATCAAACTGTGCTCTGCGATCAATCAATCAATCAATCAATCAATTTTATTTATATAGCGCCAAATCACAACAAACAGTTGCCCCAAGGCGCTTTATATTGTAAGGCAAGGCCATACAATAATTACGTAAAAACCCCAACGGTCAAAACGAGCCCCTGTGAGCAAGCACTTGGTGACAGTGGGAAGGAAAAACTCCCTTTTAACAGGAAGAAACCTCCAGCAGAACCAGGCTCAGGGAGGGGCAGTCTTCTGCTGGGACTGGTTGGGCTGAGGGAGAGAACCAGGAAAAAGACATGCTGTGGAGGGGAGCAGAGATCAATCACTAATGATTAAATGCAGAGTGGTGCATACAGAGCAAAAAGAGAAAGAAACAGTGCATCATGGGAACCCCCCAGCAGTCTACGTCTATAGCAGCATAACTAAGGGATGGTTCAGGGTCACCTGATCCAGCCCTAACTATAAGCTTTAGCAAAAAGGAAAGTTTTAAGCCTAATCTTAAAAGTAGAGAGGGTGTCTGTCTCCCTGATCCGAATTGGGAGCTGGTTCCAGAGGAGAGGAGCCTGAAAGCTGAAGGCTCTGTCTTGCCATTCTACTCTTACAAACCCTAGGAACTACAAGTAAGCCTGCAGTCTGAGAGCGAAGCGCTCTATTGGGGTGATATGGTACTATGAGGTCCCTAAGATAAGATGGGACCTGATTATTCAAAACCTTATAAGTAAGAAGAAGAATTTTGAAATCTATTCTAGAATTAACAGGAAGCCAATGAAGAGAGGCCAATATGGGTGAGATATGCTCTCTCCTTCTAGTCCCCGTTAGTACTCTAGCTGCAGCATTTTGAATTAAGTGAAGGCTTTTCAGGGAACTTTTAGGACAACCTGATAATAATGAATTACAATAGTCCAGCCTAGAGGAAATAAATGCATGAATTCATGTATAAATGCACTCATCTCTGAGTACTCTTGCTTGCCTCTACTGGTGGTTGGCTCTCACTGCGGTATTGTACCACTTCCTGTTCCGGAGCACAGCGGTGTTTTTCTGTATCTGTTAGCTGTTTAATCTGCGCAGTTAGATTGATCTAGTTATCTAGATTACGATTTGTTTCCCAGTGTAATCTTTACGTGCCTTAACTAAAGCACTCCTTCTGCTGAATCACCTCTAAATTATTTACACATTATTCACTTTGCGTGTTTTTAGGAATCCGCTAGCTTAGCGTAGCTACTAGCTCTTAGCTGATTTAGCATGGCGGCTTCTCCTGTCTCTCCCGCACTTTTCTGCTCTGGGTGTGAAATGTTTAGTTATTCCTCTGCCTCCTTTAGCAGTAATGGTACTTGTAATAAGTGTAGCTTATTCGTAGCTTTGGAGGCCAGGCTGGGCGAATTGGAGACTCGGCTCCGCACCGTGGAAAATTCTACAGTTAGCCAGGCCTCTGTAGTCGGTGCGGACCAAGGTAGCTTAGCTGCCGTTAGTTCCCCCCTGGCAGATCCCGAGCAGCCGGGAAAGCAGGCCGACTGGGTGACTGTGAGGAGGAAGCGTAGCCCTAAACAGAAGCCCCGTGTACATCACCAACCCGTTCACATCTCTAACCGTTTTTCCCCACTCGACGACACACCCGCCGAGGATCAAACTCTGGTTATTGGCGACTCTGTTTTGAGAAATGTGAAGTTAGCGACACCAGCAACCATAGTCAATTGTCTTCCGGGGGCCAGAGCAGGCGACATTGAAGGAAATTTGAAACTGCTGGCTAAGGCTAAGCGTAAATTTGGTAAGATTGTAATTCACGTCGGCAGTAATGACACCCGGTTACGCCAATCGGAGGTCACTAAAATTAACATTAAAGCGGTGTGTAACTTTGCAAAAACAATGTCGGACTCTGTAGTTTTCTCTGGGCCCCTCCCCAATCGGACCGGGAGTGACATGTTTAGCCGCATGTTCTCCTTGAATTGCTGGCTGTCTGAGTGGTGTCCAAAAAATGAGGTGGGCTTCATAGATAATTGGCAAAGCTTCTGGGGAAAACCTGGTCTTGTTAGGAGAGACGGCATCCATCCCACTTTGGATGGAGCAGCTCTCATTTCTAGAAATCTGGCCAATTTTCTTAAATCCTCCAAACCGTGACTATCCAGGGTTGGGACCAGGAAGCAGAGTTGTAGTCTTACACACCTCTGCAGCTTCTCTCCCCCTGCCATCCCCTCATTACCCCATCCCCGTAGAGACGGTGCCTGCTCCCAGACTGCCAATAACCAGCAAAAATCTAGTTAAGCATAAAACTTCAAAAAGAAAAAATAATATAGCACCTTCAACTGCACCACAGACTAAAACAGTTAAATGTGGTCTATTAAACATTAGGTCTCTCTCTTCTAAGTCCCTGTTGGTAAATGATATAATAATTGATCAACATATTGATTTATTCTGCCTTACAGAAACCTGGTTACAGCAGGATGAATATGTTAGTTTAAATGAGTCAACACCCCCGAGTCACACTAACTGTCAGAATGCTCGTAGCACGGGCCAGGGCGGAGGATTAGCAGCAATCTTCCATTCCAGCTTATTAATTAATCAAAAACCCAGACAGAGCTTTAATTCATTTGAAAGCTTGTCTCTTAGTCTTGTCCATCCAAATTGGAAGTCCCAAAAACCAGTTTTATTTGTTATTATCTATCGTCCACCTGGTCGTTACTGTGAGTTTCTCTGTGAATTTTCAGACCTTTAGTCTGACTTAGTGCTTAGCTCAGATAAGATAATTATAGTGGGCGATTTTAACATCCACACAGATGCTGAGAATGACAGCCTCAACACTGCATTTAATCTATTATTAGACTCTATTGGCTTTGCTCAAAAAGTAAATGAGTCCACCCACCACTTTAATCATATCTTAGATCTTGTTCTGACTTATGGTATGGAAATAGAAGACTTAACAGTATTCCCTGAAAACTCCCTTCTGTCTGATCATTTCTTAATAACATTTACATTTACTCTGATGGACTACCCAGCAGTGGGGAATAAGTTTCATTACATTAGAAGTCTTTCAGAAAGCGCTGTAACTAGGTTTAAGGATATGATTCCTTCTTTATGTTCTCTAATGCCATATACCAACACAGTGCAGAGTAGCTACCTAAACTCTGTAAGGGAGATAGAGTATCTCGTCAATAGTTTTACATCCTCATTGAAGACAACTTTGGATGCTGTAGCTCCTCTGAAAAAGAGAGCTTTAAATCAGAAGTGTCTGACTCCGTGGTATAACTCACAAACTCGTAGCTTAAAGCAGATAACCCGTAAGTTGGAGAGGAAATGGCGTCTCACTAATTTAGAAGATCTTCACTTAGCCTGGAAAAAGAGTCTGTTGCTCTATAAAAAAGCCCTCCGTAAAGCTAGGACATCTTTCTACTCATCACTAATTGAAGAAAATAAGAACAACCCCAGGTTTGTTTTTAGCACTGTAGCCAGGCTGACAAAGAGTCAGAGCTCTATTGAGCTGAGTATTCCATTAACTTTAACTAGTAATGACTTCATGACTTTCTTTGCTAACAAAATTTTAACTATTAGAGAAAAAATTACTCATAACCATCCCAAAGACGTATCGTTATCTTTGGCTGCTTTCAGTGATGCCGGTATTTGGTTAGACTCTTTCTCTCCGATTGTTCTGTCTGAGTTATTTTCATTAGTTACTTCATCCAAACCATCAACATGTTTATTAGACCCCATTCCTACCAGGCTGCTCAAGGAAGCCCTACCATTATTTAATGCTTCGATCTTAATTATGATCAATCTATCTTTGTTAGTTGGCTATGTACCACAGGCTTTTAAGGTGGCAGTAATTAAACCATTACTTAAAAAGCCATCACTTGACCCAGCTATCTTAGCTAATTATAGGCCAATCTCCAACCTTCCTTTTCTCTCAAAAATTCTTGAAAGGGTAGTTGTAAAACAGCTAACTGATCATCTGCAGAGGAATGGTCTATTTGAAGAGTTTCAGTCAGGTTTTAGAATTCATCATAGTACAGAAACAGCATTAGTGAAGGTTACAAATGATCTTCTTATGGCCTCGGACAGTGGACTCATCTCTGTGCTTGTTCTGTTAGACCTCAGTGCTGCTTTTGATACTGTTGACCATAAAATTTTATTACAGAGATTAGAGCATGCCATAGGTATTAAAGGCACTGCGCTGCGGTGGTTTGAATCATATTTGTCTAATAGATTACAATTTGTTCATGTAAATGGGGAATCTTCTTCACAGACTAAAGTTAATTATGGAGTTCCACAAGGTTCTGTGCTAGGACCAATTTTATTCACTTTATACATGCTTCCCTTAGGCAGTATTATTAGACGGTATCGCTTAAATTTTCATTGTTACGCAGATGATACCCAGCTTTATCTATCCATGAAGCCAGAGGACACACACCAATTAGCTAAACTGCAGGATTGTCTTACAGACATAAAGACATGGATGACCTCTAATTTCCTGCTTTTAAACTCAGATAAAACTGAAGTTATTGTACTTGGCCCCACAAATCTTAGAAACATGGTGTCTAACCAGATCCTTACTCTGGATGGCATTACCCTGACCTCTAGTAATACTGTGAGAAATCTTGGAGTCATTTTTGATCAGGATATGTCATTCAAAGCCCATATTAAACAAATATGTAGGACTGCTTTTTTGCATTTACGTAATATCTCTAAAATCAGAAAGGTCTTGTCTCAGAGTGATGCTGAAAAACTAATTCATGCATTTATTTCCTCTAGGCTGGACTATTGTAATTCATTATTATCAGGTTGTCCTAAAAGTTCCCTAAAAAGCCTTCAGTTAATTCAAAATGCTGCAGCTAGAGTACTGACGGGGACTAGAAGGAGAGAGCATATCTCACCCATATTGGCCTCTCTTCATTGGCTTCCTGTTAATTCTAGAATAGAATTTAAAATTCTTCTTCTTACTTATAAGGTTTTGAATAATCAGGTCCCATCTTATCTTAGGGACCTCGTAGTACCATATCACCCCAATAGAGCGCTTCGCTCTCAGACTGCAGGCTTACTTGTAGTTCCTAGGGTTTGTAAGAGTAGAATGGGAGGCAGAGCCTTCAGCTTTCAGGCTCCTCTCCTGTGGAACCAGCTCCCAATTCAGATCAGGGAGACAGACACCCTCTCTACTTTTAAGATTAGGCTTAAAACTTTCCTTTTTGCTAAAGCTTATAGTTAGGGCTGGATCAGGTGACCCTGAACCATCCCTTAGTTATGCTGCAATAGACGTAAACTGCTGGGGGGTTCCTATGATGCACTGTTTCTTTCTCTTTTTGCTCTGTATGCACCACTCTGCATTTAATCATTAGTGATCGATCTCTGCTCCCCTTCACAGCATGTCTTTTTCCTGGTTCTCTCCCTCAGCCCCAACCAGTCCCAGCAGAAGACTGCCCCTCCCTGAGCCTGGTTCTGCTGGAGGTTTCTTCCTGTTAAAAGGGAGTTTTTCCTTCCCACTGTAGCCAAGTGCTTGCTCACAGGGGGTCGTTTGACCGTTGGGGTTTTACATAATTATTGTATGGCCTTGCCTTACAATATAAAGCGCCTTGGGGCAACTGTTTGTTGTGATTTGGCGCTATATAAAAAAAATTGATTGATTGATTGATTGAATTAGTTTTTCAGCATCACTCTGAGACAAGACCTTTCTAATTTTAGAGATATTGCGTAAATGCAAAAAAGCAGTCCTACATATTTGTTTAATATGGGCTTTGAATGACATATCCTGATCAAAAATGACTCCAAGATTTCTCACAGTATTACTAGAGGTCAGGGTAATGCCATCCAGAGTAAGGATCTGGTTAGACACCATGTTTCTAAGATTTGTGGGGCCAAGTACAATAACTTCAGTTTTATCTGAGTTTAAAAGCAGGAAATTAGAGGTCATCCATGTCTTTATGTCTGTAAGACAATCCTGCAGTTTAGCTAATTGGTGTGTGTCCTCTGGCTTCATGGATACATAAAGCTGGGTATCATCTGCGTAACAATGAAAATTTAAGCAATGCCGTCTAATAATACTGCCTAAGGGAAGCATGTATAAAGTGAATAAAATTGGTCCTAGCACAGAACCTTGTGGAACTCCATAATTAACCTTAGTCTGTGAAGAAGATTCCCCATTTACATGAACAAATTGTAATCTATTAGATAAATATGATTCAAACCACCGCAGCGCAGTGCCTTTAATACCTATGGCATGCTCTAATCTCTGTAATAAAATTTTATGGTCAACAGTATCAAAAGCAGCACTGAGGTCTAACAGAACAAGCACAGAGATGAGTCCACTGTCTGAGGCCATAAGAAGATCATTTGTAACCTTCACTAATGCTGTTTCTGTACTATGATGAATTCTAAAACCTGACTGAAACTCTTCAAATAGACCATTCCTCTGCAGATGATCAGTTAGCTGTTTTACAACTACCCTTTCAAGAATTTTTGAGAGAAAAGGAAGGTTGGAGATTGGCCTATAATTAGCTAAGATAGCTGGGTCAAGTGATGGCTTTTTAAGTAATGGTTTAATTACTGCCACCTTAAAAGCCTGTGGTACATAGCCACTAATAAAGATAGATTGATCATATTTAAGATCGAAGGATTAAATAATGGTAGGGCTTCCTTGAGCAGCCTGGTAGGAATGGGGTCTAATGGACATGTTGATGGTTTGGATGAAGTAACTAATGAAAATAACTCAGACAGAACAATCTGAGAGAAAGAGTCTAACCAAATACCGGCATCACTGAAAGCAGCCAAAGATAACGATACGTCTTTGGGATGGTTATGAGTAATTTTTTCTCTAATAGTTAAAATTTTATTAGCAAAAAAAGTTATGAAGTCATTACTAGTTAAAGTTAAAGGAATACTCGGCTCAGTAGAGCTCTGACTCTTTGTCAGCCTGGCTACAGTGCTGAAAAGAAACCTGGGGTTGTTCTTATTTTCTTCAATTAGTGATGAGTAGAAAGATGTCCTAGCTTTACGGAGGGCTTTTTTATAGAGCAACAGACTCTTTTTCCAGGCTAAGTGAAGATCTTCTAAATTAGTGAGACGCCATTTCCTCTCCAACGTACGGGTTATCTGCTTTAAGCTGCGGGTTTGTGAGTTATACCACGGAGTCAGGCAATTCTGATTTAAAGCTCTCTTTTTCAGAGGAGCTACAGCATCCAAAGTTGTCTTCAATGAGGATGTAAAACTATTGACGAGATACTCTATCTCACTTACAGAGTTTAGGTAGCTACTCTGCACTGTGTTGGTATATGGCATTAGAGAACATAAAGAAGGAATCATATCCTTAAACCTAGTTATAGCGCTTTCTGAAAGACTTCTAGTGTAATGAAACTTATTCCCCACTGCTGGGTAGTCCATCAGAGTAAATATAAATGTTATTAAGAAATGATCAGACAGAAGGGAATTTTCAGGGAATACTGTTAAGTCTTCAATTTCCATACCATAAGTCAGAACAAGATCTAAGATATGATTAAAGTGGTGGGTGGACTCATTTATATTTTGACTAAAGCCAATTGAGTCTAATAATAGATTAAATGCAGTGTTGAGGCTGTCATTCTCAGCATCTGTGTGGATGTTAAAATCGCCCACTATAATTATCTTATCTGAGCTAAGCATTAAGTCAGACAAAAGGTCTGAAAATTCCCAGAGGAACTCACAGTAACGACCAGGAGGACGATAGATAACAAGAAATAAAACTGGTTTTTGGGACTTCCAATTTGGATGGACAAGACTAAGAGACAAGCTTTCAAATGAATTAAAGCTCTGTCTGGGTTTTTGATTAATTAATAAGCTGGAATGGAAGATTGCTGCTAATCCTCCGCCTCGGCCCGTGCTACGAGCGTTCTGGCAGTTATTGTGACTCGGGGGTGTTGACTCATTTAAACTAACATATTCATCCTGCTGTAACCAGGTTTCTGTAAGACAGAATAAATCAATATGTTGATCAATTATTATATCATTTACTAACAGGGACTTAGAAGAGAGAGACCTAATGTTTAATAGACCACATTTAACTGTTTTAGTCTGTGGTGCAGTTGAAGGTGCTATATTATTTTTTCTTTTTGAATTTTTATGCTTAAATAGATTTTTGCTGGTTATTGGTGGTCTGGGAGCAGGCACCGTCTCTACGGGAATGGGGTAATGAGGGGATGGCAGGGGGAGAGAAGCTGCAGAGAGGTGTGTAAAACTTCAACTCTGCTTCCTGGTCCCAACCCTGGATAGTCACGGTTTGGAGGATTTAAGAAAATTGGCCAGATTTCTAGAAATGAGAGCTGCTCCATCCAAAGTGGGATGGATGCCGTCTCTCCTAACAAGACCAGGTTTTCCCCAGAAGCTTTGCCAATTATCTATGAAGCCCACCTCATTTTTTGGACACCACTCAGACAGCCAGCAATTCAAGGAGAACATGCGGCTAAACATGTCACTCCCGGTCCGATTGGGGAGGGGCCCAGAGAAAACTACAGAGTCCGACATTGTTTTTGCAAAGTTACACACCGATTCAGTGTTAATTTTAGTGACCTCCGATTGGCGTAACCGGGTGTCATTACTGCCGATGTGAATTACAATCTTACCAAATTTACACTTAGCCTTAGCCAGCAGTTGCAAATTTCCTTCAATGTCGCCTGCTCTGGCCCCCGGAAGACAATTGACTATGGTTGCTGGTTTCGCTAACTTCACATTTCTCAAAACAGAGTCGCCAATAACCAGAGTTTGATCCTCGGCGGGTGTGTCATCGAGTGGGGAAAAACGGTTAGAAATGTGAATGGGTTGGCGGTGTACACGGGGCTTCTGTTTAGGGCTACGCTTCCTCCTCACAGTCACCCAGTCGGCCTGCTTTCCCGGCTGCTCGGGATCTGCCAGAGGGAAACTAACGGCAGCTAAGCTACCTTGGTCCGCACCGACTACAGGGGCCTGGCTAGCTGTAGAATTTTCCACGGTGCGGAGCCGAGTCTCCAATTCGCCCAGCCTGGCCTCCAAAGCTACGAATAAGCTACACTTATTACAAGTACCATTACTGCTAAAGGAGGCCGAGGAATAACTAAACATTTCACACCCAGAGCAGAAAAGTGCAGGAGAGACAGGAGAAGCCGCCATGCTAAACCGGCTAAGAGCTAGTAGCTGCGCTAAGCTAGCGGATTCCTAAAAACACACAAAGTGAATAATGTGTAAATAATTTAGAGGTGATTCAGCAGAGGGAGTGCTTTAGTTAAGGCACGTGAAGATTACACTGTGAAACAAATCGTTATCTAGGTAACTAGATCAATCTAACTGCGCAGATTAACAGCTAACAGATACAGCAAAACACCGCTGTGCTCCGGAACAGGAAGTGTTACAATACCGCAGTGAGAGCCAACCACCAGTAGAGGCAAGCAAGAGCCAAAATCAGGCCAAAAAGTGGATGACAGTGAATGATTTTGTAGAACTCCCTCAGATTTAAAACGCCTTCTCCTAAAGGCATTTCTGATGCAAATACAACACCCCAGCATCCAGTAGTTTGATCTCCCACCCATTGTTCACTTTATGGCTGCTACCTTGGCTAATTGTCATCTCATATTGATGTAACAGAATGTAATGACAATGTTCCTTCTTAATCACACAAAAAAAGAAGTTGTCACACCCACGCTGCTTGGTAAAGACCCATGTCCAAGTACAAGGATCACATTCTGTCTGATAAAAAAACAACCAAAAAAAAACAAACAAAAAAAAAACATGAAGACCCGCTCTCTCTACTGCAAAATTTAACTGAAAATGACATATTTTTCAGTGTTTGGGAATGATGTGACAGGGGAGTTTGGACAGATAGCGTCACCACTGTATCCCCGAACATATCCCAGCAATGCAGATTACCGCTGGACCATTACTGTGGAGGGAGATCAATACATCCAGATTCGCTTCCTGGATATGGACATCGAGGATCTCTATGATTGCTACTATGATGATCTCAGGGTGAGTGTGGGCAGTCTCACAATGAATTTATGGTGGTCTCAAAGTATCAGTCAAAGTCTGCATCATCTGAACCATGAGAAAATCTCCTAATCTATCCCTAACGCCCCTGTCACACCTTGACGATTTAGCCAGGGTATGCCGACCGTATTAAAAATGCTGGCATACATCTGATAAGTTATGGGTACATTTTGTATATACGTTAAGAACACATCCTGATATATGTCGTAATACGGTTAGTACCTCGAAAAATTTGTGGCATGCACAATATTTTCAGCGTATGCAAGCGTATGACTCATATGTTCTGCATGTGGGACATAAGTTGTAGGTAAGGTATGTGATTGTTGACACACATTTCTTGTATTTCATAAGTCGAAATACATCCATTGATGCTGTCCATTGTATGGCTCAACAACTGAAAGCTGCAGTCCTCATGCATACAGTTCAGACAATTTCAAACGGTTTCAAACATTAAACTATTCACACACAATGTAAATATAAAGTCTTAATCTTGCCTGTTTGTTTCAGTCGGATTCATCATCACAGCCTGACGAAAACATATCCACATAAAGCATCCTGATTTTGGAAAACAACATCTGAAAATACTTTAGTTTCTTGTTGTGGCTGAAGAAACATAGTGGTTTTAAAGAAGTCCTTCTGTGGTTTTTCTGTTCCAGGTGCATTTCTCAGACTGAACCAGAGAACGCCGGCTCTTTGTGCTACAACAAAATACTTAACTAACTTAAAAGTTGAAAGAGTCACAGCGCCTCATTTATTCATGTTAGCATTTATCACAGGCATCAGTCGACTCTTTAGCAGTCTGTACTATAACTATAAAAATAAACCACATGATCCAAAATTAAATTAAAAAAAATATTCTGTTTTGCCTCCTTGTGGAGGGAACGGGACCGCGTGACAGTGTACAGGCACTCAATAACATGTAAGTCCCTTCGGCTGCTCCCTTGTTTGCACTCGGGGTCACCACGCCGGATGCCCTTCCTGATGCAACTCCATATTACATGGAGAAGTGTGGCAGGGGTGGGATTTGAACCCGGACCCTTCTGAACTGAAACCAAGCGCATTAACCACTTGGCCACCACCCCTGCTGTAGGCACTCAATAACATGTTCGTCAATATTTAAGTATTCCATCTGCCAAACAAAAGGGTTCTGCTGGCAGTAGAAATGCAAACCAAGCCAGACTTAATTGTTCTGACACGTATCATATTGTGCAGTACCGACCCGAACCACTCGGTGGAAACAGGGCTGTCAGCATACACTTGCTAAATCATCAAGATGTGACACAGCCCTAATATGCATCATTTAAAAATAAATATGGGATGCAAAACATTTATTTTTATTGTGGCCACTTGGAATTTAGAGCAATTTTATTTGAGAGTAATTCTTTACTTTTATCCAAAACTACAAAATCAGTACATTTTACATTACATTTTATTCTGCTGTGGGGCTCATTTATGTAACACCCTGTTTACATTGTGTTGTGGTTTCATGGGCGTGGAAGTAAGACAATCCAAATGTCTTTATTCCCTTTATTATGGTGGCTTAGTGGTTAGCACAGTTGCCTCACAGTAAGAAGGTCATGGCTTTGATTCCCACCTGACCTTTCTGTGTGGAGTTTGCATGTTCTCCCATGTTTGCATGCGTTTCCTCTGGGTGCTCCGGTTTCCTCCCACATTTAAACACATGCAGATTAGATGAAATGGAAACTTTATAATTGTCCAGGTCTCCCTTGCAAAAGAGATCTCAATCTCAATGGGATTAACCTGATTAAATAAAAGTTAAATTAAATTAAAATTAAGTTAGTATGCAATTTGGGGTTTGTTCACATAAGCGCATACAATTCTGGGAGGGAACATGCAAAAAGGTGAGGTTTGCAGGCAACATGATTTATCAAGGTCAAATGGAAACTTAGCAAATGCTTTTTGGGTCTGTATTTTGAGAGTTTTAACCCTTGGTATTAAATTTATCATGTTTGACAGACTGCTGACCCAGTAGCACAGAGACTGCTGCCTCCTCATACACAGAATAAAGAAAAGTCATTCATTATAAACGTAGGATATGTATATTTAAGGTTTTTAACTGTTTATTTCATATTTTTTCTTTAAGGACAGATGTCTCCATATACAACCCCTGGCAATAATTATGGAATCACCGGCCTCGGAGGATGTTCATTCAGTTGTTTAATTTTGTAGAAAAAAGCAGATCACAGACATGGCACAAAACTAAAGTCATTTCAAATGGCAACTTTCTGGCTTTAAGAAACACTATAAGAAATCAAGAAAAAAAAATTGTGGCAGTCAGTAACGGTTACTTTTTTAGACCCAGCAGAGGGGAAAAAATATGGACTCACTCAATTCTGAGGAATAAATTATGGAATCACCCTGTAAATTTTCATCCCCAAAACTAACACCTGCATCAAATCAGATCTGCTCGTTAGTCTGCATCTAAAAAGGAGTGATCACACCTTGGAGAGCTGTTGCACCAAGTGGACTGACATGAATCATGGCTCCAACACGAGAGATGTCAGTTGAAACAAAGGAGAGGATTATCAAACTCTTAAAAGAGGTTAAATCATCACGCAATGTTGCAAAAGATGTTGGTTGTTCACAGTCAGCTGTGTCTAAACTCTGGACCAAATACAAACAACATGGGAAGGTTGTTAAAGGCAAACATACTGGTAGACCAAGGAAGACATCAAAGCGTCAAGACAGAAAACTTAAAGCAATGTGTCTCAAAAATCGAAAATGCACAACAAAACAAATGAGGAACGAATGGGAGGAAACTGGAGTCAACGTCTGTGACCAAACTGTAAGAAACCGCCTAAAGGAAATGGGCTTTACATACAGAAAAGCTAAACAAAAGCCATCATTAACACCTAAACAGAAAAAAACAAGGTTACAATGGGCTAAGGAAAAGCAATCGTGGACTGTGGATGACTGGATGAAAGTCATATTCAGTGATGAATCTCGAATCTGCATTGGGCAAGGTGATGATGCTGGAACTTTTGTTTGGTGCCGTTCCAATGAGATTTATAAAGATGACTGCCTGAAGAGAACATGTAAATTTCCACAGTCATTGATGATATGGGGCTGCATGTCAGGTAAAGGCACTGGGGAGATGGCTGTCATTACATCATCAATAAATGCACAAGTTTACGTTGATATTTTGGACACTTATCCCATCAATTGAAAGGATGTTTGGGGATGATGAAATCAAGATGATAATGCATCTTGCCATAGAGCGAAAACTGTGAAAACATTCCTTGCAAAAAGACACATAGGGTCAATGTCATGGCCTGCAAATAGTCCGGATCTTAATCCAATTGAAAATCTTTGGTGGAAGTTGAAGAAAATGGTCCATGACAAGGCTCCATCCTGCAAAGCTGATCTGGCAACAGCAATCAGAGAAAGTTGGAACCAGATTGATGAAGAGTACTGTTTGTCACTCATTAAGTCCATGCCTCAGAGACTGCAAGCTGTTATAAAAGCCAGAGGTGGTGCAACAAAATACTAGTGATGTGTTTGAGCATTCTTTTGTTTTTCATGATTCTATAATTTTTTCCTCAGAATTGAGTGATTCCATATTTTTTTCCCTCTGCTTGGTCTAAAAAAGTAACCGTTACTGACTGCCACAATTTTTTTTCCTGATTTCTTATAGTGTTTCTTAAAGCCAGAAAGTTGACATTTGAAATGACTTTAGTTTTGTGTCATGTCTGTGATCTGCTTTTTTTTCTACAAAATTAAACAACTGAATGAACATCATCCAAGGCCGGTGATTCCATAATTTTTGCCAGGGGTTGTAGTACAGCAGATAACTGTAAAAATTGTTCAAATCTGTTTGCAAGCACCAAAATTTGACTGTGTATACCTTTTGGTACATATTGTAGAAAAATAACATTAGCCATTTGAATTTTCACTAGGGGCCAAGTAGGGGTCATCAAATTGAAAGCTATACCACATTATGTGTCTGATCACAAAGATTCCAAAAAGGTATAGTTTGGACTATCTATAACTGAATGTTACAGAGTTATGGGGTAAAAACAGCAAGAATGGTGACAAAGGTCAGTTTCAGTTTGTACAGGGGTCAAAGGTTAAAGTTGCTCCAATTTTGGTAAAACGTGGTGCAAATTGTTGGCTGAACTAATAGGATTAGCAAATGAAATAGTTCTGACTGTGTTGAATGTTTGCTCTTCAAAGTAAAGGTCAATGTCGACGTCCATTGAATTGTATGACGTGACATATGTTACCCCGTAACATGATAACTAAACATGACACTTCGTGCAAACTATTCCTTTTTAAAATCCTACTAACTCAATAATAATTTGCATCATGTATTACCATAATTGGAGCAACTTTAACTTTTGACCACTGTACAAACTGAAAGTAACCTTTGTCGCCATGCTTGCTGTTTTTACCCCATAACTCCAGAACATTCAGTCACAGATAGTCCAAACTATACCTTTTTGGAATCTTTGTGATCAGATACATAATGTGGTATAGCTTTCAATATGATTTGAACATTTTTTTGACCCATATGCAGTTCTTCAAATGACCCCTACTTGGCCCCATATTGAAAATTCAAGTGGCTAATGTTATTTATCTAAAATATGTACCAGAAGGTATATACAGTCAACCTTTGGTGCTTGTAACCGGATTTGAAGGATTCCTCTGCAAATATTGTTATCTGCTGCACTAATACATAACTAGGTGGCCAGAGCACATGTTGGTGCAACTCATGATGATTACAGTCAGTGATATGCTACTCTGTTGCACACAAATAATCACATGCACATTTGGAGGTCTGTGTGAAATGATGCATGCATGTCTGCGTACTGCGTGTGTGTTCTGCCGACACAGAGCCAGCTGCCTGTGTGTTCCACCACTGTGCACAGCTACCCGTGTGCACAGACACTAAACATAATAGAGACAACATTAAATAAATCCATATAATATACTGCTATTTGAGAATGAGGATGTCTTCCATATTAGATCTTGATAAAGAGGTGCCTTGTACCCCTCTGTCCAGTAACTTAACTTATGTTGCTGATTTACTGTAATTTAATTTTGTGCTTATTGCCAACACACACAAAATACCCATTGAATTACTGCTGTCTACATCACAAGACCACCTGCTTTCAATTACGCATTTGTTTGTTTTGGGGTTCTTATGTTTACCGGTTAGGTCCTGGTCCGCGGCTGCACTCAGTTGTAAGGGTTATGCCTGGCAGCTGGGGATGGTGTTTTGACAGTGTGCCGCTGCGAGGGCTCTGCCTCTCATGCACTTATTGTGGTCTTCGTTGTACTTTGTGTCATTTATTTTTCACCCCGCATTTATTGTATTTCTGTCCCTTACTGTGTTTCAACTGTGTAGCAGTTTTTGTTAGGTCTGAAGTTGTAGTTTGATTGTCACTGTTATCTTGATAGTTGTTTCACTTATGATTTCTGTGTGTCACTTTACGTTCTCCGGTGCTCCCCAACCCTCATGTAATCCCCACACCTGTTTCCAATCAACTGCATTTGTATTTAAGTCACACTGGTTTGCTCCCTCACTACCAGTCATTTAATTTCTGTCTTGTCAGCCATTTGCATCTCATCACAATTATTGTCCATCCCCTCTTGTTGTCTACAATTAATAAGTGTGGTCTCGCTGTCTCTTTTATGACAGTTGTTTTTTTGTTTTTTTATGGGTTTTTCCCTGTCAGTCAGTTGTTGGATTTAGTCTCTTTGAAGTATTTTTGTCACCTTTGATTTTTGTGTCACTTTCCTACAGACTCTGATAGTATCTTGGTTTCTTTGGTATTTGGATTTTTGTCTCATGTTGCTAAAAGACCCTGGTTGCTTTTTGGATTTAGTTCCTTTGCAGTATTTTTATCACCTTTGTATTATCTCTGTCATCTGGGCATTAAACTTCTTTGTTTTAGCACTTACCTTATGGATCAAACCATAACATAAAGAGCATTTACTGAAAACTTTGCTACCTAACACACAAACGCACACAAAAACACAAAAGTAAATTATTTCTAGAAGGAAAATACACTGAACTAAAATATAAACATAACACTTTTGTTTTTGTTCCCATTTTTCTTGAGCTGAACTCAAAGATCTATAACAGTATACACAAAAGACCTATATCTCTTGAATATTGTTCAAAAATCTGTTTAAATCTGTGTTAGTGAGTACTTATCATTTGCTGAGATAATCCATCCCTCCTCACAGATGTGGCATATCAAGACGCTGATTAGACAGCATGATTATTGCACAGGTGTGCCTTAGGCTGGCCACAGTAAAAGGCCACTCTGACATGTTTACTTTTATCACACAGCACAATGCCACAGATGCTGCAAGTTTTGAGGGAGCATGCAATTGCCATGCTGACTGCAGGAATGTCCACCAGAGCTGTTGCCCATGAATTGAATGTTCATTTCTGTACCATAAGCCATTTCCAAAGGCATTTCAGAGAATTTGGCAGTACATCCAACCGGCGTCACAACGGCAGACCACGTGTAACCACATCAGCCCAGGACCTCCACATCCAGCATGTTCACATCCAAGATTGTCTGAGACCAGCCACCCGGAGAGCTGCTGCAACAATCGGTTTGCAGAACCAAAGAATTTGTTGTGAAAGTGTCGTGACACGGACTCACAACAGGGGGCGTTAATGAACGGACAATGGATAAGCCAAAAAGTAAGAATTTAATGTTGTGAATCGCACAACGAAGTACAGACAATAACAATATGGTGGAATGTCAATTATACACAAGGTGACGTGTGGGCAGGCTCGAAGATAGAAGACGTCTGGCGAGAGAAGAGCCGGATCCCACACAGCTTCCACCACCAACGGATCTGAAGAACACCGGAGCCGCCAAGCCCTGCTCCCCAGGTGGCCACTGTCTTCAGCAGTCAGACCCGGTACTGCTGGCAGAGAACAGAAACAGTATTGATGAGTGTGAGTTCGCACACTCAGTAATCCCACAGTCTGTGTTCTTTAAGGAGGGAGCACCTCCACCTCCAATCACACACTCGTGGAGCTCCTGTTTAACCACTTATCTGGTTTGGGGTGTGAGGCGAAGCCGTCGCAGTCCACACCAAACGCCAATACCGCAGATAAGTACACCGTCACAGGAAAACGGCTGCAAATGAGATCAGACTATTATTTATCGATACAGCAGAGAATTACCTGAATGGTAGCTGATTTCACGGCGGGGAGGTGGAGTTGCAGTCCGGCCTTTATGGTGATGGTGTTGAGTAGTGGATGAGTGACAGCTGGTACGGATGATGAGTGACAGCTGTCACTCCCCGGTCGCTCCGACGCCCTCTCGTGCTTGAAGCCCGCACTTCAAGCAGGGCGCCATCTTGTGGTGGTGGGCCAGCAGTACCTCCTCTTCAGCGGCCCACACAACAGGACCCCCCCCTCAACGGGCGCCTCCTGGCGCCCGACCAGGCTTGTCCGGGTGACGGGTGTAGAAGTCGGCCTGGAGGGCCGGGTCCAGGATGAAGCTCCTCTTCACCCAGGGGTGCTCTTCGGGGCCATAACCCTCCCAGTCCACCAGATACTGGAACCCCCGGCCCTTTCGACGGACGTCCAGGAGCCGGCGTGCTGTCCACGCGGGCTCCCCATCGATGATCCGGGCAGGAGGCGGCGCTGGTCCCGGGGCACACAGTGGTGAGGTATGGCAGGGCTTGAGTCTTGACACATGAAAAACGGGGTGTATCCGCCGGACTGAGGACTTTGAGTATAGTAAAAGGTCCTATGTACCTGTCCTTTAGCTTCTGGGATTCCACCTGCAGGGGGATGTCCTTTGTGGATAGCCAAACCTCCTGCCCGGGCTGGTAAGCAGGGGCCGGGGAACGCCGGCGGTCTGCATGGGCCTTAGCCCTCGTCCAGGCTCTGAGCAGGGCAGAGCGGGCGGTACGCCACACCCGACGGCACTTCCTCAGATGGGCCTGGACCGAGGGCACCCCGACCTCTCCCTCCACTAGTGGAAACAATGGGGGCTGGTACCGCAAACACACCTCAAATGGAGAGAGGCTGGTGGCAGATGAAACTTGGCTATTATGAGCATACTCGATCCAGGCCAGATGGTCACTCCAGGCCGTCGGGTGCGCGGAGGTCACGCAGCGGAGGGCCTGCTCCAGTTCCTGGTTCGTCCGCTCTGCCTGCCCGTTCGTCTGGGGGTGGTACCCAGACTGACGGTGGCCCCCAGTTCCCTGCAGAAACTCCTCCAGACCTGGGAGGAGAACTGAGGACCACGATCCGAGACAGTGTCCGATGGAATTCCATGCAGACGCACGACATGGTGGACCAGGAGGTCTGCAGTCTCCTGGGCCGTCGGGAGCTTCGGGAGGGCCACGAAGTGGGCTGCCTTGGAGAACCGGTCCACTATCGTGAGGATTGTAGTCATGCCCTGGTACGGCGGGAGGCCATGACCAGGTACTCAAAGTGACCTAACGGGGTGTTAAATGCCGTCTTCCACTCGTCTCCCTCCCGGATCCGAACCAGGTGATAAGCATTCCTAAGATCCAATTTTGTGAAAATTTGGGCTCCATGCAAGGGCGTGAACACTGAATCCAACAGAGGTAGCGGGTATCAGTTGCGAACCGTGTTCTCGTTCAGCCCTCTGTAATCAATGCATGGACGGAGTCCGCTGTCCTTCTTGCCCACAAAAAAGAAACCAGCACCCATCGGGGAGGTGGAGTTCCGGATCAACCCGGCAGCTAACGAGTCCCGGATGTAGGTCTCCATTGATTTGCGTTCTGGACGTGAGAGGTTGTACAGCCTGCTGGACGGGTACTCAGCGCCCGGTATCAAATCAATGGCACAATCGTACGGATGGTGTGGGGGCAGCGTGAGTGCCAGATCCTTGCTGAAGACGTCAGCAAGGTCATGGTACTCGGCTGGCACTGCCACCAGATTGGGGGGGACTAAAACCTCCTCCTTAGCTGTCACACTAGGTGGAACCGAGGATCCTAAACACTCCCGGTGGCAGGTTTCGCTCCACTGAACCACAACCCCAGACGGCCAATCAATCCGGGGATTGTGTTTTAACACCCATGGAAAACCCAAAATCACTCGGGAGGTAGAAGGTGTTACATAAAACACAATCTCCTCCCTGTGATTCCCAGACACCACCAATGTCACTGGCTTTTTCTGGTGTGTGATTAGTGGAAGAAGGGTGCCATCTAGTGCCCGCACCGACAATGGTGACAGTAAGGCCACTAGAGGGAACCCAACCTCCTTTGCCCATCTGCTATCCAGCAGATTCCCCTCCGACCCCGTGTCCACCAGTTCTGGGGCGTGAAGGGTTAGATCCCCACTCAGGATCGTGACTGGGATACGTGCAGATTTTCGGGGTCTCCCCGCGTGGGTGTTGTGACCCACCCTTAGCCCAGTCTCTAAGGACGAGTGCTGCTGTTTTGACCGTTTGGAGCATTCTCTCTGTGTGTGCTCGGTGAGCTGCAGAGAAAACACTCTCCACGGATCAGCCTCCTTTGTCTCTGATCTGATCGCTTTTTGGCCCTGCTCGTTTCCATAGCAACGTCAGCAGGGGGAGCTGTCGTCACGTGGAGAGCCCTGGCTGTGGAGCGTGGGGAAGTCGGCTCCCTTTCAGACCCGAGAGGAAGAGGGACGGTTTGTGCCTGACCACGCCCTTCGTCTCGCTCCCGTCGGTGTTCAGTTAATCGGTTGTCTAACCGTATAACCAGGTCGATAAGCCCGTCTAAATCCCGCGGCTCGTCCTTCACCACCAGGTGCTCCTTAAGGACCAGAGACAGTTTACAAAGGCGGCGTGGAGTGCAACAGCATTCCAGCCGGCTCGCGCTGCCACGATGCGGAAGTCGACTGCATACTGCGCTTCGACACCCCTGTCTTATCGACAGCAGCACGCTTGAAGCGGTCTCGCCTCTATGAGGGTGGTCGAACACCTATCGGAACTCCTTCACAAACTCAGTGTAAATTGTTAGGAGCCATGAATTCTGCTCCCAGAGCACCATAGCCCAGGCGCGTGCCTCTCCTCGAAGCAAATTTATAACGTAAGCCACCCGGCTAGCATCTGACGCGTACATGACGGGACGCTATGAAAAGATGAGCGAGCACTGCATCAAGAAGTCCGCGCACGTCTCCACACAGCCTCCGTACGGCTCCGGAGGACTTATGTATGCTTCAGGGGAAGGTGGGGGGTTCGTTGAATGACCAGTGGAATGTCTGTCTCTGGCATACGGTCAGCAGGAGGAGGTGCTGCAGCAGCGCCCTGAGCATGCGCTTCCACCTGGGCGGTGAGAGCCTCCATCCTTCGATTGAGAATAATGCTCTGCTCGGTAACTAAGTCCAACCGAGCAGTAAAAGCGGTTAAGATGTGCTGCAGCTCACCTAACACGCCTCCTGCTGGCGCCTGTGCAACTCGCTCTTCCATTGGCTGTTCAAGCGATGGTTGACGCCCCTCGGGATCCATGACGCTGGCCGAGAAATCCTGTTGTGAAAGTGTCATGACACGGACCCACAACAGGGGGCGTTAATGAACGGACAATGGATAAGCCAAAAAGTAAGAATTTAATGTTGTGAATCGCACAACGAAGTACAGACAATAACAGTATGGTGGAATGTCAATTATACACAAGGTGACGTGTGGGCAGGCTCGAAGATAGAAGACGTCTGGCGAGAGAAGAGCCGGATCCCACACAGCTTCCACCACCAACGGATCCGAAGAACACCGGAGCCGCCAAGCCCTGCGCCCCAGGTGGCCACTGTCTTCAGCAGTCAGACCCGGTACTGCTGGCAGAGAACAGAAACAGTATTGATGAGTGTGAGTTCGCACACTCAGTAATCCCACAGTCTGTGTTTTTTAAGGAGGGAGCACCTCCACCTCCAATCACACACTCGTGCAGCTCCTGTTTAACCACTTATCTGGTTTGGGGTGTGAGGCGAAGCCGTCGCAGTCCACACCAAACGCCAATACCGCAGATAAGTACACCGTCACAGGAAAATGGCTGCAAATGAGATCAGACTATTATTTGTTATCGATACAGCAGAGAATTACCTGAATGGTAGCTGATTTCTCGGCGGGGAGGTGGAGTTGCAGTCCGGCCTTTATGGTGATGGTGTTGAGTAGTGGATGAGTGACAGCTGGTACGGATGATGAGTGACAGCTGTCACTCCCAGTCGCTCCGACGCCCTCTCGTGCTTGAAGCCCGCACTTCAAGCAGGGCGCCATCTTGTGGTGGTGGGCCAGCAGTACCTCCTCTTCAGCGGCCCACACAACAGAATTTCTGCACAAACTGTCAGAAACTGTCTCGGGGAACCTCATCTGCATGCTCATCATCTTCATCGGGGTCTCAACCTGACTACAGTTTGTTGTCGTAAGTGATTGTGTGGGTAAATGCTCACATTCGATGGTGTCTGGCTGCTAATCAACTCTATATAAAGGGGATGTGTTGCACTGCGTGAGGCAAATGATGGTCATACACCAGATACTGACTGGTTTTCTCACCTCCCAGATCCCCCCCCCCCATAAAGCAAAACGGCACATTTCAGAGTACTCTGTCCTCTGTCCTTTCTTCTTCTCACTGTACATGTCAGACTTCAGCTACAACACAGACAGTTGTCACCTCCAGAAGTTTTTGGAAGACACAGCCATCATTGGATGTGTTTGAGGGGAACAGTCTGGAGTACAGGAAGGTCATTACCAACTTTGTGGCCTGGTGTGAATGGAATCATCTGGCAATCAATGCCAGCAAGACAAAGAAGGTCGCGATTGACTTCAGAGGAAGGCTCCTCAGATTGTGCCTGTGAACATCCGGGGCTTGGAGATACAATTTGTGGAGAAGTACAACTACTTGAGTGTTCACCTTAACAACAAACTGGACTGGACACACAACAGAGTTGTCCTGTACAAGAAGGACCAGAGTCGTCTTCACCTGCTGAGGAGACTGAGGTCTTTTGCTGTGTGCAGGACACTGCTGAAAACCTTTTATGAGTCTGTGGTGGCATCAGCCATACTTTACGCTGTGGTCTGCTGGGGCTGTGGAAGTTCTGAGAGAAACAGGAAGAGACTCAACAGATTAGTCAGAATGCCTGGCTCTGTCCTGGAATTTACTGTGCACCCCATAGAGTTGGTGGGTGAGAGGAGAATTGTAGCTAAACTGACAGAAATTATGGACAACCCCTCTCACCTCCTACATGAGACTGTGGGAGCCTTAAGCAGCTCCTTCAGTAATAGTTTGCTGCACCCTTGGTGCATGTGGTATATTGAGCTAATGGGCTCACTGTAGTTTTTCGTATGTTCATATGTGATATGCACATGCCTAGATAGATGCGCCAGAATGCGAACCACAGTTGGCATGTTGTAGTTATGCTTATGCAAGTATTCAGTAAAGTGGTTAAATGCGTGCAATCGTCTCAGGTCATTTATTCCAACAGCAGTCAAACTGTATACAGTAATACCTCAAAATGGCTTTAGCACCATAACCAACTGCTGATTTTGCACTATTATCTACAACTTCTACCACCTTTTTTGCTTTATTACATGCACAACTGTGCAATTTATCCTGTGCAATAATTTGACCAATGATGCCGGTAACGCGTTACTTAGTTTTTTACTACAACTACTAATACTACTTAAAATAATAATACTTTTGACAAGTAAAATGTTTAGAGAGAATTTAAATGTTAGAATGAATTTAATAGTTACATTTATAAACAATGTAGGTTAGAAATTGCAAGTTTTACTGTTACAGTGCTGTCAACAGTTAAATATGAGTAATCAGTAATTGGATTACTTTTTCAAGGTAACTGTGGCAACACTGAATTTGACCATATCTATACAACATACTTGTACATATACGTATATCCCCACTTATATTCTATTTTTCACATAATCTGTTTACATTAGTATTTATGCACCCACCAGCAAACATTGCAATATACTTCAGACACCTTTCTTTGATGTAAATATTTTTCTTTTCTTTACTACTGTACAACTCTTGCTGCTTCAGCAAGGGATTTTCCCTGCTGTGGCATCAATAAAGTATATCTAATCTTATCTTATCTTATCTTATAATTATAATATAAAAGGCTGAAGAGCAGGGCTTACTTGCCTGACAGAGACATGAGCTGGACTTTGCTTTATTTTTTCCCATATTTGTCTCCTTTCTGTATCTGCAGGAAATCACTATATTTTATGACAGTTTTAGATTGACTTTTGCATCCATGTGCAGAACAGCCTATGATTTTGAAACTTTTTGGAGACTAAAACCATGCATCCATGAACACGCTGTGTTGAGACATGTGCAGTGTCCAATATAGTCCATGGACCGGGACCACAAATTTCACATATTGGTACCACCTGGGGTAGGTAATTCTCATTGGTATTTTTGACATGCCATATGACTCTACTTTATGTTTTGATATGATAGCAGTCGCAGATTGGTAGCTTAATGGTGGTAATCACTATGTAAATGGGCATACCCCACGAAAAGACTATGCGAATACACAATTTATCTGTACCATTTAGAATGCAAAATCTATTCTTTAATGAACACCAAAAGGGTCACATAAACATGTAAGGAACTGTAGTGACATAAAACTCTATTTGTATATGAACTGTAGTATATGTTTAAGTAAAAAAAATATGTGTAGTGTCCGGAATATTACCAGCAAGTTATTCATCATCCATATCATCATCAGAGCCTGATATCTCAACTTCTGTTTCTTCTTCACTGGCTTGTTGCAACTCTGTAGCTTGCATGTCAGTGCACTTCAAGCCATTGTTGAGGCAGGTACACTGAGGTAATTTGCAGGACCGCACACATTTGCATGCGAGCAGCTGCAGCACAACATCTGGTGCAGGTGAGCCACGCATCCACTGGATAGCCAACTTGCCATTCTCATCTGTTGTCCAACCACAGTTTTTTTGGTTTTGGGACAAAAGGTTCACTCTGCAGACATCTTCTCCAGATGGCAGCTTGATGGTTGGCATGGAGGGCATGCATGAACAGACAGTTCTCACAAGGAGGCAGTTGACTTGACTCCACCTCTCCCTTTTTCACACAGAACAACTGGTACCGAAGCTTGTTCACTTCAGTAGTTTGAGTGGAAGCCATATACATGTGGCAGGTGATCTCCTGCAGCTTTTGGAAGTTGTTCTGTCACATCTTGTCCTAAGTTCTAGAAATGAAGAACGGAAGAATCAGTGTTTTTGCCTTAACTAATCAACCTTAACTAGAACTTAAAATTGACAGAGCCAGGATCCTTGCCTACTTGACTGAACCAGCTGAAAAAGAAATTTATATCTTCCTGTAATGCAACGTTTTGATTCACATCTTTTTACACTTATGTTGACCCTATAAACATTTTAGAACCAACTAGATTTAGCCACCTTTGGTGGTACCAATATCTGGTCTGGCCCATGGACTAATATGATCATTACACAATCACTCTGGTGTTAGAAATAATATGACACCTGTCATTCAAACACTGGGACACCAATGTTGCCACTCTTTGTGTGTAGGCACTCTGAAACTGTTGCATGGTGTAATGTTTTCATCACATGCATGATTGTAATTATGAGCAGATTTGGCTGAAGTTATGTTTTCCACAGAATGAGCTTCTTTGTCAGTTTCTTTGATTTCCAAAGCCTACGTCTGGTGGCCACCAGAGCCACAGCAGCTTTTCTTAAACCTTGATACTGTGTGTGTCTCTGTTACAGATATTTGATGGTCCCAGTGTCCACTCCTTCCCCATGGGGACATTCTGTGGTCTGTCTTTGCCCCCACTACTGCAAAGCTCTGGCAGCTCTATCACACTGCAGTTCCAATCCGATTCAATGATAGGAGGACGAGGCTTCCTGCTGGAGTGGGCCGCTGTGCAGAACTCTGGACCGCCACCCACTATCACGCCAGGTCAGTAACCCTGCGACATGCATGCAACCTGTGTGTGTCTGCTGCAGCACTGAAGAGTCAAGTCCACAAATGTTTGGGCAGTGACACAATTGTTGTAGTTTTGCCTCTGCGCACCACTACAGTACTGTAGAGTTAAAATGAAACCATCAAGATGTGCAAGACTGTAGACATTCATCTTTAATTCAAGGGGGTGAACAAAAATATTACATTAACTATTTATATATTTGCAACATTTTTGAAATACATAGTACCTCCATTTTCAGAATCCATAGGAAATTGGACAAAATTCATATCAGTTTTGACACGCAGCATTTCAAAGTCAGTAAATATGTCTTGGACTTCATTTCCGTCAATCATTAAGAAATACAAACACTGTTGTACAGTATGGTAAATGTGTCTGGAGGAGGTAGTTCTCAAAAACTGAGTCACCGTGCAAGGACGGCATGAGTGAGGGAAGCCAACGCACGCAGACAACCATGGAAGAATTATCGGCTTCTGCAGTTGTGACTAAAGAAACTGTGCTTAGTGTAAATTTTGTCTGTTGCATCACCAGTTATGCGACGTCAAAATCGCTCTGCTCATGGTTGAGAAGTCAGTAGAGGATTAAATCCTTGTTGCAACATGAAAACAGTTGGCAGTCCTTCAGACTGATGTACGTTTCTTCTGCAGGAAACACTTAGCTCCTGTACTAAGGCTCACTACTGTTACACTACAGCATGTTAAGGAACATGTGTTTTGGTTCAGACTGCAGCAGGTACAATCAGCAGTGCTCCTTTAACGGTGGTCCTGTTCACATTCAAACCGTTACATTCACACCTGGAAGCTACAAAATACAGCCACAGTCTGACCTGAGCTATCGGGCATTGAAGGCCTTGCTCAAAAGCATGTTAGTGGTGTTTGTGAGTGTGTTTCAGCCAGATTTTTCCTGCAAGCATGAGGAGACAAGTCACCCCTCTTTACCACAAGTCCGCTCCTCTGACCGTTTGTTGTCTTTGTATCAGGTGCGTGTGGTGGAGTGCTGATGACCTCGGAGACTCCTGGTTTCATTTTCTCACCTGGTTGGCCTGAGAACTATCCTCCGAACATGGAGTGCACCTGGCTGATACGCTCTCCAGAATCAACCGTAGAGTTTAACCTGTTGTTTGTGGACATGGAGGACTACCCCACCTGCTACTTTGACAGCCTCGTCATCAGAGATGGTAAATCCTTCACACATGGGAGTGATGAAAAATGGTGTGATGGAAACAAGCGTCCCTCCTATTTGAGTGAGAGGCGGGTTACGTGCAACACACTAAATGATCATCTGCACATTATTTGACACTTTAAAAAGTCATCATATTTTACATTGAAAGTTTTCTAGATATTCACAGATTTTTTTAGTTATTCAGCTGAACACAGTATTGTGTTTAGCTGAAAAAATATTTTAAATACAGAAGCATTTTAAAATATTTGCAATCACACAAATACACAAAGTTCTTTCATATGCTCAAACATGAAATTCAGCCAGTTCAAGAGAAAATCTGGCCAGGATTGTAGTGTTTGGTAAGTAAGTGTAAGTAAGTCAGGGAGGTGATGGTCTAGTTGATAAGCGGGCTTCAGACCAGAGGATCCTCTGTTCAAAACCCAGCCTGACTGGGAAATCACTAAGGGCCCTTAGGCAAGGTCCTTTATCTAATCTTAGTCTGTTTGAATGGGTGAATGTGAGGCATAATTGTAAAGCGCTTTGAGCGCCTGATGCAGATAGAAAAGCGCTATATAAATGCAGTCCATTTACCATTTAAGTATCTGTAGAATAAAAGTATCACAGACCTGATATCAGGGAGCTCGGATTTCATTTGTTGTTTTAAAACTGAGTCATTGTGTCTTGTCGTCTCAGCTGTGTGTCTGGATACACGTTCCATATCAAGGCATTGCAACAATATCATTTTAAGTATCATTTCTTGACTACTGCACTTTATCTTCATATGACATTATGGCATCTTTCACTTCAGAGTTCTAAGTGGCACTGTGCAATGCAAATACCACTGCAATAAACTGAAATGGAAATTTACAATGAAATTGTTTTGAATTAGTTTGTCTACTCAGATGGTGCCAGTCAAAGAAATCACAATAATGTTCTCTTGTTTTGGCTCATTTTGAGGCTAAGAAATTGGTTAATAATTATGTACACTTTGCTGTAGGGGGTTAATAATGTTGGGCCACATCCTCCCCTATTACACAAGCACATTTCCCCTGAGAATACTTAAAATCCAATAAGCATTCATGTTTTCATAGCTTGGAGGTGGAAAATATGCACAGAAATAATAATAATGATGTCAGAATCCTCACGTACCTATTAATTGTACACACAGCATATTGAAGGGTTCATTGGGAAGACAACAAGCAGGCTCAAATATGTGATTGTGTGTATCCATATTTGTTCAAAGTTCATCAAGTGAACACATTGTTTTCCAACTTTTGAACTGAGACAAGACTGAAATGATGGTTCTTGGTCCAGTGAGACATCGGCATCAGTTTGACCAGTTAACGCTTAGCCTAGGCTCGTGTGTCACTGACAGAGTGAGAAAGCTTGGGGTGATTTTTGATCCTACGTTTCAGTTTGACCTACACTTTGTAGATATTATGGGACTGCCTTCTTCCACCTATGAAATATACTGAAGATTCGTCCCATCCTGTCTATGGCTGATGCTGAGACCCTGATCCATGCATTTGTTTCTTCTAGATTGGACTACTGCAATGTTCCATTTTCTGGTTTACCGCAGTCCAGCATTAGTGGTCTCCAATTGGTTCAAAACACTGCTGCCAGACTCTTGACAGGAAGCAGAAAATTTGACCACATTACACCCATTTTGGCATCTCTCCACTGGCTTCCTGTCCCTGTGATATCAGATTTTAAGGTTCTGCTATTAACTTATAAAATTATTCATGGACTAGCACCTCCCTACTTAGCTGACCTATTTAAACCCTATGTACCAGCCCAGGCTCTGCATTCTCAGGGCGCAGGGCTACTTTGTGTGCCTAGGATGAATAAAAAGTCTGTGGACCACAGAGTTATCTCTTATCGTGTCCCTGTTTTGTGGAATGATCTCCCTGTGTCAATAAAACAGTCAGATTCTGTAGAGACTTTCAAGTCCAGACATAAGACACATTTACTCTCCCTTACGTATGGCTAGCATACTGGTATAGTATGGTACTATGCTTCCTACCCTTTTAAATTCATTTTATTAGTAAACAGAGCGGGTCTCTAACTCCACTTCATCTAAAGTCTGGGTCTGTTAGTGAAGCTTAGAATGAGTGGACAGCGATCACCTTAGTATTTCTTCTGCCTTCCTGTTGCTTAATGCTGACAAATTATACCTTAAGTGTAGTTTTCCTGGCCATCTGATTCTGTTTTCTTTTTCTCTCTGTCCGAGATGCGGCTGGATCCACGTGCTGGATTGGATGATTTCTGTGACGAACGCGGGATGGATTCCGCTGTAGGAAGAGAGCCAAAGAGTAGCTTGATGACTCCCCACCACCAGCACCACCCCTGATAGTGGACTGGATGCCTGCATGAACTCTCATCAATTGTTGTTGTGTTCTGTATTGTAAACCTTTTTGGTAGAATGGTCTAAACAGAGCGTCACCACTTTGAGTCTGGTCTGCTTGAGGTTTCTTCCTCAGTATGATCAGAGGGAGTTTTTCCTTATGGCCCCTTCACACACAGTGCGAAGTTTGGATGGCATTTGGACGATAATGGCAAAACAGCACAAAACAGTTCGAAATTAGCGCTCAAAACATCGCGCTGATGGGCAGGCGTGCACGAACCCGGTGCAAGAGTTTGTGCATGCGCCGGTGTCCGTCGAGCAGAAACAGTGCGAGGTGCACCACATGGCAGCGCTTATGTGGAAGAAATGAAAACCAGCTGGTATGTGTGGAACCACATCGTGTCGCTTATGTGGAATAAATAAAAAAATAAAAACCAGTCGGTACCTGTGGGACCACATCGCACTGCTTATGTGGAATAATTAAAAAAAAGACAGAAAAAACACACCACCCACGATGCGAACTCACCCCTTTCAAAAGCTCTGATTCCCAGTCAGAGACTTTACCACTGAGCTACGGAACTGTTCTTTGAAAGCTGTGATGAGCTGCCTCATATCAGGAAGGAAATGGAAGTATTACAAAAAAAAATTAATATCCCACACCATGTAAAAACACCGCATTTATCAAGCGAGCAATACAAATATGATCCGTCTGTTCCTCTGCAGATGACCCATGGTCACAGATATACAGTCATGAAATGACATGAATGAGAAGCAGTGTGCTCTGATATCCACATCTACTGGTCAGGTGCGTCCAGTCGGCCGCATGCATGTTCTGCCCAACATGCGTGTCTTGTGGACGGCGCACCGCAGCACAGACACCACGTCATGTGGAACAGAGCTTACATGGGTGATGTGATGGTCAGATGACCCACTGCGTGTTCTGATCTGACAGTCCGTTTCAACCTGGGGGGCTGTCAGTGTCCGCTCGGTGCATGCGCTCACTTGCTGCCGCTTGTCGCCACCACAGCGATACATGTTTTTATTTTTGTCCATGTAAATACAGCAATCAGACACACGCGCTTCACAGTGGACAGTTGTTTGTTCATGACTGTCCAAACACATTAAGTGTTGTGTAGCTGGAATGTCCAGAATGGCAGATCACCACAGCTGCTTCTGTCGGAAGCTACGCCTCCCATGTGTCAGTGTGTGTTTGCAAAGTCACACTCATGGGGAACTTAGACAAATTTCACAGTAGTACGACAGTGGTTGCCTGCAGTCTGATATCATGCCAAGAGTGCGACTGGCCGCATATTTTCTAAGTGCCATGTGGACGGTGTTAGGTGCTCGTGCGTGTCACCTGGAATTTGGCTGGCACCTGCTGCGAGAGGATGCGATGAGTTCGCACAGCACATACTTTCTCTTTTAGGCGCTTGTGTGCGCAAATAGTTGTAGCAACAGGTGTACGAGGCGTTGGAGGCACAGATGACATTACACGGTTTACACACAAATCCTGCGTCATGCGTGCTAAGTGTGCACTTCGTCCAAACTTCGCACTATGTGTGAAGGGACCCTTACCATTGTCACCTGTGTGCTTGCTCTCGGGGTTTGTAAGGTTAGACCTTACTTGTGTGAAGCGCTTTGTGGCAGCTTTGTTGTGATTTGGTGCTATATAAACTACTCATCACTCATCACTCACTCATCTTCAGCCGCTTTTCCAGGTCAGGTCATGGGGGCAACAGCTCCAGCAGGGGACCCTAGACTTCCCTTTCCCATGCCACATTGACCACCTCTGACTGGGGGATCCCAAGGCGTTCCAGGTCAGTGTGGAGATATAATCTCTCAACCTAGTCCTGGGTCTTCTCCTGGGTCTCCTCCCAGTTGGACATGCATGGAACACCTCCCTTGGGAGGCACCCAGGAGCCATCCTTACCAGATGCCCGAACCACCTCAGCTGGCTCCTTTCAACATGAATGAGCAGCAACTCTACTCCGAGCTCCCCACGAATGGCCGAACTTCTCACCCTATCTCTAAGGGAGACACCAGCCACCCTCCTGAGGAAGCCTATTGCGACCGCTTGTACCCACAATCTAGTTCTTTCAGTTATGACCCAACACTCGTGACCATAGGTGAGAGTAGGAATGAAGATTGACCAGTAGATCAAGAGCTTCACCTTTTGGGTCAGCTCCCTTTTTGTCACAACAGTACGGTAGAGTGAATGCAATGCTGCCCCTGCTGTGCTGATTCTCTAGCCAATCTCATCCTCCATTGTCCCCTCACTCGTGAACAAGACAGAATCAGAATTAGAATCAGAATGGCCTTTATCGCCTGTCATTGTAATATGCATTGCAACGAGATTTGAGTGCAGCTCCAAAAAGGTGCTTTCCGTGGTGCGAGTAATTTTTAGCCAAATAAAAGATAATAAAATTTAAAAATAATAAAATAATAAAAAAAATAATAAAAAAGATAATAAAATTTAACAATAAATTATTCAGAGTATATGTACAACTAAATAAACATAAGATAAAATAAAATAAAATGTGGACCAAGTAAAATGTAAAACAAGAATTATATACAACTGTGGAATCATATTGCACGGGAATATTGCACATGGTTTACAGATTCAGTGTAGTGGTCGCTCTGGGGAGAAAGCTGTCCCTGAGTCCGTTTGTCCTAGTTTTGATTGACCTATACCATCGGCCGGAGGGTAGTAGGTCAAACAGGTGGTTGCTGTGGTGGGATGTGTCTTTGCTGATGCTGGCAGCTCTGCTGAGATAGCGAGAGCTGGCAATGTCTTACAGGCTGGGCAGAGAGCAACCAGTGATCCCCTGGGCCATTTTGTTCACCCTCTGCAGCACTCTCCTGTCTGCTGCTGAGCACCCCCCGTACCACGCTGTGATGCAGTATGTCAGGATGCTCTCAGTGGTGGCTCTGTAGAACAACACCAGATTGTTTCTCCTGAGCATCCTCAGGAAGTGTCGCTGCTGGGCTTTATTCACCACCACTGTGGTGTTGGCAGTCCAGGAGAGGCTGGACTGCCTGAGGTACTTGAACTCCTTCACTTGGAGCAAGGCCATATTCCCTACCCGGAGTAGGCAATCCATTGGATTCCTGCTGAGAACCATGGCTTCAGATTTAGAGATGCTGATCCTCATCCCAGCTGCTTTACACTCAGCTGCGAACTGATCCAGTGAGTGTTGGAGGTCACCGGCCGATGAAGCCAACAGGACTACATCATCTGCAAAAAGCAGTGATGAGACCCTGAGCCCACCAAACTGGAAACCCTCTCACACAGCTCTCATGAGTACAGAGATTGGATGGCCCTGAGAAGGGACCCCCTCACTCCATACTCCCGCAGCACCTCCCACAGTATCTCCTGGGGTACCCGATCATACGCTTTCTCCAAGTCCACAAAACACATGTAGACTGGGTGGGCATACTCCCAGGCATCCTCCAGGATCCTTGTGAGAGTAAAGAGCTGGTTGGTTGTTCCACGACCAGGACAGAACCCGCATTGTTCCTCTTCAATCAGAGGTTCAACTATTGTCTGAACCCTCCTTTCCAACACCCTGGAGTAGACTTTACCAGAGAGGCTGAGTAGTGTGATGCCCCTGTAGTTGGCACACACTCTCTGGTCCCCCTTTTTAAATATGGGGACCACCACCCCAGTTTGCTGCTCCTTAGGCATTGTCCCAGACCTCAACGCAGTGTTGAAGAGATGTCTCATCCAAGACAATCCCTCCACATGCAGAGCCTTCAGCATTTCTGGACAGATCTCATCAACCCCCAGACCCTTGCCACTGCGGAGTTGTTTGACTACCTCAGTGACTTTCACCAGGGAAATTGATGAAAATCTTCCATCAGCTTCCAGCTCTGCCCCTACTATAGAGGGTGCTTCGGTCTGATGCAGGAGTTCCTCAAAGTGTTCCTTCCAGCGCCGGATTACATCCTCAGTTGAGGTCAACAGAGTCCCATCCTTGCTGTAGACAGCTTGGATGGTTGCCCATTTTCCCCTCCTGAGGTGCCTCACCGTCTGCCAGAAGCACCTTGGTGCCGACTGAAAGTTTTTCTCCATGGTTGCTCCGAACTCCTCCCACACCTGCTGCTTTCCCTCCCCCACAGCAGAGGCTGCTGCCCTTCGGGCCTGTCGGTACCTTGCAACTGCCTCTGGAGTCCTCTGAGATAACATATCGCGGAAGGACTCCTTCTTCAGTCGGATGGCTTCCCTGACCGCCAATGTCCACCATGGTTATCAAGGGTTGCCACCCCTTGAGGCACCTAAGACCTTCAGGCCACAGCTCCCCACTGCAGCTTCAGCATTGGAAGCTTTGAACATTGCCCATTCTGGTTCAATGCCCCCAACCTCCATAGGGATGCTAGAGAAGCTCTGCCGGAGTTATGAGTTGAAGATCTGTCGGACAGTGGGCTCCTCCAGACATTCCCAGTTCACCCGCACTATCTGTATGGGCTTGTCAGGTCTGTCCAAAGTCCTTCCGCACCCTCTGAACCAACTCACCACCAGATGGTGATCAGTTGACAGCTCTGCCCCTCTCTTCACCCAAGTGTCCAGAACATGCGGCCTCAAATCAGATGATACGATCACAAATTCGATCATCGATCTTCGGCCTAGGGTGCTCTGGTACCATGTACACTTATGAGCATCCTTATGTTCGAACATGGTGTTCGTTATCGACAGTCCATGACTAGCACAGAAGTCCAATAACAAACGGCCATTTGGGTTTAGATCAGGGCCATTCCTCCCAATCACACCTCTCCAGGTGTCTCTGTCATTGCCCACGTGTGCGTTGAAGTCCCCCAGCAGAACAATGGAGTCCCCCACTAGAGCCCCATACAGGACTCCATTCAGGGACTCCAAGAAGGCTGAATACTCCAAAATGCTGTTCGGTGCATACCCACAAACAACAGTCAGAGTCCCCCCCCCCTCGCCACCTGAAGACGCAGGGAGGTGACCCTCTCGTCTACTGGAGTAAACTCCAACGTAGCGGTGCGCAGCCGGGGACTCGTGAGTATCCCCACAACCACCAGGCATCTCACCCCCTGGGCAGCTCCAGGGAAGAATAAGGTCCAACTCCTATCAAGGAGAGTGGGCTGGGTCACGTTTCCTGTACCTTGTTCTATCATGGTGTGTTGTGAACCATTCTTAGTCTGGCCTTTCGCCTGAGACCAATTTGCCAAGGGAGACCCTACCAGGAGAACAAAGGCTCCAGACAACACACCTCTCAGGTTCATAGGGCACACAAACCTCTCCACCACGATAAGGTGATGGTTCCCGGAGAGGTTATATAAACTAAATAAATTAAAATTGAATTTTTCTAAACTTGGAAGTTTAAAACTTAGAATTTCAGAGTTGTCTTGAATACATCAAGACACTTCAAGTAATAAAGGCTTTAGCGAAGTCTGGGAGTCATGGATTCGATATCAAACAAGACTAAAACAAGACATAGTTTAATTTTGTTATATCGATCACTGCTCAGTGACTGTTTTCTTTGGCTGGCTTTCATTTTTATGACCAGTGAAAACACTGTTTCGTGGATCGCTGTCTTTGACTCATGTATGCCATGGTAAGGAGCTTTGAATCGCTGGTTCATGACAGCCAGGCTTCAAGATTTGTTCAAGTTAGATGTGTAACTGTGTTTATTTCAAACATTGTAGTTTGATTATAGGACACATCATGGTCAGGATGGCACTACAAGCTATGGTTACATTGTGTTAGCCCACAAAGCTAAAGGAATAAGACACTGTTAACTTGAATTGCAGCTCACTCATTTTCAAACAGATCTGGATCCATCTTTTAGGTCCTTCAGTAAATTTGACGGTTATTCTGGTCTGAAATGCATGATGGCATGCTTGTAAAAGCTGTGAACCAATTATTACTCTTCCTCTGCTTTGAATGGAAAGTACATTGTCCACCTCTTTTCTTGTTGATGAGTAGGAGTGTAGCTGTTTCTACAGCAGTCACAGTTGGTTTTTTTTTTGTGCTTGGAATTTAATGTCAGTTGTTGTTTAAAGGTGCTGCAATGCCTTTCCAGATTGTTCCGGCCAATTTTAATTCCTGCCAATGGCCAACAATAAATATGTAGAGGATATAGTCTTCCTACATCTATATTAGCAAACATTTTACCCTGAATTTGGACTTCAAATTTTCCTGAGTTTTCAACACAAACAAACAAAGAAAAAAGAGGCCATTGATAACAACTAACATTAGGTATTGAGCTAACGTCAATTAGCTACATATATGCTGGACAACTGGCCGATTATCCATCTAGTGCCAGTATTTGGCCTTAGATGAAGTTTACTGCCCACTTTGGGCTGCATTCCCAAACAACCCAACTCTGGGAAGACCTGGCCCTGGCACGATTTTGGCTATTCCTGGCCTCACACTGTCCATGGGCGAGTGGAGCACCAGCTATCCTGAGGGAAACTTCAGAGGGAACCAGCTACTAGATGGTTCAGTTAGCCTTTTGCCCCTATACCCAGGTTGGGTGACTGATTTGCACATCAGGACCACTGCAGGCCTCCACCAGTTTCCTCTGGCTTCATCCTGCACATGCATAGTTCACCATCTTTTCAGTCCTATCGCATGCACTCATGCTCCACCTCACCAATGGCACAGGTGAAACGGGCCAGTGGTGCACACTTGGGGAGCTAGCCCCTGGGATCTCACCTCAGCCGTCGCACAACAGGTATAGAAGATGAATGAATGAATGTTCGATAACATTACCAATCAGAGTGATAGCTAATGTCATGGTAATTTAGAAACCATTAGATTAACATTATTATCAATAATAACTTCTGTAGTAATGTTATGTTTTTGCTGTCCTACAATGATGATGGTAAAATAGTGTGTGTGGGCTAGCAGATAAATACAATAGATAGTGCAATGTTTGATAATGTTACTTACTCAAAGAATGATAGATCTCAAAATGTGTTAGATTAGATTAGATAAGCCTTTATTCATCCCTCAATGGGGAAATTTCAGATTTCCACACTCACATTCCACATACAAACAGCAATTGTTCTACAATTATTACGTGTTTACCGTAATAATGGCACACATCAGAATTAGGACAACACATATACATTTGACATTGTTTATGTGCACTAAACTTGAAACGTTTTCCAATTGAGGCGATGAGACTGTGTTGGTAGCCACTGCAACTATCAAGTTACGCTGCCTGCCAGCTTGGGAAAGAACGGAGGCCAGCCACAGGAAGGGAGGGGCAGGAAAGAGGTGAGAGGAGAAAACTGGAGCATGCTTCAAGTCCATGTGTAAGTCTGTCAGTTTATTGTCCTTGTGGGTTGAGATAAGAATGGAGCCGAATAATCTCACCAGAGCCTGGATAAATTCCTCTGGAGGTAAACAGTGGGCAGTTGACCTTGATGCTAGATAGCCTGTAGTGTTGCAGCCGAGCAGTGAAAAACACTATTAACAGTTCCACTCGCACAGCCAAATCCCAATTATGAAATAAGAATATTCCCAATATTGAATTAGGAATATTCACCGGCCTCCGAAACCTTCAGCTTCAACTGCAAGGCACGCATCAGCTCCAAGGTGTCATCCAATTTGCGTCTGAGTTCAAGAGTCAACACAGTCTGAGAATGCACTGCCTTGCCAACCTCGTTAATCATGATGGACAAGCTGAGCCCGTGGTTCTTGATGCCGCCGTCTTGCCAATTTTCCGGTAGATCAGGGCAGCACATAAGCCAAAAAGTACCAGCCCTGCTACCATGAGACCAAAAATGAATAAATCCTCAACATCCTCAACGGAGAAAGGCGCCAAGCATGCCACACGCCAGGAACTCCAGGAGTCGAGGACATAGCCCGCAGGATACGTTCCATCTGGGCAGGCAGGATCCCCCGTCCTGACCTTCTTGTAGAAAAAAAGGTGTCAATAGCGTTCAGAGACCAGCTGATCAATTCCATGGTTAATCCAATAGTAGTCCAATAGATCCAGTATCCAATATAGTTTTGAGGAAATCACAGTCTGGTAGAGTAGGGACTTGAAGGTTAAAAGCAGAGAGATAAGGGAGAGTGGAGGAGATGCGACTGCCCTCGTTTGAGTCCCAAGTTGTACGTTGATGTAATGAATTCAGCCCCATGGTTTCAGGCCATGCATGTTCCTGTGCATGTGGATGGTTAGAGGTAGGTGTGAGGAGCGGGGTGGCAGTGGTCTATGCTAGACAACCTTTATGTTGTCTAACAAATGTCAAAGTGGCTCAATACGCTTGTATTTGTGTGTGTGTGTGTGTGTAGGCGAGACCAGTATATCTCCTGTCCTGGCCAGCGTGTGTGGTCGGGAGCCTCCAGGTTCACTGCACTCCACAGCAGATGCCATGTACATCCACTTCTCCTCTGACAGCAGCAACAGTGCCCGAGGATTCAATGCCTCCTACTCCAGAGGTAGCACGTTATAGGCAAATTACTATATCTGGGTGTAATCTTGCCCTTGGGCAAGGCCTTTAATCTCCTAGTTGCTCCCAGTGTGTAGTGAGTGCCTTGTATGGCAGCACCCTGACATTGAGGTGAATGTGAGGCATTATTGTAAAGTCCCTTGAGTGTCTGATGCAGATGGAAAAGTGCTACATAAATGCAGTCCATTTACCATTTAATAAGCTGTCAGACCAATTCAGTCCATCTTTTCTCACTTCCCACTGCCCGTGTATTCCTCTACTATTGGCTACACAATGAATCAAATGTCCCTTTTTCATACCCTGTCTTTAGGTTGTGGCGGTCTGCTGCATGCAGATCGGGGCATACTGAGCAGCCCTCACTACCCTCAGAACTACCTGCCTGGTCTGGACTGCAGCTGGCATGTGATGGTAACACAGGGCTTCAAGGTTTCTGTCAGCTTTCATAGCCCCTTCCAGATCCAAGGCAGTGAAGACGGCTGCACCTCAGGAGACTACCTGGAGGTAAACAAACCTGTGCTGATTCATAAAACAAGGAATATGTGTAATCTTTTAAAGTTAGTAGTATTATGTTGATGATCTATGGCTCACATTATAAAGCACATACTGCACTAGTGCATTTGGAGTGTGTCCAACTCCACTTTGCTCATCACACAACTTGTAACCAGAGCATAAGATAAAGAGTCACAAAATTATTCATGAGCATGCTTTTGACATAATGCTGCGTTTACACATGACAATAACAAGTCACGAATGCCATGAAGTACACATTCTTGGCCGCTGATCACGAATGTGATGATTCGGGGCAGAGGCGTCAGGCGTCCTCAGGAACTGCTGTAACCTGTTACCACACGTTACGATTAATGGCACGTGTTGCTGGAGAATTATCAGGAACCATTACGCACGGTCAAGAATAGTGTTGTTGCGCTCTATTGCGCGTAACAGCGCATCATTAAGTTCTGTCACGTTGTGAACGAGGTGAATTGTCTCCACACACACACCCATATTCATCCAACCGAATTCAGATCGCTCCAGTTTTTCAGAAGAACTTTGTGACTGCATGCGTAGTTGGGCTCTGTGCCATGGAGTGGCACAGAGAGGAGGAGAAGGAGGACAAAGCCAGATGTGTGGCTTCATGTGGCTGTCGTCTCGCCCATTTTCCCAAACATCAGGCACATGCAGCAGGTGGAACACCTGCAGGAGTGCGCTGAAGAGCACTTGGTGTCAGCAATCAAACTGAATGCGATGCAGCAGGGTTTAACTGTGCGCTCGCTTCTTCCTCCGCCGAACTGGAGGAGGTGCAGAGATGTCTGGCTGCACGTGAGTCTCGCTCCTCTGGTTGCTCAGACTCGTTCTCCTGCTCATTGGTTACAACAGCAGGTGGAACACCTGCAGGAGCGTCCTGAGGAGCTTCTGCAGGAACTGTAGAACGACACTTGGAGCCGAGTTTAATTGCGCGCACGTGACAGAACACTGATTTGTCGTGGCGTGCAGTGAAATGTGACGCTGCGTTACAAGTCGTGTCAAAACTTGACAGTTTCCGTGTCACTTCGTAATAGCGCGTGACAGTTTGGGCTCCAAGAACCATCACAGGAACCACTACGAACGTTGTCACGTTCTATTAAGGATCAATACGCTCAGTTGTGTGTGACATTCGTGGAAGCTTTTTTGACAGGCAAAAACATGCTCCACGAATATCAAGAATATCACGCACCAACACGCACTATTAAGAAATCTATTCAGATGCGTTAAGTCACATTAAGAATGTCAGGAATGTGTCACGAATGACAGAAAAATTACATTCGTAACGCATCTTGGTTATGTGTAAACGCACCTTAACATGAAACAGACCAGTCAGATTGTCATCTGTCATTCCCTTTAAGACAGAAGTACTGTACATCTGCATGCTTTGCACAGCCCCATTCCACTATGTTCTCTTTATTTGACAGTGAACATAGCTTTGGCCATTTGTCTGTTTGACTCCTTTACTTCTTACAGAAGTATTTTTTCCTTTTGTTTTTATTGTTGTTTATGGACCATTGACACCAGATCAAATTCCTTGTATGTGAAAACTTATAAATAAATTTGATTTATTATTATATTGATTATATTGATTATATCAATATTATATTATATTGATAATTTTGTAATAAATTTGATTTTGATTCTGAAGAGTGAGTATCTAGTGCATTGCTGTTTAGATGAAGGATTCAGAACTAAGAGGTTTTCTGGTGAGAAAATGGATATTTATGCAAAGTGTCAAAGCATGCTAGTGGATAATTTAGAGAAGCAGCAGCCATCCCTCAAGCAGTTACTGCTACCATTTGATAGTACTGAGCACTGCACCTGACCACACCCCACTTTCAGACCCACACACCTGTGGGTGCATAAATGACCACAATTATACTTTCTGCTTACACAAAGTGGGTACTGCGCATAACAATAACTACGTCCTTTCAATAATGGAAGTGACAGTTGTGCTACACTGTGCTTTGGAAGACAGCGCCCATAATTTACATAAAATGAACTTGTCAGATAAGCATAAATAAGTTGAACTCTTCTGCACAAGAGTGCGTAAGATATATATGTTTTCTTCCCACTGTTGCCAGTGCACTTGTTCAGGAGGTGGGTGAGGTTAGACCTTACTCGTGTGAAGCACATTGGTGTGATTTATGTTGTGATTTGGTGATGAATAAATAAATTAAATTCTAATCCAATTGCATTTTTTCCGCAAATCTGATTGGTCAATCGTGGATTAAGGACATTGCAATGTCCTTAATCCACAAATTGCTCCTGTTGTGCAGTTTGGGGCATGAGTGACTTGTCTATTTGACAGGGAATCTCACGCTTTGTTTAATTCAAACTGAGATAACCACAGTAGATTCTTGACAGACTTGTGATCTTTCTTTTTTGTCTGCCTTTGATACTTCACAGCTCAGAAATGGTCCAGATGGTTCTGCACCGCTCTTGGGGAGTCGTCTTTGTGGTTCCAGCGTGCCAGCGATCCTTCAGACCACTGACAATCACCTTTACATTCACTTTGTGTCTGACAACATGAACGAGGGCAGCGGCTTCAAGCTGACCTTTGAAGCCCACAGTCAGGGTACACTCACCTCAAATGCCTACAGTGTATTACTGCAGCATCATAATACCAGTGTCACATGACAACATGAAGTCACTGCCGACTGCTGTTCATGAAATGAAATGACATGGTCATTATTGGTAGAATTGACAGTTAATGGACAGTGAGTGCAAACCATTTTCAAATTTATACCTTAAAAGCTTGTTTTCTAATCTTGCTTTACTTCTATTCTCAACTTTAAGGTCCCATGATCCTTTGCACACTTGGGCAGGTTCTGGTCCCATGGTAACATAGTGCTGCACAGTGATTTGTTGTTTCCTCACTGTTATTGGGAAATACGAACCTTCTGGAATGGAAATATTGATGGCACATAATCTGGGTGTGATTTGTTGGGATTTGAGAAAAGAAAAAATCTACATAGAGATTAACTCACATTTGAATGTCTTTTGTGACTGCATTTCATGCTGTTTTTTTTTTTTTCCCTTGTGTATGACGTTGTTTACAATGGGCAAGTTGAACCAGAACCTCACCAAATGCACAAAGGATCATGGGTCCCTGAATTCTACTGAGTTGAGTTCATTCTGCCAAGAAAGTGAATTTTTGAGATTTCTAATCAAACTCTGAAAAAGTACAAAATATTTTTAAAAGTTATATATATATTATTATTTTGTGTACTTAAAACTTCATATTGAGCTGAACAAGAAGTAATGGATATTGATGCATTCATGTGCTCAGTTGAAGACCATGGAGTCAATAAGACAGGTTAAAAATTATCCACCATGGTTTCAGTTTAAAAAGACCCCCCCCCCCCCCCATTATGTTACAGCCTTATTCCAAAACAAATGAAATTCATTTTGTTCCTCAAACATCTACACACAATACCCCATAATGACAATGTGAAAAAAGTTTAGACTTTTGCAAATGTATTAAAAATAAAAAAAAAGAAATCAAGTATTCACAGCCTTTGCCATGAAGCTCAAAATTGAGCTCAGGTGCAACCCGTTTCCACTGATCATCCTTGAGATGTTTCTACAGCTTAATTTGCATCCACCTGGGGTAAATTCAGTTGATTGGACATGACTTGGAAAGGTACATACCTGTCTTCATATAAGGTCCCACAGTTGACAGTGCATGTCAGAGCACAAACCAAGCATGAAGTCAAAGGAATTGTCTGCAGACCTCCGAGACAGGACTGTCTCGAGGCACAAATCTGGGAAATAGCAAACAAACATTTCTGCTACTTTGAAGGACCCAGTGAGCACAGTGGCCTCCATCATCCATACGTGGAAGAAGTTCGGATCCACCAGGACTCTTCCTAGAGCTGGCTGCCCATCTAAACTGAACAATCGAAGGAGAAGGGCTTTGGTCAGGGAGGTGACCAAGAACCTGATGGTCACTCTGTCAGAACTCCAGCATTCCTCTGTGGAGAGAGAAGTGCCCAGAAGGACAATGATTTCTGCAGCAATCCAACAATCAGGCCTGTATGGGCGAGTGGCCAGATGGAAGTTACTCCTTAGTAAAAGGGACATGGCAGCTCACCTGGAGTTTGCCAAAAGGCACCTGAAGGACTTTCAGACCATGAGAAACAAAATTCTCTGGTCTGATGAGACGAAGATTGAACTCTTTGGTATGAATTCCACGCATCATGTTTGGAGGATAACAGGCACCATCCCTACAGTGAAGCATAGTGGTGGCACCATCATGCTGTAGGGATGTTTTTCAGCAGCAGAAACTGGGAGCCTAGTCAGGATTGAGGGAACGATGAGTGCAGCAATGTACAGAGACATTCTGGATGAAAACCTGCGCCAGAGCGCTCTTGACCTCAGACTGGTGTGACAGTTCATCTTTTGGCAGAACAATGACCCTAAGCTCACAGCCAGGATATCAAAGGAGTGGCTTTAGGACAACTGTGTGAATGTCCTTAAGTAGCCCAGCCAGAGCTCAGACCTAAATCAAATCAATTTTATTTATATAGCGCCAAATCACAACAAACAGTTGCGCCAAGGCGCTTTATATTGCAAGGCAAAGCCATACAATAATTATGGAAAAAACCCAACGGTCAAAACGACCCCCTGTGAGCAAGCACAAAACTTGTGGCATTATATTCAAGAATACTTGAGGCTGTAATTGCTGCCAAAGGTGCATCAACAAAGTATTGAGCAAAGGGTGTGAATATTTATGTACACAAGATTTATTATTTATTTTAATAAATTTGCAAAAAAAAAAAAAAAAACATTTTTCATGTTGTCAATACATAGATAGATAGCTAGATAGATTTTATTGTCATTACAACAAGTGCAACAAAGTTATTTTCACACCCAATCACCTCAGACAAAAATACAGCAATTAATCCACAATTATTACTCGTTGAACGTAATAATGGCACACATCAGAATTAAAACAACCATACATATACATTTGATTGTTTATGTACGCTAAACTTTAAGACAGTTCATCATCCGAATTGAGGCAATGTGAGTGTGGGGTGCTGAGCTCAGGGGGAAATGGAAAGCTGCAGCAGCTGCAGCAGCTGAGCAGCACTGCCTCCCGGAGAGGTGTGGGGGAGGGCAGATAGATAAGAGGGGAGCCACATGCTTCATCAAGGCCGATGAGATCCTTCTGGAGGAACAACAAGCGGGGAATTTTGACCTTCGGTACCTGGCAAGCTGCCATGTTTGGGGTTGGGTAGAAAACACAGAAATTCCACGGCTCCTCTCAAACCAATTTATGAGTATTCCCTGGTCTCCAACATATTCCTTTGCAAGGCAGACATTTGCTCCGAGATGGTATCCAACTTGCGTTTGAGTTCAAAAGTTAACACAGTCTGAGACTGTACCACTTTGCCCACCTCATTAATCATGATGGACAGGTGTGGGGTTGTGGTTCTGGTAGCAGCCGTCTTGCCAATTTTCCGGTAGGTCAGGGCAGCGCATAAACCAATATGCACCAGCCCTGCTGCCATAAAAACAAATAAAAATAAATCATTGATGTCTTCCATGAAGAGTGGTGCCAAGCAAGCAATGCGCCATTTCTCCCAGGTGTCAAGAACATAGCCCAAAAGATAGGTTCCATCTGGGCATGCAGGGTCCCCCAGCCCTGATTTCCTTGTTGAAAAATGTTGTCAATAACGTTGAGAGACCAGCTGATCAATTTCATGGTTATTCCAAATGTAGTTTGAAGAATTCACACTCTGGTGAAGTTGGAACTTTTGAAGGTTGGAGCAGAGATAGAGACAAAACAGAAGGAGAGGAGAGAGGAGATGTGACCGCCCTTGCCGGAGTCCTGAGCACTTGTAAGGAGTGTTGTGAGTAGGAGTTTGAGGGAAAATAAATAATTTACTCCATTTTGCAATAAGGCTGTAACATAACAAAATGTGCAAAACGTGTAGCACTGTGAATTCTTTCCGGATGCACTGTATGACACTGATATCTAACAAGCCCTTCATACTTAAGAGCTTCTGACAGAGTAAATCAATCATGGGGTGGAAAGTGGGGGTTGGCGTATTTGGATAAAACTTTACACACATGAAGGCCATGGTATATAGTGACAAACCACAAAACATTTCTTCTGAATTCATCTTGGTTCCCATAGTAACAAGCCCTTACATGTAAGTACCCCCAAACCTCCCAAAATGGCCAATTACAGACCAAGATTTGACTAGTTTTTAGTGACTTTTTAGCATTCAAGTTCTCTGTAAATTCTGAAACAAGAGAAAATATACACATATCATGGTGTAGAGCAAAGTATATATTTTTATTACATACACAACATTTTATGAGTATTTATGGGCTATTATACATTTTGGACACTTCTATCAGGCACTTCTACACTATTTTCAATTTGGCAAGATTTCACAAAAAAATGATCATTTTGACAACAAGACCACAAAAATGGAGATCATTCTCAGAGTGTGGTATCAGGCTGTGTATGAAGGAGGATACCTATACAGTATATATAGCAAAAAACAAATTTTGGTTGCACTCAACATTAAGAGTTGGTACACGCAAATTTATTTTTACCATAATTTGGGTCTGGACAATATCTAAATAAGCATATTTGGCAGTCTCTGCCAACACTGATGTCATTTTCAGAGCCTTAAACTTACCCTAATGTCATCATGGTCATGGACTGACACCAAAAATATATATTTCACGTTATTATTAAAAGCAGTATTCAAAATACTGAAGTTGATTGATTTTTGATATGAAGAAAATCAAAATTTAATGACATCCAGTCTTCAGCTGGTCTGACAGTAAGGAATAATTTATCTCCCATCATGTGATCAGCTAATTATAGTGAATCTCTACACCAAAACAATTAGTTTATGTCATTACTAACAGAAATCCACAATTTTCTCTGGCAAGTACATCAATATTGCACAGAACTCAAGATTATGAGGGCTGTTCCAGAAATTATTCTGAGGCGATGTAGGTGGCACTATGTTTTGTCCATTGGGTCAAGTGAGAAGTGGGGACTGGAGAAAGTGAATAATTTTGCAAGGGTAAGTTCTTTAACAATGGTTCACTATTCTCCAGATAGGCAAAACCTTGTATTTTCCTGATGGTAATTTCAGAACAGCCCTTGGGTCAAAGTGACAACTCTTGTACATATACAATACATGTATATGCAGATAGATCACTATAGTACAAACTTACACAGAAGTCCTTCTCTGGTGCCAAGACTAGATATTTCAAGAAAGTGCATGGCATTCACACACTGCTAGAAAGTCCTACAAAGCTGCAATGTAAGGCTGTTTACGTTTGCCTGACCCAGTCACCTCGATATCAAAGTTCTCACAAACAGACCTCAGATCAGCAATGCAGAACGTTGACAGACTGCCTCTGGTGTACTGGTCACAGATTAACCTCACTGTCACCAACTTGGAAAACTATGGGATGGGTGACCTTCAAACTGGAGGTCACAGCCTCTACCACTTCTGTGACACCACCCTCAGCAACCGCAGCGCTGAGGTCTTCAGCTGCATCCAGGTCCAGAAGAGTTCCGTGTCGCCGCTTACTTGCTAACCTTGAGAAGTAGCTTGTTACTTGTTTGGGTGACAAAAAAATCACCGAACTGAAACAAGTGGGTGCCTGAAGCATCTTGGGCAACTCTCATGTTTTTGGACACTGTGACCCCATCTAGTTTGGTGCCAGTCCTCTCCCCCTCCATTAACTTTTCTTGGAGTGTGTGTGTGTGTGAGAGAGAGAGAGAGAGAGAGAGAGAGATGAAGATTTAACGAGGAATTTAATTATCTGTATGCACCACTCTGCATTTAATCATTAGTGATTGATTTCTGGTCCCCTCCACAGCATGTCTTTTTCCCGGTTCTCTCCCTCAGCCCCAACCAGTCCCAGCAGAAGACTGCCCCTCCCTGAGCCTGGTTCTGCTGGAGGTTTCTTCCTGTTAAAAGGGAGTTTTTCCTTCCCACTGTTGCCAAGTGCTTGCTCACAGGGGGTCGTTTTGACCGTTGGGTTTTTTCTGTAATTATTGTATGGCTTTGCCTTACAATATAAAGTGCCTTGGGGCAACTGTTTGTTGTGATTTGGCGCTATATAAATAAAATTGATTTGATTTGATTTGATTTGATTTGGAGGTAAGCCCTCTGTTTGTCAGGGAAGCTGGTAGGTACAGTGGTCGATTTCAGAGCCCAGCCCATCTCTGCTGGTACCCCATCCAGCTCACAAGTATCAGCAGCCAAGAATGGTACACTCTGCAGGCGTTCCTCAAACTTTCCAGAAAATGCAAGCTTTGCACGATCCATAGATGTCAAGACAGGATTCTGATGGTTAGCGAAGTCCAGATGAGCCTGCAGTTCATTGTATGTGCTGAAAGAACTCTCACAAGCTTCCTCTGGGCAAAAGAACATGCTGGCTGAAGGGACTTCTGCTGATGGTGAAGGGACTACCTCTGTTGGTGTCATACTGGGAGATGCCATGCTGGGATATGCCATTGCTGACGATGGGTGGCATGCTGGGAGATGCCACTGCTGATGGTGCCATGCTGGGAAATGTGACAGTTACGAAAAGGAATATCAAGAATACCCAAGCACCAACTCTCAGCTTGCAGTGGTCAACAGTATGCAGTGGAAATAATCATAATGTTGAGGTCCAGTACCCCAAGTCTAACCACCCCAACACACCTGATGGACGTTTCGCATCTGGTGCTCCTTCCATGCCTGCACAGTTTTCTGTGATTCTGAGAACCAGTACTGCATGTCAGCTCTGATGACCTCGCTTGGAAAAGAGACCACATCAAATGCACTGCATATATTCTGTAGGCAAGCCTCCAGTGCCTGACAAGCTTTGCATCCAAGGGGATGCTGGTGGTCACAGGAAGCTTGGTAGGCTGATTCCCGGGGACAGCTCAAAGCATGGGTCCGGCAGTGGTCTGCTACTTCTGACTGAAGCTCCACATGGACCTGAAAAGACGTAGCTCAAGTGGTATGGATATTGTATGCACTCATTTTGAGACCAGGACATAGCTGGTTGTGTCTGGTTCACACCCATTGCAACGTTCATAACCCTGAAATACAACCATTACGTGGATGCATTTTTTGGCCTGAGAGATGCTATTTGGTGCTGTCAGGGTGAACAGGTTCATAGAGCGTGTTGGCTGAAAGTTATTTATTGTTTCTATGGCCAGGGAATCTGTTTATTATTGTGTTTTTCCTGTGTTTTGCACAGATGAAAAAGCGTGATTTTCAGCTTGTGCTGTACCCCACATAGATAAACACACTGATAGCTCAGCAGGATATAGAGTGCAACCAATATTTTTTTCACACACCTCTTCCCAAAACATTGTTTTAACATATCCAATTCTTCTTGATAGTACAGAATGATCTCCATTTCAATAAAAGAGCAGAAAATTGACTGTTTTCATGGTTTTGGCCAAACCTGAAATTTGGGCATTTTGGTGCTATTTCGATGACTGTGAAGCCAAGGAATGAGTGGATGCCAGCTGAACTTGAACACACAGTTATAAAGGACTATCCAATGGCTAACAAATATTACCAGGATATTTTAATTGGCTCACTAATAATGTCAAAAACAAGACGTTATTCCTGGGTCATTTTCTCGGGATTCGGGGTCCCACACTCATGGATTTATGACCCGGGAGTGGGCCTAAAACATATCTCCATTTCCATGGTAACCAGGGACCACATCAGCCAATGCAGTACATGGACATTGTTGTTAGGTCATGGGTGCCCAACCCCCAAAGAATAGGCACGATACATCGATTACCACTTTCCACATATTTTTAGAAATGATTGATTTACTCTGTCAGAAGCTCTTAAATTTAACTTTTAGTGTGGTATTTTCTCTGTGCACACACATCGAGTATGTTTTACATGAAAATCCAACATTAACAGTCAAACCAAAATGTGTAAAATATTGAAACAAGAGCAGTCTGAGGTTTGTGACATCCGCCAATCCGTATCTGGATCATCTCCATGCCCTAATATATATATATATATATATATATATATATATATATATATATATATGGTGTAAATTTGATGAGAATCCATGAAGTAGTTTTGATGTAATCCTTTAACGCTTATATAAAGTGAGTCACATCTTGATCCAGAATCCAGATCCACATCACCTCCAAAATTTAATGGAGTCTTCCATGGACTAATATCTATCTGTGGTGAAAACTTTGTCAAAATCCGTGTAGTAGTTTTGACATAATCCTGCTAACAGTCAGACAAATGAATAAATAAATGGCGATGACTTTATTACTTCCTTGGCATATGTAAAAATATAACAACCTTTTAAGCTCTATACTGTGAAGAGTACATATTTTACCACTGCAATTTCACAGTGCCTGAAAGTAGTTAAAGTGGCTCTTCGTCTGTCTTCACAGCATGTGGAGGCTTTATTCACCTGAATGACAATGAGCCTCCAGGATACATCACCTCACCTAACTACCCTAAGAACTACCCCCAGAACATTGACTGCATCTGGGTCATCAGTGTGCCAAATGGAGAAGCTGTCCAAATCAACTTTGAGGATGATTTCTACATTGAACCCACATCAGAGTATGGCTATTTCTGTTCATGCTGTCATAATTTAGTCTTTTTGTTTGTTTCTTTTTGTTTTTAACATTCACTTTAGTTTTCATTTTGCAGACTTTCTCAAATCTGCAGAATTAAAGTCTCGAGTTTTATTTTGAATAATGCTGCAGGACTATTCTTCAGCATTGTTGGCATCCTTGTATTTTATGTATATAATTCAAAAATGAATCCAAATATTTTTTTCTTAAATAATCAAGAGCACTTAAAATGTAGGTCATGTCTGGTCTTATTTGGAAGCATGACCTGGTCCTGCGCTTTGCTGCATCGACCACACTATGGAACCACAGTTGGCCCTGGAAGGCAACTACCCAGGGAGACAAGTTTTCCCTCCCCATTTCCTGAAAGTAACAATCTCTCTGTCACAGCCAGGTGAAATGTCGACGTCTCTTTCACCTTTTCCAGTTACTTGGGTCCTCAACACTGAGGCACATGTGCACCACATGGCCAAAATGTAGAAGCTGTCATTCCCTCCTTACACACCTGATCCGAGTCTCATTAAATATCTGTTTGTCAGAAAGTCATTCCATGGTGCCTTCGAAGAGACCGAGTACCAAAGACCCCCAATCATTGCCTGAGGTTGGTGGTTTGCATCAAACAGTAAAATAGAAAGCACCAGGTCCCTAATTGTAAAGAATGAGCCTTAGACCCTAGACTAGAAGGCAACACCAATGGTAGGTTAAAAAATAACTTACAACAACAACAACAACAGTTCATTCTGTTGAACAGACACTGGAGCAGACAGAAGGACTGGGTGGAAACAGATGGAGTGCATGGCCTAGGACATCAGTGATGGGGTCAGTACACAGGAAGACAGTCCAGCAGCAAAAATAGTCCGTCAGGGAAGCAGCAAGCAAGTAATCCAGATAAACAAGCAGACAGCAGACAGTCAGCACACAGTTATCAAACACCTAAAGGGCCCCTTCACACATAGTACAACTAAGTACAACTCAGGGCGACTCACGGCGGAACAGCTCGTATGAACCACAAAAACATTGCGCCGACGAGCAGGCATGCACAATCCCAATGTGACGGTTTGTGCATGCGACAGTGTCTTTTGAGCAGGAACACACAGTGTGAGCAGCTGCACCACATAATGCCTCTGAAGTGGAGAACAATAAAATAAAAACCAGCTGTATAATTAGTGAATATCACTGGGTTGATATAAATAATACATAAAAGGGGATGCAATACAGAACACCGTGGTTAAATAACCCTGGTTAAAAAATGTCACTCACGGGACTCAAACACGTAAACTCTGATTACCAGACAGAAACTTTACCACTGTACTACCATTGCTGGAATCAGTGCAGAAAAATGCCTGAAATAAACAAAGACATGGAGGAGGTGTGCTGCGTGCAGCCACTGCAGCCCAGCGCAAAGGCAAAAGATGTTTTATATATTTCCACGTGAGGACAGCAGGCAGAGACACACACCTCACAGAGGAATGTTGTAAGTTCATGTCCTTCCAAACATGGAATGTGTTTTCAAGCTGGGACATCCAGGAGCAGAGATCTTTACAGCCCTCCCGCCGCCATTAAGCGCCCAAACCAACGTGTCACTCTCTGTGTTATGTGGTCATTTATTTTTGTAATGTAATTGTGTATGTAGGTATTGTCAGAATTATTTATATATCTGTCCTGACGGTGATCTCTGTGTTTGTAATGTGTGCACTGAGCTGTCATCCAGCTGTCAGTGTGCTGTGATCAGCTGACAGGCACCTCCCCGTGCTGTATGTGATCAGACCTTGCTCTCCGGCCCCCATGTGATCAGATCTTTACATACATATAAGCATTTTCTGTAAATGTGCCACACACCCCCCCCCCCCCCCAGCACACCAGATGTGTTTTAGGGGGAGCGGGGGGGATGCAACACATGCACACATGTGCAAGACACATGCACCACACGTGTGTGGCTTTTTGCAACTCCACAGTTGTGGGGCACTTAGACAAATTTCACATCCAGCTCGACAGTGATTGTCCGCTGATTGTTTTTGTGATGATAGTGCGAATGGCCACATATTTTCTAAGTGCCAAGTGAGTGGTGATAGATGTTCGTGTGTGTCGGCTGTCTTTCAGCCACTGGTGTGTGCAAACAGTCGTAGCAACAGGTGTACGAGACATTGGAAGCAGCTACGATTTTACACGTTTTGCATACGATTCCTGCTTCATGTGCACTTCATGCGTACTTCATGCACAAATCGACCAAATTTGCACTACGTGTGAAGGGGCTCTAACAGATCGAGAAAATGGCAGGTAAAACGGCAGCATAGGGCGGCAACTGTGGATCAAATGCAAAGAAAGAAGACGTGCAAGCGGGCTTGAGAGCAAGACACTCTTGCACTGAAGTGATCAGAGTGCACATGAACCTAGAAGCCTGAGTGACAGTACGTAAAGCCACTGTAAATACAGAGGAAATATCAAAATAGGACATGAAGAACAACTAACTCAGAGGAGGATTCACTAGGAGAGCATGAGGAGACAGTAAGAAATATTATGCTTCTACATGGTATCAAAAATCTCACAAGAAGAATGTAGACACCAAAGACCACAACCATGACACAAGGACTTGAACCTTCTTCCTGTAATGTATCAACAATGCCAAACACATCCACCCAGCAACCCTCATGACTCCATAAGCTCTTCCCAGGTGTCTCCTGATGTCAAACACTGAGGAGCCAGAAATATGAATGTCACTACAGAGACAAATGAATGTGTCAATGAGACTGACACTTTCACCACATACAGATACACTTCTGATGACTAAACCCAGCAAGTTATAGAAAACTTGGATATTAGTCTTGATTCAGACATTCTCCGATATAGTGGCATTGGTAAGTACTATGATCAAGATTGTAAACATTCTTCTAATATTCTATTTGTGTTTTTGTAATTTCCTTGGTAAGTTTAGCGAATTTTCACCAAATAGTACCAGATTTTGAAGGCAATTGTTCAACAGGTGTGATTTTTTTTTTTTACTGAGATCTGTTCTCCTTTTTAAAGCAGACTGCACAAAAATTCATTAAAAAAAAACTGACACGCTTGAGCCGCCAGAGTTGAGGAAACCTGGGTACCTAAAAATGATGCCAGACATTATTGCAGACTCTTGACCTGAAAAGAACATGCCATTGTATATTTTCATTCCAATCATCACTTTTTCCTACATCACTGTAGCATCATTTGAAAAGCGATTTCATGTAAAAATATTAAAAATATGTTTTATCTTTCTATTATACTCTCACACTATTTTCTAACCCAAGCTGTATATATGACTACTTGGAGTTACGTGATGGCTCCACATCAAATGCTGATCCCATCGCACGGCTTTGTGGCAACACTCGACCATCAACCCACCGTTCTACAGGGTCCTCGATGTTCCTCAGGTTTCGGACTGACACCAGTGTGACACACATTGGCTTCAAGGCAAAGTACACAATAGGTAAGATGGTCCCACTCATCATATGTGGTTTTAAGAGGCTGTTGTTTTGTTAATACATTCTTCTGTTGCTTTTTATTTTATTTCATTTTCTTGCTCATATTCATTTATATTCCCTAGTTGTTTTATTTTATTTTACTACTGGGACCTTTTGAAACATAATCTTGTATCATGTCATGTGGAAGCATATATATATATATATATATATATATATATATATATATATATATATATATCTGGTATGATAAGAAAAAAATCCATGAATCCTTCTGGGGCAGCACAGTGGAGTAGTGGTTAGCACTGTTGCCTCACAGCAAGAAGGTCATGGGATCGATTCTTACTTATGGCCTTTCTGTGTGGAGTTTGCATGTTCTCCCCATGTTTGTGTGGGCTCCCTCCAGGTCCTCCAGCTTCCTCCCATATCAAAGACATGGAAGCTAGGTGAATTGAAAACTTCAAATTGTCCATATGTGTGCGTGTGGGTGTGAATGTGTTTTTGTGGATATGTGACCCTGCAACAGGCTTGCGAACTGTCTGGGGTGTATCTCGCCTCACACCGTATGACTGCTGGGATAGGCTCCAGCCCCCCGTGACCCTTAATTGGAGTAAGCGATTGAAGATGAGTGAGTGAGTGAATCCTTGTACTGTCACTTCTGTCACATTATGTACAGCGACCTGTGGGGGCACCTACATAGGTCAGAGTGGTATGATCCACAGTCCTGGATTTCCTGGGGCCAACTACCCTGACAACTCCAACTGTGAGTGGTACCTGGAAGGTCCCACCGGACACTACCTCACACTCAGCTTTGACAGCTTCACCCTGCAGAACAGTGAAAGCTGCTCAGCAGACTACGTGGAGATCAGAGAGTACAATGCCTCAGGTAAGGATACAGACTCACCAGTTCAAATACTCTTCTTTTTTTAATGGTCTGAATTACAATCATAAAAGTATATAGTGATGCAATGAAATATTTTGAAATTGCATCAGGACAACACAAGGCTTTATTTAATACGAGTGAAACGCCATGCAGCGGTGCAAAGCTCACTCATGGTACAGGAAGTCCCAAACAGGAAGTGCCAAATTTTGAGTCTACAGTGAAACGGGAAATGTCAAACACTTCCTGGAGCGACACTTCCTGGATTGACAGAAGTAATCCCATGGAATGTCACGGTGAAATTCAGTGGTAAGTTCACACTGAAACAGGAAGTGCCAAATTTTGAGTCCACAGTGAAATAGGAAATGTCAAATGCTGAACACTTCCTGGCATGGGTGGAGCTAGAGTGGGGGCCAGGGTTGCACTGGACTCCACTGAAATCTGATTGGACACAGATGATTGACATGTCACCGCATGTCTGGTTGAAAAGAGCTGCATTTTGAAATCAGTGAGTCATATTGACTGCTAGGTTCCCCCAGTCCATTAGTTGGTGCTGTGTACCACAAAAAGTTCTAATCCACTTTAGTAGAAGAAGAAAAATGTTTGTCTCAGATTTGAAATGAACACGTTGTTTGAACCATGGACTAATAATAACACCAAAGTTATATTGGTGAGTAAATGACCATATTTTGTGCCAGAAATGAGGTCCATGTTGTTAAAAGCGGCATTTCTCCTTTAATTTGGGTTGGCTTATATATGGATGTGTCTCCAGTAATTTTTAAATGAGCAGGCAGCTGTTGATTAAATAACCTCTTAATTTTTGTTCTAACACTTGGCATTTCACACATTTTAATTTGTTTTTGCCATTTCAAATACAAATAAATAAATCTAAAGTTATCTTCCTTAAACTCAAACTGAAAGTAAATGTGTACAACTTGATATAAATTAATTTAAAATATAAAATCCAGCTTCTTGATGAAGTGGTGTTGAGGAGGATTTTCTTAAAAAGAAGTTGTGAACGTTCAGCTACAATTTTACAGAAACTACATTTGAGATGAAAGCCAAGATTTGATGTTTTGGTGAAAGAAACTTTTGTATTTCTTCATAATTGATGTAAATGAAGTCCAAGACATATTCAGTGACTTGGAAATGTTCATGTTTCCATCCCCTGACTTGTCTGAAGAAAACTGGCAATAAAACTGATTATTATTTACAGGAATTATCAAGTTTTAGAGATTTGCTTTCAGTTTGAGTTTGACAAAGATAATTTTAGAAATTTTTATTCTTTATATTTTTTGTATTTCTTGTGTTTGAAATGGCATAAACAAATTAAAATGTGTGAAATACCAAGTGTTCCAATACTTTTGGAGGGCACAGTATCCTAACCTTATGATGAGTGCAAAATGAGTGGGGTATTATTACTGTTTTATTTAAGAATGTTTAATTTTCACTGTTGCTGCCCTTTGTGTGAAATCATAGTCATATTATATATCATACTGATATGACAATATTGAGATATGATAATTTGGCCATATTGTACAGCCCTACTGTCAACTAGCTGAAAACTGAATATTAATTTACATCTACATTAAAAAAAATGCTAAAAGTGGCAGGGGGTTAAGAGGGCTGTAATTGGGGGGGGATCAGAGTCCCCACAGAAGCTGAAAGGCAAAAAAAGAAAAATGCTTAAAAAGGTGGGGGGTCGGGGGGTGGAAGCTGAAAGATTTTAGCCATGCTCATGCTCCCAAGAACCATTTTATTGCCTAAATGACATGGTTACATGGCGAGGAGGCCTGTGAGAGGCAAAGAAAATGCTTGAAAAGGTGGGGAGTCTGGGGGGCCATGCTAATGCTCCCCTGAAGCATTTACTCAAAAAAAGTCTGAAGGACCTAAATGACCTGGTGAGATGCTGAAGAGCTTTGCTCGTTCATGTCCATGACATATACATATTATACTATTTACTGTGAACTTTGCAGACAGTAGATTATAACCTCTTTTAGTTGGGTGACCATGAAGCAGTTGCATTATTTTTATGGTACAGATGCTCAGATCCTACAGGAGTTCCAACAACAGCTGACCATCACATTCAGCATTCCTGAAACTGATACTGGCCCAATGTGTTGCAGTTTAATTTGAAGGTGTTTCCTGCTTTTTCTCTTGTGTGTCTCATAATTTTAGAAGAGACAGGTTTGAGCCACTATTAAATGATAGGACTTGTCTATTGTTGACCCCAATATTTAGGGGTTATTCTATGTCAAATCAAGTTTTAAAAATATTTCCCAGGTTACTCCTCAGCCCTGTTCTGTCAATTTGATCTGTCATTTAAAATCTAAAGTTGGTACAAGCACCATTTTTGCAAAATGTAAAAAAATTCTACTAAATTTCCTTGGACTCTAACTTTCAAACTTCACAATATACACATTTCACTGTAATTTTGTAACAGGAATAACACATCACAACATAACAGGGATGAGGAGTGACCTGTGAGCCTTTTGGTAATTTCAGATGGAATGATCCTTTGGAAAAACTATAGTACTCTATATGGTGAGGTTGTTGTTGAGGTATAATTTGAAAATACTGCACCTTTTCTTTTGGAATTTGCTATACACCATATTTTCTAGAGTATAAGTCACAAATGTTTTTTTATTTATTTATTTTACTAGTTTGGGAGGTCCTGTGACTTATACTTCCCAAGAATCAAAACACAAAACAAAAACTCTAATAATAAAATAATAAATACCAATAGGGTGGCACGGTGGATTAGTGGTTAGCACTGTTGCCTCACAGCGAGAAAGTCATGGGTTCAATTCCCACCTGTGGCCTTTCTGTGTGGAGTTTACATGTTCTCCCCGTGTTTGCGTGGGTTTCCTCTGGGTGCTCCGGTTTCCTCCCACATCCAAAGACATGCGGGTTGGGTGGATTGGAATCTTTAAATTGTCTGTAGGTGTGCGAGTGGGTGTGAATGTGTTTGTTTGTGGCCCTGTGACAGACTGGCGTCCTGTCCTGGGTGTACCCTGCCTCATGCTCTATGACTGCTGGGATTGGCTCCAGCCTCCTGCGACCCTGAATTGGACTAAGTGATTGAAGATGAGTGTGATGAGTAAATACCAATAACCAATTTACCTTTGTTAAATCCCATTTTTGAATAGGAATGCCACTCATTTTAGTTTATTTTTTCAATTAAAATGTAACAAAATAAGGAAATGCATCATAAAACAAGCATAACTGGAAATTATAATAATATAATAATAATAATTAAATGTACAAATGAAGCAAGTTTTTCCAAAACTATAGTGTATTATTTATTTGAATTTCATTAGAAATTCAATCTGTCTGAACAACACATTAGCCCTGTTAAATTCAGCCATTTTCATACCAGACTATACCACACATGAGAGGCACAGAGGTTCACTGTGTGTTTATTGCATATGTACTTCTTCCTCTGCATCACCATCAAAACCCTCTGTCTCTTCCAATATCAACTGTAAGGTAGCCTGAACAAAGTCAAAGTGTCTTTATTAGTCTGCCTAGGGAGAAATTTGTCTTGGGCAGAGGGGTCAGTGTTCACTTTGCCATCTTGATCAGTTGTGGTATGGAACCATGCTGACAGAGCTATTTATAGTGTCAGGTACCCAAGATTGGTTCCCGCAAGACAAAGGAGAAATGTGTGTGAATGTGAGTGCAGTTCCCACACAAGTTTGCAACATTGTGTGGGAATAGTGATGGTCTAGTGAAGGTGATGGTCTCGTGGTTAAGCAAAAAATGTGTCCCACAGACCCGAAGACCTTATAAGAGTCAAAAAGCTGACAACACAGAGAAAAGGTGCGACTTATACTCTGGTGCAGTTTATGTATGGGTTTTTCCTCTTCAGGCTTTTTTAACAGGTGCAGTTTATACTCCAGCATGACTTATACTCCGGTAAATACAGTAAAATGTGCACCAAAGCAAAACAACACAACTTTTCAATCTGCTGTTTGCAGAACACTTATCCTTGGAAATCCAACTTCACAGATGTATTAGCATATAGTGTTCTGGTGCAGACAGAAGAATAGGGGGAGTGAGCTTAAGTAACAGCATCTGCTTGTAAAAACACAGCTCACATCATGATGAGATCAGTCAAGTCAGTTTATGAGAATTATATGGCATTGCACAGAACCTTGTAGCACTTTTAAGACATGCCATGATATCATTTTGGAACATATCAAAAAACAAACTGCAGATGCTATCAGCAGCAGAGGTTGTTTTCTTTTCTTTCTTTTTTAAACTGCCAGTGCATGAGCACAGTTCTGTGTCAGAGTTTGTGCATAACGAGGTGCAAGGTGCACACTGCAAGTGGATGTACTCCTGATCTAAGAAATTATTTAAAAGGTCACATCTGGATTAGATGAATTTCTCATTTGCAATGAAAGTGGCAGATCCATGGAACAGCCTGCCAGAGCATGTACTAACAGCATTCGGTGTAATCAGCTGGAAAAATAGACTGAACATGGGAGAAATACTCTGAGAAAGATCCAGGACTAGATGGAGAGATTATATCTCCACACTGGCCTGGGAACACCTCAGGATCCTCCATTCAGTGGTGGTTAATGTGGCCCACTAAAGGGAACTTTGGGGCCCCCTGCTGGGGCCCCGGTGACCTAATCCGGGATAAGCGGTTGAAGATGAGTATGTATAACCCAAAGTGTGCAATACAACCTTAACTTAACTAACCTTAACCTTAACCTTAACTTAACTGTATCCTTCCTAATTTCATTGTATTCTATCTAATATAGACAGTATGAGATAAATCAATAAAATATACTGCTCTTCAAATCCTGAGTTACATGACTGATTTAATTTCATTATGTGCTTACGGTCGTTAACCTGCGCAAAATCCACTCTTGTATACTGCTGTGTATGCCACATTAACATCCGCTATCAACTGCACATTTACTCTTAGTCAATGACTCGAAAGACTCTTTGCACCCCAAAAAGCAAAAGTTGAACTGATTTGGTTACACTCAGAGGCGTGTGTCATGTTTAAGCAGCTGGCACAGCTGGCACATGACAGTGCCACAGGAAGCATTTTGTATGAATGTAGCTGAAGCAGACACTTCTTCCGTCTCTTATCACACATTATGTGTTTTTCAGGTTACATGTAGCTTGACTTTGCTCGTCAGTTTCTTTCATTTCCAAAGCCAAGGTCTGATGGCCACAACGTCTCACTGCTGCTTGTGGTTATTATTACATCCGCCAAGGATGTAATAAAATCATTGGTGTTTATTTATTTATTTGTCTCTCTGTTTGCAAGATTATGTCAAAACTACTGCACGGATTTTGACAAATCTTTCACCACAGATAGATGTTAGACCAAAGAAGACTCCATTAAATTTTGGAGGTGATCCAGATCCTGGATCAAGATGTCACTTTATAGGCTTTGAAGGATTACACCAAAACTACTTCACAGATTCTCACCAAATTTTCACCACAGATAGATATTAGGGCACGGAAGACCACTGAATTTTATAGGTGATCCAGATCCGGATTCTGGATCAAGATTTCCCAGTAGGCTTTGAAGGAATATATCAGAACTAATTTGTGGGACTTACAAATTTGCACCACAGATAGATATTAAGGTGCTGAAGGCGCCACTGAATTTTGGAGGTGATCCGGATCCAGATTGACGGATGTCAGAAATTGCTGATTGCTCTTGTTTTGCACTGTCTTGTCGATGATAACTTATTTGGCAGTAATTGTGATTCTTTTAGTAATGTTGCTGTGTGTGTGTGTGTGTGTGTGTGTGTGTGTGTGTGTGTGTGTGTGTGTGTGTGTGTGTGTGTGTGTGTGTGTGTGTGTGTGTGTGTGTGTGTGTGTGTGTGTGTGTGTGTGTGTGTGTGTGTGTGTGTAGGAGGTGTTGTGTTGGCCCGACACTGTGGTAACAGCATTCCATCCTCTGTGGACACGTCTGACAGTTTTGCTTATGTCAGGTTTGTGAGTGACTCCAGTGTGAATGCTGCTGGCTTCAGTCTGTCCTTTGAAGCCAGTGTTGAAGGTAAGATCCACTGAAACTCAAAATGGTAAAGATATATTTAAAAAAGGTGACATGACTTTATGTGGAGTTTCTTGCAATTCACATTATTGCACAAACCTGCACCTACGTATACGGTTGCCTTTATGGGGGCACCAGAACCATTTACTGATTGATATGTGGGGTATGTGTCATACTTGAAAAGCGTTTACACAATCATAAAGGAGTGTAATAAGTACAAGTACATTTCATCAAATGAGGAGTAGCTTCTCCAGGAGATAACCTTGTGTGCAGAGTGACAGAAAACACAACATTTCAAGTCTGCAGCCAAAGACAGCTCAACATTTATCTGTTTGTGTCTGAAAAAGTTTGCTACTTTACTTGCAGCTGTGTTCAAAATAATAGAAGTGTGTTTTAAAAAGTGAGTAAAGCTCAAAATCCTTATAATAGCTTTTTATTCCCATACACACAAATGCTTTGAGAACACTGCACATTCTATTCCAAATCAAAACAAACTGTCTTCACAGTGTACTGTGGCTTGGGGCTGTCTGCAGCCCCTAGAGCCAAAAAGAACAACCTTGCTCTCATCAGTCCATAAAATGTTGCACCATTTCTCTTTAGGCCAGTCAATATGTTGTTTGACAAATTGTAACCTCTTCAGCACATTGTTTTTTTCAACAACGGGACTTTGTGGGGGCTTCTTGCTCTTAGTTTGGCTTCACACAGGTGTCTAGGTAACTTTAGACCTTCTTTGATCACCCTGGAGCTGATCACTGCCTGAGTCTTTGCCATTCTGGCTATTCTACAATCCATTTGAATGGTAGTTTTCCATTTTCTTCCACGTCTTTCTGGTTTTGTTGCCATTTTAAAGCATTTTAGATCATTTTAGCTAAGCAGTCTACCATTTTCTTTATATGTTTTCCCCAATTAAGTTTAGAATCAAAGTACACTGTTGTTCTGAACAATGTCTGGAATGACCCATTTTACTCATGTTTTCAGAGAGAGAAACATTTGCTTTCTTTGTCCATAAATAAGGGCCCCCTGCAAGGGTGCAATAACACTGTTTATTTTATTTATTTATTTTTTGAACAGCCTCTCTTTCTGTAAAGTAATAACAAATTTGTTCCATTTTTTGCTTTGGAATAGAATGTGCAGTGTTCCCAATACATTTGTGTGTATGGGAATAAAAGCTATTCTAAGGATTTTTAGCTTTACTCACTTTCTAAAACACACTGCTATAATTTTGAACACATCTGTATAACAATTCATTTTTATATTAGAACAGTGTGTTTTGCTTATCTTGTCAAGAAAGTCACATTAAATCTTTGGCTCTGATACATTTTTATTTATTCTTTAATTGGCTCACGTTTGCATCAAGTTTTTAGTTTACATGTTGTTTACTGAATTAGCGTTTTATAGACAAAGCAGGCTTTGAACTCAGAGCCTTCTGCTCTTAGCAATTAACCACTTGGCCAGTACCCCTACACTAAAAAAAAAAAAAAAAAAAAAAAACACCTCATTGGATGAACTCAATTCAATTATGAGCAGGATTTCCATCATCCACCATTTCCAACTCAAATAAAGTTCATTCATGCAACATAATTTCATTTTGAGCTTTGAAATTTTGGATTCTGATCAAAACAAGTAAACCTCATATGTTAGGTTATTTTATCTAATTTGCCATTATTTTATAAATGAATTTAAAAATAATGATGTCACAGTGGGACATGTCTGGGAACACGTGTAAAGTAGGCATTTTGTTTGCATGTGACAGGGTCCTACTGCCCATTAGGTCACAGTTACCCACATTGTCCATAGTTTTGTGCTGTGTACTCTACTGATGCCGAGTACACATTAAAGCTCAAAACAAGCTTTAATGTTAGGAAACCTCCATTATTCATAGCATTAGTGGTGCTGGTCACTATGCATCTGCAGACATTTGCAAACTTCCCAAGTTCAAATGTGGGGCTACGACTTCATGCAAGGAGAAGCTAAATTAGTTTACTTACAGAATTATTTATTTATAATATTTATTCATAATGCAAATACAGCATTAGCAAGCAGAAGGTCACAGGCTGTTTAATGTTATTGAATGAGAACGAAGAATTCAAGAGGCAACTGCTTCTTGTCATTACTGAACAGACAAAAGCATCTGTTCAGAGCTAGATGGGTGGACCTTCACCACACTAACTGCAATTAAATGTTTTGAAACTCCAAGACATTTTTAAAACATTGGTAGTTACACTGACTTTAACCTACCCATCCTCCTCATTGCTGTTCTGGCTCTTTTACAGATGAATACTTAATTGTAATTAAGGTTATTGCCTCTCTTCATTCAAAAGTGTGGTCTTTCATTTTGTGACCATGATTTATTAATTTCGCTCCTTCTCAATGACCCAGCATGTCCTTCTCATCTAAATTTTCTTTTTCTTCTTACTATACGGCGGTTGGGATTCAGCATAATGGTGCACTGCTTCCACCTTCTGCTCTGGAGTATTAGTCACAGTGCATTTTCCAGATCAGTAGACAGGAGTAACTTTGCCCCATGGGTAGATGTTGCCATCTTGTGGCCATAGACTATAATGTAAGATTTTGTCATATATAAGTCACAGAACCAGCAAAATAAAAGAAGCAACAACAAACAAACAAACAAGGTACTGCACTTTGCTTCTTGCTGCATTAACTCTGTTTTGCTTCTTGCCATGGCCCTACATGACTCAGTAATTGGCATTTTGAATGTTAAATTTCATAAAATTTCTCTCATTCGAAATTTGCTTTATGTTTTTTGTTCTCCTGCAGAATGTGGAGGGGAGTTGAATGCTCCCTCAGGAACTATCTTTTCTCCCAACTACCCCAACCTGTACCCACATAGCCGGGTGTGTCGCTGGGAGCTGCTTGTGTCACCAGGACGTCGGGTCACCCTCACCATCAATGACATGCGCCTGGAAGGTTCTGGAACATCTTGTCTTTTTGACTATGTAGATGTGAGTATGAGAATCCAAAAGTTAATTAAGTCATTGTTTCCAATTTAACCACACTTGGGTTGTCACAGTTTCCAAGATATCATTAGTCCCATTGGAACATTTGAAAGCTTGCCTCTTTCTACAGTCAGGTGGAAACTTTCAATCTGAAACATCCATGCAAACAGTTCCAGGGAAAGGCAGTGCGACTCATGAAAGGAGACTCATCTGCTTCATGCTTCACCATCAAGGCATAAGGGTGGCTGCCAATCATAGAGCAGTGGTGTCCAAAGTATTCTAGAAAGGGCCAAGAGGGTGCCAGTTTTCTTTACAGACACTGCCTCCAGCAAGTGATTTCACTGATGAACTCATCCATCTGCTCAAAGTGATGTTCATCAATGAAATCACCTGCTGGAATCAGTGGCTGCAATGAAAACCTGCACCATCTTGGTCTTTTTTGGAATACTTTGAACACCACTGTCATAGAGCTTACATCTTAGGCACTGTCCCATTCACTTCAATGAGACAGCGTATCCAAACGTATGACTGGTGTGTGTGTATATATTATCACAGCCAAGTGGCCTCTGTAAGTATGGCTTTGATCACGGAGGAACCGGGGAGAGCTGGCATTTGCTGTTTAGTATGCTTATGTATTTTAGGTCAAGGATGGACACTGCAAAAACAGAAAGTTGACAGGACTATTATTTTTGGAGAAATGAGCAATTTTAGCTAACCAGAATCAGAGAGTCATAATCGACTTTATTGACATTGTAATTTGCATTACGAGATTTGAGTGCAACTCCAAAAAGGTGCTTTCCGTGGTGCGAGTAATTTTTAGCCAAACAAAAGATAGTGAAATTTAACAGTAAATTATTCAGAGTATATGTACAACTAATATAAACATAAGGTAAAATAAAATAAAATGTGGACTAAGTAATGTAAAACGAGAATCATATAGAACTGTGGAATCATATTGCACGGGAATATTGCACATGGTTTACAGATATTGCACAAGAAACTTGAAAGGTGCGGATTAGAGTGATTTGATATTGTTCAGTACAGTGATCGCTCTGGGGAGAAAGCTGTCCCTGAGTCTGTTTGTCCTAGTTTTGATTTACCTATACCAGGGGTGGCCAACCAGTCGGAGACCAAGAGCCACATTTCTTACTGGGTTACAGCAAAGAGCCACTTCAGCACACGGGCACATGAACATGGGCACACACACACACACACACACACACACACACACACACACACACACACACACACACACACACACACACACACACACACACACACACACACACACACACACACACACCTCTGCTCAGTCAGATTAATTGTAAATACCCCTACAATAGTAAGACGACAGGCCAGCAACATCATACACATCGGCACACCCCCCCAACCATCTCTTCCTCTCCCTCACTCTCTCTCTCACACACACACACACACAGGCTCAGCCAGATTGATGTCACTCCAACATGATAACAAATAACAAATGCCCCAAACCAACATGATAATGACATATTTACTACAGTACCAAGACCACAGGCCAGTCATTTTTCAATAATCAATATAGTGTGCACTTACTATGCATGTTGCTTAGTGGGACTTCTGGCATTCCTTCCCTTGAACAATCCTCCTCAAATCTGGCTCGTACTCCGTTGTTGCCACTCGAAGCAATTCTTTCACATGGGTGTCAGTCATAACAGAGCGGTGTTTTGATTTGACATACGAGGGCTGTCAATAAAGTCACGGTCCTTTTTATTTTTTTCAAAAACTATATGGATTTCATTCATATGTTTTTACGTCAGACATGCTTGAACCCTCGTGCGCATGCGTGAGTTTTTCCACGCCTGTCGGTGACGTCATTCGCCTGTGAGCACTCCTTGTGGGAGGAGTCGTCCAGCCCCTCGTCGGAATTCCTTTGTCTGAGAAGTTGCTGAGAGACTGGCGCGTTGTTTGATCAAAATTTTTTCTAAACCTGTGAGACACATCGAAGTGGACACGGTTCGAAAAATTAAGCTGGTTTTCAGTGAAAATTTTAACGGCTGATGAGAGATTTTGAGGTGATTCTGTCGCTTTAAGGACTTTTCACGGTGCGAGACGTCGCTCAGCGCTCTCAGGCGGCGTCATCAGCCTGTTCAAGCTGAAAACCTCCACATTTCAGGCTCTATTGATCCAGGACGTCGTGAGAGAACAGAGAAGTTTCAGAAGAAGTCGGTTTCAGCATTTTATCCGGATATTCCACTGTTAAAGGAGATTTTTTTAATGAAAGACGTGCGGACGGATCCGCGCGTCGGGACGCAGCCGCCGCGACGCTCCGCCACAGGAAAAACACCTCTGTTGAAAGCCTTAAGGACAAGCTGGAACATGTCCTGCCTGTTAAACAATTTCTCATATACTCACTCCACTGAAAGCCATCAAAAGCCGCCTGGATTTTACAAATGGTTATCAACACGGAGGTGTTTTTCCTGTGCTGCCGCACCGCGTCGGCTGCGTCCCGACGCGCGGATCCGTCCGCACGTCTTTCATTAAAAAAATCTCCTTTAACAGTGGAATATCCGGATAAAATGCTGAAACCGACTTCTTCTGAAACTTCTCTGTTCTCTCACGACGTCCTGGATCAATAGAGCCTGAAATGTGGAGGTTTTCAGCTTGAACAGGCTGATGATGCTGCCTGGGAGTGCTGCGCGACGTCTCGCACCGTGAAAAGTCCTTAAAGCGACAGAATCACCTCAAAATCTCTCATCAGCCGTTAAAATTTTCACTGAAAACCAGCTTAATTTTTCGAACCGTGTCCACTTCGATGTGTCTCACAGGTTTAGAAAAAATTTTGATCAAACAACGCGCCAGTCTCTCAGCAACTTCTCAGACAAAGGAATTCCGACGAGGGGCTGGACGACTCCTCCCACAAGGAGTGCTCACAGGTGAATGACGTCACCGACAGGCGTGGAAAAACTCACGCATGCGCACGAGGGTTCAAGCATGTCTGACGTAAAAACATATGAATGAAATCCATATAGTTTTTGAAAAAAATAAAAAGGACCGTTACTTTATTGACAGCCCTCGTATTTCATGGTAGAAAACACAGACTCACAGACGTACGTTGAGCCAAACATTGACAGTATTTTAAGTGCAGCCCTTTTGACATTGGGGTATTTTTCCATTGACACACTTTTCCAGAACTCAGTGGTCCCTTCCCTTAAAGCAGGTTTCAGTTGGTCCTCCTCAGCGAGATCAATCATCTCCAACTCAGCGGCTGCCTCATCTGCGACTAAAGGGGCTTTCAAACAGTCCGTATCCGCATTAAATGGGTCGACGAGGAACGTGATCTGTGGCCTTTTCAGTTGTAGATCGCAGAACCGGATCACAAAGGTTTCGTGCAGGTTTTCAACCAGAGTTGCATATCTGGCTCCTTATATTATATATATTATATTATTCATATTCTGTGTTCAACAGTGTGGCGGGACAGTTGGAGGTCTGATGCCATGCGTTTTAGTTTGTCGTTTTCAGGAGACAAGATTTCAACAGCGTCAATTATGCATTTTTTAACGAACTCCCCTTCGTTGTATGGCTTTTTAGCCCGTGCAATGTTCCAAGCCAGTTTATACGATGCAAGTGTTACTGTCTCTGACTGCTTCGTAAATTTTTTGAAAACCTGTACCTGCTTTTCTGCCTGACTTTTCAAAGTGGTCAGTTTGTGCTTGCGAAGTTCAGTCCCTTTTGGAAATTCCTGGTCAATGTTAGCGTGGAGTGAGCTGAAGTGACGCTGAAGATTTGAAGCCTTGAAATGCACCAATGACGACTGACATATAAGGCAGAATGGCTTGCCATTACGTTCGACGAAAAAATATAAATTCTCCCACTCTGTTAGAAACGTCCTGTTTTCATCTTCATATTTTCTTTTTGCAGTACATTTTTTCCCTGCCATTTTGAGATCTGACAGAAGATCGACCCCCTGACCTTCTTCTTCTTCTTCTTGCAATTTTTCTTTTTGCACCTGCGCATTTGCCATGATCTCGAAATACCGTAATGAACCCAAGTGAAGCACATTTAACAAAATTACCGTATTGAACTTAAGCGAAGCGAACACGCACATAAATACACACACAAACACAAACTTGGACATGAACGTAAGAGCCGCATGACACCAGGCAAAGAGCCGCATGCGGCTCGTGAGCCGCGGGTTGGCCACTACTGACCTATACTGTCGGCCGGAGGTTAGTAGGTCAAACAGGTGGTTGCTGGGGTGGGATGTGTCTTTGCTGATGCTGGCAGCTCTGCTGAGGTAGTGAGAGCTGGCAATGTCTTCCAGGCTGGGCAGAGAGCAACCAGTGATCCCCTGGGCTGTTTTGATCACCCTCTGCAGCGCTCTCCTGTCTGCTGCTGAGCACCCCCCGTACCACACTGTGATGCAGCACGTCAGGATGCTCTCGATGGTGGCTCTGTAGAACAACACCAGCAGCTTCTCCTCCAGATTGTTTCTCCTGAGTGCCCTCAGGAAGTGGAGTTTCTGCTGGGCTTTCTTCACCACCACTGTGGTGTTGGCAGTCCAGGAGAGGCTGTCAGAGAGCTGTACTCCCAGGAAGCTGATGGAGCCCACCCTTTCCACACAGTCCGCTTGGATGTAGAGCGGGGCTGGGTCAGCCCTGTTCTTCCTGAAGTCCAGGATTATTTATTTTGTTTTTGTGGTGTTCAGCAGCAGGTTGTTAGCTGAATGCCACGCTGTCAGTCGATTTACCTCATCTCTGTAGTTGGTCTCATCCCCCCCTGAGATCAGCCCAATCACGATGGTATCATCCGCAAACTTTATGATGGTGTTTGTGGGATGGGTCGGAGAGCAGTCGTGCATGTAAAGGGTGAACAGGAGGGGGCTCAGTACACAGCCTTGAGGGGAACTGGTGCTGAGTGTGATGGTGGAGGAAAGGTGGGGGCCAAGTTTCACGGACTGCATGCGGTTTGTGAGGAAGTCCTTGATCTACTGGCAGATGGGGGTGGAGATGCCCAGATGTGTCAGTTTCTGGACCAGAATCTCAGGGATGATGTGGTTGAAGGCTGAGCTGAAGTCCAGGAAGAGCATCCTCACATAGCTCCCCTGGTGCTCCAGGTGGCTCCGCGCAGTGTGGATAGCTGTGGTGATAGCGTCCTCTGTGGAGTGTTTTGCCCTGTAGACAAACTGGTGGGGATCCAGAGTGGGAGGCAGACAGGCTCTGATGTGCTGAGAGACCAGTCTTTCAAAGCACTTCATGACCACAGGCGTAAGTGCAACAGGCCTGTAGTCATTTATGCTCTCCACTGCTGACTTCTTTGGGACTGAAATGATGGTGGAGGATTTGAGGCAGGGTGGAATGGTGGCCTGTGACAGGGACAGGTTGAAGATGCAGGTGAAATCTCCAGCCAGTTGGTCAGCACACGCTTTCAGTACCTTTCCATGTACACCATTGGGGCCGGCCGCCTTTCTGGGGTTCATTGCCTTCAGCACACGTCTCACTTCGTGTTCCTGAAGTGTTAGCGTGCTAGTGCTGGAGGGTGGTGGGTGTGGAGTTGCTGCTGGTCTGTCTGCTTTGAAGTGGGCAAAGAAGCGGTTCAGCTCCTCTGCCAGTGAGGCGTCAGACCTAGCATTTCCTGGGTTGCTACTTCTGTAGTTGGTTATATGATTTATTCCCTGCCACATCCTTCTGGGGTCATTTACAGTGAAGTGGTCCTCTATCTTTTCCTTGTAGGCAGCCTTGGCCTCTCTGATGCCTCTTTTCAGATCGGACCTGGCTGCGCTGTACAGGGCCCTGTCCCCTGATTTAAAGGCAGTGTTGCGGCTTTTTAATAGGGACTGGACTGCACTGTTCATCCAGGGCTTCTGGTTTGGAAAAACCCTGACCCTTTTGTTGACAGTGACAGTGTCAACACAGTTCTTAATGTAGGAGATTATGGTGTCAGTGTACTGCTGCCGGTTGTGGCTGGAGATTAAATCCCATACAGTCTGTGAGAATCAGTCCTGTAGCTGGGAGAGCGCTCCTTCAGGCCAGGTTTGGATTGTCTTCTGTTGTGGCTTTGTTCGCCTCAGCAGGGGGAGTAGGTGGGGGGTGAGGGACAGGCAGAGATGGTCAGATCCAGAGAGATGGGGGAGGGGAGTGACAATGGACATTGTGCTGCAATGCACCGTGGGAGTTTGTGGTTTTGAATGTTGTTAGTGGTTCATGTTAGTGTTATTCATTTATTGCGTTTTTGTAGTTCAATTTGTTTAGTCAGTTTAGTTAAGTGTCATGTTGTTGTTACCACAAGTAAAAAGAGTATTGCTTTGGATGTCTTCCGCCACTATCTCTGTTTGTGCGTGTGTACAAAATAAAAGCACCTGCTTGATGCTGAATGCAGAAAAACAAAATGCTCTGCTTGCGTGCAGCTGGGGAAAGCTGACATTTGACGTTTGGTATGCTTATGTATTTTAGGTAAAGGATGAATGGCGCGAAAGTGGAAAGTTGATAGGACTAATATTTTTGGAGAAATTAGCAATTTTAACAAACCAGTAAACAATGGACATTGTGCTGCAGTGCACCGTGGGAGTTCTTACACTAACAACAGTGTTGTTAGTGTTACTGATTTATTGTGTTTTTGTAGCTTAATTGGTTTAGTTAAGCATCATGTTGTCATTACCATGTGTGAAAAGAGTATTGCTTTTGATGTCTTCTGCCATCTCTGTTTGTGCATGTAAAACTTAAAAGCACCTGCTTGAGCAGAATGCAGAAAAAACAAAACTCTGTGTGTGTGCAATTGGGCATGCACACAGAGGTTTTTTTTATTATTATAGTTTATTTTTTTACTGTTACTACCATTCTAATATTTGTTAGGTTTGCAGTATAACTGCTGTGAATTGTAGCTCATTATTCTATTCCTGTGTGAATCTTAGGAGTGGTTAGATTAGCATTTTCGTTAGCATTCAGCTTGCGCTAGCTTGGGTACACTCTTGAATTTTCTGGTGCACAAAGTACTCATTTTAAACTTTACATTAAACCTGCGCAATGCTGGCAGAGAGGGTGGCTCTTTTAGAGAGCCGTGTTCGTAAGCTAGAACAGCTTCTTAGTTCAGTGGAGTTAGATGTTACAGGCACTCCAGACGAGATTAGTGTTGGGCCGGCTAGCATGCCCATTAGTATTAGCCTGGAATCGCCAGCTGTGGATGACGGCCTTCGGACCGTAGTTAGGTGGAGGAAGTCACGTAGGGCTTGGTGCCCGGTTGCGGTACCCCAATCACACTCGCCACTGCGAACTGTTTTCTCCATTGGATGTACCTGTTAGTCCTTTGAGCCCACAAGTGACTTCAACTCCTAACTCCAGGCTGAAATGCCGGGCTTTAGTTTAGTTTAGTTACAGACGTCGGCTGACGTTAAATGTATTCCTGGGGCCAGAGCTCCCGACATTGCCTCCAATCTTAGGGTGCTGACGTTGCAGAAGGGTAGACAGACAAAGGAACATGACACTACATATAGTCACATATTTATTCGGGTTGACACCATTGATGTCAGGATGAAGCACTCCGAGGTCACAAAAATGGACATAGAGGACTTGTGTAGGTAGGTGAGCTGTTGAACTTCTAGGGGTGACCCATCAACGAGGGTAGACAGTGGTGTCACAACTCCTTGGCAGAGAATGTTTGTCTTTTTGATGCCGATGATCAGCCCAAACTCTCTGCAGGTTTCTGAGAACTGATCCATAAGAATCTGAAGATCCTGTTCGTTGTGGGTCACTAGCACTGCATCATCAGCAAACAGCAACTCATGGATCAACACATGGCGGACCTTGGTCTTGGCTCTCAATCTAGTGAGGTTGAACAGCTTACCATCAGTGCTGGTGTGCAGATAGATGCCCTTGGGGCAGTCATAGAAGGCATAGTGTAAGACACAGAAGAAGAAGATAATCAAGAGTGTTGGCGCTAGAACACACTCCTGTTTGACTCCACTTGTGATGGTGAGGGCTCAGACTTATCCCCATCTGTGATAATTATACATAGCTGGATTTCATAAAAAGATCCGAGGATGCACAGGAGAGTTGGTGGACAGCCTATACCGTGCAGGATTTTGAACAGGCCATCTCTGCTAACCATATAAATGCCTTTGTGAGATCAGTGAAGGCTTGGTATGCTTATGTATTTTGGGTCAGGGATGAATGGTGCCAAAACGGGACGTTCATTGGACTAATATTTTAGGAGAAACTACAGATTTTAGCTAATATTGCAAAATATATTCTTGACTAACACACTATTCCAGCAGGGGGAGGTAAATCATCTTTATATTAAAAGCATGAGTGAGTGCATGTGTGCATTCATGATTTTATTTAGTAAATTCAATGTAAGTACATAATATAACTGTAAATACATGGATGACACAAGAAAGTGAAAACACTTATTTCCATTGAGGTCCATTAAAAAAAAAAAAAACACATGACAAAATAAAAGTTATAATAAAATATAATACTGATATTAATAATAATAATGGTCTGCATATGATAACAAGAACAGCAGCCGGTTTGCTTGGTGTAAGCCTCAACCCGTCCATTTTCAGAAGCTAAGCAATGTGGGACCTGGTTAGTACTTGGATGGGAGACCTCTGTGGAACACTAGCAGCTGTATGTTTCTCCAGGTGAACCTGGAGTTGCAGCCCAGTCTCATGTTTTTTTGTTTTTGTTTTTCGTGCTCCCCTCATGAAATGAGTCAAATGTTCATTTTTTTAAACTCACGATTGCTAACCCTACTCCTACCCCCGACCCTAACCTTAACTATAACCTAATCTTACTCCTTCCCCAACCCTAACCACAACCACCCCGACCCCCACCGCTCCACTTTTAATTTTGTGCAGCTATCACGGAATGAATTAGAATGAATTCGTGCTACTGTGACGAAAATGAGGTGCTTTTCATTACAATATCATGAACCAACAGATTAATGTATATTTTGTGCTCCTGAATCAAGACTTGCCATGAGACCAGGTTGGGAGTTGTGTCAGGAAGGGCATCCGGCATAAAAATTGTGCCAAATACCAATGCGGATCTGGCTGTATCCGTTGTGGCGAGGCTGTATGCACAATACATACACACACACACACACACACACACTATTGTGTTGCCCGTGGGGATCCACGGGCTCTAGATTGGATAATGTTTATAAAATAGGTAGTTGGTAGGGTGGTAATAAATTAACAAGGAATTGGAATGGAGTGCGAGTCCAGAATGTTTTTAGAACCTTACACCTCAACAGTTTTAGAAGAGGAATTCAACCCTTTTATTTCCTGTTAATTATGTAATTTTTAATGTGAATTTACTGTCTAAATTTATTTATAAATTGTTTATGTTGTTATCATATACACACTATTATTATTTCTTCTATTTTGTCATTTGATTTTTAAATGGACCACAATGGAAATAAGTGTCATCCATGTATTTTTAGCATATACATGGATGTTATATGCACTTACACTCATTCTACAGCTGCAAGTTTCACCAAAAATATTTGTCCTATCAACTTTCCGTTTTTTCAGCATCCACCCTTGACCCAAAATACATAAGCCTGCCAAATGGCGAATGTCAGCTCTCCCTGGTTTTTGGGTGATCAAAGCCACACACATTTGGCTGTTATAATATAGATATATATATACATAGCAAGTTGTTGCTCATTTTCTCCATGAAGCTCTAGTACCTTGGAGCCAAGCTGTTTTGAAGGCAATAAATTGTAGTCCTTTAATGAACTTACATGTTTTATGCAAACCCAGAACATGGTACAACCCCAATTCCAATGAAGTTGGGACATTGTGTAAAATGTAAATAAAACAGAATACAAAGATTTGCAAATCCTCTTCATCCTATATCGAATTGAATACATGACAAAGACAAGTTATTTAATGTTCAAACTGATAAACCTTGTTGTTTTTGTGCAAATATTTGCTCATTTTGAAATGGATGCCTGCAACACATTTCAAAAAAGTTGGGACGGGGCAACGAAAGACTGGGAAAGTTGATGAATGCTCAAAGAACACATAATTGGAAACAGGTGAGGTTTTGATTGGGTAAAAAGGAGCATCTCCAAAAGGCTCAGCCCTTCACAAGCAAAGATGGGGTGAGGATCACCACTTTGTGAACAACTGCATGAAAAAAATTGTCCAACAGTTTAAGAACAATGTTTTTCAACGTTCAATTGCTAGGAATTTAGGGATTCCATCATCTACAGTCCATAATATAATCAGAAGATTCAGAGAATCTGGAGAACTTTCTACATATAAGCAGCAAGGCCGAAAGCCAACATTGAATGCCTGTGACCTTTGATCCCTAAGGTGGCACTGCATTAAAACCCGACATCATTGTGTAAAGGATCTTACCGCGTGGGCTCAGGAACAATTCTGAAAACCACTGTCAGTTAATACAGTTCGTCGCTACATCTACAAGTACACGTTAAAACTCTACCATGCAAAGCGAAAGCCATCCATTAACAACATCCAGAAACACCACCGCACATGCCCGAGCTCATTTGTCTTTGGAAATCATGGACGTCGTGTCCTCCGGACAAAAGACGAAAAAGACCCTCCAGATTGTTACCAGCGCAAAGTTCAAAAGCCAGCATCTGTGATGGTATGGGGTGTGTTAGTGCCCATGGCATGGGCAACTTACACATCTGTGATGGCACCATCAATGCTGAAAGGTACATCCAGGTTTTGGAGCAACACATGCTGCCATCCAAGCAATGTCTTTTTCAGGGACATCCCTGCTTATTTCCGCAAGACAATGCCAAGCCACATTCTGCATGTGTTACAACAGTGTGGCTTCATAGTAAAAGAGTGTGGGTACTAGACTGGCATGCCTGCAGTCCAGACCTGTCGCCCATTGAAAATGTGTGGCGCATTATGAAGCGCAAAATACGAGAACGGAGACCCTGGACTGTTGAACAACTGAAGTCGTACATCAATCAATCAATCAATCAATCAATTTTTTTTATATAGCGCCAAATCACAACAAACAGTTGCCCCAAGGCGCTTTATATTGTAAGGCAAGGCCATACAATAATTATGTAAAACCCCAACGGTCAAAACGACCCCCTGTGAGCAAGCACTTGGCTACAGTGGGAAGGAAAAACTCCCTTTTAACAGGAAGAAACCTCCAGCAGAACCAGGCTCAGGGAGGGGCAGTCTTCTGCTGGGACTGGTTGGGGCTGAGGGAGAGAACAAGCAAGAATGGGAAAGAATTCTACCTACAAAGATTCAACAATTAGTGTCCTCAGTTCCCAAATGCTTATTGACTGTTGTTAGAAGGAAAGGTGATGTAACACAGTGGTAAACATACCACTGTCCCAGCTTTTTTGAAACATGTTGCAGGCATCCATTTCAAAATGAGCAAATATGTGCACAAAAACAATAAAGTTTATCAGTTTGAACATTAAATATCTTGTCTTTATGGTGTATTCAATTGAATATAGATTGAAGAGGATTTGCAAATCATTGTATTCTGTTTTTATTTACATTTTACACAACGTCCCAACTTCATTGGAATTGGGGTTGTACTTGAACACTTTCTAGCAGGTAACTGTCAGTCCACCTGCTTGCTACAAAACCACTACTGCTTCTCACCAATGTCACCTGATGTCTTCCAGGTATTTAACGGTTTAGGTAATGATGCTCCTCGCCTGCAGCGATTTTGTGGCACAGTACCAGCTGGCACCCAGGTGCGCTCCTCTGGCAACACCATGACTGTCGTGTTCCGTACGGATGCCTCTGTGTCCAACGGAGGCTTCATGGCTACATACTCCTCTGATGACCCTGCAGGTTAGAGCATTGAAATATAATTATTACCTACAACAAAAAAAGATGCATATGGTGCATCCAGAAAGTATTCAGAGCACTGTAGTTTTTCCACATTGTTTTAATGTTACAGCCTTATTCCAAAATGGATGGAATTCTTTTTTTCTCAAAATTCTACACATAATACCCATAATGACAATGTGAAAAAAGATTGAGATTTTTTGCAAATTGATTAAAAATAAACAACAACAACAAAAAAGAAATCACATATACATACACTAGTATTCACAGCTTTAGCCATGAAGCTCAAAATTGAGATCAGGTGCATCCTGTTTCCATTGATCATCTTTGAGAGGTTTCTGCAACTTAATTTGAGTCTATATGGGGTAAATTCAGTTGACTGAACATGCTTTGGAAAGACACACACCTGTCTACATATAAGGTCCCACAGTTGACAGTGCATGTCAGAGAACAAGCCAAGCATGAAGTCAAAGGAACTGCCTGAAGACCTCAGAGACAGTATTGTCTTGAGGCACAAATATGGGGAAGAATACAATTCAATTTATGACATTTATATAGCACCAAATCACAACAAAGCAGCCTCAAGGCGCTTCACTTCACAAAAAACACGAGAGCCTTGCCTTGCATCACTGAGAGGCTGGCTGTCTAGTAACTTCCTACTTTTAACCCTCTGGGGCCAACGCCGTCGTATACGATGGCTAAGACCAAGCTTTACTAAATTATAAATAACTTTTTAATGATATGAGATAGAAACTTACTTTTTTTTTTTTGCTGAAAAGTTAACTCCGCGGACTTTTGAGCCAGCCATCGGCCATCTTTGTACTCCTCATAGAAGCTGTGTGATGACGTGCACAATGTGAGTGTCCAATCGGAATTGGTTCACCGTCACATGGTTTTCCAAAATCCAATCGTAGGGCAGATTCACCTCACGTGAAAAGCCAAAGATCGTTTTCAGGAGTGATATGTTACTAGTTGGCCCGTTTGAATAGCCCCATGGGTGCTCCAATGAGTACTTGCTCTTGGGCTCCAAATGCACCCTGCGCCATTACGCACAGCGATCAGTGAAAGCAGACGGAGAGCCTCTGATGACAATCTCACGTGCTCAAACAAAGAATGTGTAACTATCAGGATTGCTCCACTAGTTTGCATGTGAATGTTACTGGATAACTCTGTTGTTTTCTCTGCGTAAAGCACTGTTTACCATATCAATGGACAACAAAACGCATAGACCATTTTGTATACATTGTTCAAAATGTGCATTTGTGTTTATCGTTTGAACCTTTTTGTTGTACAGTCTTTCACACAAGACCTCAAATTACCTTTATAAAGTGTCAAAACAGTTGTTTATTATCATTTTCTGTGTGTTTTGAATAAATGTGTGGAAAATTATTTTCCGTTTTACTTTTTACTTCCTTATTTTTCATTGTAAACCTTTAATACACTTATAAAACACAACAAAAGCATATATATGATGAAAGCACAGGTTGTCCTGAAACAAAGAGACATAAAACTTGATTGTGGGATGCAGGGAGAGCTGTTAACAGCAATAATAAAACATTTATGCCAGGCGAGTGAACTGTCCAAAAAATGCCCTCGGACCCCAGAGGCCATTTGGGACCCCACTCTTATCAGACTCTACTCTGATGAGATTAAAATGATGGTTCTTGGTCCAGCAAGATATCATCATCAAGGTGAGGATCCTTGAGGTGATTTTTGATCCTGCGTTGTCCTTTGGCCTCCAGACTAGGGATATTACAAGTGGTACCTTCTTCCATCTGTGAAATATAGCAAGGATTTTCCCATTTGTCCCATTCTGTCCATGGCTGATGCCAAGACCCTTATCCATGCCTTTGTTTCTTCCACACTGCATTATTGCAATGTCCTATTTTCTGGGTTACCGCAGTCCCGCATTAAGGGTCTCCAATTGGTTCAGAATGCTGCTGCCAGACTTTTCACACAAAGCAGAAAGTTTGACCACATTACACCTGTTCTGGCATCTCTTCATTGGCTACCTGTCTCTGTGAGATTAGATTTTAAGGTTCTGTTATTAGCCTATAAAATTGTTCATGGACTTGGCACCAACCTACCAAGCTGATTTACTTAAGCCTATGTACCGGCCCAGGCTTAGCGCTCACAGGATGCAGGACTACTTTGTGTTTCAACTGTGAAGAAAAAGGCTGTGGGTCAAAGAGCCTTCTCCTATTGTACCCCTGTCTTGTGGAATGGTCTCCCAGTGTAGATAAGACAGTCAGATTCTGTGCAGATATTCAAGACACATTTGTTTTTTCAGTCCTGTGGTTAGCATCCTTTTTAATTTTTACTCCTTTATTGTGCTTTTTTATCTTTTAATTGTTCTTTATAAATTTTTTTTAAATTTATTTTAAATTGTTTTTGAATTGCTTTGTGTGAAGTGCCTTGGAGCGATGCTGTCATGAGTTGGCACTTTATAATTTGAATAAATTGAAAGGTCTAACCTTACCAACCCCTAGAGCAAGCACACAGGTGACAGTGGTAAGGAAAAACTCCCTGAGATGATATTGAGGAAGAAACATCAAGCAGACCAGACTCAGAAGGGTGACCCACTGCTTAGGCCATTCTAACAGTTACAAGGTAACCGTTACAAGGTTTTTATAAAGTTTTACACAACAAAAGAAACAAAACAGGAATTCAAAACTTCTTCTGCATCAGCTTCAGGCATGGCATCTTGCGGTAAGTCCACCATCCTGTTGTCCACAGGCATTACTCCTGTGCATTTCCCTTCGCACTGCGGACAGAGAAAAAAAAAGAGCAGAATCAGTCACTGGAAAAACCACAGCTAAGGTAAAATTAATCAGCATTAACTTGACAAGAAAGCAGAGAAAATACTAAGGTGATCGCCGGTCACTAGCCCTAAGCTTCACTACCAGACCCAGAATTTAGATGAAGTTGAGGCAGAGACCTGTTCCATTACCAAGGATAGGAAGCATAGTTCCATACTATGCAAGTATGCTTGCCATATGAAAGGGAGAATAATGTGTCTTAAATTAACTCTGGACTTGAATGTCTCTACAGAATCTGACTGTTTTGTCGCCATAGAGAGATCATTCCACAAAACAGGTGCATGATAAGAGAAGGATCTGGCCCGCAGACTTTTTATTCATGCTATGGACACAGAGTAGCTCTGTGTTCTGTGAATGCAGAGCCTGTGCCGGTACGTAGGCTTTAATTAGGTCAGATAAGTCGTGAGGTGTTAGTCCGTGAATAATTTTATAGCTTAATAGCAGAACCTTAAAATCTGACCTCACAGAGACAGGAAGCCAGTGAAGAGATGCCAAAATGGGTGTAATGTGGTCAAAGTTTCTGGTTCCTGTCAAGGGAAACATTTTGCTGTTTTGAAGGTTCCAGTGAACACAGTGACCTCCATCATCTGTAAATGGAAGAAGTTCAGATCCATCAGAACTCTTCCTAGAGCTGGCCACCAGTCTAAACTGATTGATCAGATATAAGGGCCATTGTCAGGGAGGTGACCAAAAACCCAATGGTCACTCTGTCAGAGCTCCAGCATTCCTCTGTGGAGAGAGGAGATCCTTTCAGAAGGACAACCATCTCTGCAACAATCCACCAATCAGGCCTGTGTGGTAGAGTGGCCAGACAGAAGCCACTCTTTAGTAAAAGACACAGAGCAGCCCACCTGAGGTTTGCCAAAAGGCACCTGAAGGACTCTCAGACCATGAGAATCAAATTCTCTGTTCTGATGACACAAAGATTGAACTCTTTGGGGTGAATGCCAGGCGTCATGTTTGAAGGAAACCAGGCACCATCCCACAGTGAAGCATGGTGGTGGCAGCATCATGCTGTGGGGATGTTTTTCAGTGGCAGGAACTGGGACACTAGTCAGTATAGAGGGAAAGATGATTGCAGCAATGTACAGAGACATCCTGGATGAAAACCTGTTCCAGAGCGCTCTTGCCCTCAGCCTGGGGTGACGATTCATTTTTCAGCAGGATTATGGCCCTAAACACACAGCCAAGATATCAAAGGAGTGGCTTCAGGACAACTCTGTGAATGTCCTTGGGTGGCCCAGCGAGAGCCCAGACCTAAAGCCGATTGAACATCTGAAAATGGCTGTGCACGACACTCCCCATCCAACCCGATGAAGCTTAAGAGGTGCTGCAAAGAGGAATGGACAAAACTGCCCAAAGATAGGTGCACCAAGCTTGTGGCATCATATTCAAGTAGACTTGAGGCTGTAATTGCTGCGAAAAGTGCATCAACACAGTATTGAAAAAAGGGTGTGAATACTTATGTGCACATGATTACTTAGTTTTTAATCCTTAAAGTGCAAAAATCCCCCCCCCCCCCCGCCCCCCAAAAAAAACAAAAACAAAAACAAAAACAAAAAACTTTTTCATGTCATCATTCTGGGGTGTTGTGAGTAGTTTGGGGGGGGAAAATGAATTTACTTCATTTTGGAATAAGGCTGAATCATAACAATATGTGGAAAACGTGAAGCACTGTGAATACTTTCTGGATGCCCTGGAATGCATGTTTTTATCTGTTTAATGTTTCAACTAGAAAATGGCATTGACAGGTGTTGTTCATTTTAAAGTGGAAGTTAAGTGCTGATCGTCACTGTCTGAGTGGCTGACAAGCCCAGTCCTGGAATGACTCTCTGCTGGACTTTGTGCAAGTGAACAGTGATGCGCGCTGAGGCTGTTGTTGTCTTTCTCTTTTTGCAGCAAGGGCTGTATTTCTTTCTTCCTCTGCTTCCTGAATGTCTTGCTTGACAGCACTGTGCCAGGCTAAACAATTGTTGACACAGATCTCCCAATAACTAGCACTGATGTTGCCACCTTCATGTCCTTTTTATCGCCTGTTGGCCAGTGGTCCAAAGGGGAATTATGTCATGGTGATTTCTGTCAGTCTGTCTGGCTGTCTGTCCATCCATCTCAAAAAAATAAATCTAATTTACGTCAGTTTCATGAGTGGGTCCCTGCATTCTGAAGTCAACTCTTATATTTTAGGAGGAATTTCATGAAACTTGGTACAAGTCCTCATTACACGCACATTAACCTATCGTTCGAGTTTGGCCTATTTTACCAGAATTATGGCCCTTGATTAACAAATCCAGACTACGTCAGTTTCTTGAGTGGGTGCCTGCATTCTGAAATCAACTCCTTTCACACCTGTAGGATGAATTTTGGCAAACCTGATACAATTCCTTGTTGTAGGTTCATAATAGGCATAGTGTAGTATTGTACAAGATTGACACATTTTGGCAGAGTTATGGCCCTTGATTAACAAACCTAGATGCTGCCAGTTTCATGAATTGGTGTCTGAAATCAACTATCACATACCTTGAAATGTTATTAGAATGTAGCAAGCACTTGTACCAAAGCAGCATTTGGCAGCAGGGGATATTGTGTTCTCAGTGCACCCTTGTTACAGATGTCTCTGTATCACAGACATGGCCGTAAGATAGCCATACTAGCTTGCCATATAATAGATTATTAAACATTATTAGTCATTAAACATCCAATTGCTTTCATCACATTTGTGTTTCTTAATTCTTTCATTTGTCCAACATCATAATGGTTTAGTGGTTAAAGTGTTGGGCTTGAGACCAGAAGATCCTTGGTTCAAATCCCCACCTGACTGGAAAAATCACTAAGGTCCTTTGGGCAAGGTCCTTAATCCCCTATTGCTCCCGGTGTGCAGTGAGTGCTTTGTATGGCAGCACCCTGACATCGGGGTGAATGTGAGGCATAATTGTAAAGCACTTTCAGCGTCTGATGCAGATGGAAAAGCGCTATATAAATGCAGTCCATTTACAGTCCATAAGCATAGCATAGCACTTAGCAGTGCCATTAGTTATCCCCTCGAGATCGCAAACAGAGCCTTCTGGTGTAGTCAGCTCATGCTTCGTCTGCACGCCTTCATGGTCAAAAATCAGATAAACCTGCATGGCTTTCTCTTCAACACATGAGGAAGCAAAACAAAATTTTCAAGCACTAGAAAGCATAAGTTTTCACTATGTGAGAGTGACTGTAACTTTGGCTAACTGGGAAGAAAATGTTGATGACATAATGCATATGGACTTGATTTTGCCTATACTATGTGATAGGAGACATCAATTTGATTCTCATTTCTGTTGTAAGCTGACGGATGAGCCCCTCCTCCTTTTTATGTGTCAACAAGTGGTAATAAAATTGTATGTCAGTCACTACATTTGGCAGGGATTCCATTGTCTTCTTGCACTGTGTAGTCCAAGTCTCTTGCCTTCTGCTCCTGCTCACTGTGTGCAGTAGAGATCATCTGACATGTGAGGTTGCTGTATGGATAACAATACACCTGTAGCTGACGCACTTGTGACTTAAAAGCAATAACAGGTGACAGTTTGATTTCATGTTATTCACAAAATATTCCCATGATGAATGCGGTAACCACATCCAACTCCTGTACACCCTAGTTTTCTCTCAGACATCACATACATAAATTGCAATGTGGAGTTGAACACTTGCACTTTGCAGTCCAGACCGTGTGACACAGGTTGTCATGATGTAGGGCGTCTCATTCTTATGTCAGTGTTAATTTGAATTTCTTCTACACATTTCGTGCTTCCTGATTTTAGAATGTGGTGGAATCCTGAACAATGTTGCGGGTGGAAACTTCACGTCTCCTGGCTACCCGACATCCAACTACAGTAATAATCTCAACTGTGAGTGGCTCATCCAGAACCCACAGCACGTCAATTCCTCCATTGTGGTGCTGATTCAGGACATGCACCTGCAGAACCACCAAACCTGTGCGAATGACTACTTGCAGTTCCGTTTAGGTGAGTCCACCAAAAAAAAAAAATAAATAAATAAATAAAAAAACTGCACTCAAAAAAAAAAAAGTGGTTATTTCTTCTGACATGTTCAGTTCAGGGTTTATTCGTTCTATCAGGCTGGTTTAATCCCACAGTCCAAAGTCGGGCATCTTAAAGTTACCATGTGTATGACTTAGATGTGTTAATTAGCAGAAATGGAATGTGGCCTTCATAATTCATTGGAGTATAATTACCTGCAACAAACAATCATGAACTGTGAATGAGCCCATATTTATTTTTCAGTGCCTCCCCTCATGGAACCATGTTGCACCGCTTTGTTGGCACAGCAGCTCAAAAAGGATGTACTCATTGTACCTTTCAGATTTTATAATGTGGTCAGAAGACTGAAGAAAAAAAGAGAAATCAGTGGTTGCCCCCCCCCCCATACACTGTGTACTTGTTGCTAGTGAGTGCTAACAAATTTGGGATCCCTCATTTTTGTGAAATGGATGTCTATATTGCAATTTAATATAACAATTAAGTGTTTTACTTGAAAATGTTATGTAAAACATTGGACACTGTGTTTTCATTGATGAAAGTTCTTTATTTTTATTGGTTATTAAGTTTTTAGAAATGGAAAGGAGCAAAGGAACATAGTATTTGTCTTATTTTTATTGTCTTTTGAGGGGAAGGTGATGGTCTTGTGGTTAATCGCTGGGCTTGAGACCAGAGGATCCTTTGTTCAAATCCCAGCCTGACTGGGAAATCACTAAGGGCCCTTGGGCAAGGTCCTTAATCCCCTAGTTGCTCCTGGTGTGTAGTGAGTACCTTGTATGGCCGCACCATCACATCGGGGTCAGTGTGAGGCGTTATTGTAAAGCGCTTTGAGCATCTGATGCAGATAGAAAAGCACTATATAAATGCAGTCCATTTATTTATTTTCTGGTCCAGAAAATGATCTGATAGATGTTTTAAAAATCATATCCGGGGAAAGGATTAACTATACTGTATTCATATATTTTTTGGAAAGTTCTCCACTTGTGTTCCTCTTACAGGTGACTCAGGTGGAGAGCTGCTGGCCAGCTTTTGTGGGCAGTCCACTCCCAGTGTACCCATTGTGGTTTTCACTCCAGAACTTTGGGTCCATTTTCAGACAGACAGCACACAGGGAGACCTGGGCTTCAAGGCTGATTACATGTTCTCTGGTCAGACACACACCATATTGTGTTTAACTTTTGGTATAGCTGTGCTTTTTCTGGTTCAGTAGTCAGTGTCTTGACACAGATGATTGTTGTCTTTGTGCAGCCTGTGGAGGCTGGCAGTCAGGTGAAGGTGGAGTGTTATCCAGCCCCAACTACCCCAACGTGTATCCCAGCCCGAGTCGCTGTGCCTGGCTGCTAGAAGCTCCCGTGGGTCACACCATTACGGTAGGTGAAGCCAGTAAATTGTTTTTATTTGAAAAAAGATATTTGACATTAGTTTGACTGGGCTTAGGTTTTACTAAATGTGGCAGCAGTGGCAGTTTGACTGAATCTTCAATATCATCAGTCCATGATGGCAACATTAGATGGATACATTAAACTGAACAATGAATAAAACTTTATGTGACTGAGAAGTTATTTTTATCTATGGTTAATTTGTGGTTTATTGGTCTCATTACTGCCACTCCTCCTCCAATGTATGTCTTGAAATTATTGAGTTACTAAATTTATTTATACTTGTCAAAAAAAAAACAACAACAAAAAAACAAAGACTCAGGACTGATTGAACGGAAAATAAGCTCTCAACTAGGAGTGTCACAGTACATGTATTTGTATTGAACTGTAAGGTACATACGCAACGGTTTGGTGCACAGAACTGCACGCAGAATAAACGGTACGACTTTGCACATGTATGTGTATTTGTTTCCATGAGTCACCGACATTTCAGCGAATAGTGCTGTTTGTGTCCACAGACTGTATCCCTCTAGTTTCATGTTCTGTGCAGAAGGTGGAGTCAGCCTGCTCTCTGTGTGTGTGATGGTCAAAGACAACAGTGAACCAGCCATTTGAAGCATCCAGCAGTAATATTCCACCCAGAACCTTTGGAAGCATAAATGGAATTGGTTAATTTACCGTTTTCTTCCAAAATATGAAATTGAAAGCAAATGATGCATATTTCTGTTGAGTCACTGTCCCTGGATGAGATCAGTCTGCTGCAATGCCAACAACTTAGGACAAAAGTTGACATTTAATATGAATTATTGTAAACTTTCACAGATGAGATGGTCACTGAATAGCAACACTGTGTACAATGACTTCAAATCTGTACAGAGTGAGGTTTTATGAGATGGCACCATCTGTGCAAAAAAAAAAAAAAAAAAAATCAGTCTGAATTTTAAAATGGACAAAATATTGAAGGTGGTCTAGCTCGACTTTAATCGTATTTTAGATCTTGTTCTGACTTATGGTATGGAAATAGAAGACTTAACAGTATTCCCTGAAAACTCCCTTTTGTCTGATCATTTTTTAATAACATTTACATTTACCCTGATGGACTACCCAGCAGTGGGGAATAAGTTTCATTACACTAGAAGTCTTTCAGAAAGCGCTGTAACTAGGTTTAAGGATATGATTCCTTCTTTATGTTCTCTAATGTCATATACCAACACAGAGCAGAGTAGCTACCTAAACTCTGTAAGGGAGTTAGAGTATCTTGTCAATAGTTTTACATCCTCATTGAAGACAACTTTGGATGCTGTAGCTCCTCTGAAAAAGAGAGCTTTAAATCAGAAGTGTCTGACTCCGTGGTATAACTCACAAACTCGTAGCTTAAAGCAGATAAGTAAGTTGGAGAGGAAATGGCGTCTCACTAATTTAGAAGATCTTCACTTAGCCTGGAAAAAGAGTTTGTTGCTCTATAAGAAAGCCCTTCGTGAAGCTAGGACATCTTTCTACTCATCACTAATTGAAGAAAATAAGAACAACCCCAGGTTTCTTTTCAGCACTGTAGCCAGGCTGACAAAGAGTCAGAGCTCTATTGAGCTGAGTATTCCATTAACTTTAACTAGTAATGACTTCATGACTTTCTTTGCTAACAAAATTTTGACTATTAGAGAAAAAATTACTCATAACCATCCCAAAGATGTATCGTTATCTTTGGTTGCTTTCAGTGATGCCGGTATTTGGTTAGACTCTTTCTCTCCGATTGTTCTGTCTGAGTTATTTTCATTAGTTACTTCATCCAAACCATCAACATGCTTATTAGACCCCATTCCTGCCAGGCTGCTCAAGGAAGTCCTACCATTATTTAATGCTTCAATCTTAAATATGATCAATCTATCTTTGTTAGTTGGTTATGTACCACAGGCCTTTAAGGTGGCAGTAATTAAACCATTACTTAAAAAGCCATCACTTGACCCAGCTATCTTAGCTAATTATAGGCCAATCTCCCACCTTCCTTTTCTCTCAAAGATTCTTGAGAGGGTAGTTGTAAAACAGCTAACTGATCACCTGCAGAGGAATGGTCTATTTGAAGAGTTTCAGTCAGGTTTTAGAATTCATCATAGTACAGAAACAGCATTAGTGAAGGTTACAAATGATCTTCTTATGGCTTCGGACAGTGGACTTATCTCTGTGCTTGTTCTGTTGGACCTCAGTGCTGCTTTGATACTGTTGACCATAAAATTTTATTACAGAGATTAGAGCATGTCATAGGTATTAAAGGCATTGCGCTGCGGTGGTTTGAATCATATTTGTCTAATAGATTACAGTTTGTTCATGTAAATGGGGAATCTTCTTCACAGACTAAAGTTAATTATGGGTTCCACAAGGTTCTGTGCTAGGACCAATTTTATTCACTTTATACATGCTTCCCTTGGGCAGTATTATTAGACGGTATTGCTTAAATTTTCATTGTTACGCAGATGATACCCAGCTTTATCTATCCATGAAGCCAGAGGATACGCACCAATTAGCTAAACTGCAGGATTGTCTTACAGACATAAAGACATGGATGACCTCTAATTTCCTGCTTTTAAACTCAGATAAACTGAAGTTATTGTACTTGGCCCCACAAATCTTAGAAGCATGGTGTCTAACCAGGATCGTTACTCTGGATGGCATTTCCCTGATCTCTAGTAATACTGTGAGAAATCTTGGAGTTATTTTTGATCAGGATATGTCATTCAAAGCGCATATTAAACAAATATGTAGGACTGCTTTTTTGCATTTGCACAATATCTCTAAAATCAGAAAGGTCTTGTCTCAGAGTGATGCTGAAAAACTAATTCATGCATTTGTTTCCTCTAGGCTGACTATTGTAATTCATTATTATCAGGTTGTCCTAAAAGTTCCCTAAAAGCCTTCAGTTGGTTCAGAATGCTGCAGCTAGAGTACTGACGGGGACTAGCAGGAGAGAGCATATCTCACCCGTGTTGGCCTCCCTTCATTGGCTTCCTGTTAATGCTAGAATAGAATTTAAAATTCTTCTTCTTACTTATAAGGTTTTGAATAATCAGATCCCATCTTATCTTAGGGACCTCGTAGTACCATATTACCCCATTAGAGCGCTTCGCTCTCAGACTGCGGGCTTACTTGTAGTTCCTAGGGTTTGTAAGAGTAGAATGGGAGGCAGAGCCTTCAGCTTTCAGCCTCCTCTCCTGTGGAACCAGCTCCCAATTCAGATCAGGGAGACAGATACCCTCTCTACTTTTAAGATTAGGCTTAAAACTTTCCTTTTCGCTAAGGCTTATAGTTAGGGCTGGATCGGGTGACCCTGAACCATCCCTTGGTTATGTTGCTTTAGACGTAGACTGTGTTTCATAATTATTGTATGGCCTTGCCTTGCAATGTGGAGCGCCTTGGGGCAACCTGTTTGTTGTGATTGGCGCTATACAAGAAAAAAGTTGATTGATTGATTGACATGCGATATAAAAACAAACAAAAACAAAGCGCGTTGCACAGTAAATTAATCTCAACACAAATGACAAGAGATTTCATCACTTCAGTGATGCTTAATGAAAAAGAAAGGTTATTCTGACGCTTTGTCTCACAGTGTAGTGGCTGATGGCAGCTCTCTGCTACTCACAGACTACTGCAGGGGTGTCTAAAGTATTCCAGAAATGTCCAAGAGGGTGCAAGTTTTCTTTGCAGCCACTGACTCCAGCAGGTGATTTCACTGATTAACTCATCCCACCTGCTCAAAGTGATGTTAATCAGTGAACTCACCTGCTGGAGTCAGTGGCTGCAAAGAAAACTTGCACCCTCTTGAACATTTCTGGAATACAGGTACTGTGTGTAAGTTTTGACCACAGGAGCAAACAGTATGTCCAGCCAATGTTAATGTGTTTTTACCTTTTTATTAATGACCTATGCATAACATTGTTCAGTTGTCACTGGATGAATGTCTCATCCAGTGACATATTTTGGATAGAAAGACAGAAATCATCTAACCTGTTAAGTTTTATACAATGCCTAATAGAACCCCAAATACAGGCAACACAAGGCAGGTGCTATGTGCAAAAAAAAACAGGTGATTGAAACTCCAAACAGACAAAAAGTGAGACGTGGGGGAAAAAAGGGGTCCAAAAACACACAGAGTTTAAACTGAGTCACAAAGAAATGATACAGGAAACAGTAGGAATGATACAGCAGCAAAGTCACACTCTGGGTACTCACAGGAAACAACTTGAAACAGCTGGCAGACAAACAGGAACTGAGGTGTGGCTTAAATGTAATAAGAACTGATGAGAAAATAAAAGAGGTGTCTGCAAAAATAAAAGGTCAACGCACAAACAGGAAGGTGGCAAAAACCCAGCAGTATGGAAGGTGAGCAAAGGAAAAAACATAATTAAACCTTAAGAAAAATGTCAAAACCCACAGAACCGAAATATAAATCCAAGTGCACAAAAGTAAAAATCACTGTGGACGTCAAAGGTGTAAAAAGTGTAACATAAGATAAAACTCACAAGAAGAACTAAAACATGAAAAGAGGCAATCAAACAACAGGGTACAAAAACCACAAACTAAGTCAACTCAAACAGAAAAGTAACGTGGCGCTCGGAATGGAATAAAAGTGCTACAGAGGAAAACACTAACATGAAGATGAACACATTAAAGGGGACAAACAATAATTAAACTTCCAAAAGAAATAAACGCTAACCAAAAACTAAATCAAGAAATAGAAGCATATAGTCAATGAAGAACTCAACCAAGAACAGAGTGCAAATCCGGAGTTCAAAGGATAACCATAACACGGAGATCCTGGAACAAGGGAGACAAAACACAGACAGTGGAGAGACAGACCCAAAACAAAGACGCAGGATGGACCACACTGAGGACACACCTGGATGACAGACCATGACAGGGGACATGTTACTGAACACAACACACAAACATAAACACAGGACCGGGGCTGCTCAGACACCCACCCACAACATAACGGGAAATGGGGAGTGATTTTATTTTACATACATTTACATTGGCACACCCATTTCTCACACCAGAACAGTTTGTCCACATGAATAAAGGAGTATCTTCAATAAAGATTTGGAGAATTTCAAAAACCAAACTTGTACCGAACCATGATGTCTAAATCGAGGTGCGAACCGAACCGTCTGTGATAGGTGACACCACGACTCTCAACATTTCTATTTTGTAACAGGTCTTTGAAAGACATAAATAATTTTTTCTACATGCTATGTACTGTACAGAATTTCCTCTGCTATCAACTATGCTAATAGAAAATAATGAGTGATTTTGTAAACTACCTATGGTTATTTTAGAGCAAAAACAAATTGTATTTAATTAACATAAAGATCATGCCATCATTTAACATGACAGCATTTCCCTTTTTAAATCAAACTCATGCCTTTGTTGAATTTTCTTCAAACTTACCTACGGACAGTCTGCACGGCCTGAGTGAATTGTCTTTTTGCAGCTAACCTTCAGCACCTTCAACCTTGAGCACCACTCCACCTGTGGCTGGGACTCAGTCACCATTTTCAACGGTGGCTCTCCTGGCTCTCCTATTATTGGCCAGTACTGTGGCACCACCTCCCCAGGAACCATCCAATCTGGATCCAACAAGCTTGCGGTAGTCTTCTTGGCTGACCACAGTGTGTCCAGAGGGGGCTTTTTGGCCTCCTGGTCAGCAGACTCTTCAGGTGGGTTTAATAAATCAGTTAAACATACCACAAACACAGTAATTAACACAGTAACACCATACAATGAATGAATTAATGGACTTTAAATGAGTAATATAAGTGTATAAATTATCACTGAAAAAGATTACAAAATGGCTGGTTATGCCACTACACTTGTTATATTCAGGGTCATCTTATAGTCTGACAAATACTGTGTGTGTGTGTGTGTGTGTGTGTGTGTGTGTGTGTGTGTGTGTGTGTGTGTGTGGTGTGTGTGTGTGTGTGTGTGTGTGTGTGTGTGTGTGTGTGTGTGTGTGTGTGTGGTGTGTGTGTGTGTTGCATTTTTTGTGTGCCTCCAGGATGTGGTGGGGTGATCCATGCAGATACAGGGACTATCAAGTCTCCAAACTATCCTCAGAACTTTCCTGTCAGTGCAGAGTGTTCATGGCAGATCATTGGTCATGAAGGAAACCACCTCGAAATGAGCTTTGACAGCAACTTCGAGATTCCAGACAGCTCCGGGAGCTGTCAGACCAGCTATGTCAAGGTGCCTGCACTGAAAGACTACAAATGTAAATTTGTATCATTGTTAGATGAGGGCATATGAAAGTTTTGGGTTTTTGCAAACTGAAGAAGATACATTGGCTGCTGGTAATTGAGAATGAAACACTCACTAGTCGAATGAAGTACCAATATTGCTGCTTTTGAGACAACATCAAATATTAGGGCCCCTTCACACATAGTACGAATGTGGTTGAATTGTGCATGAATTGCACATGAAGCAGGAATCGTATACGTGTGAAATCGTAGCTGCATCCAACATCTCGTACACCTGTTGCTACAGCTATTTGCGCACATCAGTGGCTGAAAGACAGAGTGTGCCCTGTGAGAGCCCATTCGATCCCTCTCGTGGCAGGTGTCGGTCAAATTCCAGGTGACACGCATGAACATCTAACACCGCTCATTTGGCACTTAGAAAATGTGTGGCCATTCGCACTATTAGCACGACGATGGTTCATTGAAACCATCTGAATTTCTCGAATGGTGTCCACTTGGATGTGCCTTACAGTTTCTGAAAAAAGTTTGATGAAGCAAAGCGCCAGTCTCTCAGGAAGTTCTCAGACAAAGGAATTCCGACGGGAGGGGTGGACCAGTGCTCACTCAAAGCCTGCCCACAGGCGAATGACACAACCGACAGGCGTGAAAAAACTCACACATGCGCACGAGGGTTCAAGCTTGTCTGACGCAGTCACACATGATTCAAATCCATATAGTTTTTGAAAAAAAAATAAAAAGGTCGGTTTCTTTTCTAATAGACCTCGTACACAGCAGGAAACCAGTGATCAACATAATCAGTACATGAATGAAACTTTTGCAGTCATAGATGTAAAATAAAGGTTTTTTTTTGTGTGCAATCAATCTACTTAAGCAAACCTTTAAATTTGGGTGTATATTTTTTGCAGGTATGGTCCGGTCAGACCCAGAATGCAGAGGCATTGCTTGCGACAGGTTGCGGTTCGGTGGCTCCGACATCCATAATTGCTCCAAACAACATAATTACAACCAGATTCCAAGCTACTGGAGCTGTTGGCAAAGGATTCTCAGCCACATTTAGCAGCAGTAAGATGCAGACAGCCTCATGAGGAACTTATGATGATAAAGGCACCTTGACACTTGCACAAATTTGATCCCCACACAGCCGTGCAATTAGTTGTGCCATGGGTCCCACTTCTTCACTCTGGATGCCGCGCTTTGTCCCACTGGACGCCATGCTATATAAATAATCATTTCATAGCTGATGACGCATTTGCTCTCAGATCTTCGCTGATGAAACCATCTTTCATCACTCCCAGAATCAGAGAAATTATATACAACTGCAGGTTGTCTCATGCACATTGTACGGTGAACGTATTTCAAATCTTGTCTCAAAGGTAAGAATAAGAAAGAACTTTATTAATCCCAAAGGAAATAGTTTTTTGTAATTGTAATTATATATATATATATATATATATATATATATATATATATATATATATATATATATATATTGCAATGGATTGGTAAAACAGTTGCATTTTCATTCCTTCTTATGAGTTAGATAATGTATCTGTAAAATTATGTTTATTGTAGATGTAACATCTCGTCATAATCTTTCAGATGCCCTGCATGCAATGACATGTATTGACACGCAGTGTTTACAAACAGGTTGCGCAATGTTCATGAAATTAATGCGTGCCAGAAGTTTTGAACATTTCAAAATTTTCTTTGCGCACTGGCATGCAGCCGTGCACAGTTCACGCACAGTTTGCAACTGTTTAGGATGGGATTACTCACTGGCATGCCATATTGCATGTCAGTGCAGGGATCAAATTCATGCAAGTGTCAATGTGCCTTAACACTACAACTGTGACTCATCCACTTTGTTGGCAGGGTTTGGTCCTCTTTAAATCTTTTTGTGACAACATCAACATATGATGTCCTCTGAAATCAAAATACACATAGTGATGTGAAACATCAAATATTGTATTTCCTGTTGATCAGAATCTAATTTATTGCCAAGTAAGTTCGCACATGTATTTGATCTGGTGTTATTGCTGCATAAACAATAGGCAAAGAAAAACACTTCTATAAGAAGTAAAAAGAGTCAAATAAACAAAACTATATCCACTGTTATATAAAAAAAATGTAATGGAATGTGACAGTGCAAAAACGGGTGATTGGAGTACAGATGTACGAGGTCTGTTAGAAAAGTATCGGACCTTTTTATTTTTTGCAAAAAACATATGGATCTGAATCACGTGTGATTGCATCAGTCAAGCTTGAACCTTCGTGCACATACAGTTTTTTCACGCCTGTCGGTTGCGTCATTCGCCTGTGAGCAGGCTTTGTGTGAGCAGTGGTCCACCCCTCTCGTCGGATTTTTATTGCGAATAAAATGTCTGAACGATTTGGAGCTTTGCTGCATCAAATTTTTCCAGAAACTGTGAGAGACCTCCAGGTGGACACCATTTGGAAAATTCAGGTGGCTTTCAGGGACGATTTTATGGGGATTACACAGATTAAGGAGTGCTCCAGCCGGTTTAAAGACCGCCCACAGCTTCTGAGAGCACGGCGCACTCTGAGCAACAGGCTGACACCCCGCTGAAACAACCAGGTCATTTCCAAAGTGAAAGCTTTGTTTATCCGGGACGTCGTCTGACTTCCACAAAAAAGGCAGAAGACGTGGACATCAGCACTTTTTCGGCACATTCCACAGTTGCAGGAGTTTTTTTCATGGAAAGAGAAGCGGAGGAATGCGCCATGGAGCCGCTCATGGCGCGGGACAAAACCACCTCCGTGTTGGTCTCACAGGACGGCTTTCAGATGGCTTTCAGATGGCTTTCGGTGGCTTTTCAGTCGTGTGACTATCCGAGAAATTGTGCATGAGCTGGACATGCCACAACATGTCCTGTGAGGCTTCATCACGGTGTTGTTTTGCGCCATGCGGCTCCGCCACGACGCGCGGAATTTCTCCGCACGTTTGTCTCAATGTGCCGAAAAAGTGCAGATGTCCACGTCTTCCGCAATTCCTGTGGTAGTCAGACGATGCCCCAGATCAACACAGCGTCCAGTTTGGAAATGAATGGCACATTCCACTGTTACAGGAGTTTTTGTCATGGAAAGAGGAATGGAGGAATGGAGGAATTCCCGCGCGTCGCGGCGGAGCCGCATAGTGCAAAGCAACGCCGTGATGAAGCCTTACAGGACATGTTGGGGCATGTCCAGCTCATGCACAATTTCTCGGATAGTCACACGACTGAAAAGCCACCGAAAGCCATCTGAAAGCTGTCTTGTGAGACCAACACGGAGGTGGTTTTGTCCCGCGCCATGAGCGGCTCCGTGGTGCATTCCTCCGCTTCTCTTTCCATGAAAAAAACTCCTGTAACAGTGGAATGTGCCGAAAAAGTGCTGATGTCCACGTCTTCTGCCTTTTTTGTGGAAGTCAGACGTCATCCCGGATCAACAAAGCCTTCACGTTGGAAATGATCTGATTGTTTCAGCGGGGTTTCAGCCTGTCGATCGGCGCTAGGAGTGCGCCATGCTCTCAGCAGCTGTGGGCGGTCTTTAAACCGGCTGGAGCACTCCTTAATCTGTGTAATCCCCATAAAATCATCCCTGAAAGCCATCTGAATTTTCCGAATGGTGTCCACCTGGAGGTCTCTCACAGTTTCTGGAAAAATTTGATGCAGCAAAGCTCCAAATCGTTCAGATATTTTATTCGCAATAAAAATCCGACGAGAGGGGGTGGACCACTGCTCACACAAAGCCTGCTCACAGGCGAATGACGCAACCGACAGGCGTGGAAAAACTCACGCATGCGCACGAAGGTTCAAGCTTGGCTGATGCAATCACACGTGATTCAAATCCATATGGTTTTTGCAAAAAATAAAAAGGTCCGATACTTTTCTAACAGACCTCGTACAGTACCTTTCAGTGCAGGGATGACCTGATCTGTGCTTTATGGTAGTGGGGGAAGAAGGCAGAGTAAGTGGGGGTCTCTGGTATTGTTTATGAATCTAGCTGCGTATGGAAAGAAGCTGGTTTTGTGTCTTGAGGTTTTCGTCCTGATGGACCTCAGCCTTGGGAGAGATCAGCCACAATCTTCCTTGCTCGCCTCACGGCCCTGGAGGCATACAGGCCCTGTAGGCATGGCAGATTGCAGTTGATCACCTTCTCTACTGCATGGATGATACACTGTAGTCTGCTCCTCTCCTTAGCAGTGGCAGCAGCATACCAGACAGTGATAGAAGAGGAGAGCATGGACTCAATGATGGCAGTGTAGAATTTCACCATCATTGTTTTTGGCAGGTTGAACTTCTTAAGCTGCTGCAGAAAGTATGTCCTCTGTTGTGCTCTCTTGATGAAGCTGACGTTCAGCTCCCACTCTAGGTCCTGGGTGATGGTGATCCCCAGGTAATGGAAGGACTTCACAATGGTGACTGGGGAGTCACACAGGTTGATGGGGATGTCAGGAATGGGTTCTTTCTGAAGTCAACAACTATTTCCACTGTCTTGAGGGCACTGAGCTCCAGTTTGTTCAGTCTACATCAGGATACCAAGTGATCATTCTCCCGTCTGTAGGCAGACCCGTCCGCATCAAAGATGAGTCCAATGAGGTTTGTATTGTCCATAAACTTCAGGAGCTTCACAGACTGGTGACTGGAGGTGCAGCTGTTGGTGTACAGGGAGAAGAGTAGAGGAAAAAGAACACAGCCTAGGGGGGATCCAGTGCTGATGGACCATGTGTTGGAGACATGCCATCCCAGCTTCACATGCTGCCTCCTGTTAGACAGGAAGTTAGTGATCCACCCACAGGTGGAGTCAGGTATGCCAAGCTGAGAGATCTTGTCCTGCACCAGGGCTGGGATGATCGTACTGAAAGCAGAGCATAAGTCCACAAACTGGCATAAGTTCCTTGGGAGTCCAGATGCTGGAGGATGAAGTGGAGGGGCATGTTGACAGTGTTGTCTATAGACCTGTTCACTCTGTGGGCAAACTGCAGGGGATCCAGAGATGACCTTGAGTTGTGTGAGGACAAGGTGCTTGAAGGTCTTCATCACCACATAGGTCAGGGTGATGGGTCTATAGTCATTAAGTCCTGTAGTTCTTTGTTTTTGGGGGATGGGGATGATGGTGGAGGACTTGAAGCATGCTGGCACCTGGCATGTCTCCAGTGAAGTGTTGAGGCTGTCTGTGAACACCGGAGATTGTTGGTCTGCACAGATCTTCAGTATGAATGGGGAGACAGAAGCTGATGTATGAGGTCACAGCCTCTGTGTACTCATCCAGACTGTTGGTGGCAGTTTTGAACACATCCCAGTCCATGTTTTCCAAACATGCCTGAAGATCCTCACTGCTCCACTGTTTAGATGTCCTCACTACAGGTTTGTAGAGCTTTAGTTTCTGCCTGTAGGTAGGAATCAGGTGGACCATGGCATGGTCAGAGTGGCCCAGTGCTGCACGGGGGATAACATGATAAGCATTGTTCATAGCTGCGTAACAGTGATCCAGAGTTCTCTCCTCTCTGGTCACACATTTAATAAGCTGTCTGTATTTGGGGAGTTCGTGGGAGAGATTACCTTTTTTAGGGCCCCTTCACACATTGTACAAATAAGTACAAATCAGAGCGAATCACGGCAGACCAGCTCGTATGAGCCAACCACGAAAACATTGAGCCAACGGGCAGGTATGAACAATCCCACTGCGATTGTTTTGTGCACGCAACGGTGTCGTGCACGAAACTGTCGCAGCTGGAACACAGTGTGAGCAGCTGCGGCATGTGTAACCACATTGCGCAGCTGTGCTGTGAAAAGAAAAAAAAATACATGCCACCTACAGGATTCGAACCTGCAATTTACAAAAGCTGTGATTGCCAGCCAGAAACTTTACCATTGCTCTACCATTGCTGTCCTATAAAAGGTGCGGAAAAATGCCTGAAATCAGCAACAAGATAGACATATTTTAAAAAAACACACACACCATAAAAACAACACCCCATTTTATTGAATCCCTCTTATCGCGTGAACAATACAAGTATGAACCGTCTGTTCCTCTGTAGATGTGACCCGTGGTCACAGACGTACAGCTGCAGGTTTGGTGATTAATACGGCCGCCCTTTTTCTCTTTTCTGCAAATATATGTACTTATGTGTCCATATACATTTCTACACGCTTTATTTTTTCTTGTTCCCCCCTTTTTAATATTATTATATTTAAGTAAATATTGGAGGAGTGGGGTACAATTAGTTATACCTAACAGCTAACGTTAGCTTATCTAGCAGGCTGTAGTAATGTTCATCGTAGCTTACAAAATAGTTGGTTCTTTTGTGTTTGATAACCACATTAATTCATACTTTTGTCCACATTTATTTTATATGTATTTGTTAATACCGTTACTGTAGGTTTAACTACGCTATTATATTTTATACACTAATTACCGTTTTTGTTTATCGTGTTAGCTTGCTGGGTACGGTTGGCTTATTAACGGCTAATTTAACTCTTCTACTATAACTAGCTTATTTTCGCTATTTACAATTTTATCTTACATGGTGTAGATTTTTTATGATTCATCAGTTTATGTGTTCCTTTAAAGATATCAACATATAGTACCTAAGTTCTTAGGTTTCCATTTGATAGCATAATGATTATACTTTTTATTTTTCCTATAGTATGCTAACAGAGTTACTTTAGATAGATGCCTGTACACTCACATACTCATAGCTTCTGTTTCTATAATAAAATACCAGATTTATAGCTTAGCCTACTAACTATATTTAATTTTACTACTAGTCTACATACTAAATTACCTATACTACAATCTTCTCCTGTGATGTCTTATCCTTCTTATGTCTTATTATTTATTATATTATATATACCTTTTTCTTGAGCCGCTTGGGCGGGTAGGGAGACTTCCCATGGGATAAAAAAGCTTTTCAACCTACCATCCCTGGTTCTCAAGACCAGGCACCTTAGTGGCTCTACTCTACTCTTTTCTACTCTCCTATTTTACTCTTCCTTTTTAGATATTTAGATATACCTTTATATACTAGCATAGTTCCACCTTAGAATTGGAATATAATATATAAGATATACCTTACTGAATTTTCATGCATGGAACATTGTGCTGTTATCATGTCCACATCGACTGGCCTGGTGTGTCCAGCTGGCTCTGCGTGCATGTCCAGCCCGACACACGTGTCCTGTGGATGGCACGCTGCAGAACGAACATGGTGTCATGTGAAACAGAGCTCACATGGGTGACCTGACATTCAGATCGCCCGCTGCGTGTTGTGATCTGACGTTCCATATCACCTGGGGCAGCCTGTCAATGTGCATGCCGTGGCTCGCTCACTGCAGCTCATCGCAACAGCGATATATGGTTTTATGTATGTCCACATGAGGACAGCAAGCAGACATGCGCGTCACATTGGATAGTTGTAAGTTCATGTCCATCCAAACACTGTACGTGTCCCCCACCCGTGATGTCCAGAACCACAGATCTTAACAGCAGCTGCTGTCTGCAGACACACCCCCTGTCAGTTTCAGCACACACAACATGTCACTCTGTTATGTGATGATTATTTTTAGTATTTGTTATGTAATTGTGTATATAGGTGGTGTAGTACTTATTAATATACAACCCCAATTCCAATGAAGTTGGGACATTGTGTAAAATGTAAATAAAAACAGAATACGATGATTTGCAAATCCTCTTCAACCTATATTCAATTGAATACAACACAAAGACAAGATATTTAATGTTCAAACTGATAAACTTTATTGTTTTTGTGCAAACATTTGCTCATTTTGAAATGGATGCCTGCAACATGTTTCAAAAAAGCTGGGACAGTGGTATGTTACCACTGTGTTACATCACCTTTCCTTCTAAGAACACTCAATAAGTGTTTGGGAACTGAGGACACTTGTTGAAAGCTTTGGAGGTGGAATCCTTCCCATTTCTTGCTTGATGTATGACTTCAGTTGTTCAGCAGTCCAGGGTCTCCGTTGTCGTATTTTGTGCTTCATAATGCGCCACACATTTTCAATGGGTGACAGGTCTGGACTGCAGACAGGCGAGTCTAGTACCCGCACTCTTTTACTATGAAGTCACGCTGTTGCAACACGTGCAGAATGTGGTTTGGCATTGTATTGCTGAAAAAAGCAGGGACGTCCCAGAAAAAGACATTGCTTGGATGGTAGCATCTGTTGCTCCAAAACCTGGATGTACCTTTCAGCATTGATGGTGCCATCACAGTTGTTTAAGTTGCCCATGCCAGGGGCACTAACACACCCCCATACCATCACAGATGCTGACTTTTGAACTTTGTGCTGGTAACAATCTGGATGGTCTTTTTCCTCTTTTGTCCGATGGACAAGATGTCCATGATTTCCAAAAACAATTTGAAATGTGGACTCAGACACAGCACACTTTTCCACTTTGCGTCTGTCCATTTCAACTGAGCTCGGGTCCAGAGAAGGCGGCAGCATTTCTGGATGTTGTTGATGTATGGTTTTTGCTTTGCATGGTTTAACTTGCACTTGTAGATGTAGCGACAAACTGTGTTAACTGACAATGGTTTTCTGAAGTGTTCCTGAGCCCACGCGGTAAAATCCTTTACACAATGATGTCGGTTTTCATTGCAGTGGCGCCTGAGTGATCGAAGGTCACAGGCATTCAATGTTGGTTTTCAGCCTTGCCGCTTGCGTGTAGAAGGTTCTCCAGATTCTCTGAATCTTCTGATTATATTATGGACTGTAGATGATGGAATCCTTAAATTCTTTGCAATTGAACATTGAGAAACATTGTTCTTAAACTGTTGGACTATGTTTTCACGCAGTTGTTCACAAAGTGGTGATCCTCTTTGCTTGTGAGCAGCTAAGCCTTTTGGGAATGCTCCTTTTATACTCAAATGAGCAAATATTTGCACAAAAACAAAAAAAGTCTATCAGTTTGAACATTAAATATCTTGTCTTTGTGGTGAAGAGTTAGTTGAAGAGGATTTGCAAATCATTGTATTCTGTTTTTATTTACATTTCACACAACGCCCCAACTTCATTGCAATTGGGGTTGTACCTGTCCTGTCCTGTGCACTGAGCTGTCATTTGTGTCTCTGGTCAGCAGCTGGGAGGTGGCTCCCCGTGCTGTGTGCACTCTGACCTGGCTGTCCGGCCCCAGATATGTTCATGTCTACCCCCATGACACATGTGTCGGTGGGGCATGACACACGCACACATGTGCGAGATATATGCACCACATGTGTATTGCTTTTTGCAACGTCACATACGTGGGGGGACGTAGACAAATTTCACATCCAGCTCGAAAGTGATTGTCTGCTGACTGTTTTCTTGCTAACAGCGTGAATGGCCACGCATTTTCTAAGTGTCAAGTGAGCCGTGTTGGATATTCATGTGTGTCAACTGGAATTTTGCCGACACCTGCCGTGAGAGGGATCGAATGGGCTCTCACAAGGTACACTTTCTTTCAGCCACTGGTGTGCGCACATAGTTGTAGTGAGACATTAGAGGCAGCTCCGATTTATAGCGACAGCTGTATGTGGTGTTAGAGGCAGCTCTGATTTTACACAAATTGCATACATTTCCTGCTTCGTGCGCAATTCGACCACATTTGTGTTGTGAGGACAGTAACTAAAGATTCCAATGAATGCAGGATTTATAAATCAAGGACTTTTTTTAAAATTTCAAGTGGGGCTGAGAAACCAGCTAAATGGAAACACATGAGGTGGTGACAGATTGTGACGAGAGAGAGGGAGAGAGAGAGGGAGAGGAGAGAGGGAGAGGGAGAGAGAGAGAGGGAGAGGGGGAGAGAGAGGAGAGAGAGAGAGATGTGCAGTGTGTTGGGGTTCGTTCTGCAGCTGTAGCTTCACCAGCAAAACACAAAACAAATACAAATAAAAATAACATATTTGAATGTGCGCATGCCCAAATGTGCCCATGCTGGTTTTAATTTCATTAAATGAATAAATTATATACTCACTAAGCAGCCATCCATCATGCTCCGTGCCAGCCCCTAGCTTGTTCCCAACCCGATCCAATGCATTTACGCATCACATATGATTTGTACACTGATGGAATGAAAATGTTTCCTGTTAACAAAAACAAATTCATCATGCGAGGGTGCCTTTATGCATGCATTCAATAGCTGCGATTACATTAGGGAAACTGGCTCTAGCTGTAAATTGCATTTTAATGTTGGAATGTGTTGTACCTGAATGACATTGCTGACATGGCTCAGCTTAAGTGGCGGCACGGTGGCTTGTTGTTTAGCACTGGTGCTTCACAGCAAGAAGATCGTGGGATCACAGGGAGTTTGCATGTTCTCCCTGTGTCTGCGTGGGTTTCCCTGGGCACTCTGGTTTCTTCCCACAATCAAAAAACATGCTTTAGGGTCTGTTTCTTTCTCTGCCCTTGACCAAGGCAGAGTCTCTACACCTGGAGTAGGTCTCCGGGTGCCAGACTGTGGCTGCCCACGGCTCCTAGTCGTTGGATTGTGTCTAACTGCAATTAGAATGGGTTAAATGCAGTTATCATTTGTAAGTAAATCCTTGCGTTCCCTGAATACATGCTCACTTCGAACTGCATCATTTGCATTGCAGCCGTTGATAGTGCCATTTTCCTCATCACTTTGTGCATGCTTTTATATCCACCCATATAACTGTAAACACGTGGGTGTGTTAATTGTTCATAAGTGTGTCTCTGGTGTGCACATCACTCTGTTGACTTCATGTTTTCACACTATTAACCGTTCCCAGCATCACCAGCCATGATTTTTGCATGGTTTACCACACATTTCCACGGTCATTTCACTTTTGATACATGTGGACGTGAGCGTGGTGACGGGCGTACACCACGTTTTTGTGCGTACGCAGCCTTTGTACAGGAAGCCCCTGGTGCTTTCTGTCTTAGTGCATGGTTGTAAGACCTGGAGGCTAACTAGTGACTTCAGGTGACAATTGGATGGCTTTGGTATAGGCCTCTTCAAAATATCCTTGAGTATCACGGGAATGACTTTGTGTCAAATGAATGGTTTTGGACAGACTCAGATGAAGCATACTGCTTGCGGTCAGGGAATGACAGCTGCAATGTTTTGCTCATGCAGTTTGCTTCTCTGGATATGATCCACTCCGCACATGACACCCCAGCAACTGTAAAAGGCCAAAAGGAAGCCCACATTTCACCTGACTGTGGCAGATAGATGGGTACTTTCTGGATTTGTTGATGGACCAGTTGTCTGACCAGGTGGTTGCTATCCAGGGCCGAGGTCAGTTTTGTAATGTGGAGAATGTAGCAATGCACAGCACTAATACATGCTCCGGATCTGACCTTATGAAATGAGAATGACTAGTGATGTTTACTCATTATTACAAAGACAAACACAAATGCAGGCCTGTGAAGATTACAGGAGATAATTCAAAATGTTTCATTGCCTCGTATACATGTTTTAGTCTGCACAGTGTTTCACATCATTCATGCTGTGTGAGCACTTCTGTGTGTTGTACTACAACTACTGTGATAAATGTCTTTGATAAACACAAAACAAAGTGTGTGCTCAGTAATGATGTAATGAGGGTTCAGAGCATGGTGTCTTGTGTTTTAGGGTGTGGTGCCAACTTCACAGCTCGCAGTGGTCGAGTGGTTTCTCCAAACTACCCCGCCGACTATCCTGAATCATCCAGCTGCTACTACAACATAGATGCTGGAGCACAAACTGTCATTCTGCTCACCTTCAAGGTCTTCCAAATAGAAGGTAAGCAGCTTGACAGAGAGCCAATAGTTAAAAAAGGGAAAACTCTAGTTTTACCTGAAAACGTTTGCTGTAAACATGTAGAAAAATTGTGTGATTACAGGACTGGTGTAAGCTTTTTGAGTAGAATGCTGCTGATTTTGTACACACGGTACCATGTGCCATGTGATATATTTAAGTTATTTGTTTGTGTTTGTAGCTCACTCCTCCTGTCTGTATGACTGGCTGAAGATCTTCAGTGGTCTCGGCAGCAGTCGGCCTCTGGCCACACTGTGTGGCAGCAGCATCCCAGGACCATTCTCCACCTTTGGTCCCATGAAACTTCACTTCTATTCTGATGTTGTAGTCACAGACACCGGCTTCATGGCTGAGTACACTGCTATACGTAAGTAAGCATGAGCACTTGCCTGCTGAATTATGAAGAGCAAATTAATGTGTAGTCAAACATAAGTCAGCTGGAGAACCAGAAACAGAATAATCATTTTCACAAGATGTACTATTATCAGCAACCTTTGGTGGCTGTGTAACGACCACACTGAGGTCTCTTGAGCAGAGATGCCATTTCATGATGGCATCATGAAAAGTAAATTATCAATCAATCAATCAATCAATCAATTTTATTTATATAGCGCCAAATCACAACAAACAGTTGCCCCAAGGCGCTTTATATTGTAAGGCAAAGCCATATAATAATTACGTAAAAACCCCAACGGTCAAAACGACCCCCTGTGAGCAAGCACTTGGCGACAGTGGGAAGGAAAAACTCCCTTTTAACAGTAAGAAACCTCCAGCAGAACCAGGCTCACGGAGGGGCAGTCTTCTGCTGGGACTGGTTGGGGCTGAGGGAGAGAACCAGGAAAAAGACATGCTGTGGAGGGGAGCAGAGATCAATCACTAATGATTAAATGCAGAGTGGTGCATACAGAGCAAAAAGAGAAAGAAACACTCAGTGCATCATGGGAACCCCCAGCAGTCTACATCTATAGCAGCATAACTAAGGGATGGTTCAGGGTCACCTGATCCAGCCCTAACTATAAGCTTTAGCAAAAAGGAAAGTTTAAGCCTAATCTTAAAAGTAGAAGAGGGTGTCTGTCTCCCTGATCTGAATTGGGAGCTGGTTCCACAGGAGAGGAGCCTGAAAGCTGAAGGCTCTGCCTCCCATTCTACTCTTACAAACCCTAGGAACTACAAGTAAGCCTGCAGTCTGAGAGCGAAGCGCTCTATTGGGGTGATATGGTACTATGAGGTCCCTAAGATAAGATGGGACCTGATTATTCAAAACCTTATAAGTAAGAAGAAGAATTTTAAATTCTATTCTAGAATTAACAGGAAGCCAATGAAGAGAGGCCAATATGGGTGAGATATGCTCTCTCCTTCTAGTCCCCGTTAGTACACTAGCTGCAGCATTTTGAATTAACTGAAGGCTTTTCAGGGAACTTTTAGGACAACCTGATAATAATGAATTACAATAGTGCAGCCTAGAGGAAATAAATGCATGAATTAGTTTTTCAGCATCACTCTGAGACAAGAACTTTCTAATTTTAGAGATATTGCGTAAATGCAAAAAAGCAGTCCTACATATTTGTTTAATATGCGTATTGAATGACATATCCTGATCAAAAATGACTCCAAGATTTCTCACAGTATTACTAGAGTATTCTAATGCCATCCAGAGTAAGGATCTGGTTAGACACCATGTTTCTAAGATTTGTGGGGCCAAGTACAATAACTTCAGTTTTATCTGAGTTTAAAAGCAAGAAATTAGAGGTCATCCATGTCTTTATGTCTGTAAGACAATCCTGCAGTTTAGCTAATTGGTGTGTGTCCTCTGGCTTCATGGATAGATAAAGTTGGGTATCATCTGCGTAACAATGAAAATTTAAGCAATGCCGTCTAATAATACTGCCTAAGGGAAGCATGTATAAAGTGAATAAAATTGGTCCTAGCACAGAACCTTGTGGAACTCCATAATTAACCTTAGTCTGTGAAGAAGATTCCCCATTTACATGAACAAATTGTAATCTATTAGATAAATATGATTCAAACCACCGCAGCGCAGTGCCTTTAATACCTATGGCATGCTCTAATCTCTGTAATAAAATTTTATGGTCAACAGTATCAAAAGCAGCACTGAGGTCTAACAGAACAAGTACAGAGATGAGTCCACTGTCTGAGGCCATAAGAAGATCATTTGTAACCTTCACTAATGCTGTTTCTCTACTATGATGAATTCTAAAACCTGACTGAAACTCTTCAAATAGACCATTCCTCTGCAGATGATCAGTTAGCTGTTTTACAACTACCCTTTCAAGAATTTTTGAGAGAAAAGGAAGGTTGGAGATTGGCCTGTAATTAGCTAAGATAGCTGGGTCAAGTGATGGCTTTTTAAGTAATGGTTTAATTACTGCCACCTTAAAAGCCTGTGGTACATAGCCAACTAATAAAGATAGATTGATCATATTTAAGATCGAAGCATTAAATAATGGTAGGGCTTCCTTGAGCAGCCTGGTAGGAATGGGGTTTAATAGACATGTTGATGGTTTGGATGAAGTTACTAATGAAAATAACTCAGACAGAACAATCGGAGAGAAAGAGTCTAACCAAATACCGGCATCACTGAAAGCAGCCAAAGATAACGATACGTCTTTGGGATGGTTATGAGGAATTTTTTCTCTAATAGTTAAAATTTTATTAGCAAAGAAAATCATGAAGTCCTAGCTTTACGGAGGGCTTTTTTATAGAGCAACAGACTCTTTTTCCAGGCTAAGTGAAGATCTTCTAAATTAGTGAGACGCCATTTCCTCTCCAACTTACGGGTTATCTGCTTTAAGCTGCAAGTTTGTGAGTTATACCACGGAGTCAGGCACTTCTGATTTAAAGCTCTCTTTTTCAGAGGAGCTACAGCATCCAAAGTTGTCTTCATTGAGGATGTAAAACTATTGACGAGATACTCTGTCTCACTTACAGAGTTTAGGTAGCTACTCTGCACTGTGTTGGTATATGGCATTAGAGAACATAAAGAAGGAATCATATCCTTAAACCTAGTTACAGTGCTTTCTGAAAGACTTCTAGTGTAATGAAACTTATTCCCCACTGCTGGGTAGTCCATCAGAGTAAATGTAAATGTTATTAAGAAATGATCAGACAGAAGGGAGTTTTCAGGGAATACTGTTAAGTCTTCAATTTCCATACCATAAGTCAGAACAAGATCTAAGATATGATTAAAGTGGTGGGTGGACTCATTTACATTTTGAGCAAAGCCAATTGAGTCTAATAATAGATTAAATGCAGTGTTGAGGCTGTCATTCTCAGCATCTGTGTGGATGTTAAAATCGCCCACTATAATTATCTTATCTGAGCTAAGCACTAAGTCAGACAAAAGGTCTGAAAATTCACAGAGAAACTCACAGTAACGACCAGGTGGACGATAGATAATAACAAATAAAACTGGTTTTTGGGACTTCCAATTTGGATGGACAAGACTAAGAGTCAAGCTTTCAAATGAATTAAAGCTCTGTCTGGGTTTTTGATTAATTAATAAGCTGGAATGGAAGATTGCTGCTAATCCTCCGCCTCGGCCCGTGCTGCGAGCATTCTGGCAGTTAGTGTGACTCGGGGGTGTTGACTCATTTAAACTAACATATTCATCCTGCTGTAACCAGGTTTCTGTAAGGCAGATTAAATCAATATGTTGATCAATTATTATATCATTTACTAACAGGGACTTAGAAGAGAGAGACCTAATGTTAATAGACCACATTTAACTGTTTTAGTCTGTGGGGCAGTTGAAGGTGCTATATTATTTTTTCTTTTTGAATTTTTATGCTTAAATAGATTTTGCTGGTTATTGGTGGTCTGGGAGCAGGCACCGTCTCTACGGGGATGGGGTAATGAGGGGATGGCAGGGGAGAGAAGCTGCAGAGAGGTGTGTAAGACTACAACTCTGCTTCCTGGTCCCAACCCTGGATAGTCACGGTTTGGAGGATTTAAGAAAATTGGCCAGATTTCTAGAAATGAGAGCTGCTCCATCCAAAGTGGGATGGATGCTGTCTCTCCTAACAAGACCAGGTTTTCCCCAGAAGCTTTGCCAATTATCTATGAAGCCCACCTCATTTTTTGGACACCACTCAGACAGCCAGCAATTCAAGGAGAACATGCGGCTAAACATGTCACTCCCGGTCCGACTGGGGAGGGGCCCAGAGAAAACTACAGAGTCCGACATTGTTTTTGCAAAGTTACACACCGATACAATGTTAATTTTAGTGACCTCCGATTGGCGTAACCGGGTGTCATTACTGCCGACGTGAATTACAATCTTACCAAATTTACGCTTAGCCTTAGCCAGCAGTTTCAAATTTCCTTCAATGTCACCTGCTCTGGCCCCCGGAAGACAATTGACTATGGTTGCTGGTGTCGCTAACTTCACATTTCTCAAAACAGAGTCGCCAATAACCAGAGTTTGATCCTCGGCGGGTGTGTCATCGAGTGGGGAAAAACGGTTAGAAATGTGAACGGGTTGACGGTGTACATGGGGCTTCTGTTTAGAACTACGCTTCCTCCTCACAGTCACCCAGTCGGCCTGCTTTCCCGGCTGCTCGCGATCTGCCAGAGGGAAACTAACGGCGGCTAAGCTACCTTGGTCCGCACTGACTACAGGGGCCTGGCTAGCTGTAGAATTTTCCACGGTGCGGAGCCGAGTCTCCAATTTGCCCAGCCTGGCCTCCAAAGCTATGAATAAGCTACACTTAATGGGAGCTAGAGCCTTCAGCTTTCAGGCTCCTCTCCTGTGGAACCAGCTCCCAATTCAGATCAGGGAGACAGACACCCTCTCTACTTTTAAGATTAGGCTTAAAACTTTCCTTTTTGCTAAAGCTTATAGTTAGGGCTGGATCAGGTGACCCTGAACCATCCCTTAGTTATGCTGCTATAGACGTAGACTGCTGGGGGGTTCCCATGATGCACTGTTTCTTTCTCTTTTTTCTCTGTATGCACCACTCTGCATTTAATCATTAGTGATCGATCTCTGCTCCCCTCCACAGCATGTCTTTTTCCTGGTTCTCTCCCTCAGCCCCAACCAGTCCCAGCAGAAGACTGCCCCTCCCTGAGCCTGGTTCTGCTGGAGGTTTCTTCCTGTTAAAAGGGAGTTTTTCCTTCCCACTGTAGCCAAGTGCTTGCTCACAGGGGGTCGTTTTGACCGTTGGGGTTTTACATAATTATTGTATGGCCTTGCCTTACAATATAAAGCGCCTTGGGGCAACTGTTTGTTGTGATTTGGCGCTATATAAAAAAATTGATTGATTGATTGACTTATTACAAGTACCATTACTGCTAAAGGAGGCCGAGGAATAACTAAACATTTCACACCCAGAGCAGAAAAGTGCAGGAGAGACAGGAGAAGCCGCCATGCTAAACCGGCTAAGAGTTAGTAGCTGCGCTAAGCTAGCGGATGCCTAAAAACACACAAAGTGAATAATGTGTAAATAATTTAGAGAATAAATTAGTCTATTAGTTTGTGATACTGTCATGAAAAACACCACATTTTCGTGACAGGAGCACAAATTAATTTCATGATGGTATCACGAAATGCGGGGTGATGTTTGCGGGGGAGGTTGTGGGGGTTATGGTTTGGGTTAGGGGAAGGGAGAAGGTTAGGTTAAGATTAAGGGAAGTGGTAGGGTTATGAGTAGTAAAATAAAAAAAATTGCATCACGAAAATGTGACTCATTTTGTGACAGGAGCATGAGAAAAAATGTGTGAGACTGGTCTGAGAGAAACAGTACTGTTTGGTAAAATCTGTTTTTATTCAGCAGAGCAGTAGCTGTAACAGTCTGTACAAAGAGCAGAAGACGTCTGTACAATAATGTCGTCCGTGTGGGAATATACGAGGAGGACGAATGAGAGTTCAGCAAATAGGAAGACAGTCCGTCAGACAAAAGTGTCCCTGAGGGAAGCAGCAAACATGTCACCCAGACAAATGGGCAGAGGGCCGATACACAGCTATAAAACATACCATGCTGACGCAACAGTAAACCGCAGGTTAAACTCAGGAAACACATACTGTAGTGGTGGAGGAGGTCTGCAACACGGAATCAAACACAAGGAAACAACTCGAGAATGAAGGCATTAGAGTCAGACAGTCTGGTACTGGAGAGATGGACTGTGGACAGCTGTGGTGGGAAATAATCAACAAGGAAGTCAGAGTGCACGTGAAACTGGAAACCCAGGTTAGAGCAAGAACAACCACAGAAAATACACTTGAGGAATAACTAACACAGAGGAGAATTCCCTGAGAGGATGCAAGAATAAATTACAAGACAAATAAACAAGAGAGCATGAGGAGACGACCAGTAATAATTACAAAGGAGTTATCAAAGAACCCAAGAGGTAGACAAACAGGCACCAGGAAGTTGGAACATGAACCATGACATGATGTACAACTGAAATAACCTGACAAATGAATTTCAAGCTTTATATAAATTCCAGAGATAGAGGTGTTGTGTGCTGAGGCTGCATTCATACAAAATCCTTGCTGCAGGGTTTTTGGTTGTGAGCATGTTACACTGTTAAAACACTTTCAAAAAAAATAAATAAATAAAAATTATTATTTATTTGTCTGCTTTAGTAAATTTCAGTGCTGTAATGGTCTCATGGTCACTGAGCACATTCACCCAGTACCTCGCTTAACCATCTTTCTCACTTTCTTTTTCTTTCACAGCTAAATTAATATAACAATCTATCCACAGGGTTGTCTGGATGCGTCATGGTGTGATTGGAGTTTTAGAACATAACCAGTATGACACAATCACAACTGTAACCATTTGCTTCTCTGGTTTAATACACTTATGTTGTATGTACCGACAAATCAACCCAGTCTCACGGCAAGTCATGATTCAGCAGCACGAAATATACATTAATCACAAATGCATTCTAATTCATTCCGTGATGGCTGCACGAAATTAAAAGTGAAGCGGGGGGGGGGGGGGATTATGGTTAGGGTGGGGGGAAAGAGAATGATTAGGTTATGGTTAAGGTTAGGGTTGGGGGGCGAAGTAGGGTTAGTAATAGTGAGTTAAAAAAAAAACCCCTGTCATGAAAATTTGACTAATTTCGTCACGGGATCACAAAAAAATCCGTGAGACTGGGCTGGACAAATGCTCCTTATTGTCACCAGCCAACAACAACTAAATATGCAGCAGGTTTCAGGGAAGTCTGTGGGATGTTCATTCATTCAAACCTAACTTTAATGTTTTGTGTGTGCTCCACAAAATGATCAGTGCAAAATTAACAGGATGTCAGGCATATCAACATCATGTCACAGTGCAAGCAACCCATGTACTAACAACCCCACTCTCCCCTGCTTCATAACACTTTGGTCCAGATGTGAACAGAGTCCGTCTTCTTAATTTTCAAATGAATTACCTCAATAATTCTCAAGTTCAATGACTCTGGACATTTGTAAACTATAAGTTTTGAATAATTAATGTTATGGATAAGTAGATTACATTGTTTTAAACCCACAGTCAAAAGCAAAAATCATTCTGTGCACACTTGTTCACAGTTAAAACTTTTGAATAATTTATTATTGCTGATAAGTAGATTGTTATTTTCCAGTCATATTTTGACCCATCTTTATGCATCTTAGTGGCTAGTACTGTTGCCTCATAGCAAGAAGGTTGTGGGATAATTTCTCACCTGGGGCCAAATGTATAAAGACTTGTGTGAATTTCTTACTGAAACACGGTGTATGCTAAAACCCAGAAACTGGTGTAAGCCCAAAAATATCCAGATGTATCAATGTGTGCGTATGTATGGATGAAGCATGTTCCGTTTGTACATCCCACTGAATGAAGAACTGAACGCACATGCAGATGTACCAATATCCTCCCGCTCCACACCCCAATTTAAATATGCAATTTCATGTAAATAGGCCCTGGGATGTGAGATTCCCACTATCCAATCACTCCACATGAACACAGAAGAGAAATTATACTGAGTGTGAGCTACAGATGACTGTAAATGACGCAGAGACACGTAGGGATAGTCTATTTGGTACCCTGTCAAATGGAACAAACATGAATCGGAAACAAAGCAAGTGGAAGCATCTGTGTGAGGCCACAAATGTCATGGGTTCAGAGTAGCGCACACACACTGAAGTTGAAAAGGGGGGCTGTCGCTGACAGTGTGTGACATTCACAACTTTACAGACATGTGTATTGACAAATACTGAACACAGGGAGACAATCAGGAGCCTGTTAAGAATCTGTAGCTCTAGTTTCACAGTCAAGAAAAAAAACAAAAACATATTTGAATGCCTGCATGCCCAAATGTGCCTGCACTGGTTTTTGTTTGGAAGAATTACACAGATAAACTCACCAAGCAGCCACTAATTGTGCACCATGCCAACCTTTAACCTGTTTCACAGTCAAGTCCACAGGAGATTTTGTAATGAAAGACGTGCGGAGGAATTCACGCGTCAGGACGGAGCCGCAATGGCGCACAACAAAAAGCACGTCTGTGTTGGAAATCTCACAGGACAAGTTGTGACATGCCCAGCTGTTACACAATTTCTCGGATACTCACTCGACTGAAAAGCCACCGAAACCCATCTAAATCTTCCAAATGGTTTCCAACACGGACGTGCTTTTTGTTGTGCGCCATTGCGGCTCCGTCCTGACGCGTGAATTCCTCCGCACGTCTTTCATTACAAAATCTCCTGTAACAGAGGAATGTGCCGCAAAAGTGCTGATGTCCACCTCTTCCACAATTTCTCTGGTAGTCAGACGACGTCCGGGATCAACACAGCGTTCACTTTGGAAATGATCTGGTCGTTTCAGCCTGTCGATGGCCGCTCAGAGCGCGACGTGCCCTCCGCCACTGTGGGCCGTCTTTAATCTGGTTCTAATGCTCCTTAATTTGTGTGACGCCCAGAGTATCCTCACCGAAAGCCGTCTGAATCTTCTGAATGGTTTCCACCTGGCTGTCTCTCACAGTTTCTGGAAAAATTTGATTCAGCGCTGTTCCAATCGCTCAGCCATTTCCCTGACAATGAAAATCCGACGAGGGGGTGGACCAGTGCTCACTCAAAGCCTGCCCACAGGCGAATGACGCAACCGACAGGCGTGAAAAAACTCATGCATGTGCACGAAGGTTCAAGCTTGGCTGATGCAAGCGCACATGATTCAAATCCATATAGTTTTTTTAAAAAATAAAAAGGTCGGATAGTTTTCTAACAGACCTCATATATAAATTAAAAGAAAAAAGTTTTAAGTGTTCTTACCTTAGAAACAGGTGAATGCGTTTAACGGAGGTGGACGTGGAGAAGGGAGGGACGGAGGTTTGTGCACACTGTAAACACAAACTAAACTTAAACTGTAGATCCTTAAAAGGATCATAGAAGATGTAACTTACAGGTCTTTGGACCCGGAACAGATTTATCACATGATGCGTTACGTCAGAGCTTAACAACCGGATAGCTGTAGAAACGTACATTTCCACTGTCATTTCACTTTTGATATATCTGAACATTAGCATGGAGAAGGACATATGCCACATTTTTGTGCATACGCACGCGTTGTACATGAGGCCCCTGGTCTTTTCTGTGAGAAATTTGCATGTTGTCCCCATGTTTGTGTGGGTTCCGTCCTTGTGCTCTGGCTTCCTCCCATTTCCAAAGAGATACAGGTTGGGTGAATTGATGACTCTAAATTGGTTGTAAGTGTGAGTGAGTTTGTCTGTCTATATGTGGTGGCCCTGTGATATAGTGATGTCCTGTTCAGGCTGTGACTGCTGGGATAGGTTCCAGCCCCTGTGACCCTTGCTTGGATTAAGTGGGTATAGAAAAAAAAAATGACTGAATGTAAGGTATCATTGTGGCTCCTGTTATTCTCCAGAATCAGTCAGATACATTATTGTTTGTCAGTGAGATGATTGTGTGTCTTTATTTAGCATGAAGACACCATTGTAAAGCTGACACATTTCACTTTTTTTCACACTTTAGCTCCTCTCTCTGTTTATATTCTTAATCCTGAAATTAAGAAAAAAGATACAAAGTTCTGGCTCAAGGGATTCATATGGGACTGGTGGGTCAAAATATCTGGCTGTGTGGCTGACACACCTTCCTGTTTGTGCAGCGTGTGGTGGCTTCTTCAACAGCACAGCAGGTACAGTGAGCAGTCCAGGAGTGTCCATGACCAACTACCACCACAACATCAACTGTACCTACCACATCATGGTCCGACCCAACAGAGTGGCTGATCTCAAGTAAGAGTACACTCAAGTACAACACTGCACCAGACAGGAGAAAAAAACATGTCTTTGAGTTATAGCTTCACCATTTTGTAGCAATTTCTTTCAGTCTTCTGAAATATTATCGTTGCCCAGACTAAGAATATAAATGCCACTGATGGTAAAGACACAAATAACTGAGAGGGGCTGACTATATGGAAAGTACTTCTTTAAAAATAATGAATGTTTGAGTTCAATGGAACGAATATTTCATGAGGTGAAAGGTGGAATGTTCTATTCAACAAGGTGAATGGAACCAAATTAGCATGCTAAATGCAACACAACACAAAAGGGCCGAATAATCCATGTCACATGACATACAAAGCACCAATCAAATGACATGGATCCACTCAGCTGTTACTTCAAATAAAATAGTAAACAAACTGCATTTAAATAGTGCTTTTCCATCTGCATCAGAAGCTCAAAGTGCTTTACAATTATTCCTCACATTTTTACAGGCACTCACCAATGTCAGGGTGCTGCCATGCATTGCCAGTTATACAGCTTCATGATGAAGTGGTACAGAGAAGGATTATGTTTTATTAAAAAAAAAAGAAGACTTGAAAGTTCAGCTACAATCTGCCAGAAGACACCTCTGAGATGCAAGCCTAGATTTGATCTGTTTTGTTGAAAGAAAATTCTTCTCTGCTTTACTCCACTATGAAGCTATGAGTAGTGATGCAAAATTCAAAACCTGCACTATGTGTAATTTCTCCACTCGCAGCCACGTAAGCCTATAACTTGCTGAGGGTTGTCTGGGTGTCTTGTCTTTCCTCACTCGTGTCTTTGCACAGTCTCGTAGTTTTTGAGAAGTGTCTGCTCCACACAGATTTACCATAGAGCTTTCCAGCATTTTCCAGCTGTTTATTGATGAGATTCTTTGAGCATCCAAAATGGCAACCACGCCCCCTTGCTGGGACACGTCTCAGTGTGAGTGCAGACTCTAGTACTCAGAGTGCCATACTGTTTGTATTTCTACATAATTGATGTAAATAAAGACCAAGACATATTCAGTGTCTTGGAAATGTTGATGTATCCACCCACTGACTTGTCTGAAGAAGATTGGATGTAAAAGTGATGGTTTGTATGTCTTATACTAAAGCGGGTGTCGCCGACCGAATGACCGAACCCTAAAAATCTGTCCACCTTTTGCATCTGCGCATGCATCATTAGCCGCGGTTCACGGATTAAACCCTCGTTTCTGTTTAAAAGTGCACTCAAGTCATTATTTATCTCAGCGACAGATATCTAAAGCTTTTGTACAACAATCATTTCCACATAAATTCAGCATTATTTCATAATAAAAGACAAATGAAGCTATCAGAGCACCGCAGCTAAACGAGCTGCTAGCTGATACGTTCACTGGGTGTCGGTCATTTCATAGCTTCACGGAATTTTGCAGAGTTTCTGCTTAAAACGGCCTTGTTTCTGCTTCAAACTGATTTTAGAATGATTTAAGAGGTTTTACCTTTATCATCTGATGGTTAATAATCCCATTAATCCATTTGATTTCTTTGGGTGAAGAGACTCTTGCTCAAACGTGCTGCTGTGGTCCGAAATGACACATGCGCAGATGTAAAAGGCAGACTGATATTTAGGGGTGGACCGTTCAGTCTGCGACAGGGGCACCTACTCACACCATTTTAGCTTTTAGAATTTTATTTCTTTTCATACATGATGTAGAGGTTAGTTTTAACTGTGAGTTTAAAGGGCAGAATTTTAGAAATTTAAATATAACAAGCCATTTTTTTTTTTTTTTTTTTTTTTTTAATGTCCTAAAAAATTTCAAACATGTAAAAGCTCAAGGGGGCACTAACGTTTTCACAGCACTGTACATGGACATGTTGGACAACTTCACCAAACAAATCATTTCAGGACTTCATATTAGTAATCAATAGAAAACCTGATATTATTAAAAATATTTGGTGGTCTTCATTATCATAAAATGAAACAGTAATTGCTATCACCTAAGCCCTTATGGAGGCCCCATTAATCCTCGAGCAGACTCTTAGTTCAAGGATCTAATGTGTGAATGTGACGTAGTCCCGGATGACTGTCATTATTTATTGTTAATGTGACAAAGGACAAAAACCCGCTTATTCATTCTCGACTGTAAAATACCTGACAGTCTAGAAACAGCATTTTCAGGTGTTGAGCCATGTTATCATGGACATAATGTCTGACACCAATATCAAACATAATCCTATATTCTACTATCTTACCTCCAGACCTGGAGTGAAGTGGGAGGTGAGTTTTTCTTTTGTGCAGTTTAATTTTTTTAATTTTTTTAAATTTTGTGACTGCACACCTGGTGCACATCACACAGCAGGTGTGCAGTCACATGAGGGGCTGCGTGCATTTCAGCTGTATATTTTTATGTTTTAATTCACACTTTGTCTTATCTTCTGTGAGTATTTCTTCTTGGAGTGCATTTAATTTGGTAATTTGGACTTTTCTTATATGTGTCTATAGTTGCCCACTTTGCAGTACATATATTTTATAGTTTTTTTAAAAAGAATTTGAACTCGCTCACTGTCAGCTGCACCTCCAAAGCACAGATTACATTGAATGTTTTATAGAATATAAATGTACCATCAGCTTTTTCTTTGGCATAATCACAGACCCATATATGAGTAGTGGAGAGTACACTCCCAATGCTGCCTGGTTTACACGAATGTCGCTTCATGGAGCGTGACATGACACTTCCTAACTGGGCAAAATATTGATGAAGTGCCAGGATGTTAAATGTTTCATGTGTTATGTGGGCTGCTGAAGAGGAGGTACTGCTGGCCCACCACCACCAGAGGGCGCCCTGCTTGGAGTGCGGGCTCCAAGCACGAGAGGGCGCCAGACCCAGAGGAAGTGACAGCTGTCACTCATCGCACCAGCTGTCACTCATCTACACCAATACATAAGCCGGACTGCAACTCCACCTCCCCGCCGAGAAATCGACTACCAAGAGGTAATTTCTCTGCTGACACATACGTTGTGTAATAATCTGAACTTCTGTTGCAGCCGTTTTCCTGGTGGTTTTCTTATCTGCGGAATTGGTGTTTGGTGTGACAGCGAAGGCTTCGCCTCACACCCCAAACCAGATAAGTGGTTAATCAGGAGCTGCACGAGTGTGTGATTGGAGGTGGAGGTGCTCCCTCCTAACTGTGTACAGACTGTGGACTACTGAGTGTGTGGACTCACACTCATTCATCTTGTCTCTGCTTTCTGCCAGCAGTACCAGGGTCGACAGGCGAAGACAGAGGCCACCTGGGGACGCGGGACTTGGCGGCTCCGGTGTTCTTCAGACCGTTGGTGGTGGAAGCCGTGTGGGACGCGGCTTCTCTCTCGTCGGGGGTCTTCTATCTTCGAGCCTGCCCACACGTCACCTGGTGTTAATTGACTTTACAATTTTTGTGTGTTTAGTTGTGTGTTGTCACAACATTAAATTGTTACTTTTTGGCTTATTCATTGTCCGTTCTTTAGCGCCCCCTGTTGTGGGTCCGTGCTACGACACCTTCCCAACATCATGTGCATTTTCAATGCGGATACGTGAGTGAACACACTCGGAAAAAAGCTTGCAAAATACGTGTTAAAAATACCATTCTGACCTGGATATTGAGCCAGTAAAATTAATTTACATTAAATTATGTAAGGAAAGTATTAAGAGCCAATTTTTATAAGAGTCAGGCAGGCTGTGACAGTGACCAACTCAGATTTTGCTCAGACTTTGGTAACTGGATGCACCCTCCACCAAACGAAGATACACCAAAAATTTTGGACAAATTCCCGACAGTGACCTTGCCAGGGGTCATTAAAGTTCACACCCAGTATGGCCTAAAACTGGAATTTGGTGAACAGGGAAGTTTTAGACAGCTCTTACATGAAATGCATACAATCCCCCAAAGTATTTTTGTGATCTAAGTATTGTAGGAGGACAGTTCTTCAAAATAATCACTCATTTGGGTTGGGGGATTGAACGCATTGACTATCGGGGGTGCTTCAAGTTGGCGAATTTCCAGAAATACTCATATTTGTGAAGGCTATTACTCAATAAGCATTTGATCCCCCAGCATGATATTTATTGTATTAGAAGGGGCAATACTTACCCTCTTTAAAACAACAAAAAAATCAGTGGGGGATTGTACACGTTGGCTACCAGGCGGCGCCAAAGTGGTTAAATTGGTGTTTCTCATACAACTTTGGCGCCCTCTGGTGGCCAATGCGTTTAATGAATAATCATAAACTCTTTATTTCTGTTGAGACTAATCCTTCTTTTAGACAAATCAATTGGAAAATCTTTGGGGGACTTGCTGTTATATGCAGACGCAGGTTGAGAGCAGACCAACGTCTGACCGAACCCAGCGCTAAATAACCAGAAAGCGGTTACACAAACAAAACGATTTTATTTCCCCTCCAGTGCAATAATTAGTGTACAACATAAATATTTGGTTTGTCTGGCGGAGTGAAGGACGGCGCGCTCTCCAGCACCCAAAAGGATCGAAGCCTCTGTGCTTCTGGACTCAGATTCACCGCCAAACACCCCCCAGGTGGACACAACAAACTGACTCTGTGAAGGATGGAAAAGGTGAGGTAAGTCAACAGAGCTACAGCAAATATCCTTCAGAGGCACACACTATCAGCAACACATTCAGGTCTGAATTTAAGCTTTATGTAAATGAGCAGCTTCTCACAACAGGTGGAGGATCATCAGTCCGTACGCCACGGCAGTGAGAAGCAAACTGCACAATTCTCATCAATGTTCAAATATACTGCGTAACAGAATGCCAAATTACTATTAACGATCATTCAGACAATAATCACCTCTGATGTGTGCTGACAGCATGTGTCCCTCACCCGTCCTCCTTCACAGGCACGATGTGTCAAACCCTGGCGCGGTCCTCAGCATCTCACAAACGAACGTCACAAGGTCGAGTTCCCGCCAATTCTGCTTGAATCACTCATGGCTTAAATGCAGAACGCCATCTCATTATCTGCTTCAGCTGAAAGTCTTTAAGTTTGCACGTGAGCATCATCCACAGGTGCTGCGAGTCATTAGGCCTGCACGTGAACATCCTCCACATGTGCAGCTAATAATGCTGATGAGGGTGAAGGACTCTTCTGCCAGCACCTTCTCCACAGGCAAAAAACAGTTTGCATACCACCTGGAGAGCAAAGAAAAGAAAACAACACAAAAATATCCAGCCAAACCCCCCAACACACAACACTTGCCAGGTTTTGATTAAAAAGCAACCCCCCGTGTTCAATCCCCCAACCCAGATTAGTGATTATTTTGAAGGACTGTCCTCCTATAATATTTAAATCACAAAATTACTTTGAGGGATTGAACGCATTTCATGTAAGAGCTGTCCAAATCTTTCCTGTTCACCAAATTTCAGTTATAGGCCATTCTGGGTGTGAACTTTGATGACCCCTGGTGAGGTCACCGTATGGAATTTGGCCAAAATTTTTGGTGTATGTTTGGTGGTGGGTGCATCCAGTTACCAAAGTTTGAGCAAAATCTGAGTTGGTCACAATCACAGCCCCATGTAAACTGCCTGATTCTTATAAAAAATGGCTCTTAAACATAACCTGACACCTACACATTCCGAAATATTAGTGTTGAAAGTTACACAGACTTGATCTGTTCCAGCTACAATGAATCAGCAGCTGAGCTGAAACATTCAGCTGCTGCTGTGTTCAGCGCAGCGCGGCTCATCAATCCATTACAATATATATTATAAATAATTAACTTTGAGAGGATTCCAAATGCGTTCTCCATGACGTGACGCGTACGAGACACCTGCAGATGGAAACTATTTCTGATTCTATGAGCGAATGGTTTCATCAGCCAGTAGTTCTGAAAGCAAATGCAACATCAGCTATGAAATTATTATTTTATTTTGTTTTAGTGTTGAAAGTTTAAACAGAGCAGATATGTTCCAGCTTCCAAATTCTGTAGACATGAAGGCAAAATATCACGCAATCCAGACTGGGCACACGGGCTGCATGAATTAATTCCACATGGTCCATATTAATTAAATCCATTTTTGTATAGTGCTGAATAAATTCAGCTTTGAATAAAATTCCAGGTGGTTTCTAAATCCTCAAATTTGGTACATACGCAGGATCCTTTACACCCATTTATAGCCCAAACGTCTTGGAAAAAGCAACAAGAATAACTAAAACTGCTTTCTTATGAAAGGAAATGTTGTCTCCCTTCTTCCTCCATTGTGGCTTTGCCAACATGCGCAGCTTTCCAGCATTTTCCAGCTGTTTATTGATAAGATTCTTTGAGTGTCTGTGAGCACTGCCTACTGAGTTGCCCTAATCCAAACTGGCGACCACGCCCCCTTGCCAGGACATGTCTCAGTGTGGCTGCGGACTCTAGTACTCAGAGTGCCATAGAGTGCTATACTGTTTGTATTTCATTATAACTGATGTAAATAAAGTTCAAGACATATTCAATAACTTGGAAATGTTCATGTATCCATCCCCTGACTTGTCTGAAGAAAACTATAAACTATTAACTATAAACTATAACTATTTACAGGTATTATACCAAAGGGGCTGATTACGTATGCAGTCCATCATCTTGGCTTTTATATTTTTAATTAATTTATATCAGGTTGTACAGATTTACTTTCAGTTTGAGTCTAAGGACGATAATTTTAGAAATTTTTATATTGAGAAGCCTGAGTTACTTTTTGCATTTGAAATGCCATAAACAAATTAAAATGTGTGAAATACCAAAGGGGCTGAATACTTTTGCAAGCCACTGTAAAACAGTGCAGCCAAAGCTAAATCAGTTCAAAACCACCCAGTCCAGTAACATATACAATTTGTTCACTCTTGGATTCAGGAGTTTTAGTGAGCTGAGCACTGAACTATCTGGACTGGAGAGCCAGTGCTGCGTAATATTTCAACAAATCTCATTAAGGAAAGGAGCAAGAAGTTGGCAACAATGATTGCCACCAGTGTAGTTTTTAGAGTGATAAAAGCCTCCATGGAGATCATTTCAAAAATGTCATTAGAGTTATGTGCCATGGGGTTATCAACTTACTATTCAGAGGTAAACCTTTCACCATGATTATGTCTCATTCATTTTTTAGTATCTGTTTTCTGTTTTTTGTACACACTATAGACCCAGCACTAGACACAGATTTGTGGAGGGGCCTTGTATTGCTCTGAGGGGGCAGTTTTTTTAGGCCAGAAGTGTAAAGTTCTGTTTAATCAGTGTTTAATCGGTCTTCACCATTTCTTTCATTCTCTATTTCACTCTCTACTCGGACCCTCCGTGGTCCTTGTTTAAAGAAATGCCATATATCCATCTTTTAGTTCAGTATAGTTTTTTCACTTCTCACTCTTTCACAGCTAGGTCCAGTAGTGACAGAAACACACTGCATTCACTAGATTTAAAAAAAAAATGATTTGCCTTATCTCATGATTATGAGAATTACAAGAAAAAAAAAATCTTGTAATTATGAAATCAGGAAAGGTGCCACACTGACCACTGCTTTGTTCAGAACCACATACTGAGAATTGGCTGATTTGTAAGCACTGACGGTGCCATGTGATCGGACACAAAGTATGGATTTTCCCCTAAGGGGTTCCCCTCTTTGTCCCTGATTATGATTATGCACGTCAGTCTGGGGGACCCGTGTCCCTCCTTGAAGTAATTTTATTCATCCAGGAACACCTTAGGGGAAAATACACACTTTGTGTCTGATCACAGTGTGCTACCAACAGCTTTCCCTATCCCGCTTCTCACCCCCGTCCAGACTTCCACCTTTCATTCACACAGCCCCACCGACCACTGAGGGATGCAGACGGGCTCACCCCCAGCCCAGCGCATGTCAGTGCACTGTCGGCGCTTACAAATCGGCTGATTTTTTATTATGACTCGGGAATTCTCACGCTTGACTTTACTGAAGGATTGGAAGCAGTGGAATCACAAAAAAACATTTTCCAGTGAATTAAATGCGCTTCTATAAGTAGTCAACACTCCTTTCTGTGTTATGTTTCTCTTTTACTTAAATCTTTTCATGAACCATTCGACTCATTCACAATTATTTTAGTAAAAATCAGATAAAGCATAGTGTGTTTATCAATATTATTTTGAATCCTCTACATTGGAAATGTGTACAAATTGTAATCATTGTAGATTTTTGTTTTTATGTTGTTTGCGGGTGACTGACAGGCTCGTCCAACCAGGGCCGGCCCAACTGCCTATAGAGTGAACAAGCCTGCAACCCTTGATAGATATGTCCAAGTCAAAATGAACATTCAGAACACAACACTGCAGTCAAATGGCAAGCAAGGCCTCCCGTAGGTACTACAAAATCCAAATATTTCCTGTTGGCCCATGATGCTGAGGACAGGTGGTATTGGGCACCTTGAATATGTTGGTTCTACTTTGTCCTTCAAGTTGTTTTCTTTTTTTTTTTTTCCACACAGGTTTAACACCTTTCACCTGGAAGCTTCATCTTCCTGTCGCTATGACTATGTCACAGTATATGATGGACAGGACACCATGGCACCTTTGTTAGGAAAATTCTGTGGTACAGTGCTCCCCCCTGATCTTCGATCGTCCACCAACCACCTTTTCCTTGTATTTCGGACTGATGCCTCAGTCAGTGGGATTGGATGGAGGGCCACTTACTTTGAAACACTGGGTAAGTGGGACTTCTTTCTGATGTGAGATGGGGGTGCATGTTAATATTACTCAACTGTATCATTTATAAGTGGCCTACTGGTGAAAGCTCAGCACATTATCCTTTGTCAAATAAAAATACCTCTTTAAAGCTATTGAAGTTTAGGATATGGCTTCTGGTCTGCAGAGGTACACTTTGCCTGGGACCTGGCCATATGAAACACACATGCTTTGAACTGCCAGTGCACCAGTCTCTTGCATTTTCTGAGAACATTGGTGGCTAGTGAAGGAAAAAAAAAGTTTTGTCCCCCGTTTTCAATACACAAAACAAGGGAGCCATTTCGCGTATTGAAAACGGGGGACAAAAACTTTTTGGTCAGCATAGGTGGAAAAGCTGAGCACCCATGGAGCTTGCCTGTCTGCCTCCACGGAGGCGCCCTCTACTCGGCCCGGCCCCCCACATGGGAAGCCACCAGTTCCCTTAAATCGGCGAAGCACAGATGCGGAGGAGCCGTTGCGGTTAGATTATTCACCCACTCCCTCAATAATATTTATTCTTTTCATTATGGTGGATTCTGGTGGGGGGGTGGGGGGTTACAGTTGTATGTAAAAGTTTGGGCACCCCTGATGATTTCCATGATTGGTTGTTTGGATCAGCAATTTCAGTTAAATATACCATATAGCAGACGAGCACAGTGATATTTGAGAAGTGAAATGAAGTTTATAGGAATTACAGAAAGTGTGCAATGATTCTTGAAACAAAATTAGGCAGGTGCATAAATTTGGGCACCCCAACAGAAAAAATACATCAATATTTAGTAGATCCTCCTTTTGCAGAAATAACAGCCTCTAAACGCTTCCTCTAGCTTCCAATGAGAGTCTGGATTCTGGTTGAAGGTATTTTGGATCATTCTTCTTTACAAAACCTCTCAGTTGTTGGTTTCCGAGCATGGACAGCCCGCTTAAAATCACATCACAAATTTTCATTAGTCTTCAGTTCTGGGGACTGAGATGGCCATTCCAGAATGTTGTACTTGTTCCACTGAATGAATGCCTTAGAAGATTTTGAGCAGTGTTTAGGGTCGTTGTCTTGTTTAAAAATCCAGCCCTGGTGCAACATTAACTTTGTCACTGATTCATTTTGTTGGTAGAATACATCTCTAGGATGCTCCTGAACACATCATCAGTGATGTAACCTGGGGTCCTCGGGTGTTTCGGGTCTTTCAACATCAGACACCCTCACCCAGGCGACCCAGCTATGGTTGATCAGACCCGGCTTGTGTTCAGGTGGCATTCGCTACTCCCCATGGATCACCTCTCCTGATCCAGAGCCATCTGGAGGCTTTTCCGCTTCCTCTGTGATGTTCTTGATGGCTCTTTTCCTCTCCATCCCGGTAATGCCCAATGCACTCAAGGTTTTATAGAGTGATTGGCCCGCAAACCCTCTGCAGCCAACCTCGATGGGCATACACTTCGCCTTCCAGCCCTGCTTGCAGCAGTCTATGACCAGCTCCTCATACTTGGTCCACTTTCTCTCGTGGACCTCATCCAGTCTGTCCTCCCATGGCACTGTCAGCTCCATGAGGATGATGTTCTTCATCTCCTCTGAAACCAGGAGAATGTCTGGCCTCAGGGTGGTTGTGACAATGTGCTGGGGGAACTTCAACTGCTTCTCCAGGTCGACAGACAGCTGCCAGTCCTTCGCAGTCACCAAGAATCTGCTGATATTGACTGGAATCCATGTGACCCTCAACTTTAACAAGATTCCCAGTACCTGCACTGGCCACACAGCAACACAGCATGATGGAACCACCTCCAAATTTTACTGTAGGTAGCAAGTGTTTTTCTTGGAATGCTGTGTTCTTTTTCAGCCATGCATACAGCCCCTTGTTATGTCCAAAAAACTCAATTTTAGTTTCATCAGACCATAGCACCTTATTCCAAAATGAAGCTGGCTTGTCCAAATGTGCTTTAGCATACCTCAATTGACTCTGTGGTGTGTATGCAGAAAAGGCTTTCTCTGTATTACAGCATCATACAGCATCTCTTTGTGCAAAGTGTGCTGTATAGTTGAACGATGCACAGAGACACTATCTGCAGCAAGATCATGTTGTAGGTCTTTGGAGCAGGTCTGTGGATTGACTATGACTGTTCTCACCATCCTTCGCTTCAGCTTATCTGAGATTTTTCTTGGCATTCCACTTTGGGCCTTAACTAGTACTGTGCCTGCAGTCTTCCATTTCCTCACTATGTTCCTCACAGTGGAAACACAGCTGACAGCTGAAATCTCCGAGATAGCTTTTTATATTCTTCACCTAAACCATTATGTTGAACAGTCTTTGTTTTCAGGTTATTTGAGAGTTGTTTAGAGGCTCCCGTGCTGCCACTCATTAGAAAAGATGCAAAGAGGGGAAACATTTGCAAATGACCACCTTAAATACTCTTTCTCATGTTTTTAATTTACATTTCACGTCCCAACTTCATTGGAATTGGGGTTGTAGATAAATTTAAAAACATTCTAAACAGTTGTCTTTTCTATGTTCTTTTTTTTTTAAATGGTGCCACTCTCTTCTTTTGGTAAATATCCAGTAAATAAAATGTGATTGAGTTGCTTTTTAATGTTTTCAGGTCCATCACAGGGATGTGGTGGCTTCCTGTCCACGTCCTCCGGCACGTTTGGTTCTCCAGATCCCAACTTGGATGGGCGCTATGAGCCCATGTTGAACTGCATATGGACACTTTCCGTGCCGGTCAACAACATCATCAACCTGAACTTCAGCTCTTTTGATCTTGAGTCTTCCTCCACTTGTCGCTATGACTACCTCAAGGTAAACTAGAACTAGAGCACCGTGCTTGCAAAGTGCAAATCTCCGACAATCATTTTTGTTAGAATTATGAATATTTGAAAATTTGTTCAATTTTAAAGATAGGAATTTTTATAATTTTCAGAGATTTTTCCTGACTTTGCCCTTTGACCTATGACATTGAAAATTTAATCAGTTCTTGCCTATCAAGATAAGAATCTTCAAAAAAAATTCATAACGATATATGACAAATTGTGGGCTCCATGCTGTTTACAAACAGACAAACAGAGGTGAAAACATAACCTCCTCCAATTTCACTGGCAGAGGTAAATATAATGTGTGCCAGCCATGAAGACAGAATGTGGGGGGCGTGAGAGAGAGCGAGATTATGGTCAGCAGCAGGTCCTAAGGCAGGGGTGGCCAGGTTGGGTCCTCGAGAGCCACCTTCCTGACACTCTTAGTTGTCTCCCTGCTCCAACACACCTGAATCCAATGAAAGACTCGTTAGCAGAGTTTTAATGAGCCCTGTCCTAAGGGATAAAATGGAAATTAGAGCATCATGCTGGTAGAGCACAAACCCCCGCCAACACTAGTTTCCAGTACCACAAATGTTTAAATTTTCAAGGTCAAAGTGTTGTTGGAAGTGGCTTTTCTTAAGCTAAATTAGATATGATCAAATGTCAGGAGTATGTATTTAGTTCATGCACTTGAATCAAAGTTTTATTGTGGTGTTGTCAGGTTTTGAGTTTTGTTTTTTTTCAGTTTCTGAAGTATTTTTCAGATATTTTTCACAGAGCATTTGTTGTCTTTGCTATGCACAATTTCTCATTGCGTTTTGGTACTTGGTTTCCAACTGATAACTGGAAGATGGACAAACAGGCATAAAATTGGAACCTCCATCCAATGTTGGTGGTGTAGGTAAATCCATAACAGAAAAATGAGAGTGATTGAGGCACTTATGATTGAGATATAATGTAAAATGTACACCAAATGGGCTTTTCAATATTAAATTCAAATGTCTACAAAATTCACAATCTGGATCAGACCAGGATCAAACTGTCAGTTGATAAAGAATACCATCCTACATAATGCTTTCAAATATGAAAGAAATCTGATTTTTTTCATTAAAGATAGGGATTTTTCCATTTTTCCTGACATCTGACCTCTGACCTTGAAAATTGAATAACTTCTTGCCTATCAGGATATGAATCGTCAGTAAAAAAAAATTTAATTACATATGAAAAATTGTAGGTTCCAGGCTGTTCACAAACAAATAGACAAACAAACAACCTCCTCCAACTTCATTGGCAGAGGTAATAACTCTTGTTGCTGCGACATGACACAGGTGGTACAGATTAATATGAATGGGTGAAGTGAAAGACCAGCAACTGTCCCACCATCACTGTCATTCTCAAGGTGCTGTGTGAGCATCCACCATAGGAGTTATTGAAAAGTCACTGAATTAATAGATAAATTAATGAGTCCATCCCATCCAGTTGATTAACACAATTGATTAAAAATGATAAATGATGTCATTGTGTATGTCTCCATATTAAAAAAAGGCATATAATGAAGATAAAGAGACTCAAATTTGGTAAACTCAATGTATTAGACCTATACAGTAGTGTTCAGAATAATAGTAGTGATATGTGACTAAAATGATTAATCCAGGTTTTGAGTATATTTCTTGTTGTTACATGGGAAACAAGGTACCAGTAGATTCAGTAGATTCTCACAAATCCAACAAGACCAAGCATTCATGATATGCACACTCTTAAGGCTATGAAATTGAGCTATTAGTACAAAAAAGTAGAAAAGGGGGTGTTTACAATAATAGTAACATCTGCTGTTGACGCTACAAACTCAAAACTATTATGTTCAAACTGCTTTTTTAGCAATCCTGTGAATCCCTGAACTAGCATTTAGTTGTATAACCACAGTTTTTCATGATTTCTTCACATCTGCGAGGCATTCATTTTGTTGGTTTGGAACCAAGATTTTGTTCATTTACTAGTGTGCTTGGGGTCATTGTCTTGTTGAAACATCCATTTCAAGGGCATGTCCTCTTCAGCATAAGGCAACATGACCTCTTCAAGTATTTTGACATATCCAAACTGATCCATGATACCTGGTATGCGATATATAGGCCCAACACCATAGTAGGAGAAACATGCCCATATCATGATGCTTGCACCACCATGCTTCACTGTCTTCACTGTGAACTGTGGCTTGAATTCAGAGTTTGGGGGTTGTCTCACAAGCTGTCCACGGCCCATGGACCCATGGACAATTTTACTCATCAGTCCACAAAATATTCCTCCATTTCTCTTAAGGCCAGTTGATGTGTTCTTTGGCAAACTGTAACCTCTTCTGCACGTCTTTTACTTAACAGAGGGACTTTGCGGGGGATTCTTGCACATAAATTAGCTTCACACAGGCGTCTTCTAACTGTCACAGCACTTACAGGTAACTCCAGACTGTCTTTGATCATCCTGGAGCTGATCAATGGGTGAGCCTTTGCCATTCTGGTTATTCTTCCATTCATTTTGATGGTTGTTTTCCATTTTCTTCCACGCGTCTCTGGTTTTTTTGTGCATTTTAAAGCATTGGAGATCATTGTAGATGAACAGCCTATAATTTTTTGCACCTGCGTATAAGTTTTCCCCTCTCCAATCAACTTTTTAATCAAACTACACTGTTCTTCTGAACAATGTCTTGAACGTCCCATTTTCCTCAGGCTTTCAAAGAGAAAAGCATGTTCAACAGGTGCTGGCTTCATCCTTAAATAGGGGACACCTGATTCACACCTGTTTGTTCCACAAAACTGACAAACTCACTGACTGAATGCCACACTACTATTATTGTGAACACCCCCTTTTCTACTTTTTTTTTTACTAATAGCCCAATTTCATAGCCTTAAGAGTGTGCATATCATGAATGCTTGGTCTTGTTGGATTTGTGAGAATCTACTGGTACTTTGTTTTCCATGTAACAATAAAAAATATACTCAAAACCTGGATTAATCTTTTTAGTCACATAGCACTACTATTATTCTGAACACTACTGTATATATATATACAAACTCCCAGACCAGGCTTTGAGGTATAAGAAGTCGTCGAGTTTATTTCAGAAAAGAGGTTCGGTACACAGGTTATCACATAGTGGAGCAGAGGTACAAGCAGGGTGAAGCACAAATGTAGTTATCTCCAGGCAGGGGTCTGAGGCACAAGCAAACACTGGCATATGGGCTGAGGCAAAAAGGCGAGGTCGAAAAACACAGAGCAAGGTACTGGTACACAGCAAGACTAATCAGGACTGAAAACAATAAGACTGGAGATTGTGCTGGAAGCAACAACAATCTGGCGAGGGGCTGTGAGACTGTGAGGGTTTATATGAAGGTGGACTAATGAGGGGCAGGTGGTGTTAACGAGGTGCACGTGAGGAACAATCAGGAAAGGGACAGTGGCTAGTCAACAAAGAGGAAACACTGTGCAAGATGGGGAGGAAGAGAGTGCACAAAGTAGGATACAGAGACACGAGAGCAGGTGCCAAGAGTGAGAGTGACAGAAACCGAGTGGGCAAAAACAAAGTGTGAGACACGGACAATAGCAGGTGTAGTGCTATGGAGTGAGAACATACTCAGAGGGGTGTCAGTGAACACAAAGCAGACAGAAACAAAAAGAAAGACAAAGACAGGGCAGGTGCGGTGAAGTGAACATAATCAGGTATAAGTGAGGGACGAAGACATGAAGGCAGGCGCCGGACGTGGGGTGAAACAAAGAACTATGAACACACCGTAATATAACTGGAAGCAGGCATGAACATGAGCACTGTCTGGGAAACCTGGAGCATAGATACTAAAGCATAACTAAACAAGTATTAATAGCAAAACAAACAACATACTTAATAAACAATGAATGAAAACACAACTGACTGCAGAAACTAGAACAAAAGTAAATCATAACAAAAAGAAGGAAGCGACAAGAAAAACATAACAGAATAAATCATGATGAAAATAAATATGAATAAATAAAAGCTGAAGCAGACATGAAACAACAAAAAGGGGGAAACCATGGGCTCAGTGCCCTGACCCGGCCAAATCCCTGACAATTTAATTGAGTGCATTTACACCTGTCTGCCACTAGCTGGACATGTTTGGGCTTTTTACATGGAATACTCATCATCTGCATTAAGGACATTAGGAGCAGGTGCTGCTTTTATTTTCATTGCATATGCTTAGTTTTGATGGTACGTGAACGGTAGCTTTTAAAGTGTAGCAGGTCTGGTGGTCACAGCTTGTATAATACGAGGTCTGTTAGAAAAGTATCCGACCTTTTTATTTTTTTCAAAAACCTGATGGATTTGAATCACGTGTGCTTGCATGAGCCAACCTTGAACCTTCGTGCGCATGCGTGAATTTTTTCACGCCTGTCGATTGCGTCATTTGCTGGTAAGCAGCCGTTGTGTGAGGATGGGTGTTGTCTCTCGTTGGATTTTCTTTGCAAGGAAAATGGCGGAACGACTGCAGCAGCACGACTGCATCAAATTTTGATAGAAACTGGGCGACAGCCAGGTGGAAACCATTCTGATTATTCAGACGGCTTTTGGTGACGATCCTATGGGCATCACACAGATTAAGGAGCAGTACAACTGGTTTAAAGATGGCCGCACAACGGTGGAGAGCGAGCCGCGCTCCGGTTGGCCATCAACATGCTGAAATGACCAGATCATTTCCAAAGTGAACGCTGTGGTGATGCGGGACCATCGTGTGACTAGCCGAGAAATTGCGGAAGAGGTGGACATCAGCACTTTTTCAGCACATTCCACTGTGACAGAAGATTTGGCCATGAAAAGAGTTGCAGCAAAATTCATCCCGATGGCTTTGGCACGAAGCTGCTGACGGAGCAAAAGCACCTCCACGTTGAAGTCTCACAGGACATGCTGTGACATGCCCACCTCTTCCACAGTTTCTCAGATAGTCACACGACTGAAAAGCCACCGAAAATCATCTGAATTTTCCGAATGGTGGAAGAGGTGGGCATGTCACAACATGTCCTGTGAGACTTCAACACAAAGGCGCTTTTGCTCCGTCATCAGATTCATGCCAAAGCCATCGGCATGAATTTCCCTGCAATTCTTTTCATGGCCAAATCTTCTGTCACAGTGGAATGTGCCGAAAAAGTGCTGATGTCCACGTCTTCCGCAATTTCTCGGATAGTCACACGACAGTCTCGCATCACCACAGCGTTCACTTTGGAAATGAGCTGGTCATTTCAACATGTTGATGGCCGACCGGAGCGGCCGTCTTTAAGCCGGATGTACCGCTCCTTAATCTGTGTGATGCCCATAGGATCGTCACCGAAAGCCGTCTGAATAATCCGAATGGTTTCCACCTGGCTGTCGCCCAGTTTCTGGCAAAATTTGATGCAGTCGCGCTGCTCCAGTCGTTCCACCATTTTCCTTGCAAAGAAAATCCGACGAGAGACTACACCCATCCTCACACAACAGCTGCTTACCAGCAAATGACGCAATCGACAGGCGTGAAAAAATTCACGCATGCGCACGAAGGTTCAAGGTTGGCTCATGTTCACTTGTTCATCAAGACACTATTGATGAGTGCTTTCTAAATACTATGTGTGTAGATTTCAGAATTTTTTGTGTCTCTGCGTTCAGTCAATGATAGAGTATCTCTTTTCATCAGGTGTATGACGGTGACAACATGAACTTTCCTCTGGTTGGGACTTTCTGTGGAAACACCGTCCCTGCTCCTTTTGTATCGAGTGGAAACTTCCTGATTGTTCACTTTGTCACCGATGGCTCAGTACAGAGGTCAGGATTCAACGCTTCCTTCACAGCTGTGCCAAGTAAGACACTTTCTACTGCTCCTGTGGGTTTGGTCTTCATGGTCAGCAAGTAACCCAAAGTTACAAAAACTAAAACTAAACTTCATTGTTTAGCTGCTTGTGCTGATTTTGTGAGGCTAGTGGCACATGAGCACTACTCAGTTATTTGAAGAGAAACAACTTTCCTCTGTCGTGCTGAATCTAATAATTCCACCTAAATATAGTGAAGAATTGTGCATTTATTTGACTAAGGGCGATGTCTCATTGTTGATTTTTAGCCCCAATTTCTGTCCTGATTTTAAAATTGTGGAAAATGGGCTTAATTTTTTAAATAGTGGGCAAAATTCTTATTAACTAATATTTTATATCTATTTACATATGACTGTAACCGAATATTGCTAAATAAAACCCAAGTATGTATGGTTCCCATTACGTAATTGGGCAAGTAGCAAATGCTGCTTTTCTAAAAAGCTAAAATGTTTCTCTTCACACCCCAGAGCTACTGTGGAACAGCGCAACATGATTTTCATGGTTTCATGTTTGTCCACTTTCACCAGTGTGCACCAGTTAAATCCAGCTTTTCACATTTTATGGGTTACAATTTATCCCAACATCACAAATTTTAAAAACTTGTTTACAACTTTCCCAAGTGCTCTCAGTGTTCTACAATAGTAGTTTTACTACAGATTTTGTCCGTGTTGGGTATCACAATCTGCGATGTGAGACCACTCTAAGGGCCGCTTCACACATAACACGATTGAAGATGACTAGCGCACGGAGGAATTGCATGCCATTCATGAAAAATTGGAGCTGCCTCTAAAGCCTCGTACACATGTTGCTATAATTATTCATGCCCTGTGAAAGCCCATTCGACCCCCATGCAGCAGGTGTTGGTCGAATTCCAGGTGAAATACACGGACATCCAACACCGCTCGCTGGGCACTTAGAAAATGTGTGGCCAGTCGCACTGTCAGCACAAAAATAGTGAGCAGACGACTACTTTTGAGCTGGCTGTGAAATTTGTCTAAGTGCCTGCACGAGTGTGGCGTTGCAAAAAACAACACGTGGCGTGTGTGTGTCTATCGCACGTGTGCATGTGTGTCGTGCCCCCCCACCCAAAACACATGTGGTGTACATATGTTTCACGCTTCCCCCCGCTCTCCCAACACATGTGGTGTACGGGGGGGAGGGGGTACGCTTGCAAAAAATGCTGATATGTATGTACAGACATGATTATATGGGGGATGCTATATCAGAGTGCACACAGCACGGCATGCCACCTGTCAGCTGATCACAGCACACTGACAGCTGGAAATGATGGCCCAGTGCACATGATGTGTCACATTAAAAACACAGAGACCACCGCCAGGACAGGTATATAAATACAGTCATTATGACAATACCTACATATGCAGTTACATAACAAATAACTAAAATGAATGACCACATAACAGAGAACCAGAGAGTGACACGTTGGTCTGGGTGCTGAACGGACAGGGGGGCATGTCTGCCAGCAGCAGCTGCTATTGACATCTCTGCTCCTGGACGTCCCAGCTGGAGAACACGTACCGTGTTTTGAAGGACATGATCTTACAACTTTCCTCCGTGAGGCGCGCTTCTCTGCCACTGTCCTCACGTGGAAATACATAAAACATCTTTTGCCTTTGTGCCGGGCTGCAGCGGTTGCACACAGTGCACCTCAGCAGGCTGCGGGCTGGCCCAACACGCATGTCCAAACATCTTCTAATTTCTTTTTTTGGAAAATATGTTTATCTCCTTGTTGATTTTAAGCATTTCATGCTCCTGTTATAAGACAGCAGTTGTAGCACAGTGGTAAGTTTTTGTCTGTTAATCACAGCTTTTGTAAATTGCAGGTTCGAATCCTGTGAGTGGCATTTAATTTTTTTATTTAACCAGGGTTATTTAACTGCAGGGTTCTATATTGGTCAGCTTTTATTTATTATGTATATCAACCCAGTGGTTTTCACTAATTATACTCCAATATCTCTGATAGATCTATCACTGATAGATGTATCAGTGTCCAGTGATTGTATTAATTATTTATACACCCGGCTGGACATAATAAGACATAATGAGAGTGTACTGCTTCATTCATGTCATTTCATGACTGTACATTTGTGACCATGGGTCATCTACAGAGGAACAGATGGTTCATACTTGTATTGTCCGCTTAATAAGAGGGATTCAATAAAATGCAGTGTTTTTTATGGTGTGTGTGTGTGTGTGTGTGTGTGTGTGTGTGTGTGTGTGTGTGTGTGTGTGTGTGTGTGTGTGTGTGTGTGTGTGTGTGTGTGTGTGTGTGTGTGTGTGTGTGTGTGTTTTTTTCTTTCTCCACAGCAGAGGTGCGATGTGATGCAACACATTCCAGCTGCTTGCACTGTGTTCATGCACTCGCACAAGCATGCACGAAACTGTCGCCGGTGTGTCGTGCACACCTGTGCGACAGTGCGTCCCTCACAACAGCAGGTGGAATGTTTCGTGGTTCCACATTTCATGTTTGGTTCGTGGATTTTCTTCCGGTTTCTGCGTCTTTCGTGTTATGTGTGAAGGGGCCCTAATGCATGAAACACTCAAGAATCTGTCTGCATATTAAACAGCTTAATTTCAGACATGGGCACACTTTCAGAGTGAGGTCTTCTCGAGGTTGTTGCTCTTTGATGTCATGAAATTTTTATTTAATCACTTTTATGAAGAATGTTTCTAATATTTGTTTTAAACATTTATTTAGTATTCCACTTATTTTATGTTGTGTCTTGGCTAAGCCTCACAGGTTATCAGGTGTGACATTTGTCTCTATCTTTCTCTCTCTCTCTCTCTCTTTCTCATACAAACACACACACACACACACACACACACACACACACACACACACACACACACACACACAAGGTTATCTAGGATCACTGACTGTTTCATTATGAAATGTTAATTTTAGCACATTTGTGAACTTTTTAAGTATATTTGAAGACATTTGATTGTACTTACACCTATTTAATTATGCACAGCTTTGACTAACACTTTCAGTTTAAGATGTCAGATATGGCAACACCTAATTTAACATTTGAGGTCACTTCAAGGTCATTGTTGACCTTGACATTATTGGGTTTCAATTTAGTTGTTGCTTTACTTAAAAAATAAAATAATTCATTTGTTTTTACTTCATGCAACACATATTACTTTTCAGGTAATATAGTTACAATGTGAATGTTGTTGTCCATTCGGCTGTTCCTGTTTTTGTTCAGGGTCGCCACAGTGGATACAGCCAGATCTGCACTGGTGTTTGGCACAAGTTTTACGCCGGATGCCCTTCCTGATGCAACTCCAGTGTTACCTGGAGAAACACACACGGCCGCTTGTGTTCCAAAGAGGTCTCCCATCCAAGTACTAACCAGATCCTGCACTGCTTAGCTTCCGAGATCTGACGGGATCAGGCTTACACAAAGCAGACCAGCTGCATAGTTACAATGTGAATATTATACAAATAATAAATGTTTACAAGTTCAATGGCCCCAGGGGTTGATGAGATCCGTCCAGAAATGTTGAAGGCTGTGGGTGTGGAGGGATTGTCTTGGATGAGACATCTCTTCAACATTGCATTGAGGTCTGGGACAGCACCTAAGGAGTGGAAAACTGGGGTGGTGGTTCCCATATTTAAAAAGGGGGACCAGAGAGTGTGTGCCAATTACAGTGGCATCACACCACTCAGTCTCCCTGGTAATGTCTACTCCAGGTGCTGGAAAGGAGGGTTCGGCCGATAGTCGAACCTCTGATTCCTGTGTGAAGCGCTTTGAGGCAACTCTGTTGTGATTTGGCGCTATATAAATTAAAATAAATTAAATTAAAATTAATTAATTAAGAGGAACAATGTGGGTTCCATCCTGGTCATGGAACAACTGACCAGCTCTTTACTCTCACAAGGATCCTGGAGGGTGCCTGGGAGTATGCCCACCCAGTCTACATGTGTTTTGTGGACTTGGAGAAGGCGTATGATCGGGTACCCTGGGAGATACTTTGGGAGGTGCTGCAGGAGTATGGAGTGAGGGGGTCCCTTCTCAGGGCCATCCAATCTCTACTCGCAAAGCGAGAGCTGTGTTCTGGTGCTTGGCAGTAAGTTGGACTCATTTCCGGTGGAGGTTGGCCTCTGCCAGGGCTGCGCCTTGTCACCAATCCTGTTTGTGATATTCATGGACAGGATATTGATGCATAGTCAGTGGGAGGAGGGTTTCTGGTTTGGTGGGCTCAGGGTCTCATCACTGCTTTTTGCAGATGATGTGGTCCTATTGGCTTCATTGGCCTGTGACCTCCAACACTCACTGGATCGGTTCGCAGCCGAGTGTGAAGCGGCTGGGATGAGGATCAGCACCTCTAAATCTGAGGCCATGGTTCTCAGCAGTAAACCGATGGATTGCCTACTCCGGGTAGAGAATACGGCCTTGCTCCAAGTGAAGGAGTTCAAGTACCTTGGGGTCTTGTTCACGAGTGAGGGGATGATGGAGTGTGAATTGGCTGGAGAATCGGCGCAGCAGGGGTGGTATTGCATTCGCTCTACTGTACTGTTGTGACGAAAAGGGAGCTGACCCAAAAGGCGACGCTCTCGATGTACTGGTCAATCTTTGTTCCTACTCTCACCTATGGTCATGAGGGTTGGGTCATGAGCGAAAGAACTCGATCGCGCGTACAAGCGGCCGAAATGGGCTTCCTCAGGAAGGTGACTGGTGTCTTCCTTAGAGATAGGGTGAGAAGTTCGGTCATCTGTGGGGAGGTCAGAGTAGAGTCGCTGCTCCTTCACGTTGAAAGGAGCCAGCTGAGGTGGTTCGGGCATCTGGCAAGGATGCCTCCTTGGCGCCTCCCTAGGGAGGCGTTCCAGGCACATCCATCTGGGAGGAGACCCCAGGGAACATCCAGGACTAGGTGGAGAGATTATATCTCCACACTGGCATTGGGAAGGCTTCGGGATCCCCCAGTCAGAGGTGGTCAATGTGGCATGGGAAAGGGAAGTCTGGGGTCCCCTGCTGGAGCTGTTGCCCCCGCGACCCGAACCCAGAAAAGCAGTTGAAGATGAGTGATGAGTGAGAAAAGGACTTACATTTTGGTGTTTGTCACTGGTGCTTTGACATCAACAGTCCAGCACAAACTTTAAATAAGAGTCCAAAATTGTGCTCAGTCAACTTGCAAAAAACAATTCTGATGATGTAGTCCATGATGCCGTGCACTGACTTTGTGTACAGACTGCCATTTCCTTTCCTCACGCCAGCGAAAAATTGCGTAAAAAATTTGTCCAGCTTTTCTTCCTAACTTCATCCTCTTCATCCTAACAGCTCTCCATGCTTCCCGACAGCTTACAATATAGTGGATTTGGATTTTTGTGTTAGAAAAATTAGCACTGTCTCTTAGCTCCTTTAAATCGTTATCCTTCAGCAAAACAGACTCCGCCATGTTTAGCTAAACACCGCCTCTACTAGTGTGTGCATGTGCAGGGTTCGCAGCGTGCAATGGTACAAAATGTATGGAACAAATTTGCACACTAAATGCAATGCAACACAAATGAGACAAATAATCCATGTCATGTGACATACAAAGCACCAATCAAATGACAAGGATCCATTATATAAATAGTATTAACAAACATGTGTTCCAGTCTTTTCTAATAATTGAACATGCCCACATAACAGTGTACTTCAGGGCTGCCTGTGAACAGCAAGCATGACAGTTCTTTTTGCAGCCACAGTGTATAAGTCCCAACCTGTTCTCATGCCATGTTCTTGATGGCATCATGAAAAGTGATTTAATCTATTAGTTTGTATTGCAGTCACAAAATGTAAAATGTATTACATTTAAAAACTAGAGCACTGCGCTTGTAGAGCAGAAACCTCTGCCAACACTAGTTTCCAATTCCACAAATTTTTACCTTGGAAAAAATTTCCAAGGTCAAAGTCCTGTTAGAAGTGGCTTTTCATAAGCTGAAATATAATACAAAATATAGATCAAAAGGGCTTTTCAGTGTTAAAAGAATGAAATATCTGCTATCTGCAAAACAGATTAGATGTGGATCAAACTTAGTCTATTCATTGAGAATGCCAGCCTGAATCTCATTGTCACAAATGAGAGGCATTAAGGCCCTTTTGATAAGATAAGATAAGAAGATAAGAAAAGCCTTTATTCATCCCTCAATGGGGAAATTTCAGTGTCACATCGCAGCATAGAACAGTAGGAATAGAAGGGCATGCAATAAAACAGACAAATGTATCTCTTAAAAAACAAGAACTAAAAAAAAGCACTGAGTGCTGGGTAATGCTAAGGTAATGCTAAGGTAATGCTAAGGTAATGCTAAGGTAATGCTAAGGCTACCATTGTTCAGTTCAATGCTGCACTGCCGGGATGATATACACTGTCGGGATGTAAAAGTGATCAGATAAAGTGACTTCAGCATGAAATGCACGATAAGTTACTCTGATATTTACAATATGGACAGGTTAAAATATAGTAGGTAAAGTGACTTAAGTTTGCACCATAAGTTAAATTATTGCACCTAATAAATACAGCAGGTAGTGACATGATTATTGTCCTGGTTGCTATGGTTACCACAGTACTAGCATTGTTCATTGTACAGTCTGACAGCAGCCGGGAGAAACGATCTGCGGAATCTCTCCCTCACACAGCGAGGGTGGATGAGTCTGTCACTGAAACTGCTCTCCAGAGCAGACACAACGTCCTTCAGGGGGTGACACTCGTGGTCCAGCATAGATTTAAGTTTAGCCAGGACCCTCCTGTCCCCCACCTCCTGCACAGAGTCCAGAGGACAGCCCAGGACAGAGCAGGATTTCCTGATGATCTTATCCAGTCTTTTCCTGTCCCTCTCTGTGATGCTGCTGCTCCAGCAGACCACACCGTACAGGATGGCTGAAGCCACCACAGAGTCATAGAAGGTCAATGAAAGACTCGTTAGCAGACTTTTAATGAGCCTTTCATTGGATTCAGGTGTGTTGGAGCAGGGAGACAACTAAGAGTGTCAGGAAGGTGGCTCTCGAGGACTGAACTTGGCCACCCCTGTACTAATGGAATCAATGAACATCATAGTACTGCATCACTTATGAAACACATTAAGTGAATGAGGAATAATAACTAAAGGTTACAAAATGGTGAAATTAGTCCTAATAGTTATGAAAAATATAAATAAAACTGGATGCTTTGTAATCTAAAACAGTGATACATTATTGGATATTCATGAACACTGACCTTTCAAGATCAACAAGGGTCAAATCAAACCTACTTCCACATCTGATAATAAAACCGTACGCTATCTGCTGGCAATCCTGAGTTTGATGTTTTAATCACAAAGTGCAAAATTCTTTTGCTTATCTACCCCACCAAAGCTGCAAATAATTTAAAAACAAATGCAAACCAAATCTGAATAATGGCTAGGAAGATTGGGCTTCTTTGGGTGTGTCTGGAAAGCCATTTTGCAGAGGCAATCATATGTCAGTTCTGCTAGAAATAGTCAATTAACCCCGAGACTAATATTCATGGGTAAGCCCATCAGTAACAGCTGAATGATGGGACATCGGATTTCCCAGCTTGTGGAAAAAGTATCCCCACCACAGGTTTGTTTTAAATCACTAAAAATGAAGCACTGTGCAGCTTTTCAGTGTGCAGAATGTCAGATTTTTTTACATTATTGGATTTCATTCAGTTGTTTGTGTTGTAGTTTGTCCTGATGATGATTTGTACAGCAATCATGAGTGGACAAAGTCAAGGGCTATAAAACTGTGACACAAAGTTCTTCTTAATACGCATTTACTCATTTACATCAGCCATAACATTACCATGGACAGCTGAAGTGAAGACCATTGATTTTCACATTACAATGGCACTTGTCCATGGGTGGGATATATTAGGCAGCAACTTAACATTTTGTACTTGAAGTTGATGTGTTGGAATCAGGAAAAATAGGAATGCATAAAAGTGTGAATGACTTTGACAAGGTCTAAACTGTGATGGCTGCCTGGTCCAGAACATCTCCAAGACTGCAGCTCTTGTGTGATGTTCTCTGAGTCTGTGCCTCAAGAGGTCAAGGCTGTTTTGGTGGTTACAATGTTATAGCTGATTGGTGTGTGTGTTCAGTAGTTTCTGTTTCTTGTTTACATGAACTGGGCAAATGTACTGAAGTATGAGTGGAACCCATTCTAGTAATCTCATACTCAGTGATCAGAAACATGATGAATCTTCATCATCCTGAAGCTTCTGTTTTACACATTTCATGAGCATGTCATTGTGTCTGTTTTTTTCTCAGTGATTTGTGGTGGGAGTCTGAATGCCACCACCACCATACAAACTCTGACATCTCCATATTTCCCAAATGCATACCCCCCTTACACCTCCTGCATATGGACTCTGGATGCTCCAGCTCAGGAAAACATTAAGGTGTCAGTCCAGACATTTACCCTGCAACCCAGCCAGATCTGCTCCACCAACTACCTGGAGATAAAGGACTGGCCTCTGGTATGTTCTTACATGATCCCATATTCATGGCACTCTATCATTGGCAACACACATTACATTACATTGTCTTGTGCTTGGGTTAGTACTCTTTCGAACACGTTATATGACAACAACACAATTGTTGTATAGATCCTTTAGTTTAAATCATAATTGTTAATATGAACTGTTGGAGTTGACAGGCTGAAAAGCATCATTCTGTCTCTGCTTAAGCTCTTCTATTTGCCAGTACACCACAAGTTTTGTATAATCCAATTTACCCACTTGACTGGGAAACTAAGGTTTGAATCATTAAACCATACATAATAGTACTGAGCATTTTCCATCCAGCCAGTCTGCCCTTCTGCTCATGAAGTATCCATTGGTCACTTCACAAATAATGACATCAAGCTGTCTCCATGCCAACTGGTTCACTTATTCTGCATTACATTATTCATCAGAGGTTCATAAAATTCTAACAGTATTGTAGTAACTCTGCTGATTCTTCTCTGTTTCCAGGGAGACTATGGACAGTCATATAGATTCTGTGCAGCGGACGATCATCCTCTGGACCTCTACAGCTACAGCAGAACCTTTCTAATTCATTTTCAATCTGATGCTTTTATACCAGGAAATGGTCTGAATTTCACCTATCAGATTGCAGGTAGATAATGGTGTTTAGTACAATTAACAATCCTCAGCTAAAAAGCCATATTATTTGAAAATCCTACTGAAATCATGTTAATACAGTTAACTGTGACATCCATAAATTCAGGCATATTTGCATTTCTTGGAGTTTTTGAAGCTGTTGGTTGGAGCATGGTGACTTAGTGGTTAGCGCTGTTGCCTCACAGCAAGGAGGTTGTGGGATAGCTTCCCACCTGTGGCATTTCTGTGTGGAGTTTGCATGTTCTCCCTGTGTTCACATGGGTTCCCTCCGGGTGCTCTGGCTTCCTCCCACATCCAGACATGCATGTTAGGTGAACTGGGAACATTAAACTGACTGTAGGTGTGGATGCCTGTGGTTTGCCTGTCTATATGTAGCCCTGCAATAGACTGGTGTTCTGTCAAGGGTGTTCCCCTGCCTCAGGCCCTGTGACTGCTGGGGTAGAATAGAGAGCCTTTATTGTCATTGTACATACATATATATACATACAGTAAAATTTGTCCTCAGCATTTAACCCATCCTAATTACAGTTCCACACAATCCATCCACGAGGAGCATTGGGCAGCCACAGTCCGGCGCCCAGGGACCAACTCCAGATGTAGAGATGCTGCCTTAGTCAGGGGCAGAGAAAGGAGCAGACCTTTAATAAGCATGTTTTTGATTGTGGGAGGAAACTGAATTGCCCAGAGGAAACCCACCCAGACATGGGGAGAACATGCATATCCACACAGAAAGGGAGGGAAGCGATCCCACCACCTTCTTGCTGTGAGGCACCAGTGCTAACCACTAAGCCACCATGCCTGGGTAGGTCCCAGCACCCCCATGATCCTTGATAAGAGTAAGCGGGTATAGAAAATGGATGGTTGGAGCATCAAGAACTGCAGACATATTTTGAAACCTTGGGCAGGGGGATTGACAATAACTTGTGACATTGCTGTTTATTTCTAGGCTGTAGTCGAACCTATGAACAGGACTATGGCTATCTGAAGAGCCCTGGCTGGCCCGATATCTATCCCCACAACATAAACTGCATCATCATCCTGAAGGCTCCACAAAACAGTTATATTTCCTTTTTCTTCAACAACTTTGATCTGGAGACCCATAGCAGTTGTAATTACGACTACTTGGAGGTAAAATAAATAAATAAATAAATAAATAAATAAATAATAATAATAATAATAATAAAAGGCAACCCAATAGACACACACTAACACACAATCACTCGTTATGTGGTGCTTGAAGAGGCACAGCGATGTTTCTGATGTTTCTGTTGTTAATTGCTGTTCTCTTGAGTAACTTTGGCATTTCCAACCCTATGGCTAGTTACCAAGTGGCACTACATTGTTTTTGACTGGTTGGAGACAAGTCAGACATGCCTTTATACCTGTTTGGTTCAAATGAACAGAAAATTACTTTCTAGTGTTATGTAGTCAGGGGCATAAATAGTAGTTGGCCAGTTAAATAGAATAATTAGAACAAAGATGAGATTGTCTGCAGTTTTGGGAAATGGTAAATGAACAGCACTTAGAGTGCATGTATGTACTTATGTACGAGTACACGTCAGGATGGTGTTCGTGCGCAAGTTCTCATGAGCTCATCTACCCAACCTGATACTGGTAGCTATCTGAAGATGACTTCATCTGGAACCAGGCTGTGGAGAGATGAATTCCCACAAAAAATGTTTTGTCTCAAGGCTGCAGTTAGGCGGGATCAGAATAGGGAATCAGAAGACCTTGTGTCACTCTGGGTCAAACAGAAACCAGACCCGGCGCCACGAGGGGGCGTTTGGGGGTGACGCCCCCTCACGTCATCAACCCCGCCCCCTCGGATATGAGAGTTATCAAAAATAAAAAGAAAAAAGAAAGAAAAAGAAATATTGGAAAATATAGCAAAATATTAGTTATTCAATAATATCACATATTTAACAAATAAACCAAATTAATTAAAGTAATTAATTTTAAAACAAACGGATATGGCGTGTGTCTGTGTTCAAGCGATTTGATAGGTTGAGGGTTGTGCTTGTCAGTGCGGCAGAGGGCAAGGATCCTGAGTCCAGCGATTATGGCAAGGTGGACGAACTAAAGCATGCTCGATTTATTCAAGCAGTGTCAGAGCTGGAGTTCCTGGGATTCGTTAAGTCCACCAAGCAAAAGGCAGATCATGCAGCACGACTCACTTGGGGAGGGTGTTAAGGTGCGTTTACACATAACCAAGACGCGTTCCGAATGTCATTTTTCTGTCATTCGTGACACATTCCTGATATTCTTAATGTGACTTAATGCATCTGAATAGGTTTCTTAATAGTGCGTGTTGGTGCGTGATATTCTTGATATTTGTGGAGCATGTTTTTGCCTGTCAAAAAATCTTCCACGAATGTCACACACCACCCTCATTTCGTCTCACGTCGTGGAGGTCGCAACTGAGCGTATTGATCCGTCTTGAGTATTGATCCTTAATAGAATGTGACAACGTTCGTAGTGGTTCCTGTGATGGTTCTTGGAGCCCAAACTGTCACGCGTTATTACGAAGTGACACGGAAACTGTCAAGTTTTGACACGACTTGTAACACGGCGTCACATTTCACTGCGTGCCACGACAGATCAGTTTTCTGTCACGTGCACACAATTAAACTCGGCTCCAAGTGTCGTTCCACAGTTCCTGCTGAAGCTAGTGTCGTTCCACAGTTCTTGCTGAAGCTCCTCAGGATGCTCCTACAGGTGTTCCACCTGCTGTTGTAACCGATGAGCGGGAGAACGAGTCTGAACCAGAGGAGCGAGAGGAGACTCACGTGCAGCCAGACATCTCTGCACGCCTCCAGTCCGGCGGAGGAAGAAGCGAGTGCACAGTTAAACCCTGCTGCATCGCATTCAATTTGATTGCTGACACCAAGTTGGCTAAAAGTCTAATTTCAGTGCTCTTCAACGCGCTCCTGCAGGTGTTCCACCTGCTGCATGTGCCTGATGTTTGGGAAAATGGGTGAGATGAGAGCCGCATGAAGCCACACATCTGGCTCTGTCCATCTCCTCCTCTCTGCGCCACTCCATGGCACAGAGCCCAACTATGCATGCAGTCACAAAGTTCTGTAAACGCAGCATTAATGCTGCATTTACACATAACGACGACAAGTCACGAATGCCGCGAAGTACACATTCTTGGCCGCTGATCACGAATGTGATGATTCGGGGCAGAGGCGTCAGGCTTCCTCAGGAACTGCTGCAACCTGTTACCACACGTTATGATTAATGGCACGTGTTGCTGGAGAATTATCAGGAACCATTACGCACGGTCAAGAATAGTGTTCCGTGTTGGTCACCAGTGACCATCTGGATGATCCAGAGGAGGCATGGGAGAAGGTCATGTGGTCAGATGAGACCAGAATAGAGCTTTTTGGAATCAACTCCACTTACCATGTTTAGAGGATGAGAACAACCCCAAGAAAACCATCCCAACCGTGAAGCATGGGGGTGGAAACATCATACTCTGGGGGTGCTCTTCTGCAAAGGGGACAGGACGACTGCACCGTACTGAAGGGAGGATGGATGGGGGGTCATGTATTGCGAGATTTTGGCAAACAACCTCCTTCCCTCAGTAAGAGTATTGAAGATGGGTCATGTCTGGGTCTTCCAGCATGACAATGACCCCAAACACACAGCCAGGGAAACTAAGGAGGAGCTCCGTAAGAAGCATTTCAAGGTCCTGGAGTGGCCTGGCCAGTCTCCAGACCTGAACTCAATAGAAAAACTTTGGAGGGAGCTGAAACTCCAAACCTGAAAGATTTGGAGAAGATCTGTATGGAGGAGTGGACCAAAATCCCTGCTGCAGTGTGTGCAAACCTGGTGAAAAACTACAGGAAACGTTTGATCTCTGTAATTGCAAACAAAGGCTACTGTACCAAATATTAACATTGATTTTCACAGGTGTTCAAATACTTATTTGCAGCAGTAACATACAAATAAATTATTAAAAAATCATACATTGTGATTTCCGAATTTATTTTTTATTTTTTTAGATTATATCTCTCAAAGTGGACATGCACCTAAGATGGAAATTTCAGACCCCTCCATGATTTCTAAGTGGGAGAACTTGCAAAATTGCAGGGTGTTCAAATACTTATTTTCCTCACTGTACATACATGCATGCACATACACATGTTGGAGAGCAGTTGGAGATGCAAACTATTGACCAAACATGCAAACGAGCGACACTGTCACAGTTGGTATCTCACTGAAGTGGCCACTCGCAGCTGAACACGAATGATACGTTTGCACACAAAATGTTCAGTTCTTATTATCCTGCTATTATCCATGTGAATAGACTGTGGAACCCCACTGTTCCCAATAATGGCAAAATAAAATAAAAATAAGTAAATAATAATAAAGCCTACAGCGCACTCACCGGTTTGTAGAGTGATGTCCTATCTTCCATGTCCAGTATATAATTCTTGCTTGTATGGTCCTTTTGTCCTCGGCTCTGGCATCCATGCACAGCGATAATTCACTTGCTGAAACAACCTCTTCTCTGTGACGCAGTCATGTCCAACAGCGCTTCAAGGGTGTGCATCCTTTAATTAGATTTTTTCTGCTATAACAGCTCTTCATGCCTCCAGATGGCTTCCGGCGTGGTGGATAGTAGGTCAAGGTCGGCGAGGCGGGGCATATAGCATCCGGGTTGCCCGTCCGTCCATCATTCCGTCAGTTCATCTGTCTGTCAGTCTGTTCATCTGTCCGGCTGTCCGTCCCGCAATTCATTCGCCGCAACGTAGTTCGGCACCTATTGCTCGCAAAAACTTAATATTTGGTGGGTACATGCCTTGGAGGAGTACTTCACATGGGTTCAAAGGCCGGTGACCTTAACCTACTTTTCAGGGTCACCAGTGGTCACAACTGTCAAATCCTTCGCCGCAACGTAGCTTTGCACCTATTGCTCGCAGAAACTTCATATTTGGTGGGTACATGCCTTGAAGGAGTACTTCACATGGTTTCGAAGGCCAGTGACCTTGACCTACTTTTCAAGGTCACCAGTGGTCACAACTGTCAAATCCTTTGCCACAACAAAGCTCGGCACCTATTGCTCACAGAAACTTAATATTTGGTAGGTACATGCCTTGGAGGAGTACCTCACATAGATTCAAAGGCCAGTGACCTTGACCTCCATTTCAAGGTCACCAGTGGTTGCATTTGTTTTGAAGGCTGGCGACCGTGACCAACTTTTTATAGTCACATCCTCTAAATAAATATTATGTCAATCTCCAATTTTTTCATTGTATATCCCAGTTTACATCAAACACATAAGGCTTCAACCAAATACCCACCCCATACACATACATATTACTGCACTTTGCATGGAAAATAATACTACGCATGGGGCATTTCCTGATGAATGTCTCTAGGTTGTGTTAGAAGAATGAGCACTGTCAGTTAGCTCCTTCAAATCGTCATCCGTCAGCAAAACAAACTTTTAGCTTAACAAAACTGTTTAACTAAATGCCACTCTCACTAGTGGGCAGTGGTTGCAGTGTGCAATAGTACAAAATGTATGGAACCAAATTTGCACAGTAAATGGAACCAAATTGCATGCTAAATACAATGCAACACAAATAGGACAAATAATCAATGTCATGTGACACACAAAGCACCAATCAAATGACAAGGATCCACTCAGCAGTTATATAAATTCAAATAATGTTTCCTGGTGAGGAAAGCGTGAAAGCACAAAAGCAGCTTATTGATGAGAGCAGCCACTAAAGCTCCCTGAGGTGAAGGAGTTTGGCACCTCAATTCTTCAGCATCTCCTCCATCCTTTACTGTGTCAGCCCTATTTGGAGCTCCCTGTGTGCAAACCTGATGGCTGAAAACCATTGGACCTAGATTAGGGTTGCTCGCCAGGTCTCACCCGTGATCAAACTCTGCCGCTGAAATTCGAATGCCTTCACCCCAGTAAGCGCTGACCCATCAGGGAGGAGTCCCATTCCAGGAAAGGGTCAGTGGGATATAATCCCGGCCGCGGTCTCCAGCGGGGTCCTCCGTCATGGGCTGAGGACTCCCCGGTCTATTGGCATCCGGCTCCGAAGGACCATGAAATGTCAGAGTTGAGCCTGAAAAGGAGATCAACTCAATTAACACAGAAAATGATCATGCAGGAGACACTGAGTTTCTTTTCCTGAATCAGGAGAGAGCAAACGGACAAGACCCTCGTCACTGACCATCCCGTCAGCTCTGAAGGGTCCCACCCACTTGCCTCCTGTATTTATTGAAACAAAGTTGCATACAGACATATGGAAGAGACAATATACAAAAACACAGCGGCGACTCAAAGTCTGTTCTCACATTGGTATGAAAATTGTTATGGCTTTACACCACTCATGGACTGTTCTCAGACAGATACAAGTCTTCTCATAACATGAAGAAAACAGCGTCAATCCTGAGCTGTTGTGCAGGTCACACCGCTCTCTGCTCAAGGCTGGACTGTTAATTAAAATGTTCATCTGTGCTTAGTGAAAAACAAGGCTACTCTACTGCTCACACTTTCCATGTGAGCAAAAATTCATCTTCCTGTGTGAGCAGTTTAATGATTATTCTAGCACTTCAGTGATTAACTAGAAAAGTAATATTAAGTGAAATCACACACATGTATGAAGAACAGGATCAAAGACATAATCAAAGACATAATCAAAGACATTAATAATTGATAAGTACCTTGAAAATTCCCCATCAACATATATGAACAAAACCCGTGAGGTGTCAGTCATACATGAAGCATTTTGCATAATATGATACAAAGACTTAAGTACTATACAGTATTTCATATATATTCCTATGAATTTCTGTGCACATGCACAATGTATGTTTCGCACTTAACATGCAGTTGTGTTTTGATTAAGGTTAAGGTTAGGTTTAGGGTTAGAATAACAGTGACAATAAGATGACTTACCACTTTTTATTTGTGCTCGGCTGATCATCACCACCTCCTGGCAGAACATACACAGGGAACACATGAATTCCACACAAAAAATACGTACAAATATGTATGAATTTTTGTACTCTACATTTTCATGTAAGTTTTACATCATTTTTCTGTGAAAATAGGTTGAATGTACGAGCCAGTGAAAACCACAGTGGTCAATGTTAGTCATGCATCATAATTTCAAAGAAAAGTATGGTTGTGTCTGAGTTGTCAAATAATTTCAGTGAGTCTGAGCCTGTGATCTGCTGAATGTGTGAGTTTTCACTGACATGAAGTTTTCTCTTATCGCATTTCTGTAAACTTTGTGGTGTTCACCATCTGGTATTGTCTGCAAGGTTCGGAATGGAAGTACTCCAGACTCACCATTGATTGGTCGGTTCTGTGGCAACACCCTCCCTAACCCCATCTTCCCACAATCCAACCTGCTCTACCTACACTTCCGCAGTGACGTCTCCCTTGCTCGAGATGGGTTTGAGGCTACTTGGACCTCTTCCCCTCATGGTCAGAACTGTTCAAATCATTGACTGTTCACAGAATTTATAAAACAAACAGCAGTTTTTAAATCTTTGTCACAGCTTACTAATTGTGTCAAATGGGAAATGTTAATAACTCCACTAATAAATTTTGGTCCTTCAACAGTAATGCAGTGTGACACTCACAGTAATACATCTCCAGTTTTGTTTTGTTTTTTGTTTTTTTAATGACAGTTTGTTTCCAAATCATTTTGATATTTGCTATCAAATTGGTGATCTCTGTGCGATGACCATGACCCTGTTTTGGTTTCACCAGTTTTTTGGAACTTGTGCTGTTGACAAAGGCTGCAAATCCTGCTTTTAGATTTTGATCACACGTTTGTGTCTTCTAGGTTGTGGTGGTACTCTGTTCGGGGACCATGGTTCATTTGCAAGTCCCAACTACCCGGACACCTATTCCAATGGCACCCAATGTGAATGGCTCATCACAGCACCTAGATGGCGAGTGGTGACCGTGACCTTTGCCCAGATCCATATCGATGACCCTGGTGATTGTCAGAACAACTTCCTGAAGTTGTATGATGGCCCAGACTCCTCCTCACAGCCCGTAGGACCTTACTGTGGTGCGGTATGTAAACACAGCCTGTTTTATGTCCATGCCTGTGTGAGTGTCAGCTGACAAGTTTGAATAATTGGCTGTTGGTGAACTTGACTATTTAAAAGCCCAAAGTATTTTCTCTGCATGCATGACTGATACTTTAAGCTGTAGCTGTGGCTTTGCAGTGGTTTCTTGTTCTCTAGTTTTCTAGTTTTCACTTTTTTTTCTAATTTGGAAACTATTTTCCCATGTGCTTTAGTGGTTTATCATACTGGAATATTCCTTTTTTGCCAAGCTTCTGCAAAGGTGTCGTCTTACTAGCCTGTACTTCAACAGACATTCTTTAATAAACCTATAAATGCTCTTTTCCCAACACCTTTTGCACTGATGCAGGTCCATATCATCACACTCCCACCTCCGTGCTTCACTGCATTTACTTTGGAAGTCCTGATTGAATTCATGCCAAATATGCTGAACCCATCTTGGTCTTGCCTCATAAAAAAATATGCGCTGACAATATTCATCAGGCTTCTTACATGATCTTGAGCAAAATTTTATTTTGCTTTTTTTTTTTTTGTGCTGAAGAGCAAGGATTGACTTTTTCTTGGACACTTTCCATAGAGACTGACAATATGTAATGTCTTTTGCACTGTCTGGGCATTCACAGAAACTCTCATTCCCATGGATAACTCCTTTAAAAAGTATGAAGATATTGCTCATCTTTTTATCAGCAGTGGCGGTTCTACACTGAATTACTCCCCGGGCAAGACCCCCTCCGAGCCTACCCCCAAATTATTATTTATTATTAATATTTTACAAGTGCCCCTTCAATTGAAATTGATATCAAAAGACTACAGGCTACAAAATAGCTCAAAACATCCATGAGTTGCAAATGTGAATAAACACGCCCTTACATGTTAAATGTCTGTCATTAGACGCTTTATTTAAATCTGTCTTTCAGGGAGGAACAATTAGCTCTTTTATTAAGGTGCATATTTGTCTCAATGTTTGTAAATATCAGGGTAAATGTGTAAATAATTAGCATGAACTAATCTGCTAAAGTTTTAGGTTTGACAGAAATTTGATAATTTATATTTGCTTTTTTCTCCCTAATTTTTGCTCTTCATCTATGGGTCAAAATAAATTCTAAACTGAAATGTTACTAGCGAATCCATGTCAATGAAATCAAATGTGATTCTTTTTCTCCCTCAAATAAACCAGTTAATTATGAAGATAAGCCTCATTGTAAATGTTATTATTGTTAGTATTATTATTATTTTGTCAGTGTACGTGACATTAAAAAGAGTTGCCAGCTGCTGGAAATTGATTGTAAAAACACACACTCTTGCAGGCACACAAAAAAGGGCCAGATTCAGTCACTTCAACTAGTAATGTGAACACAGCATACGTTCTAAGCCGTCTTTGGCTCTCCTTTCTGCAAACTTTTTTTTTCCACAAGTGGTAGAGAAGCCTGAATCTTCGACTGGACTGGGTTGCTTGATGCGAGGACGTTTCGCTTCAAATCGCAGAAGCTTCCTCAGCTAAAATTCTTGCTCTGGTGGTCTGACTTCTGTCTTGACTCTTGTAGAGATGAATAATCAAGAAGTCACAAAAGCTGGAGTTTTAAACCTAACCAGACCCCTCCTACCGAGAGGCAGACTGCTATAGGCTAGTGACTAAACAATAGCTCTAATTAGCACCTATTGTGCTCTAGTTAGCACCCTCCTAATGACAGGGCAGCTGTCCCTCTCCTGATGGCTCCCTTGACGACTCTGCTGATGACGTGAATAACTCATTACCATGAACAAAAGACTGAAACTGCTTTGACCTGAGTACCCCATTGTAAACAGGGGATAAAGCGTGTCTCAGACCCCCTCCCCAGTTAAGGCTGGGTTTCAGACATTTCACAAAGAATGCCTCCTTGACCCCTCTCTCCCAGAGAGGGGTCAAGGAGGCATTCTTGTTCATGGTAATGAGTCATTCACGTCATCAGCAGAGTCATCAAGGGAGCCATCAGGAGAGGGACAGCTGCCCTGTCATTAGGAGGGTGCTAACTAGAGCACAATAGGTGCTAATTAAAGCTATTGTTTAGTCACTAGCCTATAGCAGTCTGCCTCTTGGTAGGAGGGGTCTGGTTAGGTTTAAAACTCCAGCTTTTGTGACTTCTTGATTATTCTTCTCTACAAGAGTCAAGACAGAAGTCAGACCACCAGAGCAAGAATTTTAGCTGAGGAAGCTTCTGCAATTTGGAGCGAAACATCCTCGCGTCAAGCAACCCAGTCCAGTCGAAGATTCAAGCCTCTCTACTATGGAAACCACCTGGACAACTGAAAGCCTACACAGAAACTTTTCCACAAGTGGGCAGTTTGTTCTCTCCGGTGACATTCAAACCCGTTCTTACACCTTGTCTGTCTGCTTTCAAAGGCTGCCTGCCTCGTTTTTGCCGGATGATCTGCAGACCGCACGGCAGGAGAGCACCTGTCCCCGTTCCTGCCGCACACCAAGAGGATTCGGCTGCGCCCAGCTTGGGATGTAGCTGAATCCTCTCCGTGTGCGGCAGGACATTTCACACAATTCAGAAAAACATGCAGGAATTATAGACCTGTATTTATAATATTATGAATGAGATGTGTGTTATTTGGAAGAAAGTCGAGGTTTAACTGACTTTAGCCCACGAAGCACCCCACCTTGTCCCTTCCATTACAAAGACGTGAACTGTCCACCGCACGCCCCTCCCCGTTTCTTTCACCATCTTACTGCTTCTGTGAAGTCTGACAGCAAGAAGAGTGCCTACAGCCGCCTGCAGGGGGCGCCAATTTGACAATTCCACACAGAGTGACAAGAAAACCATTTTACAGTGGAGATTGTTATTATTATTATTTGTCCAGTGCTCGTGCCCACGGTACCGCCCTGGGGGGGGGTAATGAGAGCAGATCATTTGAAGTTCCCATAATGCCTTTTGGCATAGGTGTCTGTTTAATGCGCAAACCTTGAGAAATAGTACATTACTTTAAAAAAATATGTGCAATAATCATATTTTCACTTTGTAAAAATTACAGAGTTGTTGTTAATTTAGATAAACTGTCCAGAATTAGTTGGTTTTAAATGAAACCATGAGTAGAAGGTGTTTTGCACTTAATGTCTTTTGCCCACTGTCTGAGTCGATGCATGTTGAAAGTAAACAACTTTTTTTTTCTTCTTTGCAAAAGCATCTGGCAGCCGGTCTGCCCCCTTCTGCTGGGGGAGGACTGAGGTTCTCACAGCAGCCTGATTATTTCAAAACATACAACAGGAATTAACATGTTGCATTTTAGGTTTTTACAGATATTTCTGACCATTAAAGTTTACTCACTATGCCAGCAAAAAAAATGTTAGCGGACTGAAAGTTAGCGGAACTAAATTTAGTGGAAGCTAATTGGACCGCTGATGGTTTTCAAAGTTAGCTAAAAAGCTAATCTGTTTATGAAAAAGTTAGATTTGCTAATTAGGGGTTAGTAGATTAGCGGAAATGTGCCCACCACTGAGATTAGGAATGAGTATATCAGAGGGATAGTGCAAATAGGTCGGTTTGGACCCGGATTATATCTGGAGAAGAATGCTGAAGATTGAGCCAGCAGACAGGAGGCCAAAGAGGAGGTTCATGGATGTGGTGCAGGCCCGGATCCAGACCGGTTTGGACCGATGCAGTTGCATCGGTCAAATTTTTTTTACGCATCATTCGTCATCTGTAAAAAAAAAAAAAAAATCTTGAATAATCCAAAATAGTGCCAAACGTTTCCCCATGGTGAACACAGCTTTTGATTTGATCCCACAATGCACCGCGCAGGTGTACACACACAGGAAAATTCAAACCAGATCAAAACAAACATAGCATCAGTCCAGTCAAGTCGATGATCATGGCATCCAGGAAAAAAAGTTGTTGTGCAAGGAAAATTGGGTGCTTATTTCAGCAAGAAACGGTGAGTGGTTTATAAATAGGTTTCAGACAATAGTGTGGTTTGAAAGCCATTCTATGATGACTGAAATTGCATTTTCTGTGATTTTCCGACTAAAATCGTTGGTCAATCGATGGCCGAAACTTGGAAAAAAAAACCCCACTTGCTCAGTCGCGTCGATTGTTGATGCCGACGATATCGGACATGCCACATGCATTGATAGTAAAAGTATTTAATTTATCCATAAATCATCATGGAAGTATGCCTGGTTTAAGTGTATTTATGCCACACACAAACTTTCAGATCAGAAAACATTTTATTTATTTACTAAATACATGTATCCGAACGAAGGCACTCATTCGGTCACGTGGCATAGGACACTTTCCGATAATCAAAGAAATTAAATCATTGTTGACACACAGAACTTTCTTCATATTTTAAATACACTGTAAATTGGTAGTTATAGTTTTTCTTCTAGAGTGAAGAAATACTGTTAGAAATAAATTCTATAAAATTCCAAAAACTACACTGTAAATTTGTAGATCTATTTTTTTCTTCTGGAGCGAATAAATATTAAAAATAAATTCTATAAAATTCTAAAAATGACACTGTAAATTTGCAGATCTACTTTTCTTCTGGAGCAAATAAATAAATTCTGCAAAATTTTAAAAACTTGCTCATTTTTAAATTATAGGGAAGTTCCACAGCCATGTGATACACTAATAAAATAAAATACGAATAAAAGAATGAAGATTATTAAATAACAAGACGCATACGATTTTTATTTTATCATTGGGCAAAAATGCATCTGTCAGATTTTCACTCTGGATCCAGCCCTGTGGTGAAGGAGAGAAGGTGGCTGGTGTCAATGGAGATGCAGGAGACAGGGTGACATCGAGACAGATGAGCTGCTGTGGCGACCCCTAACAGGAGCCGCTGGAAGAAGAAGAAAATTGACAAAATGAAATTTGCTTAAAGTTTATATTAAACTGTATGCATGCTATTCACATTTGATAATGAGATGATTAATGGCTTTAATAGACATTATCATTCTGATTTCATCTGTAACTCTGCTGTTTTACACAGGAAACCAACATTGCTCCGTTCACAGCTTCCTTTCATCAGGTCTACATTGTGTTCCAAGCACAGTACGCCATCCTGCCATCTGGGTTCAGACTGACGTGGAGCAGCTGAAGGAATAATCAGCACACCTATATAACATACATGTCAAATGCTTTTATTTCTGTGACCAATATAAATAAAAAGATACAGTAATTAGAATAAATAATTGATCCATGGATTCAAAAGGTGGTAGTCATTTGTCTCTTTGGTGAAGGTGTTTACCCTTTTTATTGCTGAATGAATGTGTTTGCTGTGTTTCCACATTAATGCTGTATTTTGGCTGTTTTGGCAGTTATCGGCATGTATAACTGAGTATCATCAGCATAGCAGTGAAAGGTAATCCCAAAGCGCTGTAATATGTGCCCAAGGGGTGCTATATAAAGGGAGAAAAGCAGATGGGCCAAAGACGGACCCCTGTGGAACGCCAAATTTCATGTCACTAAGGTTAGAGGTAGTGTTACTGTACAAAACACAGTGAGAACGACTGGTCAAGTATGACGTCAACCATGCAAGGGCACTCCCAGTAAACCCACAATGATTTTCCAGCCTATCAAGTAGAATATGGTGATCCACAGTATCAAATGCAGCACTGAGATCTAACAGCACAAGAACCATAGTGGTGTCCGAATCCATTGCAAGAAGATCATTCACCACTTTAGTGAGAGCCGTCTCTGTGGAAGGATATTTTAGACTGCAGTGGCTCATAGAGATTATTTTCAGTAAAATAGTCCACAAGCTGCCATGACACCACTTTTTCCAGAATTTTAGAGCAAAATGATAGATTTGATATCGGCTGATAGTTTTTCAATACACTAGGGTCAAGATTAGGTTTCTTAAGTAATGGTTTAATCACTGCAGATTTGAAACATTTAGAATTTTGAACTATGCCATTTCTGTTCTAGACCTCGAGCCTTATGCTTGAGGTCACACAGGTAATCATTGAACCAAGGTGACTGTGTTTTGGGGGAGTGCGGTCTTGACAAAGGTGGTGCAATCATGTAGAGTGTAGTTTTGAGCACTGAGTTTAAACTATCCACAAGACTGTCTACCGATTTGAGTATTTGCCAAATGTGAAGCTAAGACATCAGGCAGTCTAGCTTTGAGTTCAGTCTTAGTTGAGGAGTTGATGCATTGCTGTAGTGATATATAAGGTTGTTGTTCCACTAAACACAGCAGTGAAACTGTAAACTTAATAAGTGAGTAATCAGAGACCACTGATGTAAGGCATGATGTCAATATTCGTGACAGCAATACCACTTGCGAGAACCAAATCCATGGTATTTCCACTTATGTGCATCGAGTCCTGAATTCATTACTGAAATTCCTAATGCATCCACAATTTCCATAAATGATTTGGAGAGGGGATCAGAAGGCTTATTCATATGAACCTTAAAGTCACCAATGATCAGAATGTTATCTGCACTCGTTGACAAGTTAGAGATGAACACACCAAATTCATCTAAGAATTCAGAGTATGGGCCAGGAGGCCTATATACAGTGATAAAGTAATACGGCTGATTTTTATTCTTCTGACCTTGGCAATGCGTAATATCCTGAGCAGAGTGGAGAATCAGATGCTCAAATGAGTTATATTTGTGACCCCCAACAGCTAATAAGCTAAACATAGATTTATAAATAAGAGCAACACCCCTGCCTTCCTTTGCATCATGAGGGACGTGACTGAATGTATATGCTGGTGGGCAGGTCTCATTTAAAGGGAGGACAGCTGTAGGTTTAAGCCAGGTTTCACATAACCCAGTCATATCTAAGTGATGATCAATATTTAGATCATTAATCAACAATGATTTTGAGGATGAACTGTTTGGGTTTAGGGGTGGTTCCAGAGTAGCATATATAAGATGCCTAGAAGTTGGTTTAATTTTGAGACATTCCACGCGTGTTGTAGGTAGCAGACACAAAATCTTTGATATTGCTGGAACAGCCAACGGGCCATCCTCAATTTCAACATCATCCAATGTAGTAAGGGGTATTAAGATTGGAAAGCATATTCCTCTATGATTTTTATGGACACATCTACGGAAGCAGGCCACAGTCTCAACTTGTTGAATTTCCCTCCCTGGCAGATAAACTGCACGATCACCATAGTGGATTTTCTCCACTAATTTCCCTGCTAAGATAATGGATTCCACACCCATATTTGTCATAATCACCTGCTCCATGGCCTACTGTAAATTCCTACAACCATTTGGCACAGCTTCACCATCAATGCCAGTTGTGGACCAAATTCTAATGACTTTGATGAAACTAAGACAAAACTTTGTCAAGGTTGAGTTGGCACACCGATTTAAAATATCACAAGGTCAGGTCAGCAAGACAGTGGGATGTGGGTAGATGTGTGAACTCAGACGTAAGTTGGAAAACAGTCACCACTCACTCATCTTCAACCGCTTTTCTGGGTTTGGATCGTGGGGGCAACAGCTCCAGCAGGGGACCCCAGACTTCCCTTTCCTGTGCCACATTGTCCACCGCTGACTGGGGGATCCCGAGGCATTGCCAGACCAGTGTGGAGATATAATCTCTCCACCTAGTCCTGGTTCTTCCCCGGGGTCTCCTCCCAGATGGACATGCCTGGAACACCTCCCTAGGGAGGCGCCCAGGAGGCATCCTTACCAGATGCCCGAACCACCTCACCTGGCTCCTTTCAACGCGAAGGAGCAGCAACTCTACTCTGAGCTCCCCACGGATGACCAAACTTCTCACCCTATCTCTAAGGGAGACACCAGCCGATACGATCACAAAATCGCTCATCGATCTTCGTCCCAGGGTGCTCTGGTACTATGTACACTTATGAGCATCCTTATGTTTGAACATGGTATTCATTATGGACAGTCCGTGACAAGCACAGAAGTCCAATAACAAAGGACCATTTGGGTTTAGATCAGGGAGGCCATTCCTCCCAATCACACCTCTCAAGGTGTCTCTGTCATTGCCCACATGTGCGTTGAAGTCCCCCAGCAGAACAATGGAATCCCCGACCAGAGCCCCATACAGGACTCCATTCAGGGACTCCAAGAAGGCTGAATACTCCAAAATGCTGTTCGGTGCATACGCACAAACAGTCAGAGGTCCCCCCCCCCCCCCCCCCCCCCGCTATCCGAAGATGCAGGGAGGTAACCCTCTCGTCTGCTGGAGTAAACTCCAACATAGCGGTGCTCAGCCGGGGACTCGTGAGTCCCTCCAGCATGTCCTGGGTCTTCCCCGGGGCCTCCTCCCAATGGGACGTGCCCCGAACACCTCTCCAGTGAGGCGTCCAGGGGGCATCAAGAAAAGATGCCTGAGCCACCTCAGCTGGCTCCTTTCGATGTGGAGGAGCAGTGGCTCAACTCTGAGCTCCTCCCGATGGACCGAGCTCCTCACCCTATCTCTAAGGGAGCACCCAGCCACCCTGCAGAGGAAACTCATCTCGGCCACTTGTACTCGCAGTCTCATTCTTTCGGTCATGAGCCAAATCTCATGACCATAGGTAAGGATCAGAACGTAGATTGATCGGTAAATCAAGAGCTTTGCCCCCCTGCTCAGCTCTCTTTTCACCATGATGGTCCGATACAGCGACCGCATCACTGCAGACACTGCACCGATCCGTCTGTTGATCTCACGCTCCATCCATCCCTCGCTCGTGAACAAGACCCCAAGATACTTAAACACCTCCACTTGAGGCAAGGACACTCCACCGACCTGAAGAGGGCAAGGTAGCTTTTTCCGGTCGAGAACCATGGCCTCAGATTTGGAGGTGCTGATTTTCATCCTGGACGCTTCACACTCTGCTGCAAACCGCCCCAGTGCACACTGAAGGTCCTGATTTGACAATGCCAACAGAACCACATCATCTGCAAACAGCAGAGATGAGATTCTGTGGTTCCCATACCGGACCCACTCTACACTCTGGCTGCACCTAGAAATTCTGTCCATAAAGGTAATGAACAGAACCGGTGACAAAGGGCAGCACTGGCAGAGACCAACATGCACTGGAAACAGGTTTGACTTACTACCTGTAATGTGAACCACACTCCTGCTGCGGTCGTACAGGAACCAGCTAGCCCTTAGCAAAGGACCCCATACTCCCAGAGCACCCCCCACAGGGTGCTCCGAGGGACACGGTCAAATACCTTCTCCAGATCCACAAAGCACATGTGGACTGGTTGGGTGAACTCCCATGAACCCTCAAGCACCCGATGGAGGGTGTAGAGCTGGTCCAGTGTGCCATGATCAGGACGAAAACCACACTCCTCCTCCTGAATCTGAGGTTCGACTATTGGTCGAATTCTTCTCTCCAGTACTCTGGAATAGACCTTACCGGGGAGGCTGAGGAGTGTGATCCCCTGTAGTTGGAACACACCCTCCGCTCCCCCTTCTTAAACAGAGGGACCACCACCCCGGTCTGACAATTCAGAGGCACTGTTCCTGACCGCCACGCGATGTTGCAGAGGCGTGTCAACCAAGACAGTCCCACAACATCCAGAGACTTAAGGTACTCAGGATGGATTTCATCCACCCCAGGAGCCTTGCCACCGAGGAGCTTTCTGTCCACCTTGGTGACTTCGGCCTGGGTGATGGATGAGCCCGCCTCTGAGTCCCCAGTCTCTGCTTCCTCTTCGGAAGACGTGATGATGGGATTGAGGAGATCCTTGAAGTATTCCTTCCACCTCCAGACAACATCCCCAGTCAGGATCAACAGCTCCCCACCTGCACCGTAGACAGTGCCGGTGGAGAGCTGCTTCTGCCCCCTGAGGCGTCGGACGTTTTGCCAGAATTTCCTCAAGGCCGACTGATAGTCCTCCTCCATGGCCTCCCCGAACTCCTCCCAGACCCAAGTTTTTGCCTCTGTGATTGCACGGGCTGCAGCACGCTTGGCCTGCCAGTACCTGTCAGCTGCCTCCGGGGTCCCACTTACTAACAAAGACAAGTAGGACTCCTTCTTCAGCTTGACAGGATCCATTACTTCCGGCGTCCACCACAGGGTTCCGGGATTGCTGCCGTGACAGGCACCAGAGACCTTGCGACAACAGCTACGAGTGGCCGCATCGACAATGGAGGTGGCGAACATGGTCCACTCGGACTCCATGTCTCCAACCTCCCCCGGGATCTGGGAGAAGCTCTCCCGGAGGTGGGAGTTGAAGACTTCGCTGACACAGGGTTCCACCAGTCATTCCCAGCAGACCCTCACAATACGTTTGGGCCTGCCAGGTCTGACCGGCTTCCTCCCCTCCCAGCGGATCCAACTCACCACCAGGTGGTGATCGGTCGACAGCTCAGCCCCTTGCTTCACCCGAGTGTCCGAGACACATGGCTGAAGGTCACATGATACAACTACAAAGTCGATCATCGACCTCGGGCTCAGGGTGTCCTGGTACCATGTGTACTTATGGACACGCTTGTGCTCGAACATGGTGTTCGTGATGGACGAACTGTGACTAGCACAGAAGTCCAACAACTGAACACCACTCAGGTTCAGATCGGGGAGGCCGTGCTTCCTGATCACCCCCCTCTAGGTCTCACTGTCGCTGCCCACGTGGGCATTGAAATCCCCCAGGAGAACAATGGAGTCCCCAGTTGGAGCACTATCTAGTACCCCTCCCAAGGACTCCCAGAAGGTCGGGTACTCTGCACTGCTGCTCAGCCTGTAGGCCGAGACAACAGGGACAGACCTGTCCCTGACCTTTCAGTCAGGGTTTAGAATTCATCATAGTACAGAAACAGCATTGGTGAAGGTTACAAATGATCTTCTTATGGCCTCAGACAGTGGACTCATCTCTGTACTTGTTCTGTTAGACCTCAGTGCTGCTTTTGATACTGTTGACCATAAAATTTTATTACAGAGATTAGAGCATGCTATAGGTATTAAAGGCACTGCGCTGCAGTGGTTTGAATCATATTTATCTAATAGATTACAATTTGTTCATGTAAATGGGGAATCTTCTTCACAGACTAAGGTTAATTATGGAGTTCCACAAGGTTCTGTGCTAGGATCAATTTTATTCACTTTATACATGCTTCCCTTAGGCAGTATTATTAGACAGCATTGCTTAAATTTTCATTGTTACGCAGATGATACCCAGCTTTATCTATCCATGAAGCCAGAGGACACACACCAATTAGCTAAACTGCAGGATTGTCTTACAGACATAAAGACATGGATGACCTCTAATTTCCTGCTTTTAAACTCAGATAAAACTGAAGTTATTGTACTTGGCCCCACAAATCTTAGAAACATGGTGTCTAACCAGATCCTTCCTCTGGATGGCCAGATTACCCTGACCTCTAGTAATACTGTGAGAAATCTTGGAGTCATTTTTTATCAGGATATGTCATTCAATGCGCATATTAAACAAATATGTAGGACTGCTTTTTTGCATTTGCGCAATATCTCTAAAATCAGAAAGGTCTTGTCTCAGAGTGATGCTGAAAAACTAATTCATGCATTTATTTCCTCTAGGCTGGACTATTGTAATTCATTATTATCAGGTTGTCCTAAAAGTTCCCTGAAAAGCCTTCAGTTAATTCAAAATGCTGCAGCTAGAGTACTGACAGGGACTAGAAGGAGAGAGCATATTTCACCCATATTGGCTTCTCTTCATTGGCTTAGTGTTAATTCTAGAATAGAATTTAAAATTCTTCTTCTTACTTATAAGGTTTTGAATAATCAGGTCCCATCTTATCTTAGGGACCTAATAGTACCATATCACCCCAATAGAGCGCTTCGCTCTCAGACTGCAGGCTTACTTGTAGTTCCTAGGGTTTTTAAGAGTAGAATGGGAGGCAGAGCCTTCAGCTTTCAGGCTCCTCTCCTGTGGAACCAGCTCCCAATTCGGATCAGGGAGACAGACACCCTCTCTACTTTTAAGATTAATCTTAAAACTTTCCTTTTTGCTAAAGCTTAGACTGCTGGGGGTTCCCATGATGCACTGAGTGTTTCTTTCTCTTTTTGCTCTGTATGCACCACTCTGCATTTAATCATTAGTGATTGATCTCTGCTCCCCTCCACAGCATGTCTTTTTCCTGGTTCTCTCCCTCAGCCCCAACCAGTCCCAGCAGAAGACTGCCCCTCCCTGAGCCTGGTTCTGCTGGAGGTTTCTTCCTGTTAAAAGGGAGTTTTTCCTTCCCACTGTCGCCAAGTGCTTGCTCACGGGGGGTCGTTTTGACCGTTGGGGTTTTTCTGTAATTATTGTATGGCTTTGCCTTGCAATATAAAGCGCCTTGGGGCAACTGTTTGTTGTGATTTGGCGCTATATAAATAAAATTTATTTGATTTGACCTGTAGGGACGCGATCCTCTCGTTCACCGGGGTGAACTCCAACACATGGCGACTGAGCTGGGGAGCAATAAGCAGTGCTACGCCAGCTCTCCGCCTCAACCCGTGAGCAATGCCAGAAAAGTGGAGTGTCCAGCCCCTCTCCAGGAGTTGGTTACCAGAGCCCAAGCTGTGAGTGGACGTGAGCCCGACTATCTCTAGCCGGTATCTCTCAACCTCCCGCACAAGCTCAGGCTCCCCCCCCCCCCAGCGAGGTGACGTTCCACGTCCCAACAGCCAGAGGCTGTGAGTGCGGACCGGGCCGCCGGGCCACCTGCCCTCGACTGCCACCCATTCCTCTCTGCACCCGACCCCCATGGCCCCATCTGCAGGTGGTGAACCCACAGGAGGGCGGGCCCACGTTGCTCTTTTGGGCTGAGCCCGGCCTGACCCCGTGGGCTAAGGCCCGACCACCAGGCGCTCGCGCGCGAGCCTCAATCCCAGGCCTGGCTCCAGGGTGGGGCCTCGGCTCTGCCATACCGGGCGACGTCTCGGTCCTTGATTTTGTACTGGTCATGGGAGCTTCTGAACTGCCCTTAGTCTGACCCGTCACCTAGGACCTGTTTGCCTTGCAAGACCCTACCAGTGGCACAAAGCCCCAGATAACATAGCTCCTACGATCATCCGGGTACGCAAACTCCCCCACCACGATAAGGTGGCAGTTCAAGGGGGAGTTTAATTCTGATATGCATTGTACTTTTGTCTGAGGTAATCAGGTGTGAAGAATGAAATGGCCTTTTAGAGATCAATAAAGTTGTTTGAATCTTGAATCTTAAAATTAGAGCCCGAACGATATATCAGCTGGCCAGTATTATCGGCCTATATAAGCACTTTTCAAAGTACTCACTATCGGCCGAAATTTTGTCGATAGAACGCCAATAATTTCTCATAAACAGAACAGTTACTGAAATAATGTTTGTCGGTAATGTAAAATGTCCTTGCACCGTTTGTCCAGTAGATGGAGCTCTGACTCCATTCAACTGAGACCTGCTTACACCCCTGCTTAAATGTGTTCATCACCGACCCCCGTAGTTCGCCGTCACACTGCACTGATCGGCTGACAAAAGCATACAAGTAAGTTTATAAGGATGTTGTTTGTAATAACTTTGCAATTACATTCACCCCGCATTTCTCCCATTTCAATTCAACTCAGTTTGATTATATCAGTTTATGTAGTAATGTGTCAAATGTGCTTCATTGCGTCGGTCACGCTTTTAGCCCTTATTTCTAGTATGAAAAACTTTCGTTTACTGCTAAGAGGTTGAAACATTTAGATTCACTCTTCGTCCGGAAGGCTTCTGGGAATTACTACCATTCGCCATTAACCCTCTGGGGCCGACGCCATCATATACAACAGCTGGGACCAAGCTTTACTAAAGTGTAAATAACTTCTTAATGATATGAGATAGAAACTTATTTGTTTTTTTGCTGAAAAGTTAACTCCGCTGACTTTCGATCCACCATCAGCCATCTTGGTACTTCTCATAGAAGATGTGTGATGACGTGTGCAATGTGAGTGTCCAATCAGAATTGGTTCTCCGTCACAAGGTTTTCCACAATCCAATTGTAGAGCAGATTTACCTCATGTGATATGGAAAAGATCGTTTTCAGGAGTGATATCTTACTAGTTGGCCTGTTTGAATAGCCCCCTAACTGCTCCAATAAGCGCGCAATGCATCTGCGCATGCGTGGGCCAGACATAGTCAAAAATTCCAACTACTAAACATACACCGCCGCCATTGAATTTCATGTACAGTAGCGTTAGTGGACTGCAAAATTTAAGGCTTACAGGGATTGTTTTGAAGGCTTTAAGCACCGCATATAATGACAGGTGCGCACTGTGCTGTTTTCAACTGCTCGAACGGAATTTATCACCTTGAAAGGTGGCTGAAAATACACGATTGCAAGGCTCCACCGAGTCCACCCAAAGATGGAATGAAGAAGAAATGTGGTTGTAAACCTCTGTTCATTCTCTACAGTTTCCCCACAGAAAAGAAAGATCCAGACGGACGTAAAAGATGGACTAAAACTGTAAGTTTCTTGCACACATTTATTTTGTCAATATCATGAAACCGTGCCGAATTAATGTGGTTAATGGCGCCATTTTCGTGCATCGGCTGATGACTGTAATGTCGCCCAACTGACTGTAAAATGACACAGACTGTGTTGCTCTACATATGTTTTGCATTTTTTGAACTTGAAAATTGTTCTCTGTTATAAAGTTAATCAATATGAGGACAAAGCTTCAGCTTTTAGCTCATACCTTTTTTATTAAGGGTCCAAAAAAGAACATTTTATTCATTAAAATAAATAAATAAATAAAAATATCAGCTGATTTATCGGCTATCTGCAAATCAGCCTATTTATCAATTATCTGCATTTTTTTCATCCAAATATCGTTATCGTCATCGGCCTCAAAAAATCTATATCGGTCGGGCTCTACTTAAAATACATACTCAATAAATAAAGATAAATATAATGTGGAAGTAGCTTATTTGTACAGGCAATATATACACTCAACAAAAATATAAACGCAACACATTTGGTTTTGCTCCCATTTTGTATGAGATGAACTCAAAGATCTAAAACTTTTTCTCCACATACACAATATCACCATTTCCCTCAAATATTGTTCACAAACCAGTCTAAATCTGTGATAGTGAGCACTTCTCCTTTGCTGAGATAATCCATCCCACCTCACAGGTGTGCCATATCAAGATGCTGATTAGACACCATGATTAGTGCACAGGTGTGCCTTAGACTGTCCACAATAAAAGGCCACTCTGAAAGGTGCAGTTTTGTTTTATTGGGGGGGGATACCAGTCAGTATCTGGTGTGACCACCATTTGCCTCATGCAGTGCAGCACATCTCCTTCGCATAGAGTTGATCAGGTTGTCAATTGTGGCCTGTGGAATGTTGGTCCACTCCTCTTCAGTGGCTGTGCGAAGTTGCTGGATATTGGCAGGAACTGGTACACGCTGTCGTATACGCTGGTCCAGAGCATCCCAAACATGCTCAATGGGTGACATGTCCGGTGAGTATGCCGGCCATGCCACGTGGTCTGCGGTTGTGAGGCTGGTTGGATGTACTACCAAATTCTCTGAAACGCCTTTGGAGACGGCTTATGGTAGAGAAATGAACATTCAATACACGAGCAACAGCTCTGGTTGACTTTCCTGCTGTCAGCATGCCAATTGCACGCTCCCTCAAATCTTGCGACATCTGTGGCATTGTGCTGTGTGATAAAACTGCACCTTTCAGAGTGGCCTTTTATTGTGGACAGTCTAAGGCACACCTGTGCACTAATCATGGTGTCTAATCAGCATCTTGATATGGCACACTTGTGAGGTGGGATGGATTATCTCAGCAAAGGAGAAGTGCTCACTATCACAGATTTAGACTGGTTTGTGAACAATATTTGAGGGAAATGGTGATATTATGTATGTGGAAAATGTTTTAGATCTTTGAGTTCATCTCATACAAAATGGGAGCAAAACCAAAAGTGTTGCGTTTATATTTTTGTTGAGTGTGTGTGTGTGTATATATATATATATGTTAGAAAAGTATATGTATAAGTAAGTATAAGCATATGTCTGGTAGAAAAGTATCCAACCTTTTTATTTATTTCATAAACCTGATGGATTTGAATCGCGTGTGCTTGCATGAGCCAACCTTGAACCTTCGTGCGCATGCGTGAATTTTTTTCACGCCTGTCCATTGCGTCATTTGCTTGTAAGCAGCCTTTGTGTGAGGATGGGTGGAGTCTCTCGTCGTTTTTTCTTTGCAAGGAAATGGCAGAACGACTGGAGCAGCGCGACTGCATCAAATTTTGCCAGAAACTGGGCGACAGCCAGGTGGAAACCATTCGGTTTATTCAGATGGCTTTCGGTGACAATGCTATGGGCATCACACAGATTAAGGAGCGGTACAACGGGTTTAAAGACAGCCGCACAACGGTGGAGAGCACGTCGTGCTCCAGGTGGCCATCAACATGCTGAAATGACCAGATCATTTCCAAAGTGAATGCTGTGGTGATGTCGGACCGCCGTGTGACTATCCGAGAAATTGCGGAAGAGGTGGGCTTCAGCACTTTTTTGGCACATTCCACTGTGAAAGAAGATTTTGACATGAAAAGAGTTGCAGCGAAATTCATCGACACGAAGCTGATGGTGCAGCAAAAGCGCCTTCGTGTTGAAGCCTCACAGGACATGTTGTGACATGCCCAGCTCTTCCACCATTCGGAAGATTCAGACGGCTTTCGGTGGATTTTCAGTCGTGTGACTATCCGAGAAATTGTGGCGGTCTGAAAGGGCCTTAAAGTCCCTGTCACTACTTGTCGATTTAGCCAATGTATGCCGGCCATATTAAAAAACACTGGCATATGCTACCGTACATCTAATATGTTATGGGTACGTTTTGTGTAAGTTAAGAGCAAATTTCTTGTAATTTACTCATAAGTCAAAATACATCCATTAATGCTGTCCATTGATTGACTGAAAGCTGGGATCCTCATGCAAACAAACTGTTTCAAATATTAAAACCATCACAAGGAGTAATTATAACATCTTACCGATTCATTTCAGTGGGATTCATCATCACAGTTTGATGAAAGCATATCCACATAAAGCCTCCTGTTTTTCTAAAACGACGGCAGAAAATACTTAAATTCCTTGTCCTGGCTGAAGAAATGTTGCTCCATGCCACAGCTGCTCCATCAGATCATGGTTTCTGCACCGGAGGTAGTCCATCAGGTTATTGTGTTATGGCTGGGCCGATCCGGGAATGGCACAGTCTGCTATTTTTTTTTCAGTTTATTTTCATTTATATAGTGCCAAATCACAACAGAGTTGCCTCAAAGTGCTTCACACAGTTAAGGTCTAACCTTACCAACCCCCAGAGCAACAGTGGTAAGGAAAAACTCCCTCTGAGGAAGAAACCTCAAGCAGACCAGACTCAAAGGGGTGACCCTCTGCTTGGGCAATGCTACAAACATAAATTACAGAACAATTCACAGAACAATTCACGGACGAATATACAAGAAATGCTATTGGCGCACAGGACAGGAGGATCGCCAACACGAATATATCTCCCATCTCTGGATGGAGCTGCACCATAAACAGAGAAAAAACAGAATCAGGCATCAGAAAGACAAAAAATACTGTATAATTTGTCAGCATTAAACAACAAGAAAAACAGAAGAAATACTAAGGTGATCGCAGGCCATTAGCCCTAAGCTTCACTAAAAGACCCCGAATTTAGGTAAAGTTGAGGCCACAGCCCGCTCCAGTTACTAATAAATGAATTAAAAGAGTAAAAAGCATAAAACAAAACTGTACCAGCCATATGAAAGGGAAAATAAGTGCGTCTTAAGTCTGGACTTGAAAATCTCTACAGAATCTGACTGTTTTATTGATGCAGGGAGATCATTCCACAGAACAGGGACACGATAAGAGAAAGCTCTGTGACCCGCAGACTTCTTATTCACCTTAGGGACACAAAGTAGTCCTGCACCCTGAGAACATAAACCCCGGGCCGGTACGGAGAACCTTAAAATCTGATCTCACTGTGACAGGAAGCCAGTGAAGGGATGCCAAAATGGGTGTAATGTGGTTGTACTTTCTGCTTCGTGTCAAAAGTCTGGCTGCAGCATTTTGAATCAATTGGAGACCCCTAATGCTAGACTGCAGTAAACCAGAAAATAGAACATTGCAGTAGTCCAATCTAGAAGAGATAAATGCATGGATCAGGGTCTCAGCATCAGCCATAGACAGGATGGGATGAATCTTTGCTATATTTCCCAGGTGGAAGAAAGCAGTCCTAGTAATATTTCTAATGTGGAGGCCAAAGGACAACGAAGGATCAAAAATTACCCCAAGGTTCCTCACTTTGTCAGTGTGATGTATGACACACGAACCGAGGCTGAGCGTTAACTGGTCAAATTGATGCCGATGTCTCACTGGACCAAGAACCATCATTTCACTCTTATCAGAGTTTAAAAGTAGGAAGTTTCTAGACATCCAACTTCTCACTGCTGCAAGGCAATCTTCTAAGGATCTTAAGTGAACGAGATTACCAGCAGTTATCGGCATGTATAACTGAGTATCATCTGCATAGCAGTGAAAGGTAATCCCAAAACGCCCCAATATGTGCCCAAGGGGTGCTATATAAAGGGAGAAAAGCAGGGGGCCTAAGACAGACCCCTGTGGAACCCCAAATTTAATGTCACTAAGGTTAGAGTTAGTGTTGCTGTACTAAACACAATGAGAACGACTGGTCAAGTATGACGTCAGCCATGCTAGGGCACTCCCAGTAATCCCAAAATGATTTTCCAGCCTATCAAGTAGAATATGATGATCCACTGTATCAAATGCAGCACTGAGATCTAACAGCAACAGAACCATAGTGGTGTCCGAATCCATTGTAAGCAGAAGATCATTCGCCACTTTAGTGAGAGCCGTCTCTGTGTCTGATATTTAAAATTACTTAGTGAACTTATTTCGTATCTTACGCGGTGCTTTTGACAAGACCGAGCTGAAAAGAGCTCCTCCACTCCGGTGAGGTTTATTTATTTATTTATTTATTCATTAACTATTTGTGTGCTCTTCGTTTTGTTGGTGATATAAAGTCAGTTCAAAAACTTTGCTCCTACTGAACGTGGTGCTTTTGAGAAGAATACAGTGAACAAGGCTGACATATTATTTCCCTGTTTGCCATCACTGGATGTTTGCATGAATCACCAAGTTCATACACTGACACACACACACACACACACACACGTATAGCTGAACACACAAAGTAGCCTATATTAATATTTTTATTGAATATGGCTGCATGCAGTATCTGACACTTTCTTACTGCAGTTCATAAAGATAAATTGGTCAGTAGAACAACCTCTCTCTCCCTCTTACACAGTCACTCAGTCAGACACACATGCACATACAGACAGACACACGCACCTTAATGAATATTGTTTAACTTTCGGTGGAAAAAATGCCAAGAATGTTAGGCAGTAAAATTAAATAAATAATTGAAAAAAAAATCACAGTTTGATCATTAAAAAAATAAAAAAGAAAGTTGTGTTGAGTATGACAACTCTTGTTCATGCATACTTAGTAGTTAATAATTTCCTACTACATTGAATGTCAATTCTGAGGCTGTTCTGTTATTCATTCGTACACTTAAGAATATTCGTTCTGAGTTTATAAAAAAAACTTGTTTTGTAAATAGTTCTAATTTTGTAATCAAAATCATTGATTTGACTCTCAATTCTGAGGCTGTTCTGTAAATATTCATTCATGCACTTAAGAATATTCATGTTCTGAGTTCATAAAACACTTGTTCTGTAAATACTTCTCTTACTTTTGTGATCAAAAACATTGATTTGAATCTCAATTTTGAGGCTGTTCTGTCAATAGTTTTCAAATAAACAATAAATATAGCAACTTCTGATCAATCCATATTCATTTCAGACTTAAAATAATGTACTGATTTAAGCCCCGCCCATTTCTGGTTAAACCACACCCACTTCCGTTTTAGGTCCCTCCCACTCCGAATACAGATATGGATACAAATAATTTAGATGACTGAACAGATAGAGATAGAGATAGTGGTGTACTTGCTCATCCCATGCATGTAACACCAGGCAGTCAACTCTCACTCTCTGACCACGTAGGTGATGATATTTCATATGAATCCTCACCACCAATAAAATTCATCTTCATCTCATAGTGCCATCTTGCTTCACTGCTGTGTCCGTCTCGACATCTCACAGGTCAGGCCCAGATCCAGACACAGGAAAATTCAAACCGGATCAAAACAAACATCGCGTCAGTCCAGTCAAGTCGATGATCATGGCATCCAGGAAAAAAGTTGTTGTGCAAGGAAAATTGGGCGCTTATTTCAGCAAGAAACGGTGAGTGGTTTCTAAATAGGTTTCAGACAATAGTGTGGTTTGAAAGGTATTCTATGATGACTGAAATTACATTTTCCATGGTTTTCCGACTAAAATCGTTGGTCAGTCGATGGCCGAACTTGGAAAAAACCCCACTCGCTCAGTCGCGTCGATTGTTGATGCCGTCGATATCGGACATGCCACATGCATTGATTGTAAATGTATTTAATTTATCCGTAAATCATCATGGAAGTATGCCTGGTTTAAGTGTATTTATGCCACACACAAACATTCAGATAGGAAAACATTTTATTTATTTACTAAATACATGTATCCGAACGAAGGCACTCATTCGGTCATGTGGCATAGGACACTTTCTGATAATCAAAGAAATTAAATCATTGTGGACACACAGAACTTTCTTCATATTTTAAATACACTGTAAATTGGTCGTTATATTTTTCTTCTAGAGCGAAGAAATACTGTTAGAAATAAATTCTATAAAATTCCAAAAACTACACTGTAAATTTGTAGATCTATTTTTTTCTTCTGGAGCGAATAAATATTAAAAATAAATTTTATAAAATTCTAAAATCTACACTATAAATTTGCAGATCTACTTCTCTACTACTCTGGAGCAAATAAATAAATTCTGCAAAATTTTAAAAACTTGCTTATTTTTAAATTATAGGGAAGTTCCACAGCCATGTGATACACTAATAAAATAAAATACGAATAAAAGAATGAAGATTATTAACTAACAAGACACATATGATTTTTATTTTATCATTGGGCAAAAATGCATCTGTCAGATTTTCACTCTGGATCCAGCCCTGCTGGTGTCTCAGGTTTTGTGACATTTTCATGATCTCTTGGCACTGGAGAGAGTAGAATATGCACTTCCACTATCTATTGTCGCAGATGCTGCCAAGATGGTCAATACTGCTGGCACACCCATAATTCTGACTGGATGTTTGCATGAATCACCAAGTTCACACAGATCATTATAAAATAAATAGTCTTACAGACCACTGACACACATACACACATATAGCTGAACACACAAAGTAGTCTATATTAATATTTTTTATTGAACATGGCTGAATGCAATATCTGACATTTTCTCACTGCAGTTCATAAAAATATACTCAACAAAAATATAAACGCAACACTTTTGGTTTTGCTCCCATTTTGTATGAGATGAACTCAAAGATCTAACACTTTTTCCACATACACAATATCACCATTTCCCTCAAATATTGTTCACAAACCAGTCTAAATCTGTGATAGTGAGCACTTCTCCTTTGCTGAGATAATCCATCCCACCTCACAGGTGTGCCATACCAAGATGCTGATTAGACACTATGATTAGTGCACAGGTGTGCCTTAGACTGCCCACAATAAAAGGCCACTCTGAAAGGTGCAGTTTTATCACACAGTACAATGCCACAGATGTCGCAAGATTTGAGGGAGCGTGCAATTGGCATGCTGACAGCAGGAATGTCAACCAGAGCTGTTGCTCATGTATTGAATGTTCATTTCTCTACCATAAGCCGTCTCCAAAGGCGTTTCATAGAATTTGGCAGTACATCCAACCAGCCTCACAACCGCAGACCACGTGTAACCACACCAGCCCAGGACCTCCACATCCAGCATGTTCACCTCCAAGATCGTCTGAGACCAGCCACTCGGACAGCTGCTGAAACAATCGGTTTGCATGACCAAAGAATTTCTGCACAAACTGTCAGAAACCGTCTCAGGGAAGCTCATCTGCATGCTTGCCGTCCTCATCGGGGTCTCGACCTGACTCCAGTTCGTCGTCGTAACCGACTTGAGTGGGCAAATGCTCACATTCGCTGGCGTTTGGCATGTTGGAGAGGTGTTCTCTTCACAGATGAATCCCGGTTCACACTGTCCAGGGCAGTTGGCAGACAGCGTGTGTGGCGTCGTGTGGGTGAGTGGTTTTCTGATGTCAGTGTTGTGGATCGAGTGGCCCCTGGTGGCGGCGGGGTTATGGTATGGGCAGGCATCTGTTATGGACGAAGAACACAGGTGCATTTTATTGATGGCATTTTGAATGCACAGAGATACCGTGACGAGATCCTGAGGCCCATTGTTGTGCCATACATCCAAGAACATCACCTCATGTTGCAGCAGGATAATGCATGGCCCCATGTTGCAAGGATCTGTACACAATTCTTGGAAGCTGAAAATGTCCCAGTTCTTGCATGGCCGGCATACTCACCGGACATGTCACCCATTGAGCATGTTTGGGATGCTCTGGACCGGCATATATGACGGCGTGTACCAGTTCCTGCCAATATCCAGCAACTTCGCACAGCGATTGAAGAGGAGTGGACCAACATTCCACAGGCCACAATTGACAACCTGATCGACTCTATGAGAAGGAGATGTGTTGCACTGCATGAGGCAAATGGTGGTCACACCAGATACTGAATGGTATCCCCCCCAATAAAACAAAACTGCACCTTTCAGAGTGGCCTTTTATTGAGGACAGTCTAAGGCACACCTGTGCACTAATCATGGTGTCTAATCAGCATCTTGGTATGGCACACCTGTGAGGTGGGATGGATTATCTCAGGAAAGGAGAAGTGCTCACTATCACAGATTTAGACTGGTTTGTGAACAAACATGTCACTCCCGGTCCGATTGGGGACCGGGAGTGACATGTTTAGCCGCATGTTCTCCTTGAATTGCTGGCTGTCTGAGTGGTGTCCAAAAAATGAGGTGGGCTTCATAGATAATTGGCAAAGCTTCTGGGGAAAACCTGGTCTTGTTAGGAGAGACGGCATCCATCCCACTTTGGATGGAGCAGCTCTCATTTCTAGAAATCTGGCCAATTTTCTTAAATCCTCCAAACCGTGACTATCCAGGGTTGGGACCAGGAAGCAGAGTTGTAGTCTTACACACCTCTCTGCAGCTTCTCTCCCCCTGCCATCCCCTCATTACCCCATCCCCGTAGAGACGGTGTCTGCTCCCAGACCACCAATAACCAGCAAAAATCTATTTAAGCATAAAAATCAAAAAGAAAAAATAATATAGCACCTTCAACTCCACCACAGACTAAAACAGTTAAATGTGGTCTATTAAACATTAGGTCTCTCTCTTCTAAGTCCCTGTTGGTAAATGATATAATAATTGATCAACATATTGATTTATTCTGCCTTACAGAAACCTGGTTACAGCAGGATGAATATTGTTGTGTGGGCCGCTGAAGAGGAGGTACTGCTGGCCCACCACCACCAGAGGGCGCCCTGCCTGGAGTGCGGGCTCCAGGCACCAGAGGGCGCTGCCGCCTTATGGGAGCAGCCTGGGTGACAGCTGTCACCCATCACTGGACACAGCTGTTCCACTCAGCACAGAGGTATATCAGGAGGACGGCGTCTCCACCTCAGTGCCGAGATATCGCCTTTAGACTGAGGTAACGTACTCTGCATTTATATTCTGATTAAAAGACTTGTTAAACCTTTTCAGGACTGCTGATTACTGAAAGCTAAATTGCTTGGATAAGTACTCACCTGCCTGCCATATTGTGACTAGAGGTGGAGGTGGCTTCTCCCCTCTCCGTTACTGGGTGCTGTCGCATCCACGCTTGTGTTGTTGCTCTCTCCCGCCAGCAGTACCGGATCCGACGAGCGGAGGCAGTGGCCACCTGGGACTTCGGGACTTGGCGGTTCCAGTATTTCCAGGGTTCGGTGGCAGAGGAGATCTGGGTGGTTTCGGTTCGACTGAGACGGACGTCTCCTACCTTCGAGCCTGCCCACACGACACCAGCGGATTCGACCCCAAATTGTGATTGTTGTATTCATTGTGCTCGTTTCACAATAGTAAACCTTGTTATTCACCTTCCTCCATTGTCCGTTCATTGCGCCCCCTGTTGTGGGTCCGTGTACCTGCACTTTCACAACAGAATATGTTAGTTTAAATGAGTCAACACCCCCGAGTCACACTAACTGTCAGAATGCTCGTAGCACGGGCCGAGGCGGAGGATTAGCAGCAATCTTCCATTCCAGCTTATTAATTAATCAAAAACCCAGACAGAGCTTTAATTCATTTGAAAGCTTGACTCTTAGTCTTGTCCATCCAAATTGGAAGTCCCAAAAACCAGTTTTATTTGTTATTATCTATCGTCCACCTGGTCGTTACTGTGAGTTTCTCTGTGAATTTTCAGACCTTTTGTCTGACTTAGTGCTTAGCTCAGATAAGATAATTATAGTGGGCGATTTTAACATCCACACATATGCTGAGAATGACAGCCTCAACACTGCATTTAATCTATTATTAGACTCTATTTGCTTTGCTCAAAATGTAAATGAGTCCACCCACCACTTTAATCATATCTTAGATCTTGTTCTGACTTATGGTATGGAAATAGAAGACTTAACAGTATTCCCTGAAAACTCCCTTCTGTCTGATCATTTCTTAATAACATTTACATTTACTCTGATGGACTACCCAGCAGTGGGGAATAAGTTTCATTACACTAGAAGTCTTTCAGAAAGCGCTGTAACTAGGTTTAAGGATATGATTCCTTCTTTATGTTCTCTAATGCCATATACCAACACAGTACAGAGTAGCTACCTAAACTCTGTAAGAGAGATAGAGTATCTCGTCAAAGGTTTTACATCCTCATTGAAGACAACTTTGGATGCTGTAGCTCCTCTGAAAAAGAGAGCTTTAAATCAGAAGTGCCTGACTCCGTGGTATCACTCACAAACTCGTAGCTTAAAGCAGATAACCCGTAAGTTGGAGAGGAAATGGCGTCTCACTAATTTAGAAGATCTTCACTTAGCCTGGAAAAAGAGTCTGTTGCTCTATAAAAAAGCCCTCCGTAAAGCTAGGACATCTTTCTACTCATCACTAATTGAAGAAAATAAGAACAACCCCAGGTTTCTTTTCAGCACTGTAGCCAGGCTGACAAAGAGTCAGAGCTCTATTGAGCTCAGTATTCCATTAACTTTAACTAGTAATGACTTCATGACTTTCTTTGCTAACAAAATTTTAACTATTAGAGAAAAAATTACTTATAACCATCCCAAAGACGTATCGTTATCTTTGGCTGCTTTCAGTGATGCGGGTATTTGCTTAGACTCTTTCTCTCTGATTGTCCTGTCTGAGTTATTTTCATTAGTTACTTCATCCAAACCATCAACATGTTTATTAGACCCCATTCCTACCAGGCTGCTCAAGGAAGCCCTACCATTATTTAATGCTTCGATCTTAAATATGATCAATCTATCTTTGTTAGTTGGCTATGTACCACAGGCTTTTAAGGTGGCAGTAATTAAACCATTACTTAAAAAGCCATCACTTGACCCAGCTATCTTAGCTAATTATAGGCCAATCTCCAACCTTCCTTTTCTCTCAGAAATTCTTGAAAGGGTAGTTGTAAAACAGCTAACTGATCATCTGCAGAGGAATGGTCTATTTGAAGAGTTTCAGTCAGGTTTTAGAATTCATCATGGTACAGAAACAGCATTAGTGAAGGTTGCAAATGATCTACTTATGGCCTTGGACAGTGGACTCATCTCTGTGCTTGTTCTGTTAGACCTCAGTGCTGCTTTTGATACTGTTGACCATAAAATTTTATTACAGAGATTAGAGCATGCCATAGGTATTAAAGGCACTGCGCTGCGGTGGTTTGAATCATATTTGTCTAATAGATTACAATTTGTTCATGTAAATGGGGAATCTTCTTCACAGACTAAAGTTAATTATGGAGTTCCACAAGGTTCTGTGCTAGGACCAATTTTATTCACTTTATACATGCTTCCCTTAGGCAGTATTATTAGACGGTATTGCTTAAATTTTCATTGTTACGCAGATGATACCCAGCTTTATCTATCCATGAAGCCAGAGGACACACACCAATTAGCTAAACTGCAGGATTGTCTTACAGACATAAAGACATGGATGACCTCTAATTTCCTGCTTATAAACTCAGATAAAACTGAAGTTATTGTACTTGGCCCCACAAATCTTAGAAACATGGTGTCTAACCAGATCCTTACTCTGGATGGCATTACCCTGACCTCTAGTAATACTGTGAGAAATCTTGGAGTAATTTTTGATCAGGATATGTCATTCAAAGCGCATATTAAACAAATATGTAGGACTGCTTTTTTGCATTTACGCAATATCTCTAAAATTAGAAAGGTCTTGTCTCAGAGTGATGCTGAAAAACTAATTCATGCATTTATTTCCTCTAGGCGGGACTATTGTAATTCATTATTATCAGGTTGTCCTAAAAGTTCCCTAAAAAGCCTTCAGTTAATTCAAAATGCTGCAGCTAGAGTACTAACGGGGACTAGAAGGAGAGAGCATATCTCACCCATATTGGCCTCTCTTCATTGGCTTCCTGTTAATTCTAGAATAGAATTTAAAATTCTTCTTCTTACTTATAAGGTTTTGAATAATCAGGTCCCATCTTATCTTAGGGACCTCATAGTACCATATCACCCCAATAGAGTGCTTCGCTCTCAGACTGCAGGCTTACTTGTAGTTCCTAGGGTTTGTAAGAGTAGAATGGGAGGCAGAGCCTTCAGCTTTCAGGCTCCTCTCCTGTGGAACCAGCTCCCAATTCAGATCATGGAAACAGACACCCTCTCTACTTTTAAGATTAGGCTTAAAACTTTCCTTTTTGCTAGAGCTTATAGTTAGGGCTGGATCAGGTGACCCTGAACCATCCCTTAGTTATGCTGCTATAGACGTAGACTGCTAGGGGGTTCCCATGATGCACTGTTTCTTTCTCTTTTTGCTTTTCACTTTCACTTTATTTATTCAGTGTCTCCAAAGGAGCAACGAGCTGTACAGCAATGGGTATACAGAAAAGCACAGAATAAAAGAAAAGAAAAGAAAGAAAAGAAAAAACACACCAAACATTCAGTACACAAGGGGGACACAGTACAGACCTGGATCGATGGAAAAGGATCCGAGTTACCTAACACGATTTGCCATCAACCCTATGTATCTGCTTCTCTCCTCCGATCAGCATTCAGAACAGAGATAGCCACAGGTACAAAGGAATGCTTATATCTGTTACTCCTCACTGTATGAAACCTAAGCCTCGCTCCAGATGGCAAAAAACAAAATTCACCATGGAGAGGGTGGGCCAGATCAGATAAAATTCTCTGAGCCTTCCTCCTCACCTGTCTGGAAAACAAGTCAGACAGTGAGGTCTGCTGGGCCCCCAAAAGCTTGCTGCACAATTCTACAATGTTGTGAAGTGGCTTCCTTGCTTTAATGCTGAGATTTCCGTACCAGCACATCATCGAAAAATTTAAAAACCGATTCAATACAAGATTTATAAATAGGGTCATTATTGTCCTGTCCACTTGAAAATATGACAACTTACGAAGACAAAACAGATGCTGCTGCCCCTTCTTGTACAGCAGGTCTGCATTGTCATTAAAGTTCAACTTGCTATCGATCAGCGTTCCCAAGTATTTATAGTTGTCCACATACCCCACCTGTTGGCCTTTGATTGTAGTGGTTTTGGGTGAGATCATCCGTTTCCCGAAAGTCAATAACCATATCTTTTGTCTTGTCAACATTCAGCTGCAAGAAGGAGTCGTCACACCACTGAACCATATCTGCCACGACAGGGCCATGTTCCCTTTCATCACCATGCAGGAGACTAATTATAACAGAATCATCTGCAAATTTTAAAATATGGCGATTCTTATAGTGGCTGCAACAGTCATTTGTATACAAAATATACAAGAGAGGGGACAGCACACAACCCTGTGGTGAGCCTGTTGAGGAATATAAAACATCAGAAAGGCAACCATTTACCCTCACTCGCTGAGATCTCCCTGTTAAAAAGTTCAAAATCCAACCTGCCATATTAAAATCCAGTTTAAAATCCTTAACAAGCTTATTTATTAAAATATGTGGTTGGATAGTGTTAAAAGCAGAAGAAAAGTCTAAAAAAAGAAGACGTGCATGTGCCTTAGAACTTTCTAAATGCTTCAGGACCAGATTTAAGAGGGTGGCAGTAGCATCCTCCACACCTCGACCAGCCCTGTAAGCAAACTGAAGAGGATCGAGTAAATGCTCCACCTGTGAAAGAAGTTCATTCTTCATCAATTTTTCAAAAGACTTCATTACTAATGAAGTAAGAGCCACAGGTCTAAAATCATTGAAGACCTTAGGGGATTTGGTTTTGGCCACAGGGATTATTGTGCTTTGTTTCCAAACATTAGGAACCCTCTGTTCATTGACTGACCTTTGAAATATATCAAAAAAGACTGGGCCTAGTTGTTCTGCACAAGAAGATAATAAACGGCCGCAGATATTGTCTGGCCCTGGACTTTTTTTGGCCTTGATTCTTTTGAAACAGGTAACCACAGCCTGTTCATTAAAAGGAGGAGAACCTGGGCATAACAAGTCATTTTTCCATTTACGGATTTCATGATTAAAATCCAGACTCAAATCTCAAATAAAAATTATTAAAATCTTGGGCCAATTCTTTTCCAGATTTAGTGTCATTAAGAGTTATCTTGTGATTATTATTTTTCTTCCTATTTGATCCTAAAATCAAAGTTAAACCATCCCAAACGGAGCCCATTTGGTTTTGGCTAAATTGTTTTTCTAGTTTGGTCTTATAACCCAATTTAGCCTTCCTGATCTCAGTTTTAATCTCCCTTTGAAAGATGTACCACTCTGCATTTAATGATTAGTGATCGATCTCTGCTCCCCTCCACAGCATGTCTTTTTCCTGGTTCTCTCCCTCAGCCCCAACCAGTCCCAGCAGAAGACTGCCCCTCCCTGAGCCTGGTTCTGCTGGAGGTTTCTTCCTGTTAAAAGGGAGTTTTTCCTTCCCACTGTAGCCAAGTGCTTGCTCACAGGGGGTCGTTTTGACCGTTGGGGTTTTACATAATTATTGTATGGCCTTGCCTTACAATATAAAGCGCCTTGGGGCAACTGTTTGTTGTGATTTGGCGCTATATAAAAAAAAAATTGAATTGAATTGAATATTTGAGGGAAATGGTGATATTGTGTATGTGGAAAAAGTTTTAGATCTTTGAGTTCATCTCATACAAAATGGGAGCAAAACCAAAAGTGTTGCGTTTATATTTTTGTTGAGTATATTTAGACAAAGTAGAGGTCCAGACCTGACAAGGACCTCCATTCTGTGGACGTTTCAGGAACTTGGATCCATGTGGGGTCATACCAAACACACTGGTCTGACTTACTCTGTGGGTACTTCTTCACACACAGTCAGGAAAAACAGAGTTAAGGGAACCACTAGCACACCGTCTGGTTCAACTTACACTGTGGGTATTTCTTCACACACAGTCAGGAAAAACACAATTAAAGGAACCGCTAAAGTATTGGATTCACTTTTGTGTTGTACACTAAGAAACTGAACTAGTGCAACAGGACTGCTTTAGCTGTACAAATTGGTATGATTAGAAGTGCAGCTTTGAGAGAGGATGGTACTGTAGATCTGGACAAATGTGCCTCTGTGGTTATCAGCTACACAAGCACATTCATAGAAACTGTTATTCCCACAAAGCCCTGCAGAAAATACATTAACCAAAAACCCCGGGTAAACTTTGATTTAAGGGCCAAACTACATGTACAGTAGTGTTCAGAATAATAGTAGTGCTATGTGACTAAAAAGATTAATCCAGGTTTTGAGTATATTTCTTATTGTTACATGGGAAACAAGGTACCAGTAGATTCAGTAGATTCTCACAAATCCAACAAGACCAAGCATTCATGATATGCACACTCTTAAGGCTATGAAATTGGGCTATTAGTAAAAAAAAAGAAATAGAAAAGGGGGTGTTCACAATAATAGTAGCATCTGCTGTTGATGCTACAAACTCAAAACTATTATGTTCAAACTGCTTTTTTAGCAATCCTGTGAATCACTAAACTAGTATTTAGTTGTATAACCACAGTTTTTCATGATTTCTTCACATCTGCAAGGCATTAATTTTGTTTGTTTGGAACCAAGATTTTGCTCGTTTACTAGTGTGCTTGGGGTCATTGTCTTGTTGAAACACCCATTTCAAGGGCATGTCCTCTTCAGCATAAGGCAACATGACCTCTTCAAGTATTTTGACATATCCAAACTGATCCATGATACCTGGTATGCGATATATAGGCCCAACACCATAGTAGGAGAAATATGCCCATATCATAATGTTTGCACCACCATGCTTCACTGTCTTCACTGTGAACTGTGGCTTGAATTCAGAGTTTGGGGGTCATCTCACAAACTGTCTGCAGCCCTTGGACGCAAAAAGAACAATTTTACTCTCATCAGTCCACAAAATATTCCTCCATTTCTCTTTAGGCCAAGTGATGTGTTCTTTGGCAAATTGTAACCTCTTCTGCACATGTCTTTTATTTAACAGAGGGATTCTATTTGCAGGGGATTCTTGCAAATAAATTAGCTTCACACAGGCATCTTCTAACTGTCACAGCACTTACAGGTAACTCCAGGCTGTCTATGATCATCCTGGAGCTGATCAGTGGGTGAGCCTTTGCCATTCTGGTTATTCTTCTATCCATTTTGATGGTTGTTTTCCGTTTTCTTCCACGCGTCTCTGGGTTTCTTTTTTTTTTTTTGTCCATTTTAAAGCATTGGAGATCATTGTAGATGAACAGCCTATAAGTTTTTGCACCTGCGTATACGTTTTCCCCTCTCCAATCAACTTTTTAATCAAACTACGCTGTTCTTCTGAACTATGTCTTGAACGTCCCATTTTCCTCAGGCTTTCCAAGAGAAAAGCATGTTCAACAGGTGCTGGCTTCATCCTGAAATAGGGGACACCTGATTCACACCTGTTTGTTCCACAAAATTGATGAACTCACTGACTGAATGCTACTCTACTATTATTGTGAACACCCCCTTTTCTACTTTTTTTACTAATAGCCCAATTTCATAGCCTTAAGAGTGCGCATATCATGAATGCTTGGTCTTGTTGGATTTGTGAGAATCTATTGAATCTACTGGTACCTTGTTTCCCATGTAACAATAAGAAATATACTCAAAACCTGGATTAATCTTTTTAGTCACATAGCACTACTATTATTCTGAACACTACTGTATTTGTCTCAGGCACTACTGAGGACTATAAAAATGGCAGATATGACATGAGCAGAGCCATCAGAGAGGCCAAGGGACAATACAGAGTGAAGGTGGAGGGCTACTACTCTATCTTTGATCATCGATGCATGTAGGGAGGACTCCAACACATCACAGATTTCAGGCAGAGGAGCAGCACAGTCACATTCAGCCAAACCACTACCAGATGAGCTGAATGAGTTCTATGCTTGCTTTGAAGCCCACATACTGATCAGCAGGAAAGGATGTTGGGCAAGAAGAGCATATAGGACTCATCACTCATGATCTTTTGCCACTGGAGAGAGTAGAATATGCACTTTCACTATCTATTGTCGCAGATTCTGCCAAGATGGTCAAAACTGCTGGCACACCCATAATTCTGAGTGGATGTTTGCATGAATCACCAGGTTCACACAGATCATTAAAAAATAAACAGTCTTACAGACCACTGACACACATACACACATATAGCTGAACACACAAGTAGCCTATATTAATATTTTATTGAACATGGCTGAATGCAATATCTGACACTTTCCCACTGCAGTTCATAAAATAAATTGGACAGTCGATCAGCCTCTCTCTCCCTCTCACACACAGTCACATACACGTGCACACACAGTCATGCACACACAGACACACATGCACGCACAGACACACACACACACACACCACACCGATCATATTGTTTAACGTTGTGTAGAAAAAAATGCCAAGAAGGTTACGTAGTAAAAATAAATAATTGAAAAAAAAAGTTTGATCATAAAATTAAAAAAAAGAAAGTTGTGTTGAGTATGACAACTCTTGTTCATGCAAACATAGTTCATAATTTCCTACGGCACTGAATGTCAATTTGATGCTGTTAGATGATGGCTGAACAGATACAGATACAGATAGTGGTGTACTCGCTCATCCCTAGTTACTGCAAAACCAGCTGTATGTAAAAGCAGAAAAATGCAAATTCCACAAACCCTCAGTATTTTTTCTGGGGTTTGTGCTGGTTGAGGGGGAGGTCAGGATGGACCCTGCTAAAGGAGCAGCTGTGGCCGAGTGGACCATCCCATGCACAGATTCCTTGGGTTTGCTAACTTTTACTCGAAGTTCATTCAAAATTTTAGTGTCATTGCTTCACCGTTGCATGAATTTTCCTCTCTCCACAGGTCTTTTGTTTGGTCCCCCGAGTGCGATGCAACCTTTGAAAAACTCAAGCAGCATTTCACTTCTACCCTGTGCTACTTTTCCCAGACCCCAGTCAGCAGTTTGTGGACGAGGATCCCATGCATGGCCTGTGTGCAAACTGGAAAACAGACATGAAGACATGGCTGTTTGTTATATGGCTGGGGGGGGCCTGGCTGCCGGTTGTTTGTCTGTTTGTTTTCCTCCCAGGTGGCGTGCATTTGGGACTGAGTGGCTGTGTTGCTGAGGCTGTCAGGACCTCACCCTGATCACCTGCGACTCGTCAGGACTCACAGCTGAGGTGCATCTGGATGGATTGGAGCATGTTGGCATTTAAGACTGGAGTGCACAGTGTGTATTTGCCAGAGACTCGACCTTGTGACCAGACGGGTGAGATCGTCGTCTCGGGAGCCATCTCATCAGCAGCGGATGCTGAGAAACGTCCAGGTTTGATGCACAGTCTGTGAAAGAGGAGGGGGTGAGGTCTCACGCTCGTCAGCACACTTCCTGAGGTACGTTTAGATTTTGTGACTGCCGGTGGAGTTTTGTGAACTGGATGTTCCATGCCCGCAGGTTGGAAGCTGATCAGCAATCAAGCCAGGAAGTGTTTGCTGTTTGTACACCTTTAAGTGTTCTGTGTGTAGAGTGTGGACTCACATAATGGTTCCTTCTTTCACAGACTCGGTTGTTGCGGCCACCTGGGGGGTGTCGGCGGGGTCCTTGGGTCCGAAACAGCTTCTGGCTCCGGACCCGTTAGCGCTGCTGGGAGCGCACCACGCCAGGCCGCACCTTTCTGTTCTTACATTTTCACTGTTATGTATTAAATTCAGTTAGCCTTTGTACCGTGCTCTGCTTATTTCATACTGGGTCCTTCAAACGCTGGTCGGTTCTCCGAGCTGCGTCCGACACATAACAGCTGTTTTCAAATCTGTTTGGGGAGATACCACAGCAGAGCAGTAATTTTCCATCTCACCCTGTCCGTTGTATCTTCCTCTGTCACACCAACCACCTGCCTGTCCCCCCTCATCACATCCATAAACCTTCTCTTTGGCCTCCCTCTCCTCCTGCTTGGTGGCTCCATCCTCAGCATCTTAATATCTATATACCCTGGGTCCCTCCTCTGCACATGTCAAACCATCTCAGTCTCTCCTCTCTGACTTTGTCTCCAAACCGTCCCACCTGAGCTGTCCCTCTGATATGTTCATTCCTAATCCTGTCCATCCTCGTCACTCCCAAAGAGAATCTCAACATCTTCAGCTCTGCCACCTCCAGCTCTGCCTCCTGTCTTTTTGTTAGTGCCATTGTCTCTACCTGTACATCATAGCTGGTCTCACTACTGTCTTGTAGAGTTTCTCCATCACTCTTGCTGATATTCTTTGGTCACAAATGATTCCTGCCACCTTTCTCCATCCACTCCACCCTGCCTGCACTGTCTTCTTCACCTCTTTACCACACACTCCATTACTTTGAACAGTTGACCCCAAATATTTAAACTCATCTACTTTCACCACTTCTACTCCTTGTAACTGCACTGTTCCACTGGGCTCCCTCCCATTCACACACGTACTCAGTCTTGCTCCTACTGACTTTCATTCCCCTTCTCTCCAAAGCATATCTCCACCTCTCCAGGCAAAGACTCAACCTGCTCTCAACTCTCTCTACAGACCACAATGTCATGTTCAAACATCATTGTCGATGGACACTTCTGTCTGAACTCATCTGCCAACCTGTCCATCACAATTGCACCATTGGACTTGATACTGACTTGATACTTGGTGTAATCCCACCTCCACCATGAATGAGTCTGTCATTCCTACTGCACGTCACCGCTGTCATACTACCTTTGTACATATCCTGCACTACCCTCACATACTTCTCTGCCACTCCAGACTTCCTCATACAATACCTCAACTCTTCTCTTGGCACCCTGTCAAAAGCTTTCTTTAAATCCACAAACACACAATATAACTCCTTCTGGACTTCTCTATACTTGTCCATCAGTATTCTCAGAGCAAACATTGCATCTGTAGTGCTCTTTCTCAGCATGAAACCATATTACTGCTCACAGATCTTCACCTGTTTTCTCAGCCTAGCTTCTACTACTGTTTCCTATAACTTCATGCTGTGGCTGATTAACTTTATGCCTCTGTGATTACTGCAGCTCTGTACATCATCCTTGTTCTTAAAAATAAGAACTAGCATACTTAGTCTATTAAACAATATGGTTAGAAACTTCACTGCCATCTCTCCTAGACATTTCTGTGCTGCCACTGGAATGTCATCTGCAGCAACTGCCTTTTCATTCTTCATCCCCTTCATAACTGCCCTCACTTCAGCCTAACATATCTCTTGCACTTCCTGATTTATTCTTGCCACATTATCCAATCTTTTCTCTCTCTCATTTTCTTCATTCATCAGCTACTCAAAATATTCCCTCCACCTTCTCAACACACTCTCCTCACTTGCCAGCACATTACATGTGCATCTTTTACCACAATAACCTCCTGCACATCCTTTCCAGCTCTGTCCTTTTGTCTGGCCAATCAGTACAATAACTTTTCTCCTTCCTTACAATTCAACTTCTTTTACAGCTCGCAATATGCTTTTTCCTTAGCTTTTGCCACTTCTCTTTTCACATTACGCCGCAACTCCTTGTACTACTGTCTGCTTTCTTCATCTCTCCGACTATCCCAATTCTTTTTCACCAACCTTTCTCCTTAGGCTTTCCTGGACATCTTCCTTCTGCCACCAAGTCTCTTTGTCTTCCCTCCACTGTTCAAATGTCACACCCATTGCCTTCCTGGCTGTCTCTCTCACAACATCTGCAGTACTTTTCCAATGGTCCAAAATTGCTTCCCCTCCATGCAGTACCTTTCTGTCCTGCTCACTGAATTTCACAGAACAGTCTTCATCCTTGAGCTTCTTCCACCATCTGATCCATTGTTGAGCTGTCATGCTCTTCTTCTTCTTTACCTCTAACATCATCCTACAAACCACCATCCTATGCTGTCTGGCTACACTCTCTCCTGCCACCACCTTACAGTCTCCAAATTTTTTTTACCTTGCATCTCCTACAAAGAATGTAGTCTACCTGCGTGCACCTTCCTCCACTCTTATATGTCACCCTGTGCTCCTCCCTTTTCTTAAAGTAGGTATTCACCGCAGCCATTTCCATCCTTTTTGCAAAATCAACTACCATCTGTGCTTCCACATTCCTGTCCTTGATACCATATCTACCTATTATTTCCTCATCACCTCTGTTCCCTTTGCCAACATAGCCATTGAAGTCCACTTCTATCACCACTCTTTCATGCTTGGGCACACTCTCCACCACTTCTTTGAATTCACTCCACAAATCCTCGTCCTCCTTCATCTCGCAACCTACTTGTGGGGCATATGCACTGATGATATTCATCCTCTGTTCAAACCTCCTTCTGACCGGAAAATCACTAAGGGCCCATGGGCAAGGTCCTTAATCTCCAAGTTGCTCCGGGTGTGTCGTGAGCCTGACATCTGTGTGTGTGTGAATGAGTGAATGTGCAACATTACTGTAAAGCACTTTGCACTTCTGATTCAGGTGAATAGGTCACCTCTGCAGGACCTCACTATATAAATCCAGTCCAAACTGCTGTATCACCTCTGCAGGGCCTCACTATCAAACAGTGAGACAGACGTACACTGTTGTTGATTGATTATTGTATATTTCAAGCAAAGCAGTGTGTTCACCTCTTTTGTAAAAACACACAGTGTAGTGTGTTGATTCCTGAAACAAACAAGGGCTGCTCACTCCACCTCGCAGGTGAAAGCAAGAGGAAGCACCTTTTTTTGTGAATCATGTTTAACTGACTCATCAAAAAAACCTTTCTTTGCCTGATTCTTATGGGATTTGATCAGAGTTTTGCGTCATTATCATGGCACACAGTGGATTTATCAATGTGGCACCAGTTTTTAATGAAATCAGTATGGAAAAGTTGGACTCCACAGCCCCACATAAAGCTGTTTTTAACAGGCTGCATTTTGCTGAAGGTCTTGTTGTGCTGGTGAATTTTATCGTAAACAAAACACCACTAAATTTCTGGTTGAAAGTGTGATGTCATTCACATTGCTGAAATATGTAACAAATATAATATTACTTAACACTTATTCCTATTACCTTACATTACTGCCTTACAGCAACAAGTAATACATTACTGTAATTTTGTTACTTTTGTAATGTGTTTTGTAATGTGTAAAACACTGCTGTTCATGCACTACTTTCCCAAAGGTCTTAGAAACTACAGTTAAAACAGATATTGGCCTGTAATTACTGATGTTGAATGCAATAGATTCATTGATTGGTTGGTTGATTGATTTTTATTTGTAAAAACAATGTAAATATAAAACAGTCGATCTGCTCTGTGTTAGCCTGATCCCGTCAGATCTCAGAAGCTAAGCAGTGCGGGACCTGGTTAGTTCTTGGATGGGAGACCTCTTTGGAACAGCAGCCGCTGTGTGTGTTTCTCCAGGTAACACTGGAGTTGCGTCAGAAGGGCATCCGGCGTAAAACCTGTGCCAACTATCAATGCGGATCTGGTTGTATCCGCTGTGGCGACCCCGAACACAAAAAACGGGAGCAGCCGAATGGACAACCAAATGTAAATATAAGACAGTACAAACAGGTCTTTTGAATAAATACATTGAACATACGGGGCAACACAAAAAAGCGTAAAAGACATGGCACATCACAAATAAACATTGTGACAATATATATTTTCAATAAAATTACACAAAAGATACCAAATGGCATTTATTAAAAAGGTGTAATAATTTAGATTTTATATATATATATATATATATATATATTGTTTCTTGAATAGCTGCGTTCCAGTTTGTGTCTTTGAATAATGAAGAAAAGGACTTGTTTGTTTTGCCAACTTGTTCTTTACACAGTTCCTTGACAGCGCTTATGTGATAGTGGAGCGGATAGTCTGGTGACCGTGTGTAATGGTGCCACAGGCGGAACTCAGCAGGAGGGCGTGGCCAGGCACAGTCAGGAACAGGAAGTATCCTATTATGGAGCAGCGTCTGTGAAGTAAACTTCCTGCAGGGTGTGTGCGAGTCTGCGAGAAGACCGTTTTTGTTCTGTCCTTTCTTTACACCGTGATACTGTGCCCACGTCCACAGGACCGCTTAAACGTTGTTGCCGTGCTCCTTGATAGCTCGTAGCTCCTGACTTTGTTGGATTTTTTAAATTTTTACTTTATTTTTTTCTGAATGATCAGAAAATGTCCAAGTCTTTGAAGAAGATCGTGGAAGACAGCCGAGAGAAGAACATTCCGGAGGTGGAACTCTGTGACAGAAACATCTCCAACATGTTGGACGTCCCGGGCCTCTGTAAGATCCTCACATTACCCTGCTCTGACGTCATGTCTAACGCGTAGCTGTCGGCAGTTATCAAATAAAAGCAACAACTTGGGTTTGGACGTTAAACAAGCAACAGCGGCCTCCAGCGGCCACCGGGACCATGCGTGTAGCAACAAGGCTTCACAAGCAGCTTGATGGAGCTTATGTGTCATTTTATTTTTGCAAGCTAAATGATGCCTTCAGGGTCCAAAACAGGAGCTCGACCTGTCCTCACATGTGTCTATGAGAACCCAAAAATTTGGTATAGCATAATGAGCCCGTCCAAGTGGCCCCATGCTCAAAATATTAGATTTATACGAGGTCTGTCCATAAAGTATAGGTCCTTTTTATTTTTTTCAAAAACTATATGGATTTCATTCATATGTTTTTACGTCAGACATGCTTGAACCCTCGTGCGCATGCGTGAGTTTTTCCACGCCTGTCGGTGACGTCATTCGCCTGTGAGCACTCCTTGTGGGAGGAGTCGTCCAGCCCCTCGTCAGAATTCCTTTGTCTGAGAAGTTGCTGAGAGACTGGCGCTTTGTTTGATCAAATTTTTCTAAACCTGTGAGACACATCGAAGTGGACACGGTTCGAAAAATTAAGCTGGTTTCAGTGAAAATTTTAACGGCTGATGAGAGATTTTGAGGTGATACTGTCGCTTTAAGGACTTCCCACGGTGCGAGACGTCGTGCTGCGCTCTCAGGCGGCGTCATCAGCCTGTTTCAAGCTGAAAACCTCCACATTTCAGGCTCTATTGATCCAGGACGTCGTGAGAGAACAGAGAAGTTTCAGAAGAAGTCGGTTTCAGCATTTTATCCGGATATTCCACTGTTAAAGGAGATTTTTTAATGAAAGACGTGCGGACGGGTCCGCCCGTCGGGACGCAGCCGGCGCGGAGCGGCGGCACAGGAAAAACACCTCCGTGTTGATAACCATTTGTAAAATCCAGGCGGCTTTTGATGGCTTTCAGTGGAGTGAGTATATGAGAAATTGTTTAACAGCTGGACATGTTCCAACTTGTCCTTAAGGCTTCCAACGGAGGTGTTTTTCCTGTGGCGGAGCGCGCGGACCCGTCCGCACGTCTTTCATTAGTTTCTGTGATAACTTGTTTTTTTTTTTTTTTTACTTCATGTGCACTAGAATGACCGATGCTACTTCTTCAGATATTTGTATATTTGTTAGATGACCCTAAATAGCCAACTGTGGAAAATAAACAAAAGGAAAGCGAGACCAGAATTCTTTGATGTGTTGACAGAATGTTATATTTCATTTCAGTCACGTTGTCGGACATCACTCAGCTGGTTCTCAGCCACAACAAGCTGACAGGTAAGATGCTCATACCAAATATTTGATGGACAGTTCAGTGTGGTTAGTGTCCACATCACACAGTGACTATTATTGTTAAGAATGAACTGATACGTGCTTCAGGGCTGATTGAATATTAGTAATCAAGGAGAGCAGTGACCAATATGCAGCTTTTTATTTTATTTATTTTAATCAGGTTTTGTATTAAAACTGAAAACTTTTGGTATGAACTTACAGTAACGTAAGGTCATACACAGAGGTTGTTTTAAATGCTATAGACATTTTAAACATTAATGTATAAGCCCACATCTATTTTCGATGTAACCATGGCATCCTGTACAGAAACCAAAGCAACACTTTCTGTGATGAGTTGTCGCCCAAGCTTTTCTGTTCCTTGTTTAAATACAGGCCATTAATACAAGATTGGTGCCCCTCGCCACATTTATAAAGAGACATGATCCACATAGCACTGTCCATGAACGGTAGCAAAGAGAAGGGCCTATCTCCCCCCCCCCCCCCCCCCCCCCCCCCCCCCCCCCCCCCCCCCCCCCCCCCAAAAATAGAACCATAAGATATAACGCACTCTGACCAAGAACATGGTTTGATGGTTTTTCTGGAATCAGCAAGGGTCTGGCTTTTCCCAAATAGAGGGTCCTTCAGCTGCTTAAGGATTCCAACTTGACTTGGAATTGCCATTCCTTCTTCTTGATGCAGAGGAAGGAAGTTGCGAGGCTCGGACAAAGGGAGGCTGGTGTTGTGACCTGAAATGCTTGTGCTTAGTGTGACATCTACTGGCACTACATTGTTTATAGAGCTTTATATTAGAAGGAACAGTAGCCTTCCTGTGCACTGCCTTTTTAATTTCCAACATGACATGTCATATTTATATACCGTAATACTGTCACATACATGTAACAGCTGCTGAGTTGCTACGAGAGGCATTTCCTTATAACAAGACATGAAATTTCAGCTACGTTTGCCAGAAAACACTTCACAAGCTCCAGCTAAGATAGGATCTGTTTTCTTGTATGAAAATCCTTCCCTGCTCCACTCTGCTATGAAGCTGTGAGTAGCAATGCATCAGACAAATGTTCTACTATGCACAATTTCTCCAGTCATAGTCACAGAATGTGATAATGGCTCCAGTTGTCGAGGGTGTCTTGTTGACTTTCCTCATTTGTCACCTTGCAGGGTCACTGTTAATTACTATATAATTACTGTTATCATTTTGATGGCCTTGATTATATCTTCCGTTATATGCGTTTGTAAAGGGTGAAGGACATATAAAATATAACACAAATGAAATCTGAAATTTGCATCCTATTTAATTTGATCTTAAATCAGCACAAGTTGTAGCTCTTAAAATAGATTAAGAAACACAACAAATTTTGAATTAGTTATTTTTGTTCCACTTTGCATAGGGCCCAATGATGTCTGTGAAGGACCCATCATATGGAGAAAATGTTCCATTAGTTCAAGCAACCCAGCGACACAGTAGTCCCAGATAAGCAGTTGAACATGAGTGAGTGAGTGAGCTCAGGCAGTGAGGGGCTATAAGCCGATACCAACTTTTTTTTTACGTTTTGGTTCACGTTGAACATTCTTGAGAAGTAAAAGTTCATTGCTCTTTGAAACGATGCACTTTCTTTTTGTGCTATATTGTCATTATATCAGTGGCATAAATAGTCTTAAAACAGCATTGCTAATATTCTGAATTCCTCAGGATATTTTTTGGTTAAGTGTGCTTACTTCCAGGGCAGAAGGTTCCTGAAGTCAAAGACCGAATGGTCCGCATGTAAAAATCGGTCCAACCTGCCTCTACTGTGCATGTGTCATTTCAAACCTTAGTAGCTCGTCTGAGACCAAAGCGATCATGTGGATTAATAGGATTATTAACCATCAGATGACAAGGTAAAACCTCTTAAATCACTCTAAAGTCAGTTTTAAGCAGAAATTAGTCTGTTTTAAGCAGAAACAAGGTGATAATTGGTGACGCTTTGAAATGACCGACGCACAGTGAACGCATCAGCCAGCAGCTCGTGGTGCATGTCCAGGCAATTGCAAGTGCAAGAAAGCAGGGTTTCACTGCAGCTTGTTTTCCAAGTGTAAGGGATGATGGACAAGCAATGACATGGAGACTTGATTTAATTAAGACCAGAAGATGTGTATGGAATGAATGATATGCGAGGTTTGCTTCATGCGCACAGCTCCAATTTATATTACTCATTTCAAGTGTAAATGTGAAGATGTTAAAATACATTTTTAAATATTAAGCCATATATTAACGTGTAGTGTGTGTTCTCATGATTACATTCGACCTTTGAATTAATATCATTATTAAGTTACATTAATTAGTTAATTAATTAATTAACTAATAGCAAACTTTAATTTAACCTTGATTCAGTAGCATCAGAAAACTAGTTACACAAGCTGAATTACCCGTTCTACACACGGGGAATAGAGAAGAATTTTAGCCATGTCATTGTATATCATGTCACTTTAGTTAAGGTGTAGTAAGTTGCATTGCATTGTGTGTAATGTTGTTATCGTTTTCATAGAGCAATTTGTGTCATTCATGATAAAAAGGTGATAGCATGTTGTATCACAGCAATGCTGTGGAATACCATATACAACAGCTATATTTTTATTGAAAAAAACGTGCGTCTTAAGTGGCACGTGGTACCTGCTGGCCAGTTTGGATTGTAATTAAAGTGAATCCCAGCCAGCTGCTACTACATAGTAAGTAAAGTGTAATGCTGCTACCTGACCTGAGTACCACGTGAACTACAAAAATAAGGGCTCTAGTGAGCGGGTCGTGATTTAAGGCTGACCGTGTGCATGTGTGTGTGCGTGTGCGCTTGTACACTTTCAATCTAAGGACCCCAGTGACCTCCCCCTTGGTGCCCCCAGTCATCATACCAAGTTTGGTGTCGATTGCTTAATTACTATGGCTGTGCATAACAAACACACACACACACACACACACACACACACACACACACACACACACACGGTCAGCTTAGTATATTAAGCTGGGCAGACACTGTACGATATTTTCAGTCATTGTACTTCACTTCAGAGTGTGCGACTTATGTTCTCACACTGCACGGCCCGATGCTCTGATGCGATCTGACTACTCACATTGTACCTTCAAAACCACATGTCGGACTCGTGTTTCCAGAAGCAAAATGTAAGCAGAAGCTTTTTTTTTCAAACTTTATTTATATTTCTTATTTTTACAAAAACTCTTGATGGGAGACATCAGTTTTTTTTTTTTTTTTTTTTTTTTTTTTTTAATACAAGACTTTAAATGAGTTGAAGAATAATGGGGAAAAAAGAAACAGAAGCTGCTCTCCCAAAGAAATGATCACTGTTTATGCTCTCTCCGGTGTTTGCACATGCACAGTGTGAGAGATGCTTGAAGCACTGCTTCAGCAGCGCGGAACCCTCACGGTGGCCGACCAGAATATAAAACAGGTTTGATTTTCATCCGACCATACGATTGCTGATTGGGAGGTGGTCGTGAGAGGTTAAACGCAGCTCGTTACTCCATGTATACTACATGATTCAGGACACGCGATTAAGCTGAAACTCGGCGCGATCCAAATAATTCTCGCATGAGTGAAAAATCGGCTGAAAAAGGGCCAAAACTTGCACAGTGGAAGCCCAGCTTTAGATGAACACGTCTAGTTTGTTCTTTCACTGGTGACATTTCCATGAAATTACGTTACAAATGTTCCTTTCTCTTTCAAATGACTCTTAAATTAAAAAATAACATCAAAAATGGATTATTCATATCACTGAAACTTAGGGAAAGTGGTATTGCTTAACATGTTGGCACTATTAGGAGGTAACAATGTTTTATATCGCCGACATTAATGAGCGATGCTATGAGAACCATAGGGCCCCTTCACACATAGTACGAATCACGGCGAAACAGTTCGTATGAGTGAACCACGAAAACATTGAGCCGATGTTGGGAGGAACACGTGGTCGGGCAGGCGTGAACGATGATGGTGCACGAAACCATCAGCAGCGGGAACACGATGTGAGCAGCTGGAGCATGTGTAGCCACATTGCGCAGCTGCTGTGGAAAAAAAATAATACATGCCACTCATGGGATTCAAACCTGCAATTTACAAAAGCTTTGATTGCCAGGCAGAAACTTTACCATTGTGCTACCATCACTGTCCTATAAAAGGTGCGGAAAAATGCCTGAAATCAACAAGGAGATAGACGTATGTAAAAAAAAAATAAATCCACACACCATAAAAACACTGCATTTTATTGAATCCCTCTTATCAAGCGGACAATACAAGTATGAACCATCTGTGCCTCTGTAGATAACCCATGGTCACAAATGTACAGTCATGTAATGACATGAATGACATGGTGAAATCTTATCATGTCCACATCTACTGGCCTGGCGTATCCAGCTGGTCGCACATGCATCTGGCCCAACACACGTGTCCTGTGGACGGTGCGCAGCAGGAGAGACACCGCGTCATGTGGAACAAGCTCACATGGGTGACGTGACATTCAGATCACCTACTGCGATCACCTACTACTTATGATCTGACCGTCCGTTTCACTTGGGGCAGCCTGTGGATGTGCATGCCGTGCGTTTGCTTACTGCAGCCCATTGCAACAGCAATGTATGTTTTTATGTATATCCACATGAGGACAGCAAGCAGACACATGTCACAGTGGACAATTGTAAGTTTCCTGTCCGTCCGAACACGGTACGTGTTCCCCAGCTGTGACATCCACAGCCAGAGATCTCAACAGCTGTGGCTGTCAGCGGCAACAGCCCCTGTCAGTTCAGCTCACACACCAGCGTGTCACTGGTTCTGTTATGGGATCAGTTCTTTTTAGTTATTTTTACTGCTGTTTAGTTATTCCACATCCATCCGCAACATATCCGCCACCTGTTTTGCGGATGGGGGGGGATCACACGCGCGATTCACATGCGCGGCACGTGTTTCGGGGGAAGCTGATACTCTGGCACACCACATGTGCATTGCTGTCTTGCAACGCCACACTCGTGGGGGCACTTAGACAAATTTCACAGCCAGCTCGAAAGTGATCATCTGTTCACTATTTTTGTGCTAACAGCGTGAATGGCCACACATTTTTTACAGTAGTGTTCAGAATAATAGTAGTGCTATGTGACTAAAAAGATTAATCCAGGTTTTGAGTATATTTCTTATTGTTACATGGGAAACAAGGTACCAGTAGATTCAGTAGATTCTCACAAATCCAACAAGACCAAGCATTCATGATATGCACACTTCTAAGGCTATGAAATTGGGCTTTTAGTAAAAAAAAAAGTAGAAAAGGGGTGTTCACAATAATAGTAGTGTGGCATTCAGTCAGTGAGTTCTTCAATTTTGTGGAACACACAGGTGTGAATCAGGTGTCTCCTATTTAAGGATGAAGCCAGCACCTGTTGAACATGCTTTTCTCTTTGAAAGCCTAAGGAAAATGGGACGTTCAAGACATTGTTCAGAAGAACAGCATAGTTTGATTAAAAAGTTGATTGGAAAGGGGAAAACGTATATGCAGGTGCAAAAAATTATGGGCTGTTCATCTACAATGATCTCCAATGCTTTAAAATGGACAAAAAAAAAAAAAACATGCGTGGAAGAAAGTGGAAAGCAATCATCAAAATGGATAGAAGAATAACCAGAATGGCAAAGGCTCACCCATTGATCAGCTCCAGGATGATCAAAGCCAGTCTGGAGTTACCTGTAAGTGCTGTGACAGAAGACGCCTGTGTGAAGCTAATTTATTTGCAAGAATCCCCTGCAAAGTCCCTCTGTTAAATAAAAGACTTGTGCAGAAGAGGTTACAATTTGCCAAAGAACACATCAACTGGCCTAAAGAGAAATGGAGGAATATTTTGTGGCCTGATGGGAGTAAAATTGTTCTTTTTGGGTCCAAGGGCCACAGACAGTTTGTGAGACGACCCCCAAACTCTGAATTCAAGCCACAGTTCACAGTGAAGACAGTGAAGCATGGTGGTGCAAGTATCATGATATGGGCATGTTTCTCCTACTATGGTGTTGGGCCTACCTGGATACCAGGTATCATGGATCACGATACCTGGCATACCAGGTATCATGGATCAGTTTGGATATGTCAAAATACTTGAAGAGGTCCTGTTGCCTTATGCTGTAGAGGACATGCCCTTGAAATGGGTGTTTCAACAAGACAATGACCCCAAGCGCACTAGTAAACGAGCAAAGTCTTGGTTCCAAACCAACAAAATTAATGCCTCGCAGATGTGAAGAAATCATGAAAAACTGTGGTTATACAACTTAATACTAGTTTAGTGATTCACACGATTGCTAAAAAAAAGCAGTTTGAACATAATAGTTTTGAGTGTGTAGCGTCAACAGCAGATGCTACTATTATGTGAACACCCCCTTTTCTACTTTTTTTTTTACTAATAGCCCAATTTCATAGCCTTAGAAGTGTGCATATCATGAATGCTTGGTCTTGTTGGATATGTGAGAATCTACTGAATCTAATGGTACCTTGTTTCCCATGTAACAATAAGAAATATACTCAAAACCTGGATTAATCTTTTTAGTCACATAGCACTACTATTATTCTGAACACTGCTGTAAGTGCCAAGCGAGTGGTGTTAGATATTCGTTTGTCTCACCTGGAATTTGGCCGACACCTGGTGCGAGAGGGATCGAATAGGCTCTCACAGGGCACTCTCTGTCTGTCAGCTGCTGGTGTGTGCAAATACGTGTAGTTGTAGCAACAGGTGTACGAGCCGTTGGAGGCAGCTCCGATTTTACATGTATTGCATACGATTTCTGCGTCGTGTGCAATTCATTCACATTCGTACTATGTGACCCCTTATTTTTCTCCAACACCATGCCAAATTTCAAGAATCCGTAACAAGGTGTATGATAATTTCAAATTCCCTCTCTGCTATATGTGTATAGACCATATACCAGTGGTGTCCAAAGACATTCCAGAAAGGCCCACAAGTTTGCGGTTTCTTTCCAGACACTGACTCAGCAGGTGGTTTCACTGATTAACTGCTTCCATCTTCTCAATGTGATGTGAATCAGTGAAACGAATACCTGTAAATTACCTTGTGTACTTACACATATATTTGTAACTATAACAGTGTGTGACATATAATGATGACATTACCTCCACCTCTCCACTGCTGGTTAGTTCTTTGACCTGAAGATTTGTGTTTCTGCTTTCAACCAGTAGAGGTCACCACAGGCCTACTAACAAACACCATTTTTGTCTCAATTTGTTCTGTTATTAAAGAAAAGAGGTTTTAGTGGTTTGAAAAAGTGGTATTTTATGTCATTGAGAATACTTCTTCCTTTTACTGCTGCTATTAAATGTGTAGTTTTAAAAGCATGCCTTCAGAAAGGAAAAATATCAGCCACATTATATTTTGTAAAGATGATGTGGTGAAACTGTTGTGGGGCTCAGCTTTAATAACATCTAGATCATTAACCTTTAAGATTTCCTCAGCCTGACCTGACATCAGAGACACAAGATAGGTTTACATCCAGATTGCTTCAATTATTTATGAAATCAGTAAATAAAAATACAATAACTTTCTGTCTGTGTGCACAGCCCTAAGTAAGTACATTTGCTTGAGGACTCTGCTTGAGTATAAATTTCTACTTGAATGTTTGTATTTTATGCTTCTAGGGTCAAGTATTGTACTTTTGCTCCACTGCAGTTTTTCTGGCAGTCTCAGTCTGAGATTCAAGAATTCTTTCTTGTCATTATGCATACACATAATGAAATTTTGTTTGGTAGGTTTGGCTTCTGAAAGGCACAAGTACTTTATTTTGTTTGTAGTTTCAGATTAACAGTAGACAATATCATCAATAAGTAAATTATTCTGTGGCTATGATGGAAAAATGGTGCATAAAATGTTTAATGTGATGTATTTGTAATCACTTTGTGCCAAACGCACGTATTAATTACTCAATTTCAGCTCCATTGTGGTGTTGTACAGATGGCAACATTTGGTGTTTCGCAGTTGTGAATTTCGTGCCGTCTCATTGTCCGTGACTCGTGAGAGATCAGTTTCAGCAGAGTTCCGGTTTCACAAACCGAACGGTCCGCCCCTAAAATTGGTCCGCCCTGCCTCCACTGCGCATGTGTAATTTCAGAGCTCAGCAGCTTGTCTGAGACAGAGGTTCTTCACCCAAAGCGATCAAATGGATAATGGGATTATTAACCATCAAATGACAAGGTAAAACCTCATGAATCATTCTAAAGTCAGTTTAAGCAGAAATGAGATGATACTCGATGCTTTGAAATGACGGGGGGCAGTGAATGCATTAGCTAGCAGCTCGTGTAGCTGCAGCGCTCTGATCACTACCCCGTGTTTTATTGTGAAGTAATGCTGAATCTATGTGGAAATGACTATTGGACAAAAAGCTTCAGTTATCTGTTGCTGAGATAGATGATGACTGGGGTGCAGTTTTAAGCAGGAAAAGAGGTGATAGTCGGTGAACTGTGACTAATGATGCATGTGTAGTGAAGACAGGGCAGACCGATTTTTAGTGGGGACCGTTCAGTCTGCGACACAGGTTCAGGGTACAATATAACAAACGTTGTGAAGTATGGACAACAAGATAATATTGGGGCACCGCAAGAAGTTCCTCATAGGTACTACACCTCCTCTAAATAACCCTGTCAACTTCAGTGAACGTGTCATCATCATAATTGCCCGTGAATTCGCTAGATCAATGCCCATCCCGTCCTCGTTAGCCATTGTTTATATGGCTTTGAAACGCCGGAACTCTGTTGGTGCCGGGGTGCCTCTGGGAAGCACAAAAACGTGATGTCCAAGTACTTGTGGAACCTTTCTGTATTTTCTTATCAAAGCTTTAGCTTCCAAACCACTAGATACAAACCACTACATTAATAAAAAATGTAAAAAAAAAAGTATGAAATGAATTGGTGCTGCTGTGTGATGTGGAAATTTTGCACTTTCCGTTGAGTTATTATTTTTTTTCTAGGAATTTTGAAAAGATGGCAGTCCTGGGTTGTTTCATGGCGTGGTCTTTTAATAATCTGAAGTCAAATTAAAGCAAAACAATTCCTCTTTAAAACCCTATTAACACAATCCATAATTTGCATCACATTTTTACCAAAATTGGAGCAACTTTAACTTTTGATCCCTGTTCTAACTGAAATTGACCTTTGTCACATTTTTTTCTGTTTTTTACCCCATAACTCCATAACATTCAGTGATAGTCCAAACTATACCTTTTTGGAATCTTTATAATCAGACAAATAATATGATATAACTTTTAATATGATTGGAATAATATTCAGTTTTAATCCCTGTGTAAATCTTCATTGACCTTTGTAGGTCATTAGAGGTCAGCTCCAAGATGCCTCAATATCTGAGAATAAACAGTTAATTTAGAATATGTGTGCCAAATTTGGTGCTTTCATAACAAAATTAACAATTGTTATGAAAATTTTAGCCTAAACTGCCAACACTAAACTGGTTATCGACATCCAAGCTTTTTGTTTTTCAAATCCTCTGCTGAGGCTAGGTGAAAATAATAAATAATTCACAGTGTCCCTTAGGGTTAAGCATTTTATCCATTACGACTAAACCATTTTTGATGAGTACGAGCATGATACGAGTAAAACTCATCAGTAACTCACCGCACCCGCCCCTCCCTACACAGACACATCTCTGCAGCCTCTCGCACACACAGACAGGGACTGATCTCTCTCTCTGTGCTTGGCTTGATTCCAGCTTCATGTTTCTGCTCTCTTCAGTACTCCTTAGGTTTTCTTCAGCTCGCCTCTATTTTGATTTGTATGATATTTAAAGTTTACTTGGTGAACTTGTTTCGTAACATACGTGCTGCATTTGACAAGACAGAGCTGAACACGGCTCATGCCGCGCCGGTTCACTGCATCCACTCCGGCCTTTTTTTTTTAACGTTTTTTTTGTTCTTCATTTGATTGGGTGATATTAAAGTCAGTGGAAAACTTTGCTCCTACTGAATACGGTGCTTTTGAGAAGAATACCGTTGAACAAGGCTGACATATTATTTCCTGTTGCCATCATTGGATGTTTGCATGAATCATCAAGTTCATACACTTGCACACATACACACGTATACAGTAGCTGAACACACAAGTAGCCTATTTTAAATTTTTTATTGATATGGCAGCATGCAGTATCTGACACTTTCTACTGCAGTTCATAAAATAAATTGGTCAGTTAGAACAACCTCTGTCTCTCCCTCTCACACAGTCACTCAGTCACACACACACATGCACACACAGACAGACAGACAGACACACACACCTTAATGAACATTGTTTAACTTTGTGTGGGGAAAAAAAAATGCCAAGAATGTTAGGTAGTAAAAATAATAAATTATTGGGGGAAAAAAAAATCACAGTTGATCATTAAAAAAATAAACTAAAATAAAAAAGTTGTGTTGAGTATGACCACTCTGTTCATGCATACTTAGTAGTTCATAATTTCGTACTACATTGAATGTCAATTCTGAGGCTGTTCTGTTATTCATTCATACACTTAAAGGAGACCTGCATTGAAAGAAATGCAGTCAGATTTTTTGAACAAAAAATGACTTACATTTACACATGAGATCCTTCTGAATGTAGTAAAGTAAATCTGCAAGCCCAAGATCTGTCATTCAACAGGAGAAATCTTCATTTGAAAATGACAAATTTACAGCTAACATTTAGCCCTCCGCAATTGTCCCTCTCATCATGGACGCTGCCGAGACGTCACGGACAAGACCCTCTCCCAGCATGCATTGCGCCAATTGTAATTTGTGGATTTACGTCAGTTTGCATCTGCACCTTTTTCTTGTCTTATACGGAAGGATCTACTTTTTTAAACTTCATATTGTCTTGCGGCACGTTTGGTGAGTACACATTTCTTTTATTTCGTGCTGAAAATTATTTTGGGGGACTTTTCATACGCCCGTTTGATTGAGTGGTGTCACAATGAAAATCTACTGTCTTTCGCCTCCGGTACCATCGTGGGATATGGAAGTGAGACCCGCAAAGAATCCCAGTCATTTAAAATATATAAACCTCTCTCAGCATCCATGGAGCTCTGGGGCTCTGCGATTGCCGAGACGTGCGGTGCTGTGGATTTTGCCGCAGACGTCTGTCCTTGCAGCAACAGGTTGTACGGCCGCTTCGCATTAAAACAGCAAGCGTAGCGGAGGCCGAGAGCGGGAGAGGAAGAACAGCGCCCGCTGTCGATGTCGTTGCTGATCTGAGCACACAGATCTGTATCTCACATTCAATGCAGCTTACTTTTGGATGTTGAAACCAGGACGTGTATAAGTAACATTACTACAGATAAATCAATTTCAGTACTGGATCGGACTGAAGGCGGGAGCACGTCGTGTTGTCACCTGACGTCCATGGAAATGATACGGCTTGTACAAACTTTTCACAGAGGGCTAAATTTTAGCTGCACAATTTGTCATTTTTAACGAAGATTTCTCCGCTGAATTACAAATTTGGCTTACAGATTTACTTTACTGCATTCACAAGGGTCTTTCTAAATACATATCAGCTATTTCTTTCTGAAATCTGACCACCATTTATTTCAATGCAGGTCTACTTTAAAAATATTCATGTTCTGAGTTTATAAAAACTTCTTCTGTAAATAGTTCTACTTTGTAATCAAAAGCATTGATTTGAATCTCAATTCTGAGGCTGTTCTGTAAATATTCTTTCATGCACTTAAGAATATTCATGTTTTAAGTTCATAAACACTTATTCTGTAAATAGTTCTTACTTTTGTGATCAAACACATTGATTTGAATCTCAATTTTGAGGCTGTTCTGTCAATAGTTTTCAAATAAACAATAAATATAGCAACTTCTGATCAATCCATATCAATTTCAGACTTAAAATATTGTAGCCCCACCCATTTCTGGTTAAACCACACTCACTTCCATTCTAGGCCTTGCCCACTCCGAGTACAGATACGGGTACAGATAATTTAGATGGTTGAACAGATACAGATAGTGGTGTACTCTCTCTAATCCCTAGTGTGCATGTATGTAACACCAGGCAGTCAACTCTCACTCTCTGACCACGCAGTGATGATATTTCACTACCAATTCATTTCATCTTCATGTCATAGGGCCATCGTGCTTCACTGCTGTGTCCGTCTCTGCATCTCACGGCTGTCTCACGTTTTGCGACATTTTCATGCACTTCCACTATCTATTGTCGCAGATGCTGCCAAGATGGTCAAAACTGCTGGCTCACCCATAATTCTAACGTCAGTGAAATCATTATACCGTGTCTACCTTTATGTGTGTATTGCATCTTGTGGATGGGTAGTGTTAATTTCTGAGTTTGTGCACAACAAACACCAAAGGTGCACAGAATACACAAGGCAACCATCATACGGATGTGAATGTGAAGTTAAGAGCACACATTTCCACCCTTACAAGTTAGTTGTGCCTAAAACATGAAGACATGATTCTGTGTCTTGAATAAAAAGGTTGCTAATATCACAGTGTGATGAACTTCCAGCGCTCAATGTACTTGTGACATAATGTGAACACTTTTTTTCTTTAAAGGCCTGTTGAATAAAATTCCTCATTGTGTTAAAGTATTTGTTGTGTTTCAAGTTTGTATAAATGCCCCTCTTTGCACACCTGATCCCATCATACCTCAGACATTGAGCAATGTAGGTCTGATTAGGACTTGGCTGGAAGACCGCTTAGGAACACCAGGAGCTCCATATATCTTTCCCCAAGTAGAAGTGGAATTGCATCAGGAAGAGCATCATGTGTTAAACTTGTAAAAACTTGTGGTGACCTGAGCAACTGGGGCCAGCCAAAAGCAAATAAATAAATAAATCCTTTCAACATATACATCATTCATGTTATTCTAGTGCATCAGTGAATATAGAGACAAAGTTTGTCATTTTAAAATAATATATCCATGTTACTTTTGTGTAGCATGGCCAGCATACCCACTGGGGGATTTTAGTGAAAGAAATTATGATATAGCTTAAGAGTAACTGTAACACTGGAATTTGTGTGTGTGTGTGTGTGTGTGTGTGTGTGTGTGTGTGTGTTTCAAGCAGGATTACATTAATTTCCTCCCTCTCAAACACATGGATGTGCAGGTTGCTAGTTGTGTATATTTCTATATGGGTCTCTAATACAGAACCGATATGGAAATCAGTGGAGCACATGGGGTGTAGGTGTTTGTAACTTGCATTTATCTGAACAGGAGGTTGTGTTGCATTGACTGAACTGTGGTCAGTGGTCCACAGAGAGAGGGGCCGCTTTAATGACATCATCATTGAACTGAGGAGACCTTTAAAACCAACAGCTATGAAAATGGAGCCATTTTGCTATCAATGAACTTAATGTACACCACTCCTCCTTGTTTACTAGGACGGTCATTAACATCAATATCATATATGCTGATATATCACACTATTTGCTATCTATTCACCATAATCTGGCAATGTACTTTGGGGACATTCTGAATATTGTTCTTTGTTTTTTTTTTGTTGTTGTTTGTTCCTGCTATACATTTTCATTGTTCATTTTTGCAACCATTACATTGCACAAGGTAACAGCTGCCTCTTCTTCTTCTTCTTCTTCTTCTTCTTCTTGTCCAGTGCAGCTTTAAGCATAAGCTCTTTTGCAATTTGGAATTGGTATGGTACGTAGGCATACTGCACCTTTGTGTACATTAATATTAGCCATTCAGTAGAAAAAGGGAAGACCAAATGTTGTTACCTGCTTAGTGGTGACCCACTGCTTAAGCCATTCTAACAGCAGTGATGAAAGTTTTCCGGTAATTTCCGGAAGTCCGGGTTTACTTACTTGGTGAACATTTCCTGGTTATTTTTGATAGACACGTCAGAATCCATTCATTCAGTTCCATTCAGTTCCACGCCCAAATAGTTGGTGGCAGTAATGTTCTGTGTTGGATTGCAAGCCACTGATAATCTCCAAATAAGAAGAATGGTTATTTTGTTTTAGGAGTTTATTAATTCATATTTTTGGGGACTGCGCGGTTGTTTTCCTAACAGTTTACTTTGTTAGGGACATTAAAAGTTATGAGCTGCGTATTTCTTCTAGTAATGATACATTAAATGGAGCTAACCGGTGACTCTTCCAGCTGCTAAAAATGCTAATGCCGTTAGCATTCAGATGAGACTTTAACGCTGTCTGCAAGTCACAACCACAAGATTAATGGCTTTGAGTAACGGACAAAAATTTGTCTGAGGGAGTAAGTAATTGAAAATGATATGTGACGTTAATGCTCTGCTGAGTTATCAGCTAATGTTAGTGCTATCGCTAACATTTACCAAATAAAGCTACACAGTTTTAATTGTTAGTCATCACTGAAGTAACAACTTTAAATACCTTAGATTTTTGTTTTAATTTTATTTGTAACTATCAAAGAAAATAGCACAGCACTGTTTCATATTCATTTTGTTTAATGTACACATTACTTTTCATGCTTTTTTGTTCCTTATAATGTTAATCAAGAAATTATCTCAGCAACAACAACCGATAAGTTATGGCTTTAATTTACAGATGAGCATCAAAGATTTCTAAAAAAAATCTTTTATTATTATTAAAAATATTTTAATCACTAGATTTCTAATGTAAGAAGAGGTTTTTAACTTAAAAATATGCAGTATAATTGGAAATTAATCTTGAAGTAAAAACACATTTATAAGGATTTTAAGGTGGCCAAGAAATTGAAAACAGAGATAATAAATAGCTCCAAAGCTCCTGCCAAAACTAGGAAAACTCTGAAGTGAGTGAAGGTTACAAGTTGATGCATTACTCTGTTGTTCCATTGAATTGACACTGAGAATGATTATTTTTGAGTTCTTTGAATTGTCATTTCCTTGTACTTTTCTGAACAATGTATGTTTTTTGGATTAAAGGCCGGTAACATAATACAAGTTGTGTGAAAAGACTGGGGTGGAGCACTTGACCTGACCCCCCAAAAAAAAAAAAACTTTTTTTTTTAAGATTTATATGGTGGGTAAATAGACCTGCACCAGAATGAATCTGAGATTTCCCCACCACCATTTTCATTTTTTTTTTCCAAGGCCCACTTTCATCCTTGTAACAATAAAGAGATCAAATACACAAAGTACAACAATGAATTATCAAAAATGGAAAACAGGAAAACAAGTCCCAATTATAGATCATTGTAATTGCCCATTTCATTTTCCTGAACAATGGAGTGAAGCGTGATTACTCACCTGTGTCCTCACTCTGAGTAATCCATGTCTTTAGGAGGAAAGTCGTGCAGACCCCGGACTCCTACAGGTGGATAACATTCAGTGGGCAGTGCAGTTCTGACTGTGGGGAGAAGAGGCACCTGAAGTGGCACTTTGTTTGGGATATCTTCATTAGAATGAACGACTAGACTCTACGTCAACAAGAACTGCAGAAACGTATCGATAATCTGATGATATATGGGAAAGCTTTTGAATAAATACATCGATTCTGACAACATTGACAGTTGTACTGTTAATGTACACCTTTTTGAGGGCTTTGTCAAAGAACGTGTAGTGTGCCCCACTCGGTATACGGTGCATCCGGAAAGTATTCACAGCGCTTCACTCTTTCCATATTTTGTTATGTTGCAGCCTTATTCCAAAATGGAATAAATTAATTTTTGTTTGACAACCTGAAATTTTTGAAACCTTCACCATCTAAAAGTATATATTCTTGGCTATCTTTTGTTCATAGATGGTTGTGGTGCAACCCTTCATTGAAGAAATATTATTATATTATTATAATTTTTTTTTTTTGTAGCACCTCATAAATGCTCATTTTCAACATTCGTTTTAGTGTAATTCCATGCAGATTTCATTAGTTCCTGAAACTGCAATAGGAAACACGAGATAACAGAAAGTCACTTAACATGCTTAAGGATCTTCAATATTTAGGAACATAGATTATCATCCGATGAGTCCTCTGAGATTATAGTATCATATATCTGGGAATGCAACCAAACTTGTATATGGATTTATTTTTCAAAATACTGTACATTACATCCACAACATTATCTTTTGTCCAAACATTAAATGAAACATAGTCAGCACAGTGTACATTAAATGACTCATGTCAAGTTCATCATAAACAGTTTTGCAGAATTAACAGATTCCTCTTTCAGATGATATCTGCATCCTGTGGCAGTTGTGGGTGCTGGCATCTTGGTTATAACATGATTTACCTTTTAAAATAAATCTGAGATGGTCAGGTGGGGGAAATTTTCTGAAATTTGTTGAAATGACATGAAATGACCCATATAGGGCAAATGAACCATGCCCGTTTGTGTCTACAAAAACATTTCCAGCATTTTGAATTTCTTGAATTTCTTTTTTTTTAATTACTCCAGGGTTGGCATAAGGAATATTTGATCCACACTAAACAAGCTATCATTTTATTTTTAAAAAAGATTGACTAAAAAAGATTTATTTGACATGACAGGCTCATTCATTATGTCACATAGAAGGTATGTGTCAAATATGATACAAATCACCCACAAGGAGGCACAATAATAACCACTTTTATGTTACGGGTAGTAACTTCTGAACCATAGGTCACAGAATCCAAATTCTTTGTTTCACTGAAGTGCTTAAATGCTTATGTAGCAAATCACTGCTTTGTGTCTAAACATTTCCTATGATTTTCTCACAATTTTTGCTTAATCTTCACCAAGTTGGGCATGTACACAATTTGAACAAATAAAAAAAAATAATCATTTTTTTAAAAACATGTTTTGCTATTTTCCTGTTGCCAAACTTGAGTAGGCAAAGAAATGCACTATATGTCATGAATGAATTACTGTACTGAAATCAAACTTGGTGGGCGTGATCATACCAAGAAAAAAAAAGATGACCAGTCTGATGGAGGTGGATTAAATTGCATTTGTGTTGGAATACAGACCACCATTCGGCTTTGTAGTTGAGCTTTACTGAAACAAGCACATGCATTTTCTTTCATGAATTAAAAGGTTTGAACCTGATTTCTCAAAACACATGCCTCAGTTGAACACTGTGTCTTATTCACATGCACTGGACTCTAAGACATGCATTACTGTATGTTTATAAAAAAAAAAAAAAGCATTTATTCTCCAAAAATTCACATTTTGTTGTCTGTTTCTATATTTTTTGAAAGTCCTCAAATTTAATCTCTTAGTTCCTTTTCCTTCACTTTCTGTTAAGTAAGTGCAAATTTGGTAAAATTTTCTTCATGTTTTGATTTGAAATAGAATGTGCAGTGTTCCCAATGCATTTGAGTGTATGAAAATAAAAGCTATTTTAAGGATTTTGACCTATGTTTAGTTTTGTAAACAGTGCTATTATTTTGAACACAATTCTGTGTGTGTGTGTGTGTGTGTGTGTGTGTGTGTGTGTGTGTGTGTGTGTGTGTGTGTGTTTCAAAAATCACTCATGGTTTTGTATTGTTTCTTGAAAATGTAACTGAAACATAAAGTGTGTGAAATTCACATGGTAAAATTTCTATTAACTGAGAATATTTGTGGTACCATCTTTGAATGGAATGTTCATCCATAAGTCAGTGGTACACCTCAATGTGTGCACCACCTTTTTGTAGCAATCAAGCCAACATTTCACGCATGACTGACCACACATTTTCCAACATTTCAGGATTCATTGATCACATGGGTTTTTTAATGCATTCTTCAAGCATTGGGAGATCCCATGGTCTTGTTCCATAGACGTTCGGCTTGAAGTCCCACAAGAAAAAAAGTCACATGGTGTGAGATCAGATGAATGGGGAACCCTTTCCATGGGACCACGATGACCAGTCCACTGATCGAGAAGTGCTCATCCAGGAACGCACGAACTTGACACGGATAATGCGCTGGGGCATCATCTTGTTGAAAATGACTTGCTGCATGTTAGCTACAGCTGACAGTTCAGGGACACAGAATTCCTGAAGCATACAGCTGTAAGTGTTGCCGTTGACATTCACAGAGTCAAGGAAGAAGAATGGCCAATTAAGCCAGCTGAGGAGATAGCACACAGATGATTAGCTTTGGCGTGTCCCATTCGTGCTCGTGGATTTGCACTGGATTGGCAAGTCCCCATATGAGGGTATTATGCTGAATGCAATGACCAGATGTGGTTCATCCCTGAACCACATTACAGCTTTTGGACAACCTTGATCTTATAGAGAAAGAGCCTGAGATCACACCGTACGATCCTTTGGATAGAAGTAGCACTGATATTCAGTTCTGGAGATGCTCTCCGAATGGACTTTCCTTGACTGAGATCAAAAGCCTCACAGACAGCTGCAACATTCTTCTCACTCTCCACACTTTGGGGTCTTCCTGAATGAGGTCTAGGCTATCTATCAAGAATCCAGTCTCCATGAACTTCCTGGAGTGTTGAAGATGATGTTTTGGTCTGGTGTGTAATGAGGTACATAGAGTGCCCGAAATTGTCGCTGCACTGCGGTCACAGATTGACGCACCTCCATCCTGCAGTGATTTTGCACCTCCGTTTTGAAATAAGCATGGCACTTCAAGAAAACAACAGAAACTACAAATCTGCACTTGAAAAAATTGTCAGTCAGTGAAGAGGAAAAAAGCAGAAGATTAATACTGACGTCATATACTTGCAAAGAAAAGAGAAAAAAAAACCATGAGTGACTTTTGAAACACCCTGTATGTGTATGTATGTAAAAATAAATAAAAAATAATATATATATATATATGAGGTCTGTTAGAAAACTATCCGACCTTTTATTTTTGCAAAAACCATATGGATTGAATCACGTGTGATTGCATCAGCCAAGCTTGAACTTCGTGGCATGCGTGAGTTTTTTCACGCCTGTCGGTTGCGTCATCGCCTGTGAGCAGTTTCCACCCCTCTTGTCGGATTTTATTGCGAATAAAATGTCTGAACGATTTGGAGCTTTGCTGCATCAAATTTTTCCAGAAACTGTGAGAGACCTCCAGGTGGACACCATTTGGAAAATTCAGATGGCTTTCAGGGACTTTTATGGGGATTACACAGATTAGGAGTGCTCCTGCCGCCTTAAAGACTGCCCACAGTGGCTGAGAGCGTGGCGCACTCCGAGCGCCGATCGACAGGCTGAAACCCCGCTGAAACAACCAGATCATTTACAAAGTGAAGGCTTTGTTGATCCGGACGTCATCTGACTTCCACAGAAATGGCAGAAGACGTGGACATCGCACTTTTTTCGGCACATTCCACTGTACAGGGTTTTGTCATGGAAGAGAGCGGAGGGATGCCCACAAAGGTGCAAATGGCTCAGACAAAGCACCTCCGTGTTGGTCTCCAGGACGGCTTTCAGCGGCTTTCAGACGGCTTCGGTGGCTTTTTAGTTGTGTGACTATCCGAGAACCCACTGTCTCCATATGGTTTTTGCAAACAAAAAAGGTCGGATAGTTTCTCCCGCCTGTGTGTGTGGTGTGGTGGGTGTGTGAACCTCTTAAATCACTCTAAAGTCAGTTTTAAGCAGAAATTAGTCTGTTTTAAGCAGAAACAAGGTGATAATTGGTGACGCTTTGAAATGACCGACGCACAGTGAACGCATCAGCCAGCAGCTCGTGGTGCATGTCCAGGCAATTGCAAGTGCAAGAAAGCAGGGTTTCACTGCAGCTTGTTTTCCAAGTGTAAGGGATGATGGACAAGCAATGACATGGAGACTTGATTTAATTAAGACCAGAAGATGTGTATGGAATGAATGATATGCGAGGTTTGCTTCATGCGCACAGCTCCAATTTATATTACTCATTTCAAGTGTAAATGTGAAGATGTTAAAATACATTTTTAAATATTAAGCCATATATTAACGTGTAGGTGTGTTCTCATGATTACATTCGACCTTTGAATTAATATCATTATTAAGTTACATTAATTAGTTAATTAATTAATTAACTAATAGCAAACTTTAATTTAACCTTGATTCAGTAGCATCAGAAAACTAGTTACACAAGCTGAATTACCCGTTCTACACACGGGGAATAGAGAAGAATTTTAGCCATGTCATTGTATATCATGTCACTTTAGTTAAGGTGTAGTAAGTTGCATTGCATTGTGTGTAATGTTGTTATCGTTTTCATAGAGCAATTTGTGTCATTCATGATAAAAAGGTGATAGCATGTTGTATCACAGCAATGCTGTGGAATACCATATACAACAGCTATATTTTTATTGAAAAAAACGTGCGTCTTAAGTGGCACGTGGTACCTGCTGGCCAGTTTGGATTGTAATTAAAGTGAATCCCAGCCAGCTGCTACTACATAGTAAGTAAGGTAATGCTGCTACCTGACCTGAGTACCACGTGAACTACAAAAATAAGGGCTCTAGTGAGCGGGTCGTGATTTAAGGCTGACCGTTGTGCATTTGTGTGTGCGTGTGCGCTTGTACACTTTCAATCTAAGGACCCCAGTGACCTCCCCCTTGGTGCCCCAGTCATCATACCAAGTTGGTGTCGATTGCTTAATTACTATGGCTGTGCATAACAAACACACACACACACACACACACACACACACACACACACACACACACACACACACACACACACACGGTCAGCTTAGTATATTAAGCTGGGCAGACACTGTACGATATTTTCAGTCATTGTACTTCACTTCAGAGTGTGCGACTTATGTTCTCACACTGCACGGCCCGATGCTCTGATGCGATCTGACTACTCACATTGTACCTTCAAAACCACATGTCGGACTCGTGTTTCCAGAAGCAAAATGTAAGCAGAAGCTTTTTTTTCAAACTTTATTTATATTTCTTATTTTTACAAAAACTCTTGATGGGAGACATCAGTTTTTTTTTTTTTTTTTTTTTTTTTTTTTTTTTTTAATACAAGACTTTAAATGAGTTGAAGAATAATGGGGAAAAAAGAACAGAAGCTGCTCTCCCAAAGAATGATCACTGTTTATGCTCTCTCCGGTGTTTGCACATGCACAGTGTTGAGAGATGCTTGAAGCACTGCTTCAGCAGCGCGGAACCCTCACGGTGGCCGACCAGAATATAAAACAGGTTTGATTTTCATCCGACCATAACGATTGCTGATTGGGAGGTGGTCGTGAGAGGTTAAACGCAGCTCGTTACTCCATGTATACTACATGATTCAGGACACGCGATTAAGCTGAAACTCGGCGCGATCCAAATAATTCTCGCATGAGTGAAAAATCGGCTGAAAAAGGGCCAAAACTTGCACAGTGGAAGCCCAGCTTTAGATGAACACGTCTAGTTTGTTCTTTCACTGGTGACATTTCCATGAAATTACGTTACAAAATGTTCCTTCTCTTTCAAATGACTCTTAAATTAAAAAATACATCAAAAATGGATTATTCATATCACTGAAACTTAGGGAAAGTGGTATTGCTTAACATGTTGGCACTATAGGAGGTAACATGTTTTATATCGCCGACATTAATGAGCGATGCTATGAGAACCATAGGGCCCCTTCACACATAGTACGAATCACGGCGAAACAGTTCGTATGAGTGAACCACGAAAACATTGAGCCGATGTTGGGAGGAACACGTGGTCGGGCAGGCGTGAACGATGATGGTGCACGAAACCATCAGCAGCGGGAACACGATGTGAGCAGCTGGAGCATGTGTAGCCACATTGCGCAGCTGCTGTGGAAAAAAAATAATACATGCCACTCATGGGATTCAAACCTGCAATTTACAAAAGCTTTGATTGCCAGGCAGAAACTTTACCATTGTGCTACCATCACTGTCCTATAAAAGGTGCGGAAAAATGCCTGAAATCAACAAGGAGATAGACGTATGAAAAAAAAAAAATAAATCCACACACCATAAAAACACTGCATTTTATTGAATCCCTCTTATCAAGCGGACAATACAAGTATGAACCATCTGTGCCTCTGTAGATAACCCATGGTCACAAATGTACAGTCATGTAATGACATGAATGACATGGTGAAATCTTATCATGTCCACATCTACTGGCCTGGCGTATCCAGCTGGTCGCACATGCATCTGGCCCAACACACGTGTCCTGTGGACGGTGCGCAGCAGGAGAGACACCGCGTCATGTGGAACAAGCTCACATGGGTGACGTGACATTCAGATCACCTACTGCGATCACCTACTACTTATGATCTGACCGTCCGTTTCACTTGGGGCAGCCTGTGGATGGGCATGCCGTGCGTTTGCTTACTGCAGCCCATTGCAACAGCAATGTATGTTTTTATGTATATCCACATGAGGACAGCAAGCAGACACATGTCACAGTGGACAATTGTAAGTTTCCTGTCCGTCCGAACACGGTACGTGTTCCCCAGCTGTGACATCCACAGCCAGAGATCTCAACAGCTGTGGCTGTCAGCGGCAACAGCCCCTGTCAGTTCAGCTCACACACCAGCGTGTCACTGGTTCTGTTATGGGATCAGTTTCTTTTAGTTATTTTACTGCTGTTTAGTTATTCCACATCCATCCGCAACATATCCGCCACCTGTTTTGCGGATGGGGGGGGATCACACGCGCGATTCACATGCGCGGCACGTGTTTCGGGGAAGCTGATACTCTGGCACACCACATGTGCATTGCTGTCTTGCAACGCCACACTCGTGGGGGCACTTAGACAAATTTCACAGCCAGCTCGAAAGTGATCATCTGTTCACTATTTTTGTGCTAACAGCGTGAATGGCCACACATTTTTTACAGTAGTGTTCAGAATAATAGTAGTGCTATGTGACTAAAAAGATTAATCCAGGTTTTGAGTATATTTCTTATTGTTACATGGGAAACAAGGTACCAGTAGATTCAGTAGATTCTCACAAATCCAACAAGACCAAGCATTCATGATATGCACACTTCTAAGGCTATGAAATTGGGCTTTTAGTAAAAAAAAAAGTAGAAAAGGGGTGTTCACAATAATAGTAGTGTGGCATTCAGTCAGTGAGTTCTTCAATTTTGTGGAACACACAGGTGTGAATCAGGTGTCTCCTATTTAAGGATGAAGCCAGCACCTGTTGAACATGCTTTTCTCTTTGAAAGCCTAAGGAAAATGGGACGTTCAAGACATTGTTCAGAAGAACAGCATAGTTTGATTAAAAGTTGATTGGAAAGGGGAAAACGTATATGCAGGTGCAAAAATTATGGGCTGTTCATCTACAATGATCTCCAATGCTTTAAAATGGACAAAAAAAAAAAAAACATGCGTGGAAGAAAGTGGAAAGCAATCATCAAAATGGATAGAAGAATAACCAGAATGGCAAAGGCTCACCCATTGATCAGCTCCAGGATGATCAAAGCCAGTCTGGAGTTACCTGTAAGTGCTGTGACAGAAGACGCCTGTGTGAAGCTAATTTATTTGCAAGAATCCCCTGCAAAGTCCCTCTGTTAAATAAAAGACTTGTGCAGAAGAGGTTACAATTTGCCAAAGAACACATCAACTGGCCTAAAGAGAAATGGAGGAATATTTTGTGGCCTGATGGGAGTAAAATTGTTCTTTTTGGGTCCAAGGGCCACAGACAGTTTGTGAGACGACCCCCAAACTCTGAATTCAAGCCACAGTTCACAGTGAAGACAGTGAAGCATGGTGGTGCAAGTATCATGATATGGGCATGTTTCTCCTACTATGGTGTTGGGCCTACCTGGATACCAGGTATCATGGATCACGATACCTGGCATACCAGGTATCATGGATCAGTTTGGATATGTCAAAATACTTGAAGAGGTCCTGTTGCCTTATGCTGTAGAGGACATGCCCTTGAAATGGGTGTTTCAACAAGACAATGACCCCAAGCGCACTAGTAAACGAGCAAAGTCTTGGTTCCAAACCAACAAAATTAATGCCTCGCAGATGTGAAGAAATCATGAAAAACTGTGGTTATACAACTTAATACTAGTTTAGTGATTCACACGATTGCTAAAAAAAAGCAGTTTGAACATAATAGTTTTGAGTGTGTAGCGTCAACAGCAGATGCTACTATTATGTGAACACCCCCTTTTCTACTTTTTTTTTTACTAATAGCCCAATTTCATAGCCTTAGAAGTGTGCATATCATGAATGCTTGGTCTTGTTGGATATGTGAGAATCTACTGAATCTAATGGTACCTTGTTTCCCATGTAACAATAAGAAATATACTCAAAACCTGGATTAATCTTTTTAGTCACATAGCACTACTATTATTCTGAACACTGCTGTAAGTGCCAAGCGAGTGGTGTTAGATATTCGTTTGTCTCACCTGGAATTTGGCCGACACCTGGTGCGAGAGGGATCGAATAGGCTCTCACAGGGCACTCTCTGTCTGTCAGCTGCTGGTGTGTGCAAATACGTGTAGTTGTAGCAACAGGTGTACGAGCCGTTGGAGGCAGCTCCGATTTTACATGTATTGCATACGATTTCTGCGTCGTGTGCAATTCATTCACATTCGTACTATGTGACCCCTTATTTTCTCCAACACCATGCCAAATTTCAAGAATCCGTAACAAGGTGTATGATAATTTCAAATTCCCTCTCTGCTATATGTGTATAGACCATATACCAGTGGTGTCCAAAGACATTCCAGAAAGGCCCACAAGTTTGCCGGTTTTCTTTCCAGACACTGACTCCAGCAGGTGGTTTCACTGATTAACTGCTTCCATCTTCTCAATGTGATGTGAATCAGTGAAACGAATACCTGTAAATTACCTTGTGTACTTACACATATATTTGTAACTATAACAGTGTGTGACATATAATGATGACATTACCTCCACCTCTCCACTGCTGGTTAGTTCTTTGACCTGAAGATTTGTGTTTCTGCTTTCAACCAGTAGAGGTCACCACAGGCCTACTAACAAACACCATTTTTGTCTCAATTTGTTCTGTTATTAAAGAAAAGAGGTTTTAGTGGTTTGAAAAAGTGGTATTTTATGTCATTGAGAATACTTCTTCCTTTTACTGCTGCTATTAAATGTGTAGTTTTAAAAGCATGCCTTCAGAAAGGAAAATATCAGCCACATTATATTTTGTAAAGATGATGTGGTGAAACTGTTGTGGGGCTCAGCTTTAATAACATCTAGATCATTAACCTTTAAGATTTCCTCAGCCTGACCTGACATCAGAGACACAAGATAGGTTTACATCCAGATTGCTTCAATTATTTATGAAATCAGTAAATAAAAATACAATAACTTTCTGTCTGTGTGCACAGCCCTAAGTAAGTACATTTGCTTGAGGACTCTGCTTGAGTATAAATTTCTACTTGAATGTTTGTATTTTATGCTTCTAGGGTCAAGTATTGTACTTTTTGCTCCACTGCAGTTTTCTGGCAGTCTCAGTCTGAGATTCAAGAATTCTTTCTTGTCATTATGCATACACATAATGAAATTTTGTTTGGTAGGTTTTGGCTTCTGAAAGGCACAAGTACTTTATTTTGTTTGTAGTTTCAGATTAACAGTAGACAATATCATCAATAAGTAAATTATTCTGTGGCTATGATGGAAAAATGGTGCATAAAATGTTTAATGTGATGTATTTGTAATCACTTTGTGCAAAAGCACGTATTAATTACTCAATTTCAGCTCCATTGTGGTGTTGTACAGAGGCAACATTTGGTGTTTCGCAGTTGTGAATTTCGTGCCGTCTCATTGTCCGTGACTCGTGAGAGATCAGTTTCAGCAGAGTTCCGGTTTCACAAACCGAACGGTCCGCCCCTAAAATTGGTCCGCCCTGCCTCCACTGCGCATGTGTAATTTCAGAGCTCAGCAGCTTGTCTGAGACAGAGGTTCTTCACCCAAAGCGATCAAATGGATTAATGGGATTATTAACCATCAAATGACAAGGTAAAACCTCATGAATCATTCTAAAGTCAGTTTAAGCAGAAATGAGATGATACTCGATGCTTTGAAATGACGGGGGGCAGTGAATGCATTAGCTAGCAGCTCGTGTAGCTGCAGCGCTCTGATCACTACCCCGTGTTTTATTGTGAAGTAATGCTGAATCTATGTGGAAATGACTATTGGACAAAAGCTTCAGTTATCTGTTGCTGAGATAGATGATGACTGGGGTGCAGTTTTAAGCAGAAAAGAGGTGATAGTCGGTGAACTGTGACTAATGATGCATGTGTAGTGAAGACAGGGCAGACCGATTTTTAGTGGGGACCGTTCAGTCTGCGACACAGGTTCAGGGTACAATATAAACAAACGTTGTGAAGTATGGACAACAAGATAATATTGGGGCACCGCAGAAGTTCCTCATAGGTACTACACCTCCTCTAAATAACCCTGTCAACTTCAGTGAACGTGTCATCATCATAATTGCCCGTGAATTCGCTAGATCAATGCCATCCACGTCCTCGTTAGCCATTGTTTATATGGCTTTGAAACGCCGGAACTCTGTTGGTGCCGGGGTGCATTCTGGGAAGCACAAAAACGTGATGTCCAAGTACTTGTGGACCTTTCTGTATTTTCTTATCAAAGCTTTAGCTTCAAAACCACTAGATACAAACCACTACATTAATAAAAAATGTAAAAAAAAAAGTATGAAATGAATTGGTGCTGCTGTGTGATGTGGAAATTTTGCACTTTCCGTTGAGTTATTATTTTTTTTCCTAGGAATTTTGAAAAGATTGGCAGTCCTGGGTTGTTTCATGGCGTGGTCTTTTAATAATCTGAAGTCAAATTAAAGCAAACAATTCCTCTTTAAAACCCTATTAACACAATCCATAATTTGCATCACATTTTACCAAAATTGGAGCAACTTTAACTTTTGATCCCTGTTCTAACTGAAATTGACCTTTGTCACCATTTTTTTCTGTTTTTACCCCATAACTCCATAACATTCAGTGATAGTCCAAACTATACCTTTTTGGAATCTTTATAATCAGACAAATAATATGATATAACTTTTAATATGATTGGAATAATATTCAGTTTTAATCCCTGTGTAAATCTTCATTGACCTTTGTAGGTCATTAGAGGTCAGCTCCAAGATGCCTCAATATCTGAGAATAAACAGTTAATTTAGAATATGTGTGCCAAATTTGGTGCTTTCATAACAAAATTAACAATTGTTATGAAAATTTTAGCTAAACTGCAACACTAAACTGGTTATCGACATCCAAGCTTTTTGTTTTTCAAATCCTCTGCTGAGGCTAGGTGAAAATAATAAATAATTCACAGTGTCCATTAGGGTTAAGCATTTTTTATCCATTACGATAAACCATTTTTGATGAGTACGAGCATGATACGAGTAAAACTCATCAGTAACTCACAGCACCCGCCCCTCCCTACACAGACACATCTCTGCAGCCTCTCGCACACACAGACAGGGACTGATCTCTCTCTCTGTGCTTGGCTTGATTCCAGCTCATGTTTCTGCTCTCTTCAGTACTCCTTAGGTTTTCTTCAGCTCGCCTCTATTTTGATTTGTATGATATTTAAAGTTACTTGGTGAACTTGTTTCGTAACATACGTGCTGCATTTGACAAGACAGAGCTGAACACGGCTCATGCCGCGCCGGTCACTGCATCCACTCCGGCCTTTTTTTTTAACCGTTTTTTTGTTCTTCATTTGATTGGGTGATATAAAGTCAGTTGGAAAACTTTGCTCCTACTGAATACGGTGCTTTTGAGAAGAATACAGTGAACAAGGCTGACATATTATTTCCCTGTTTGCCATCATTGGATGTTTGCATGAATCATCAAGTTCATACACTTGCACACATACACACGTATACAGTAGCTGAACACACAAAGTAGCCTATTTTAAATTTTTTATTGAATATGGCAGCATGCAGTATCTGACACTTTCTTACTGCAGTTCATAAAAATAAATTGGTCAGTAGAACAACCTCTGTCTCTCCCTCTCACACAGTCACTCAGTCACACACACACATGCACACACAGACAGACAGACAGACACACACACCTTAATGAACATTGTTTAACTTTGTGTGGGGAAAAAAAAATGCCAAGAATGTTAGGTAGTAAAAATAAATAAATTATTGGGGAAAAAAAAAATCACAGTTTGATCATTAAAAAAATAAAATAAATAAAAAAGTTGTGTTGAGTATGACCACTCTTGTTCATGCATACTTAGTAGTTCATAATTTCGTACTACATTGAATGTCAGTTCTGAGGCTGTTCTGTTATTCATTCATACACTTAAAGGAGACCTGCATTGAAAAGAAATGCAGTCAGATTTTTTGAACAAAAAATGACTTACATTTACACATGAGATCCTTCTGAATGTAGTAAAGTAAATCTGCAAGCCCAGATCTGTCATTCAACGGAGAAATCTTCATTTGAAAATGACAAATTTACAGCTAACATTTAGCCCTCCGCAAATTGTCCCTCTCATCATGGACGCTGCCGAGACGTCACGGACAAGACCCTCTCCCAGCATGCATTGCGCCAATTGTAATTTGTGGATTTACGTCAGTTTGCATCTGCACCTTTTTCTTGTCTTATACGGAAGGATCTACTTTTTTTAAAACTTCATATTGTCTTGCGGCACGTTTGGTGAGTACACATTTCTTTTATTTGTGCTTGAAAATTATTTTGGGGGACTTTTTCATACGCCCGTTTGATTGAGTGGTGTCACAATGAAAATCTACTGTCTTTCGCCTCCGGTACCATCGTGGGATATGGAAGTGAGACCCGCAAAGAATCCCAGTCATTAAAAATATATAAACCTCTCTCAGCATCCATGGAGCTCTGGGGCTGCGATTGCCGAGACGTGCGGTGCTGTGGATTTTGCCGCAAGACGTCTGTCCTTGCAGCAACAGGTGTACCGGCCGCTTCGCATTAAAACAGCAAGCGTAGCGGAGGCAGAGAGCGGGAGAGGAAGAACAGCGCCCGCTGTCGATGTCGTTGCTGATCTGAGCACACAGATCTGTATCTCACATTCAATGCAGCTTACTTTTGGATGTTGAAACCAGGACGTGTATAAGTAACATTACTAACAGATAAAATCAATTTCAGTACGGGATCGGACTGAAGGCGGGAGCACGTCGTGTTGTCCCTGACGTCATGGAAATGATACGGCTGTACAAACTTTTCACAGAGGGCTAAATTTTAGCTGCAAATTTGTCATTTTTAAACGAAGATTTCTCCGCTGAATTACAAATTTGGGCTTACAGATTTACTTTACTGCATTCACAAGGGTCTTATAAATACATATCAGCTATTTCTTTCTGAAATCTGACCACATTTATTTCAATGCAGGTCTACTTTAAAAATATTCATGTTCTGAGTTTATAAAAACTTCTTCTGTAAATAGTTCTACTTTTGTAATCAAAAGCATTGATTTGAATCTCAATTCTGAGGCTGTTCTGTAAATATTCTTTCATGCACTTAAGAATATTCATGTTTTAAGTTCATAAAACACTTATTCTGTAAATAGTTCTTACTTTTGTGATCAAACACATTGATTTGAATCTCAATTTTGAGGCTGTTCTGTCAATAGTTTTCAAATAAACAATAAATATAGCAACTTCTGATCAATCCATATCAATTTCAGACTTAAAATATTGTAGCCCCACCCATTTCTGGTTAAACCACACTCACTTCCATTCTAGGCCTTGCCCACTCCGAGTACAGATACGGGTACAGATAATTTAGATGGTTGAACAGATACAGATAGTGGTGTACTCTCTCTAATCCCTAGTGTGCATGTATGTAACACCAGGCAGTCAACTCTCACTCTCTGACCACGCAGTGATGATATTTCACTACCAATTCATTTCATCTTCATGTCATAGGGCCATCGTGCTTCACTGCTGTGTCCGTCTCTGCATCTCACGGCTGTCTCACGTTTTGCGACATTTTCATGCACTTCCACTATCTATTGTCGCAGATGCTGCCAAGATGGTCAAAACTGCTGGCTCACCCATAATTCTAACGTCAGTGAAATCATTATACCGTGTCTACCATTTATGTGTGTATTGCATCTTGTGGATGGGTAGTGTTAATTTCTGAGTTTGTGAACAACAAACACCAAAGGTGCACAGAATACACAAGGCAACCATCATACGGATGTGAATGTGAAGTTAAGAGCACACATTTCCACCCTTACAAGTTAGTTGTGCCTAAAACATGAAGACATGATTCTGTGTCTTGAATAAAAAGGTTGCTAATATCACAGTGTGATGAACTTCCAGCGCTCAATGTACTTGTGACATAATGTGAACAACTTTTTTTCTTTAAAGGCCTGTTGAATAAAATTCCTCATTGTGTTAAAGTATTTGTTGTGTTTCAAGTTTGTATAAATGCCCCTCTTTGCACACCTGATCCCATCATACCTCAGACATTGAGCAATGTAGGTCCTGATTAGGACTTGGCTGGAAGACCGCTTAGGAACACCAGGAGCTCCATATATCTTTCCCCAAGTAGAAGTGGAATTGCATCAGGAAGAGCATCATGTGTTAAACTTGTAAAAACTTGTGGTGACCCTGAGCAACTGGGGCCAGCCAAAAGCAAATAAATAAATAAATCCTTTCAAACATATACATCATTCATGTTATTCTAGTGCATCAGTGAATATAGAGACAAAGTTTGTCATTTTAAAATAAATATATCCATGTTACTTTTGTGTAGCATGGCCAGCATACCCACTGGGGGATTTTAGTGAAAGAAATTATGATATAGCTTAAGAGTAACTGTAACACTGGAATTTTGTGTGTGTGTGTGTGTGTGTGTGTGTGTGTGTGTGTGTGTGTGTGTGTGTGTGTTGTTTCAAGCAGGATTACATTAATTTCCTCCCTCTCAAACACATGGATGTGCAGGTTGCTAGTTGTGTATATTTCTATATGGGTCTCTAATACAGAACCGATATGGAAATCAGTGGAGCACATGGGGTGTAGGTGTTTGTAACTTGCATTTATCTGAACAGGAGGTTGTGTTGCATTGACTGAACTGTGGTCAGTGGTCCACAGAGAGAGGGGCCGCTTTAATGACATCATCATTGAACTGAGGAGACCTTTAAAACCAACAGCTATGAAAATGGAGCCATTTTGCTATCAATGAACTTAATGTACACCACTCCTCCTTGTTTACTAGGACGGTCATTAACATCAATATCAATATATGCTGATATATCACACTATTTGCTATCTATTCACCATAATCTGGCAATGTACTTTGGGGACATTCTGAATATTGTTCTTTGTTTTTTTTTTGTTGTTGTTTGTTCCTGCTATACATTTTCATTGTTCATTTTTGCAACCATTACATTGCACAAGGTAACAGCTGCCTCTTCTTCTTCTTCTTCTTCTTCTTCTTGTCCAGTGCAGCTTTAAGCATAAGCTCTTTTGCAATTTGGAATTGGTATGGTACGTAGGCATACTGCACCTTTGTGTACATTAATATTAGCCATTCAGTAGAAAAAGGGAAGACCAAATGTTGTTACCTGCTTAGTGGTGACCCACTGCTTAAGCCATTCTAACAGCAGTGATGAAAGTTTTCCGGAAATTACCGGAAGTCCGGGTTTTTACTTACTTGGTGAACATTTCCTGGTTATTTTTGATAGACACGTCAGAATCCATTCATTCAGTTCCATTCAGTTCCACGCCCAAATAGTTGGTGGCAGTAATGTTCTGTGTTGGATTGCAAGCCACTGATAATCTCCAAATAAGAAGAATGGTTATTTTGTTTTAGGAGTTTATTAATTCATATTTTTGGGGACTGCGCGGTTGTTTTCCTAACAGTTTACTTTGTTAGGGACATTAAAAGTTATGAGCTGCGTATTTCTTCTAGTAATGATACATTAAATGGAGCTAACCGGTGACTCTTCCAGCTGCTAAAAATGCTAATGCCGTTAGCATTCAGATGAGACTTTAACGCTGTCTGCAAGTCACAACCACAAGATTAATGGCTTTGAGTAACGGACAAAAATTTGTCTGAGGTGAGTAAGTAATTGAAAATGATATGTGACGTTAATGCTCTGCTGAAGTTTATCAGCTAATGTTAGTGCTATCGCTAACATTTACCAAATAAAGCTACACAGTTTTTAATTGTTACTGTCATCACTGAAGTAACAACTTTAAATACCTTAGATTTTTTGTTTTAATTTTATTTGTAACTATCAAAGAAAATAGCACAGCACTGTTTCATATTTCATTTTGTTTAATGTACACATTACTTTTCATGCTTTTTTGTTCCTTATAATGTTAATCAAGAAATTATCTCAGCAACAACAACCGATAAGTTATGGCTTTAATTTACAGATGAGCATCAAAGATTTCTAAAAAAAATCTTTTTATTATTATTAAAAATATTTTAATCACTAGATTTCTAATGTAAGAAGAGGTTTTTAACTTAAAAATATGCAGTATAATTGGAAATTAATCTTGAAGTAAAAACACATTTATAAGGATTTTAAGGTGGCCAAGAAATTGAAAACAGAGATAATAAATAGCTCCAAAGCTCCTGCCAAAACTAGGAAAACTCTGAAGTGAGTGAAGGTTTACAAGTTGATGCATTACTCCTGTTGTTCCATTTGAATTGACACTGAGAATGATTATTTTTGAGTTCTTTGAATTGTCATTTCCTTTGTACTTTTCTGAACCACAATGTATGTTTTTTGGATTAAAGGCCGGTAACATAATACAAGTTGTGTGAAAAGACTGGGGTGGAGCACTTGACCTGACCCCCCAAAAAAAAAAAAACTTTTTTTTTTTAAGATTTATATGGTGGGTAAATAGACCTGCACCAGAATGAATCTGAGATTTCCCCACCACCATTTTCATTTTTTTTTTCCAAGGCCCACTTTCATCCTTGTAACAATAAAGAGATCAAATACACAAAGTACAACAATGAATTATCAAAAATGGAAAACAGGAATAAAACAAGTCCCAATTATAGATCATTGTAATTGCCCATTTCATTTTCCTGAACAATGGAGTGAAGCGTGATTACTCACCTGTGTCCTCACTCTGAGTAATCCATGTCTTTAGGAGGAAAGTCGTGCAGACCCCGGACTCCTACAGGTGGATAACATTCAGTGGGCAGTGCAGTTCTGACTGTGGGGAGAAGAGGCACCTGAAGTGGCACTTTGTTTGGGATATCTTCATTAGAATGAACGACTAGACTCTACGTCAACAAGAACTGCAGAAACGTATCGATAATCTGATGATATCATATGGGAAAGCTTTTGAATAAATACATCGATTCTGACAACATTGACAGTTGTACTGTTAATGTACACCTTTTTGAGGGCTTTGTCAAAGAACGTGTAGTGTGCCCCACTCGGTATACGGTGCATCCGGAAAGTATTCACAGCGCTTCACTCTTTCCATATTTTGTTATGTTGCAGCCTTATTCCAAAATGGAATAAATTAATTTTTGTTTGACAACCTGAAATTTTTTGAAACCTTCACCATCTAAAAGTATATATTCTTGGCTATCTTTTGTTCATAGATGGTTGTGGTGCAACCCTTCATTGAAGAAATATTATTATATTATTATAATTTTTTTTTTTTTGTAGCACCTCATAAATGCTCATTTTCAACATTCGTTTTAGTGTAATTCCATGCAGATTTCATTAGTTCCTGAAACTGCAATAGGAAACACGAGATAACAGAAAGTCACTTAACATGCTTAAGGATCTTCAATATTTAGGAACATAGATTATCATCCGATGAGTCCTCTGAGATTATAGTATCATATATCTGGGAATGCAACCAAACTTGTATATGGATTTATTTTTCAAAATACTGTACATTACATCCACAACATTATCATTTTGTCCAAACATTAAATGAAACATAGTCAGCACAGTGTACATTAAATGACTCATGTCAAGTTCATCATAAACAGTTTTGCAGAATTAACAGATTCCTCTTTCAGATGATATCTGCATCCTGTGGCAGTTGTGGGTGCTGGCATCTTGGTTATAACATGATTTACCTTTTTAAAATAAATCTGAGATGGTCAGGTGGGGGAAATTGTCTGAAATTTGTTGAAATGACATGAAATGACCCATATAGGGCAAATGAACCATGCCCGTTTGTGTCTACAAAAACATTTTCCAGCATTTTGAATTTCTTGAATTTCTTTTTTTTTAATTACTCCAGGGTTGGCATAAGGAATATTTGATCCACACTAAACAAGCTATCATTTTATTTTTAAAAAAGATTGACTAAAAAAGATTTATTTAACATGACAGGCTCATTCATTATGTCACATAGAAGGTATGTGTCAAATATGATACAAATCACCCACAAGGAGGCACAATAATAACCACTTTTATGTTACGGGTAGTAACTTCTGAACCATAGGTCACAGAATCCAAATTCTTTTGTTTCACTGAAGTGCTTAAATGCTTATGTAGCAAATCACTGCTTTGTGTCTAAACATTTCCTATGATTTTCTCACAATTTTTGCTTAATCTTCACCAAGTTGGGCATGTACACAATTTGAACAAATAAAAAAAAATAATCATTTTTTTTAAAAACATGTTTTGCTATTTTCCTGTTGCCAAACTTGAGTAGGCAAAGAAATGCACTATATGTCATGAATGAATTACTGTACTGAAATCAAACTTGGTGGGCGTGATCATACCAAGAAAAAAAAAGATGACCAGTCTGATGGAGGTGGGATTAAATTGCATTTGTGTTGGAATACAGACCACCATTCGGCTTTGTAGTTGAGCTTTACTGAAACAAGCACAATGCATTTTCTTTCATGAATTAAAAGGTTTGAACCTGATTTCTCAAAACACATGCCTCAGTTGAACACTGTGTCTTATTCACATGCACTGGACTCTAAGACATGCATTACTGTATGTTTATAAAAAAAAAAAAAAAGCATTTATTCTCCAAAAATTCACATTTTGTTGTCTGTTTCTCTATATATTTTTGAAAGTCCTCAAATTTAATCTCTTAGTTCCTTTTCCTTCACTTTCTGTTAAGTAAGTGCAAATTTGGTAAAATTTTCTTCATGTTTTGATTTGAAATAGAATGTGCAGTGTTCCCAATGCATTTGAGTGTATGAAAATAAAAGCGATTTTAAGGATTTTGACCTATGTTTAGTTTTGTAAACAGTGCTATTATTTTGAACACAATTCTGTGTGTGTGTGTGTGTGTGTGTGTGTGTGTTTCAAAAATCACTCATGGTTTTGTATTGTTTCTTGAAAATGTAACTGAAACATAAAGTGTGTGAAATTCACATGGTAAAATTTCTATTAACTGAGAATATTTGTGGTACCATCTTTGAATTGGAATGTTCATCCATAAGTCAGTGGTACACCTCAATGTGTGCACCACCTTTTTTGTAGCAATCAAGCCAACATTTCACGCATGACTGACCAACATTTTCCAACATTTCAGGATTCATTGATCACATGGGTTTTTTAATGCATTCTTCAAGCATTGGGAGATCCCATGGTCTTGTTCCATAGACGTTCGGCTTGAAGTCCCACAAGAAAAAAAGTCACATGGTGTGAGATCAGATGAATGGGGAACCCTTTCCATGGGACCACGATGACCAGTCCACTGATCCGAGAAGTGCTCATCCAGGAACGCACGAACTTGACACGGATAATGCGCTGGGGCATCATCTTGTTGAAAATGACTTGCTGCATGTTAGCTACAGCTGACAGTTCAGGGACACAGAATTCCTGAAGCATACAGCTGTAAGTGTTGCCGTTGACATTCACAGAGTCAAGGAAGAAGAATGGGCCAATTAAGCCAGCTGAGGAGATAGCACACCAGATGATTAGCTTTGGCGTGTCCCATTCGTGCTCGTGGATTTGCACTGGATTGGCAAGTCCCCATATGAGGGTATTATGCTGAATGCAATGACCAGATGTGGTTCTATCCCTGAACCACATTACAGCTTTTGGACAACCTTGATCTTATAGAGA